>NC_067224.1:11377500-12577500 GCF_019924925.1 Ctenopharyngodon idella | reverse complement strand
GCTCAAATCCCTTCAGACCATAAACCTACACAGCAACAAGATATTCTCTGTAGGTATAATTTATCTGGGTTTTTCTATCTCAGCATTTGCTTATATTTGTTTGTCATGTGTTTAAAACAGCCAATCAACAGAAAAAAAAAATCTTAAAGGGATAGTTTACCCAAAAATGAAACTTGTTTCATCATTTTGTCACCCTCAAGTTGTTCCAAACCTGTGTAACTTTTAATCTTTTGTGGAACATAAAAGAAGATATTCTGGAAAATGTCTGTGTGTTTTTTTTTTTTGTCCATACAATGGAAATCAAAGGGCACCAAAACTGGTAACATTCTTCAAAATATATTCTTTAGTGTTCTGCAGAAAAGCAGGTTTGGAACGACATCAGGGTATGTAAATAATGACAGAATTTTTTTGCACTATCCCTTTAATGTCACATATTTAACTGTGTTAAAAGTAAATTACTCAGTTTTTGTAATGCACAATTATGTTACTTACAACATTTTCCACCTTTGTGACCTAGCTTCATGAGATGGCTAAACTAAAGCCTCTGAAGAACCTGACAAGTCTGACATTAGCAGAAAACCCTGTCTCCAGCCTGCCCCATTATCACCTCTTCCTAATCTTTCATCTGAGGTCACTGGAAATACTGGATGGGCAACCAATCAGTCCACAGGAAAGAGAGCAAGCACATCAACGCTTTCACATGGGTACACCATCTCATCTTCTACATTTATCTTATCTTCATATGTGCTATTATAATCTGAGCCCCTTTGTGCTGTCCTTACAGAGGAAGTGGAGCGTTTGGAGCAAGAGCTGGAGTTGAGAGCTGAGGAGACTGCACAGCTTCAGAGAGAGCGGACTGCAGCACTGGAAGAACTGGAGCGGCAGGAAACAGTAAACCAAAGCCTGAGACACCAGAATCAGGAACAACAGCGGGGTCACGAGGAACTCAGGAGAGAACTGGACACCAAATCTGAACTGGTGGGTGATGGAGTCTTCACTGTCATAGGGTGGACTATTTTGTGAATAGGGTGGACCATTTTGTCCTCACACACAACTGTGATATCTTATGTAAACAATAATTTTTAAAAAAGCTTTTTAAAGTCGAAATTAAATCCAGATTGATTTACTTTTTTAAAAGGGTTAGTTCACCCAAAAATGAATATTAAAGGCTGGAATACACTATACAACTTTTGCTTAGATTTTTGCCTTGATTTGCACATTTACAATTCAACAATAGTTGATGAAAGTCTGCACCACTCTGCAGATTGTGGGCAATTTGGAGATGAAAGATTTCACACAAAAGTGTATGGTGGGCACAGGCTCTGATTTTTTAGCTTCAGATTATGATTTCATCCAGTCAGATTTTTTCAAAACATGTTTGATGTTTTGAGCTGATTTTAGAATACATATCGAAGTGTATGACATGTCGCTACTGAAACCGAAGCTGTCCTCTATCCTAGCGGTGTTTCAATAAAATACAAACTTAACAACAATACAAAAGCAAATTAGAAGAACACACGTAACAAATTAGCCTCAATATTTGACTCCTCAGCATGGATAAAACAACTGACTACGCCACTCACCTCTTATTCACTCTGTAATCTGTGGAGTCCATACTGACCACGTCTACCCACCCAAGACCACATCCAAATGGGCTTTACTCCTTTTTTCTTTTGAGACTCAGCACACAGAGGCACTACAACAACTTCTGCGGTCATCTCCTACATATCCATGTTTGTTTCATCTGTCATGCGTCTTCTAGCAATGAGGCGCATGTTTCTGTGTTTGATAAAATCTGGTAGTGTATGATGCCCAGCTTTTCTCTGTAACCATTTACAAAGTCAGCAAGTATATTGTTGTTCTAATGACGTATGCCCTTGTTTCTTTTTGGACCACTCAGCTTTAAAAAAAAATATACACAAGTATCACAGAATGATCACATGCAACCCGTGCTGTGTATTCCAGGTGTTCTGGGGGTACATGACAGGGTTTGGTATTAAAAAAAAAAAAAAAAAAAAAAAAGACAACGTGAAATTTAGTGTATTATTTAATGAAAATCCTGACCTTGGCTGTTTGTCTTCTATGCACGACTGTGCATTCATTAGAGTCTATTAGTAGTTCACTCTGACTTGCCCCCAAAAAAGTTGTCAGAAATCAAGATAAATAAAAATGTGACACAAAACACCATCCATGTACTTTTTTCTCTGAGATGAATATATGTTTTGTGTTCGTCTCAACAAGAAGTTATCACGTTCACATCTGTCGCCTGTTATTCTGACTGCCATCTGACAACTGGAGTTTGAGTTTGGAAATGTTCATCTCAGTGAAGAAAGTAAACAGATACTTTTTGGAAATTTCTGGGAATTGTATTTTATGTCGCTTTTTCTAGGCAAGTCGGAGTGAACTAATAGAGTCTTGTACTCCCAGTCGTGCAGAGTAGACCAACAGGCAAGATCAGGATTTTAATTAAATAATGCATTAAATTTCGGGTTGTTTTTTAAAGTATACCCCCTGAACACTTGGAATAAACAGCAGATGTGGCATGGGATTATTCTGTGATACATTTGCATCTTTTTTTAAAGCTTGATGCTTGTTACTTTTTACTGGCATTATATGGGCGAGCACAACCAGGACAATTTTCTCTTGTTGAATACTGTTTTAATCTGAAATATGTCACATAACGGAAGGAAAAATGGGTTGTAAATTTTTCATGTTGTTTCATGTTGACTTCTCTTTAAATCTTATCCTTAAATTACTTATATCTTCTTTCCGATTAGTTTCCAAATCTTTGCACGTGCACACTCAAAATGCACTGACAGTGAGCACTCAAGTACACATTAATTTTCCAAAATGTACATTAATTTTCCTGTCTATTTCTAGCCAATTTCCTGTTCAGCGCTCTCTTCTTACTCCATGCTTTTGCACCTACTCCAAAGGTATTTTGTGAATGGTATTGAAAAGTGTTTTTGTGTGTGTTGCCTCATTTATCATCGCTTTAATTGAAAAGAAATTCTTGGAGAGCCTGCATTTGGAAAAAGAGAAGAAAAGGGGAACACAATCTGTTTCAACTATTAGAACAGCAAATTTATGCTCATTGCTTTAAAGCACTTGCTCAGTATTTTTTTTTAGGGTATACAAAATTTCAAACCACGTGGCATTTCTTTATATTGCACAAGCACACGTTTCATGCAAAACATTTAACAGAAATAGTTTTGTTAGGTTTTAAATTAAAAAACAATAGATATATATTGTTCAAGGTACTGCTTGTAATTGGACACTTTCTGTCAGACATTAGTGGATCACGTTCATAGGTCATCATCACGGTCGTCTGCTTGGACACAGGTAAATTTGAGTAGAACTTACTTCATACAGTACATCTGCTAGAAGTTTACTTGAGACCACTTAATTATGGGTTATTGCAAAACTGGCTCTAATGCCATTCCTCTAGCTTTCCCTTCCCTATTGATTTATCTTTCACTCCTGTGCTCTTACATAAACTGTCTGCATGTCTTCTACTGTCTCTTCTCTTTTTTCCTGCTTCAATCTCAGCTTCCATATCATGCTCCTCTGCTGGATTCTCTCTGTCAGGTATTTACATGTCCTTTAGCCTATGTGCCCCACCAATTACTGAATGATGTCAACATTATGTTCTCCTGTCCTCTCAGGTGCTTGCTTTAGAGAGCGTTGTTGATGGTATGCCATTGATATGTTCTTTAGCATGTTTCTGAGGTGTCTGCATGTGTGCATTCTATATTAATGGAAATCTTCAATTATCATTCATTGCTCTGTGTATTTCCAGTATACACAGTGTACTGTAACAGTTGTAGTACACATCTTTAAGATCCAATCTCATTCTAAGCTGAGAGGTTTGTAGTGATGTGTGGCTGATGTGTTTTATGGTGATATGTAAAGTGTTTTGTTTAAATGATCTCTTCCTCATTACACAGCTGAAGCAGAAAACAGTGGAGTTGACCCAGGCCTGTCAAAAACACTATGAGCTCGAGCAGGAGTTGGCTTTTCACAAAATAGATATCAAGTTTGAACCTCTTCCATTTTATCCAGACCCTGTAAGTTTTTGTTTTATTTGGGTTTAATAATAGCTAGAGGATAAAAGTGAATAAAAGTAGATAATTCATTATGATTTGTTTTGAGTAAGAGGGATTAATTATCGTTTTTTGTTTTTAATTGGTAAATTTACACTACCGTTCAAAAGTCTAAAAGTCTACATTTATCCATCCATCCATTCTCCTCCACTTATCCGGGACTGATTTGTGGTGGCATCATGCTAAGGCCCAATCCCATTTCTACCCCTTACCTTAACCCTCGATTCTCTTTTGGCTGGAGTGGTAGGAGTAAGGGGAAGGGCCAGATAGCCCTTCAAACAAAGATTTTTCGGGACCACACTTCGAACAAAGGGGTATGAGAAATTTCCCTGCATACACCGACTACCGTGCTGCTAGAATTTGTGTAGTGATCATGGTAGTGATATTTCCACTCAGGATCGATTACCTGTGTTACCTGGCTGCCAGTTTCTCGTAGCTTTCTAAACGCGATATTTGAATGATGTGAACACAAATGAATAATACATTTAAAAGAAATATGTGGTCATCCTTCATAGCGCAGTCGCTATTTACATCTCGTATCGTCTGTAAACTCTTGTGTTACCAAGGCAACAACTGACTCGTTTGTATTACATTGCAAAGAACTCCGTTATCGCAGCACCACAGTACAAAACAAAACCATATCTGTACCGGCCGGCTCGGCACGGAATGGAACGCTTAAACAAACAGCTTGGCCCGATGGAAAAGCGGCTCCACCAATCTTGTACGTTCTGTACATTCTGTATCGTCTTGGGGAAACTCGAAGGCTCATACGTTTTCGAACTGAAACCTTGATATGCGCACTTTATTGCTGTTCATACTGGTTAAATGTTACAGGACACTGTAGGTCACTGACTGAAGGTCACAGCCCGATGAGACAACATCATCCACTAAGAGCAGCACCCTAAGGCCCTTAAACTAGACACCCTCTGCCTCTGGCTGTACCTTCATGAATATCACAAACAGGATCGTGACAAGGGACAGCCCTGGCGGAGATCAGCGTTCACTGGAAACAAGCTTGACATACTGCAGAGAATGCAAATGCAGCTTTCACACCATTTGTACTGTGGCCGGATGGCATACATAAGCAGCCCTGGTACCCCATACTCCCAAAGTGCAGTCTCGATTCACAAGCTTGCGATTCAATCCAATTCCAATTTCAATTAGATTCGTTATTGATTTATTTGGATATATATCAGGTACAGTTCATGGCAAATTTTCACAAAGGAAAAATATTTCTCAAATGCAGTAAATGATACAGGGAACCCTGTCAGTTGGTACATTACTATAATATTAAAGGTTAAATTAACTGATTTAAGCCCCCTCCTGGAAGGTATTAAAGGTTAAATGAACTGATTTACGCCCCCTCCTGGAAGGTGACCTCCATTCGTCTGCAGACACAAGGAGGAGGCTTTGGTGGAGCAAAGCTTTGGTTTGATCAGCGGCAAGCTGATGGAGACTCAGGCCACAGCCAGGACAGAGTCATGGTGTTATTAGGCAACGACAGTGATGAAGGTGTAGGCCACCACGCAGATGGAGAGCTGAGGAGGTGGAGAGACACCAAAGACCTAGGCAATGGACTCGCTTCCATTCCCTCATACTCCAAGATCCTCGATTGCTCCTTCAGACGCAGGCTCCAACATCGCGGCTGAAGTGTTCTTTCTATTTGCAGTGGGCACGTGCTGTAGCTCCTCACAGCGGAGTGATAGCTGTCTGGGCACTGGGTTGGGAATGGGGCTGGCGTTGTCATCTGCTGGGTCGACAGTGAATGCTGATTCACAGGTGCTCAGCACCCACTCCATATACATGGCTCCCTCGAGGACCTTCCCCGAAAATCTGCGCTGTGGTGGTGGAGTTCAGGTCAGCGAGCAGAAAGGTGCAGAGGCAGTCGTCTGGGTAGGTTGTACTATGGGTGAGCTCGATGAATTCCTCCAAGTGTTCCTCGAGGGAGCGGTCCTCCTGCTCAAGGCACAACAGGTGAACAGCAGGAAGGTCCATGGTGACGAAAAAAAGAAACGTCTCGGTTACAAAGGTAACCCTCGTTCCCTGAAGGAGGGAACTCTCTCCAAATCAGCTGGACCACCTGGGGGTGGAGTCGCCACTCTCCTGGCCGCGCAGCTCGTGATAGCTCGTCGGCCAACGGTTGAGCACACGGGGAATATGAATGGCACGAAGCGACCTCAGATGCTTCTGACTCCAGAGGAGGAGATGGCGGGCGAGTTGCGACATGCGACGGGAGCGTAGACCACCTTGACGGTTGATGTACGCAACGGTCGCAGTGTTGTCCGTACGGACCAGTACATGCTTGCCCCGTAGCGGCCCTTTGAGGCGGCTCAGGGCAAGGCGTACCGCTAGCAACTCGAGGCAGTTGATGTGCCAATGCAGATGGGGGCCCGTCCAACCCCTGACACTGCATGCCCGTTGTACGTGGCACCCCAGCCTGTGGCAGAGGCATCTGTGAATACCACAGCATGCCGGGACACCTGCTCTAGGGGTACTCCAGCCCGAAGAAACAAGGGGTCCGATCACGGGCTGAAGGTTTGGCAGCACTCCTGAGTGATTGCCACCCGGAACATGCCGCGTTGCCACGCTCATCTCGGGACCCGGCTGTGGAGCCAGTGTTGAAGCGGTCTCATATGAAGCAGACTGAGCGGGGTTACTGCCGCTGCGGCTGCCATATGCCCCAGGAGCCTCTGAAAAAATTTCAGTGGAACCGCTGTCCTGCCGTTGAACGTATTCAGGCAGTTTAACACGACTGAGCACGTTCCTCTGTGACGCGTGCTATCTGTTCGACCGAATCCAACTCCATACCGAGAAAAGAGATCCTCTGCACCGGGGCGAGTTTGCTCTTTTCCCAGTTGACCTGAAGACCCAACTGGCTGAGGTGTCTGAGCACCAAATCCCTGTGTTCGCACAACTGATCCCGGGACTGTGCCAGAATGAGCCAGTCGTCGAGATAGTTGAGGATGCGAACACCCTGTTCTCTCATGGGAACAAGGGCTCCCTCCACGACCTTCGTAAAGACGCGTTTAGACAGGGCCAGCCCGAAGGGTAGGACTCTGTACTGATATGCTCGACCTTCGAACGCAAAACGCAGGAATGGCCTGTGTCGCGGAAGAATCGAAACATGAAAGTACGCGTCCTTCAGGTCGATCGCTGCAAACCAATCCTGGGGACGGATGCACTCGAAAATGCATTTCTGCGTGAGCATTTTGAACGGTAGCTTGTGAAGGCTCCGATTCAAAACTCGCAGATCCAGGATCGGTCGTAACCCACCGCTTTTCTTGGGTACAATGAAGTAGGGACTGTAGAACCCTGACCTCATATCGGCTGGAGGGACCGGCTCTATCGCGTCCTTCGCCAGTAGGACCGCAATCTCCGCACGCAAGACACGGGCATCGACAGCCTTCACTGCAGTGAGGTGGACACCCCTGAACTTGGGGGGGACGCCGGGCGAACTGAATCGCATAGCCGAGCCCAATGGTCCGAATGAGCCAGCGAGACAGACTGGGGAGCGCTAACCAGGCTCACAGAGACCGTACAAGCGGGATCAAAGGGACCGCAGGCGTACCCGCAGTGAGGCAGCAAGGTGGAACACAGGGACGCAGCTCGGGAGGCTCTCTCTGCGAGGTGACCCGAAGCGGGGTCAGAGTGTGCTGTGCAACACCTACCTGGTTCCACGGTTGGGCAGGGGGCGCAGGAGAGGCTTTGCTGCCTTCTCGACTGCACGCTGCTGCCCTCTGGCGAAGGAAGAGGGGGATGAGAGTGGTGAGGCTTTTCTCCTCCCACTGCTCTCCGAGCCCTCTTCAGACCCAGAGATGGAGGAACTGCTCTCTTTTTGAAAATTTGGGTACCGCTGGCTGTTGGACCAGCGGGAGAACAGAAACAAACCCAACCAACAGGATTTACCACCCGGCCCTCCTCCGGGGGGGGGAGCAGCCCCACCCATCTCTGGGTCACCTGTCTCATGGGTGATTTTTTCACTAACCACTTAAACAGTAGCAGAGATGGGAGGCGTCATCTTCCTGCAGCGGACACAGTAGAGCAGACTGGGCCGGAGTTTTTTTTTTTCTTCTGCAGGGGACGACACCCTTGGCGACGAGCAGACTGAGGGCCCACGAGGAACTCAATGGTTTGTCGGGGGAGGCTCCCCGGTCTGCCACTAACTGAGGAGAACTGCTGGGCTCAGTCCCCGACAGTGTCACCGAAAAGGCCACCTTGTGAGATGGGAGTGTCGAGAAAGCGTTTAGCTTGACGACCTCTTGCACCTCAGCAAGGTAAGCCAGGGGGGCGCTTCTGGACCACTGAGGTGGACATCGTCTGGCCGAAGGCCTGCGCCGTGACTTTGATCACGGTTAGTCAACAAGCGCAGCTCAACCCCGGCTCAGAACTACCCTCATGCATAAAGAGTGCCTTGGCCTCAATGCCTCACAGGCCTCACAGGGTAGTGAGAGAGTAAAAACTTATGCAGATTTTGGCACTTTTGGCATTCCATATTTACGGCACCAATATAGCTCCATACTGCCAAGTTTTTCATGCACATCCGGAACACCCGGGAAAGCATGGCTGTAAACTCTGAATCTGAGTCAGCATAAGCACACACCATTACAGTGGGCAGCGTCACCCTCATTTCCAGAGCATAACAGCCCTCTCTCCGATGCTGCAATCGACATCTGACCCTCAGCTGGAGCCCTGAATAAAATGCTAGGTTCCCCTATGAAAAGGACCAGCAATCCAATCCAGAAGCTGCACAGCATGTAATGCGCTAGAGAAGGAGGGGCCCTAGGGGGTTGGTTCCCCGAAGGAACCCCTCAACCTCAAGACACTCAAGCCATTTCACCAAAGTAGACCTCTTCTGGTGCACCAGAGAGGGCGCTACAATGGAGATTAGGCAAGGAGACCGCGCATCTAGAGCGCCGAGCGAGCGCTGGGTTGCCGTGACAACCCGCGCTGCAGCCCGACAGCTCGACGGCACACGACATGCAGAGGAGTGAGAGGTTTGCTCTCGCTGATCTCCGCGGTCTCCCAGAGTGTCGGGCAGACCCGCGGCTGTGCTTTTACACACAAGCGGCAGCTGGCCAACAACAGAGGGGACTCAAGCTTCCCGGAGAAAGAAGAGTCACGACCGGCGTGTCGACGTGATCATGTTCTCATACGAAAACATGAACCACCCACGAACATCGTTTCAGCACGCGCCCAGACATGTGAAACAGTGATCGTGGCCGTCAGTGAGGACAGGAAACGACCGCATCCAGAAACACACAAATAGAATGTCATCTTTAAAAAGACGCAAGCTCTATTTGTGTAAGCTCTTTTAGGGACTTTACTCTTTTAGAGTGCTGAAGCACGCAGGGGAACGGCCGCCGCAACACAGACAGGGATTGTGTGCAGCCTGTCGTGTGCTCTTTCTCTCTTTGAAGGCGCTCACTCTTACCAGCCGTAAAAACGGCTTTCAGCGCTCGAAGCGCACCGTACCGGCCGTGAGAACAGCCTTCTGACGCTGTCAAAACAGCTATTTGCTCTATAATGGCAAATGAAACAAAAAAACAGAAAATAAAGACAGGACTTCGACCCCGCTGCTGTGCTGTTCGCCCGCACTCGAAAAAAAAGAGAAGTTCAACCAAAAAGCTTGACTCGTCTTCTTGCAGAGAACAGGAACAAACACCGTTCGGCTCCGAAGCGAAAAGCTGAAGATGCAACACACCTGCTGCTCATTATATACCCGCGCTGCGAGGCGAGCAGCTGATGCATATGATTGCATGCCAATGTGCATTGGCTCGTTGTAGTTACACTCGAAGTAGATTGGCCTCTCTAGCGAGATTCCTATTCATCGGTCTGTCCGACGTACGTCGAACGTGACCGACTGAATGGGAACAAAAAACATTCACAAAAGGCAAAACTCTGAAAAATTTGCTGCTTTATCACTTCTGAGTCCGGCCATCTGTCACGGTTTATAGTAAACATGCATATGAAGATGAAGATGAAGGATCAAAAGTCTTCATAAGTCTTTAGGGCAGTTGTGACCTAATGGTTAGAGAGTCGGACTTCAAACTCGAAGGTCGGGGGTTCGAGTCTCAGTACCGGCAGGAAATGTTGGTGGGGTGAATGAACAGCGCTTTCTTCCACTCCCATTACCCACAACTGAGGTGCCCTTGAGCAAGGCACCTAACCCCCAATCGCTCTCCGGACACCGCAGCAAAAAATGGCGGCCCACTGCTCTGGGTGTGTGTTCACAGTGTGTGTATGATAGTCACTGCTGTGTGTGTGCACTTGGAGGTTTGAAATGGAGAGCATAAATTCTGAGTATGGGACACCATACTTGGCTACACGTCATGTCACTTTCACTTTAATATAATTCTCAGGCAACAGGAACACAGGATAAACTTCCACAAAGCGTTAGGGGTGTAACGGTACACATACACGTGAACGAAATCATGAAATTCAAACAGAAAATGCGGTTTTGACTCGCTTTGGTGTGGCGTGACAGATCACTGTATAGGCGCCTCAATTCAACCGGCAGCGCGAGTGAACGCAATCATCTCTTTCTCTTTAATACTAGTTAAAGAATAAACATGAATGAACACCTGAAGGTATGTTGAAAGATAGTACAACTTACTGAAACGGTCATATCTTGTGTAATCTCTTAATCAGTGTTTCAACGGCGGAAAGACCTTACAATAAATCAGCTTGTAAACACTGTCACATAACATTTACCTCAGAAAAGCCATTCAGTGTCCACAGCTTGTTAGTTTGCCAGAGAAATGAACTCTTTCGCTTAATATATGCATTGTATTAGCCTATATATTCATTATATTTTACTTAACCTGTTAGTGATGTCTTGATTATTTAATGTTTAATTAAATCTGCCGTGAAAATGACAGCCAATGTGTAGAAATTTGATTCGAATTGGAGTAAAACACTAATTTTATAATTAGATTTAGAAGTTAATGCAAAAATGGCCTTATGTGCAGCTTACATGTTTGCATACAATTTGTTATTTGAGTGTTAATTTTTATATCTAAAAATAAATAGCGATTGAATTTAGGCTATAGTTTGGGCTCTGTTGTTAACCTTTAATATTAGAGTAACCTAAAGTTCAAGTAAGGGCTCCCTAGTTTATAGCATTAGCAGATATATTTTTTATCCTTAAGAAAATTTTAGTTATAATTTAATTTAATTTAATATATTTAAAGACAGAGTTACAATTTGTTCAGTAAACCACTGTTTATTAAAAAAAAAGTAATTAAAAAAAAAAAACGTTTTGTGTACCGTTACACCCCTACAAAGCATTGATGGGGCCAGACCAGAGGTGTAAAGTACTTGAGTAAATGTAATTAGTTACTGTACTTAAGTATCTTTTTGGCTACTTTGTAGTTGTACTGAGTATCAAAGATATTGGCAACTTTTACTCTCTGCTTGAATACATTTTTGAGCAAGTAAATGTACTTTTTACTCCACCTACATTTGTGATGAGTAATGCAATTACAAATTACATTTTTCATGGCACCTAACTTATTCTGAAGCAGTTTGTTTTTGACATAAAGAAGCGATATTGCCATCTAAGGGCATTGAAGGTACTATATCTTGTGCGTTTTGCCTTTACTCACCTAAACGGTAACACTTTATAATAACTACATGCTATGAAGCATTAGTTAAGCATTAGTAAAAAGTCAATTCATCATTTATAAAGCATTAATATTAGTAAGCAGTTTATAAATACACCTATTAATGTTTTGTCTTGATTTATAAGCATATCTATGTGTTTAATAACTGTATTTTCATACTTTATTAATGATCAGTTTATCATTTCTAAAATAAGTATTACGTTATTTACAAACCAGTTATATAGGAGTTTTCAGTGGTTCATAAAATCGTTTAGGAAGTGTAAGTAAATGATTAATAAACTATTTAAACATACATTTATACATATTATTTAGACATATAGTACTCAGTGCGTTAATAAATGCTTTATTAATACATATAACCTACTGTAATTCATGATTAATTCAGGTTATAAAACATATAGAAGTGGTCAGGTAACTATTGTTGTGAGCTCATCTAAAGTGAGGACTGTTTATGGCTCATAAAGCTTTTATAAAGGAGATAAAAAGTGATCTTCTGCACTGCTGTTCTCTAATGTTTTAAAGTTAGTACTGAGGTAGTTTTGACATTGTGAAATATTTTATTATATTATTATTATTTTATAAAACTTTATTTGTTGTATTCTGTAATCCAGTGTTGGCACTGGTAAATTTTTACAGAAATTTATTTTTGTATCAGATTGCAAAGGCTTAGTTTCATTTAGTTTTCTGGAGGTGTACAGGAATTTTTATTTTCTGAGACATTGCAGAGGTTTATTTTAATTTTATATCAAATTACCCTTCGTAAAGTTTCTATGTTCTGTATCCTTTAAATCTCCTTTATAAAAGCTTTACGAGGCTCACTTTATGAGCTTACAAAAATAGTTAACTGACACCTACTAAATGTTTTATAACTATCTGAATAATCATGAATTAAAATAGGAATATGTGTTAATAAAGCATTTATTAACACATTTATTAACTATTATTATATGTCTAAATAATAAGATGCATAAATGTACATTTAAATAGTTTATTAATAATTTACTTACACTTTCTAAATGATCTTATGAACCACTGACAACTCCTAAATAACTGGTTTGTAAATAATATAATACATACTTTTTTAATGATCAATTTATCATTTCTAAATTATGAAAATACAATTATTAAACACATTATAGATATGCTTATAAATCAAGAACAAAGCATGTATAGGTGTATTTATAAACTGCTTACTAATGTCTATTAATGCTTTATAATGATGATTTGACTATTTACTAATGCTTAACTAATGCTTCATAGCGTGAGTTATTATAATGTGTTACCACATTGTTTTATTTATCCGCTATATTGACAAGACGTTTTGAAGAATATTGGTTTACTTAAGGCCTTTCTGTGCACTTGAGCTTAACTGAGACTTGAGAGTTCGTAGACGTTTATAAGGTTGTTGTGTCGACCTTGATTTATTGCAATATCGAGGTGTTCAGTTTTATTTTGATTTTAGAAAATAAACTTTTTCTCATCTTACAAATCAATTGTTTCTTATTTTCACTGGCATGTCTCTCAGGACTAGTGGATCTCTGAGCCTACATTCAGCACGAGTAAAATACTTAAGTACTGTTAAAATCAGATACTTTAAGACTTTTACTCAAGTCGTATTGGAATTGGTTACTTGTAACTTGTAGTGGAGCCAGTTTCGGTGTAAGGTATCAGTACTTTACTCAAGTATGCTTTTCAGGTACTCTTTACACCTCTGGGCCAGACAAACTGAACAGAAACAGAGAGAACTTAAGTACTAGAGATAATGAGGTGCACACAGCTGAACTGAATGACAAATCAAATTAATTGATTGCATGACTTTGACAGCCAGCTTGTACACTGTAAAAGATTATTTTCATGATTTATCACAACATTTTTTCTTTTGTCAAATCTTTAATAATTAATGTAGTTCAGATAACATAATATTTTGAGTTTCTGTTGATTAAACCAATCGCCTTCATTGTATTAACTCATTTTTTTTTATTTCAATGAACTCAAAATTTCAAGGCAACCAGGTAATTTACTTTTTTTAAGTTAAACCAACAATTCTTTTTACAGTGTAGTTTAATTGATGTTATATTAATGCAATAAATATAAATTTGGTTTTCCATAACCTAATTTGTGTTCATAATCATTAAATAAGGATTTTAATCATTAAACAGACCAGTAAGTGTATATTATCGTGTATTTTTGTATTTAGGCCTATTGCACCTATTTATTTTTAGTATCTTTAAATCTCCTGTCCAAGCATCTTTTTAAGACGATTATTGGCATTTAGTGCCATCACCCGACCATTATAATGAGATGAATTCATTAAAGAATACTTTCTTGTTTATTTAATTTTGACATAATATTCGACCACAGCTTTTTTTGTGACTTTTACTTCTGTAAAATTGGGTATCGCAACTGCTAGGTAACAATGTTGTAAGCTACTTTTCATTTCAAGGTAATGTCATTGCTAAATTGGACTAATTTGGACAGTCACGCTAGTGTGTTGTTTAAGGCTTTGTGTCGGGGGAAAAAGTATAATAACAACTGCAATCTTGTATTATTCCTGACACTGGTTTGATGTAAAGTAAATGGAGTCAAGTAGCTGATTCCATTGACTCCTTTGTTGGGAAACAGGAGTCAGAGATGACTCCAAAAACGACTCCTTGTTCCTCCTCAAGCCGAGATTCAGCGATTGGTCGGATTCTTCTTTTCCAACACTCTGGTATAGACTTTGCCATGCAGTTTGAGGAGTGTGATCCCTCTATAATTGGATCACACCCATTTAAAAAAAAAAAGGGGGGGAACCACCCCACCCGTCTGCCAACCACCAGGTGCTGTCCCAGATTCCCATGCGCTATTGAACAGACGTGTCAGCCAAGACAGCCTAACTTCATACAGGGCCTTCAGTATCTCAAGGTAAATCTGTCAACCCCTGGCGCCTTGCCACTTGTCAGCTTTTTGACTACCTCAGTGCCTTCCGCTAGGGAAATGGGCCATGGGCCAGGCCCTCCAACCCTGCCTCTTCTTGTGCAAGTATGTCCTCCGGTTTAAGAAGATCCTCAAAATGTTCCTTCCTCCTTCAGACGACATTGCCAGGCAAGATCAGGAAATCCCCGTCCTGACTTAACACAGCCTGGACCAGCCCATGCTTTCCCCGACTAAGTCGCCTGATGGTTTGTCAGAATCTCTTCGAGGTCGACCAAAAGTCCTTCATTGCTTTTCCCATATCTAAGTTTTTGCTTCTATGACAACTGCAGCTGTGGTCCTTTTAGCCTGCGGATACCGGTTGGCAGAATCGGGAGATCCATGGCTTAACCGAACCTGAAAGGCCTCTTTTCTCCATGTGACGTCTTCCCTCCCCGCTTATGTCAACGAATGTTTTTTGGGTTGCCAATACAATAGGCACCAACAACCTTCCAGCCACAGCTAGCAGCAGCCGCTTCCGCAATGCAGGCTTTGAACAGGGCCCAATTGGTCTCCATGTCTCTAGCCTTCTTTTGGGAATTCCAAGAGAGCCATCTATATCTAGCTGTTAAAGCTTAAGCTCCTGCACTAACTCTGGCTCCTTCCCCACCAGAGAGGCCACATTCCATGTACCAAAATTTAGTTTCTGCAACAAAGTTCCAGTCTGCATGGAGCCACTCAAAATCCGCCACCCCACCACACCACATACCTGCCTGCCGTACATTGTACATTGCACTGATCTCTTACTCTCCTCCTTATGGGTGGTGAGCCCACAAGGAGGTGGCCCCACATTATTATTTTGGGCTGAGTCCTACTGTTGAAAACAGTTATACTGCTATATCTGTTTGTGTAAACCATGATAATCTTCCATGATAAAGCATTTATTTTAAATTAAAAATTAATTTGTAACTATAAATGTCTTTACTGTCACTTTTGATCAATTTGATGCATCTTTGCTGGAATAAAGGTATTAATTTAAATAACAAGTATTCATTTAATTAAAACAAACAAACAAACAAACAAAAATCTTACTGACCCCAAACTTTTGAACAGTAGTGTGACTTATCTTTTTCCATTCAATATGTAGTGCATGAAGTTTTACTTCATTCAGTTCCACTTTAAGAAAAGAAATATGTTAAGATTTTAATAATATAAGATTTTTGGCTAGTGTGAGTCTTTAACAGTGACATTATTATTTATTTATAGGTGACATTTCATACATTTGAGCTTTGATGATTAAATTCTGCAATACAAAAGCTCCAAATGACTTTGCTTTAGTTATTTATATATGGTAGGATGATATTAATTTTTAGAGACATCATTCTCTATGTTGTTCAGGAGGTGGAGGTAGGGAACCTTTCTAGCGAGAGTCCCTACTTAGGAAAGTCTTGTCAGAAGAGGAACATCACATTCCCATTGCAGACGGAGAGCATGGGTGCACAAGACCAGCAGCAGCCAGCCTCAGGGGACCTGACAGAGACAGACTGCCCCAGAGAACATGACATGTCCAGACATGTGCAGCTCAGAGGTACAAAGGTTCAAGGGTACTGTGTGTGTATTCACATTATATTAAAGGGTTTAAATAGTTATATAAAGTAAATACATTTGTATATTACATATGCTATCCATTTTTACTAGCTTTACTTGTAACAATCTATAGTTTTTGATTCTTATTACCAGCACTGCTGCACAGTTTTGGTACTACTGCATATAGTCGCCTTGCTTGTGCATACTGTATAAACAATAACACCCTCAAATAAAACTGAAAGGACTGTTGATGACCTAGTAATTTGGTGGGTTAGGAACAGTGGCCCCACAAAAATCAAACCAAGTGGCATCTGCAAACAAATGATGCAGGACATTTTCTCGTTTTTTTATGGGACCACTGTAATATCTACATCTCTGCAGTTTTCCTGATGCATCTATGTTTTTATTTTTTGTTTTGTTTTTAGCTGAGGTGCGATTACAGCAATTACTTACAGATATTGAGGTGAGAGAGCAGCAGATCCTTAGAGCCAGTGAGGAACTCCGGCAGCTAGAGGAGACAGTTTCTCAGAGACGGGTGAGATGTTCCCCTTTAAACATCTTCTGTGAATGGCTCTATGTTTTAAAACACCACTAGCATGTCTCTTTGAGAAGTTCTCATCTGTTTAAGTAAAACTTGATAGCAGAATCTCCATTCAGATTTGTTTTTAATTATTTAATTGATCTATGTTGATTTGTTCATAGATCTGTGAGGCTGAGAAGGAGCAGCTCAGGCAAGAGCTTCAGAGGAGGATACAGAGACTAGGAGAGCTGAGAGGAGAGATGGAGGCCATGGAGAGGCAGCTGGACACCCTGAATGCTGAGAGGAATCAAGCCCAGAATGAAATGGACCAGCTGCAGAATCTACTGCACAGCCTGGATCCCAGTGACCCCAGACATGTCAGTAACACTCAACCATATGATGATAAAGCAATAATTACTGTGATTTTAGTAGTGATTTTAAGTAGTGTTGTTGTGACGATGTGCTGCAGAGTCCCTAAAACCCCCTTAATTTGTTCAAATCTCTGTTATACGCAACTTCTTGTGGATTATTGTTAAAAAGACACCAATGTTCTGTAAATAAATGTATTCATAATAATAATTACAAAAAAAGAAATCCTGTTAAATTTACAGTATAAAAACGTCTCGGTTATGTATGTAACCCTCGTTCCCTGAAGGAGGGAACGGAGACGTACGTCAGTAGTGACCGACGAATTAGGATATCGCCAAAGAGCCCAACAGCTTCAAGTGAACTAAAACAAGCCAATGGACTTGGCGTGCAATATTTGCATAATGTGCACCGCCCCCGCCAGGTGGTATAAATAGGGGAGCAGATGCCATCGCACTCTGTTTTTTCGCTGAGGAGACAACCTAGTCTGCACTGCAGCGAGGGTACAGAAACTGTTGCGACGGGACGTACCTCTCCGTTCCCTCCTTCAGGGAACGAGGGTTATATACGTAACCGAGACATTCCCTTTCAGTCGGTCATGTTCGATGTACGTCAGTAGTGACCAACGAATTGGGATCCCAAATAAAGCGCCACAGTTATGAACCCCTTCCAGTGCCCAGCACAAGCTCTAGCCACCTGGCGCACCAATGGGACGGGGAAGGGGGCGAGCTTACGCAGAGAGAGTCTACTGCTGTTCCGACATACCCACTAAGTAAACTAGACTACACTGGGGAAGCGAACCCATGGGGGGACGCTGCGGAGACCACTACCCACCCGCAGGGGAGGAATTTACGTGGAGAATACACATATGGACTGGCCGTGGGCAGTACGCATATGGAGTCCCTGTGATGGCTCCACCTGGGTAGGGGGAGACTCATCTGACAGGTGACAGCAGAGCTGGCTCTGCTAAGGGAAAGACACAGGCTCACCGTGGGGAGTTGACCGTGGACAAATACACACATGGGACCACTCACGTGGAGGGGTCACGACATATGGCATCCAGCCAAACGTCAACGTCAGTGATGGAGGTTTGGCCTGGTATCAGACACTCCGCAATGTCCGAGCCGAAGGGGGAGGCGGAGGAACTCGACAGGGTTCGCCAAGCGGGGAACTCGACTGGAGTTAAAGGATGCACGTATCCGGCCCAGGGGGGTGGGAGTGGCATTGCAAGCCGACACTAGAACAGGCTCTTCGCGTCTACCGGCTGCTGGAAGCGAGTACACGGGAAGATACCGGTTCTACACGAAGGCTATAGAATCTAGCGAACGTGTTAGGTGTCGCCCAGCCCGCAGCTCTACAGATATCTGTCAGCGAGGCGCTGTGCGCCAGCGCTCAGGAAGAGACCACTCCTCTGGTGGAGTGGGCTCTCAACCCTAGCGGGCAAGGCACGCCCTGGGATTCATACGCCAGGGCGATGGCATTCACTATTCGCTCCAGGCCCTCTTGCGGAAAGGAAAGCACGGAACTGACCGAAGGAGCACCATTTGACGAACAGGTTCCACTTCAACGCATAGAGGTTCCTCGTAGAAGGAGCTCTAGCAGAAGTGATAGTGTCTGCGACTGCTTGCGGGAGATCACTCAGAACCTCTGGTGCCAGAGGGTGCCCCGTCTCTGAGTCAGGAGGTCCTTCTTCAGACGAATGGGCCAAGGAGGTGCTGTCGCGAGGAGCGTGAGGTCCAAGAATCAGGTCCGAGTGGGCCAGTATGGAGCCACTAACAAGACCTGCTCCTCGTCCTCCCTGACTTTGCACAGGAGCTGTGTGAGAAGGCTCACTGGGGGAAACGCATACTTGCGTAGGCCCCGGGGCCAGCTGAGTGCCAGGGCATCCGTGCCGAGCGTGCCGCCGGTCAGGGAATAGAACCACTGGTAGTGGGCAGTTTCCGAAGAGGCGAACAGATCTATCTAAGCAATCCGAGCGGCGTGACTGCGGCTGCAGATGCCATATGCCCCAGGAGCCTCTGAAAGAGTTTCAGTGGGGCCGCTGTCCTGCGCTTGAGCGTACTCAGGCAGTTCAACACTGACTGGACGCGCTCCTCTGTGAAGCGCGCTGTCCTGGCGACCGAATCCAGTTCCATACCGAGATAAGAGATCCTCTGCCCGGGGGCGAGTTTGCTCTTGTCCCAGTTGACCCGAAGACCCAACCGGCTGAGGTGAGCTAACACCATGTCCCTGTGTTCGCACAACTGCTCTCGCGAGCTGGCCAGGATGAGCCAGTCGTCGAGGTAGTTGAGAATGCGAACACCCTGTTCCTTGAGCGGAACAATGGCCGCCTCCGCAACCTTCGTGAAGACGCGGGGCGACAGGGCCAGCCCGAAGGGTAGGACTTTGTACTGATATGCCCGACCCTCGAACGCAGACCGTAGAAAGGGTCTGTGACGAGGCAGAATCGAGACATGAAAGTACACGTCCTTCAGGTCGATCGCTGCAAACCAATCCTGGGGACGGATGCATTCAAAATGCGTTTCTGCGTAAGCATCTTGAACGGCAGCCTGTGAAGGGACTGGTTCAGGACACGCAGATCCAGGATTGGCCGTAGCCCACCGCCCTTCTAGGGTACAATGAAGTAGGGGCTGTAGAACCCTGACTTCATATCGGCTGGAGGGACCGGCTCGATTGCATCCTTCCCCAGGAGGACAGCAATCTCCGCCTGGAGAACAGGTGCATTGTCCAGTGACACCTGAGTGTAGTGGACACCCCTGAAGACCGGGGGACGCCGGGCGAACTGAATCGCATAGCTGAGTCTGATAGTGCGAATGAGCCAGCGGGACGGGCTGGGGAGCGCTATCCAGGCTTCCAGACACCGAGCCAGCGGGACCAAATGCAGGCGTGGGGCAGCAAGGTAGAGTGCTGGGACCCGACTCGGACGGCATAGCGGCCCGAAGTGGGGTCAGACTCTGCAAGTTGGCAGTGTGTATGGGAGACGGCACATGGAAGGCGTCCTCGACCAACACACTGGGACCTGCTGGCGAAGTGAGAGGGGGCTGAGAGTGGCGAGGCGGGGCCTCGCACACTGCCAGCCGCGCCCTCTTGGGACCTGGAGGATTAGAAAACAGTTCTACTTCATGGGTACCACTGGACTCCGGAGAGCCAGCGGCAGAACAGACCAAAATTCTCCACCCGGCCCTCCTCCGGGAAGGGAGCGATGCGGGCATCGTCTCCTGAAGAACTGTTTACCTCAGCTCCAGGTCGTCCGTTTCTCCAGGACCGCTTCTCGCTAGCCAACTGGCTTGGCTGCAGGCTGAGCGGGCTGGGTTTTAGGCCAGCTTGTGAGGTGAGAGCATCGAGAAAGCGTACTTTGACGACGACACACCTCGCAAGGCTAGCCAGGGGTGTTTCCAGGCCACCATGGTGTACATTGTCTGGCCAGGGGCCTGCGCTATGACTTGCATCATGTGTAGCTCAACCCCGACTCAGAACTACCCAATGCAATGAGTGCTTTGGCCTTCCACAGACTTGCTGGGGGCCAAGACCCATGCAGGGCAGAGGTGGTGTGCCCGTAGCACTGCCACCCCACCATAGAGGGTAGTGAGAGAGAAAAAACTTTTAATGCAGATTATGGCCCTTTTGGCGTTCCATATTTGGCACCAAAAAAAGGCTTCCAAACTGCCAAGTTTTTCATGCACGTCCGGGCTAAAGACAGGGGGCGGGTCAAGGCGAGAACACGTCACACCACGCCCCCAGGGGCCCGAGAAAGCATGGTCGTTAACTCTGAATCTGATTCAGCATGAGCACATCACAACCGTGGGACGCTCAGCCTCATCTTCATGTCCAGAGCCCAACAACCCTCTCTCCAATGTAGCAATCGACATCTGATCCTCTGCTGGAGCCCTGACTAAGACGCTAGGTCCCCCATGAGAAGGACCAGCAATCCACCCAGAAGCTACCAGCCATGTGGGACAGTGAACGTGGCCGTCTAACTGGACGACACACAGCGCGCTGAGCGCCGACGTGGCCATGTTGTTACTAAACAAAAACCATCCACGAACACAGTCACAACATGTTTGCGATGCACTAGAGGAGTGGGGGGCCCACAGAGATTGGCTCAGCGGGTATTGCCCCACTGTGATCCTCTGGTCACCCTGGCTTATTCACCAAAAGTAGTACTTTTCTGATTCAGAAAAAGAAACTAGATCGGGGAATAGGTTAGGGGACTCCACCTCATTTGAGGCACTCGAGTCTCGACCATGCATCTAGAGCGGCGAACAACGCGCTGGGTTGCCATGGCAACGCGCGCTGTCAGCCGGCAGCTCGACGGCACACGGTGCACTGAGCGCTCAAGCCCTTACGAGAAAGGCAAGACGAACAACGCACCGACGTGAGCATGCTCTCACAAGAGAATATGAACCACCCACAAACACAGTCTCAGCACGCTAAGCAGACATGAGAGAAAGTGATTGTGGCCGTCAGTGAGGATAGGAAACGACCACTTCCAGAAACGCACAGACAGAATGACGTCTTGAAAAAGACGCAGTGTCTGTCTGTGAAGCTCTTTTAGAAGCTCTTGTTCTTTGTGCCGAAGCACACAGGGAACAGCCGCGATGTGACTGCAGGTACACTTTTCACTCCATGAATCACAGACACAGAGGAACCGGCCCAAATCACAAACCAAACGGGGCAAATAATGCTGTGAAAACAGCAATTGAGAGCTGTATAAACAGCTCGAGAAGCTCACTCTGGGAAAGCTCGCGGCCTCGCTGTACGGTGCCATAAGGCCAGCACTGTAGAACAAAGCTCTTCAAAGGCTTGAGAAGTCACTCTCAGTCTAATAGCAGGAACACACAGGTTGGCTCAGAAGTGAAAGACAGAGTGCGATGGCATCTGCTCCCCTATTTATACCACCTGGCAAGGGCGGTGCGCATTATGCAAATATCGCAAATAACTCCATTGGCTTGTTTTAGTTCACTCGAAGCTGATAGGGCTCTCTGGCGATATGCCAATTCGTCGGTCACTACTGACGTACGTTGAACGTGACCGACTGAAAGGGAACTGGCAGCTGTGTTTGCCGGAAAATCACTTAAAAAAATAATTTTAAAAAAGCGTATTTTACAGTTTATAAACGTATCATGAACTGATATAATGTTAAAGTCGGCATGAAATGAAAATCCACCCTATCTATTTTCTAAATGCATGTTATAAATCTTATTTTGAACAATTCATATGTGCATATGTTTCTTTTTTTAAATTTGATTTCTTAATGTTTAATCAAAATGTCATAATGTGACCGTCCGATAAAAACAACAGACTTCTCTACAATTTCTCCCACATCTTAAAATTCAATCAACAACCAATACGTTGTTTTTTCTATTTCGATAATTCATTACACTCAAATACATGTTACAATACGTAAGAAAATATCTGTTGCTTCTTCTGTTGCATCACAACTTTAATCTACTTAAACGGTAACACTTTACAGTAAGGTTTCATTAGTTAACTACTTTAGTTAACATGAACTAATAATGAACTGCACTTCTACAGCATTTATTAAGCTTAGTTAATTTTAATTTCAGCATATACTAATACATTATTAAAATCACATGTTGTATTTGCTAAAATTAGTTAATGCACTAACATGAACAAACAATGAGCGACTGGATTTTTATTAACTAATGTTAACAAAGATTAATAAATACTGTAACAGATATATCGCTCATTGTTAGTTCATGTTAGTTAATACATTAACTAATGTTAACAAATGAGACCTTATTGTAAAGTGTTACCACTTAAACTATATAAATCTGCTTAAGATAAACCCTCATAACAATACAGATGTTCAAAAATAAAAGGCCACATAAAAACTACAGTTCATCAAAACCAGCCATTCTGTAAACAATGGCTAATAAATAAACATAAACAGAACAGTGTTACCTACACAAAGACAAACCATCTGGCTAAAATACATGACACTAAATTAATGCAACATACATAAATTAATTAAACAAATGAAATGTAAAATAAAACACCAAAACTTGTTACATATGGTAATAAACAATATTGTACTGTAAAAATACAATGACCCCAAACTTTTGAACGGTAGTTTTTTTTTTTGTTTTTGTTTTTTTTCAATTTGAATTGATCAAAAGTGACAGTAAAGACATTATCATTGTTACAAAACATTACATTTTTATTTCTGTAACAATTACTAACAATTTTTAAAGTATAGGCTGCCAGATAACTTAAAACATTAACTTAAAGCAACTGAAATGCAGTTACAGCTTTGTCTATATTTGCTATGTTTCCCTGGTTGAGATTGATAAATAAGCTTAGAACAAATATTGTATCATGTAGTTAGTATAGTTTATACATTCAAATGTTAAAGGATATATGCAACAACATTTTTCTTCTAAGAACAATGGTAACACATTTCCACAACATGGCTGTGTTCAGCCCCGACAAAACGTTGCAAAACATTTTTTAAACGGAAACGGTGGTGCATTGAACACCCTGTTCTGATGACGCAAGAGTTGCAACTATGGCAGCTGAGAAGGCCATTCTTTGTGTTCTTTTTGAAGAATTTTCAGAGCCTGATGAAATTGGTATAAATACGTGTTTAATACTGCAAAATACACTCGATGTTGAAGTCACTGCCCTTGCTGTCCAGAATAAATGAGAACATCCAAATCAAGTGAAGGGATTTGTGGAAACTGTGGTTCCTAATTATTGTGATCCAACATTTGCCTTGCATTTCATGATGAAAAGACAAACATTTCAGGTGAAGGATAATCCACTTCTCTGACACTGTGTTATGAGATATGACCTTATTGTTTTTATTAGTATTAGAGTATTAGGCTTATCATTATTGCTGATCACTGTTGTTGTGCTATGATATTGTAATATTTACCATTATATAAGCAGAGGAGTATAGAAAAGTTTATGAAAGTGTCACTCCACAATACAATAGCAAAATATATAAATATGTGTAGTATTTTTATGTTACATTAATCACTTTACTTGGACCCATTGTGCAAGCTGTCTCTTTAATACCGCGTGATTTATATGTTATATGTTGCTGCTGATTGGGCTAACATTTTTGACACACCCACCAAACAAGAGAAAGCGTATCTCAATCCCGTTGCACACCATTTCCAGGAAACATGTCGTTCAACCCGGAAACCGTAGCAAAACGTTGCGCACCGGTTTGAGCTTGAACGTGTCCCATGTGTTACTGTTTACACCCATGTGTGATCATCACATGCTGTGCCTTCAACAACATATGCCAATGCCACAAAATAATTTTCATGGGTGTGTTATATTGTCTATGTATATTGTGTCTTCACCACAAGCCTCTTCATATCCTTAGTCTATTTATGTTATAAAACAACAAAGTGCATGTCTTTCTGTTTTCTGTTAAAGAAAATGTTTGGCATACAAACAGTGTAGTTGAAAATGTGTCTCAAACACTGATATGTTGTGGTACCTCCCTAACAAGAAAGATGACAATAATAAGATGAAGTTCTCTGTGGAATTAATCATCTCTAACCCATGATGCTCAGCAACAAGTAGCAGTCATATAAAATGAGGCTCCTGTCTCTTTAAGAAAGAAGAGAGAACTTCTGTCATAGGGGAAATCTGTTGATACTGTGGGTGGAGCCAAAGAGGTTCCTTACTCCCACCCGGCCCCAGACAAGGACACTGATTGGCTGAGGCAGAAAGTTTCCTGTGTTGATTCAAAGAGAGTTGAGAGGAGGGTGGAAACAGTGCAGGGATAGAGGAGGAGGAGGAGAATGAAGTCTAGAGGAGAGGGCTACTTTTAATGATAGTTGGACTCTGTAGACAAAAGCTCTGAAGTTTAGAGTAACGGAGCTCAAAGAGACAGGAAATGTTCTCTTTCTGCACAAAGTGTTCCTGTTACCCCACCTGGTGCAGCAACAGGAGAAAAATGGATACATAGAGACAGAGATTGAAGAGATGGCAGCCACACTGCTGTAGTAAGTACTCCACTGGGGTCAAGGAGGGGCTCATGGGAGGCTGCTGTCATACTGTTGCAATTGTGGACTCTTGATTTTGTTTGTAGAATGATTATTGGTACCTAACAATAAGAACATTAATTCATTTTTTAAAGTGATCAAAACATGATCATGAAAGTTATAAGAATATATATGAAATATATTTGCCGTGTTTTTAAACAGGAAATTGCAAAAGCATTATGTCATCAGGGTTTGCTGGCTTGCATATTCTACATGATTTACATTAGATTTGAGAGCAGTTGGTATAATAACTATGTACATTGTTAAATTACGACCAAACTATTAGATAAAAAAATGTGGTATTTGGTATTTTTGGTATATTTATTTATAAATAATGTTGTTCCAAAGTTTTTAAGTCAAACTTTCCTGTAAATAATATATTATGTGTAAAATAATGCTTAATAAAAGTGTTACATTATCACTTTGAGATAGTGTTGGAAGGCAAGCGGAAGTGGATGGGTGGAGAAGTAACGAATGCAGAAGTCCAAGGAAGTCCTTGCTTCCCAATTCACATACTGTCCACCCTAAACAGTATTTGAGATTAGCAATATTTAGGGCGGATAGCACACTGTAAAAAATTATTTTTCAAATTTGTAAATAAAAATTAGAAAGTATATAAAACAAAGAATATGTTTTAAAAGAAAATACTATTTCAGTCTTTCTACTTTCTTACTTAATTTCACGTTTAATTCAAGCCAAGTCACCTTTTATTATACAATACATATTGCTTCAAAGCAGTTTTACAGTGATAACTGTAAAATAGTGTCATTGTTCAGCTGAAGTCAGTTCAGTGTTGATCCAGTTCCATTGTAAAGATCATCAATTATTACATTAGTTCATTTCATCTATAAAGCAGTTCTAGAGAAAACAGTGATGTCATCATTCAGCTCAGTTCAGTTCTCATCCAGTAGTGTCGCATTCAACTCAATAATGTTGAATATTAAGTGTCCCCTATGAAAAAAGTCCACACCACAACTATAACAATAACAACAATGTGTTACTTGCCATTATTTGTAATTAATTGAGAAATTTACCAGGAATTTGTGAGTGAAAATTGTTTGTACACCTTTTTTTTTTTTTTTTTTTTCAGTGTATGTGATTTGGGATGCAGGGTCTTTGTATTTTTTCAGTTCTGTTCTGAGATTTGTATCAGATTGATTTAAAAAAAAAAAAAAAAAAAAAAAAAAAATCATTTTAAATGCGTTAATGACTAAAAAAACCTAGTAGTTCTACATTTCCCAAAGAAATGTGAGGGTGTTTTCCTTTGAAAGTCCCCTCCAGGATGCTAGGGTGTTTTGGGTGGTTGTCAGGGTGTTGCTGAGGTGTTCAAATGTTTGCTGGGTGGATGCTTACTGGCCCAGTCAAATGAGTCCACCCCTAAAGGCCCATTTACATCAAGAACAATAACTATATTAGTGTCCATTCCAACGCATGATAACGTTATGTTTATTATAAGCAGGCACTGCAGTTATATGGTCTTCATCTTACAATACTTGAGCTCTTTAAAGCAGGATGGATTGGATGATTTGATGTCAGTGTTTTTGTTGTTTATTATTTAAAAAATAATCGTTCTGAAAGTGATTCCATTGATATCATTCCTTTGTGTCGTTATTGTTATAGCTGTGGTGTGGATATCACTTTTTTTTTCATAGAATTAGAGTGATTGTTAAACCGTTATAGTTATCATTACAGTTATCGACTTTGGTGTAAATTGACCTTAAATCTCTATAATGTTCTGGTCACTTAATATGGCTTGGGTCCCTGCTAAGTGTATGGGATTTTTTTTTTTTTTTTCAAACATTTCATTGCCCACTAGTTCCCAAGGGGGTGCCCAAGTCAAAAAATTATTTAAATGTAGTTATATTAACATAATCTTAATAAAAATAAAAAACACTAAATAATAAATATGTACAAAATTAAACTGATATTATATACCACTTGTGTTGTACTTGTGTGTCTACTGATTTTGGACTCTCTGCCATCGCTTTTGCAGGCCCATGTTAAGGCTCAGTTGTCCAAAAAGACCCAGCTACTGGCCATCATGAGCAGAAAGCACCAGGAACTGGAGAGCAGGCTGGATGGTATGATCACACGCATCCACAAGGAAACGCAGGAGATCAAAGAACTAGAGCAACAGCTTACTGATGGTGAGGAAATTTTAAGATTTTTTTTTAAACCTTTATTGGATAAAAAATGCTAGAGTTGGATTCATTGTGAATTAATGGATGAATACAATATATTTAAACTAAAATAAGTAAGAAGAATCAATCTCCACTCATTTAGGTCAGATAGCTGCTAATGAAGCACTTAAACGTGACCTGGAGGGCATCATCTCAGGTCTCCAGGAGTATCTGCAGGGGATGAAGGAACAAGCACGAAGAGCGCAGTCAGATTGCAGGCGTCTGCAGAGGGAAAAAGATGCTCTGCAGCACCTCTTATGTGAGAAGGAGCTTCAATGCACACAGCTGGAGAAAGATGCTTGGAGTGCTGAAAACACACGGGAGGTTAGAGTCTGTTTTTGACACAATGCTCAACGGTGCAGTTTTAATACACCACTCTGTAATAATATGTCAAATCAAAATTATCATATTGTTTGTTGTGTTATAGGAGCTGCAGCTTCAGCAGCAGGAGTTGGAGGATCTGAGGAATGAGAACAAAGAGCTGAAGCATGCTCAGGGTCAGGTCAGTGAATATGAGGCAGAGCTGGAGACCCAACTGCAGGAGAGAGATACTGAGGCCACACAACTGAGGGAGGAGCTGAGCAGACTGCGTCGACTCAGTCAAGTAGGAAATCTCTTCATAGATTTTTACATATTCATCTATAATATAATATAGTTTTTTTAAAGGAATAGTTCACCTGAAAATAAAAATTCTGTTGCTCCAAATTTTTTTTAATTTCACAAAATGTTAAAACCACTTGTGCACTATATTTAAAATATTGTTGATATGTCCTCATACATCTTCTTGAAATATCCTTCAACAACAAGCTGGATCTTACATAGAACTATTTACTTTTGTCACTTTTGTTCAATTTAATGCATCCTTGCTGAATAAAATTTATTATATGGTGTTTCGTCATCTATAAATGACACATAGAAAATCACATTTAATAATATTCAACCAAAAAAATATAGTTGAGCTCAAAAGTTTACATACCCCTTGCAGAATCTAGAAAAATGTGAATCATTTTAACAAAATAAGAAGGATCATGAAAATTGCATGTTATTTTTTATTTAGTACTGTCCTGAATAAACTATTTCACATAACAGTTGTTTACATATATGTGAAATAGTTTATTCAGGACAGTACTAAATAAAAAATAACATGCAATTTTCATGATCCTTCTTATTTTGTTAAAATGATTAACATTTTTGCAGATTCTGCAAGGGGTATGTAAACTTTTAAGCTCAAATGTATATATTTTAGCATTATCATTTGCCATCCCCTTCAGCCAAAAAAATTTAAATCTATTTGCCATGTGCTTGACATTTTTAGCAACAAGGAAGTGAAGGAGACATGAGCACATGTTCAGTCACAATCTGTCAAGGCTCCATTATGAGTTCATTTTAGACTAGGAAATACTTATAATTTCAATTAAAAAAAAAAAAATCATTGTACATCCAAATGTGTTTTCTAAAGTTTTTGGCCATTTTTAATGCATATTTTGTCAATTCAATAACTCAAATACCAAAACAATCTGTGTGTTATGCATAAATGACAAAGTCCTTTTAGGGGATAGATTTTTTTTCTGTATAGCTGCATTATTGTTTATTACTTGCAGGCAATATAATAGCCTTTTTGCCTGTGTTTTAGGTTTATGTTAGTAAGTTTTATAGAAGACAGAGAGGAAAAGCTACCGTATCCAGAAAGTATTGATGATAGTGATGACAGTGCATCAGAAAATGAGGTCGTAATAAGAAAGGAAAAAGATGAAGATCAAGGAGAATAGAAGCAGTCAGGGCTGTCCTTAGGGTGGTGCAACCGATACGATTGCCCCGGGCCCCATTCTCATTGCGTAACCGTTCCATTCCGTGCCAATCCGGGCCAGCTGGTATGGTTACCGTTTCATTTTCCACTGTGGGGCTGATAACGGCCTCTCTTTGGAATGTAATACAAAAGCGTCAGTCGTTGCCTTGGTAATGCAACAGTTTACTGATGATATGAGATGTAAATAACAACTGCGTTATGGAGGATGATCAGATATTTCTTTTAATTTTATTATTCATTTGTGTTTACGATGCTCAAATAGAGCGCTTAGCCAGCTACAGAGAAACTGGTAGCCAGGCAACAGACAAGTGACCAATCCTGTGTGTCGACGTCACTTCACGCATCTTACCAGCACGATTCAGCACGGTTAGACAACCGTGCCGAGAATTCCGGGCTGAGAACGGTTTGTAATTGTGCAGTGCCGTACCAGGCTCCAGTGGAAACACAACTGGAACTGTTCTTTACCGTTCTATGAACCGTTCGGCCCGACGGTGGAAAAGCGTTATTTGGATACGTTATCCTATGCAAGATGTGATCCATACTTCAACCAGAGGTCAGGAAAGATGCCCCCGCCTATTAGCCTCACTACACTGACAATCAGGGATGCTCCAAAAATGATGACTAAACAGGTCAAGATCAAGTTAGGTGTGGAAAGTGTGGGCTACACTGAAAAAGAAGAATCTTGTTGCTTTTCGCTCTAAACACTAAGACATGGTTTCACTATTTTCCAGCCAGTGAAGTTGCATCTGAATTTGTGTCAAGTTTTTGACATTTTCACATGTGAGTTCCAAATGAAATAAAGCAGTACAAGCTGAAATGCTAATAAAGCTTATTAATGTTTTTTGAAACACTAAGACCTTTTCACTACTTTTCAGGTAGTGAAAATGCATTTGAATGTGTGTGCAGTATTGCCAAATTTGCCAAAATTATTTACCCTAATAGGACAATGTCAGTTATAAATGACGAAACCCTAAAAAAAAGGTCAAAGGTCAGGTGTAGAAAATTAATATGAATTTCATAATTCATCACATAGAGGGTTAAAAAAAAGATCTTACTGACCCCAAAACTTTTGAACAGTAGTGTAGTATTTGAATATGTGGAAGAGTAAATAACTACAATTTAATTTGTTCCTCACACATATGGCTATAAAACACTAGAGATATAATATACTAGTAGTGAAATTTCTAATTGAACTATCCTTTTAAAGTTTAACATTTAAGTTTTCTTGTCCTCCACATTTACAGATGGAACACTCTGCACTGCAGGCGGAGCTGCAGAAAGAAAGACAGGCAAAGGAGAATGCTTTGGCAAAGATGCACATGGCTGCCGACAGAGAGCTTGAGAACACAGAGCTTCTGCAACAAGTCAACACTCTCCAGGTGTGTTACTGCACATCAGACCTCATACCAGAGTAATAAAGCTCAGTGAGACTTTTTCCTGTATTAGCATGGGAAAATTCTTGGAAAGACCGAAGGATGGACAACTGAAGTACAAACACTGCTTACGTCATTCAAACCCTTCTCACTGCCTGTAAAAAAGTGTACTGTACATTCTGCTGCTTGATGATGTATGAGAATCATTCAGCCTCCAGTAAGAGTCACATCTTTGAATCACTGGCTAAAAATGTGTTTCACAGGAGGAGAGAGACAGTTTTAAGGAGAAGGTGGATGCTCTTCAGGGTGATTTAGAGCAAGTTAGGGAGGAGCTGATTTGCCCTGAGAAAGTGGCTAAACATTTAGGAGAGCTGACAAGAGCCATAGCTACAGGACAAGAGGAACTAAGGTATGATAGATTCTTATTATATATTTTAGCAAATTAGTAATAATTGAACTGTGTGGCTATAGATGTGTCCATCGGATGGTGATATGTCTTTGTTATCCCATCCAGTTGCAGCTTTGAAGACCTTGGGGAACCGGTGAACAAGAAATTCATAGAGCTACAACAGGAGGTGCGTTGTGTAGTATCTGCTGCTCAGAGAGATAGAGACGAGGCCCAGCATTGCAAGGACAGACTCGCTGGAGAGATGAGTTCGCTCAAAGAGAGACTTAGGAAGTACCAAGAGAGATACCAGACTCAGGTGAGCTGACATTGTGGCATTTAATTCATCATTATTTGAAATATCATTAATCAGATGCTCACATATTCCAGTATAATGTCTTCCTATGAAGCGATGCTGATCTCCCTCTGTTTGATTCAAGCGGGCAGCAAAGAGGTGTGGTGAGGAGGCGGAGCTCCATAGGTTAAGGGAGGAGCTGGAAGATGCTCATGAGCAGCAGTACTTGATGCTGAAGCGTTTAGAGGAGACCGAAATCGACAGGGACCGTCTGCTTGCTGAATTAGAAGAACAAGATAAACAGGTGCCAAAATGAGAGTGATTAACATATTCAAAATTTTAAAGGGGTTCTATTATGCCCTTTTACGAAGTCTTGATTTTGTTTTTGGGGTGTACTAGAATAGGTTTTCATGCTTGACTTTTGAAAAAACGCATTATTTTTCACATATTTTACAATATTGCAGCACCTCTCTTCCCAGTCTTTCTCAAATTCTCTGTTTAGTTCTTATTTCGATGAAGCCCCTCCTTCCGAAATACGAAATGTGCTCTGATTGGTTAGTTGGCCCAGTGTGTTGTGATTGGCGAACCGCTTAGAGCGTGTTCCGGAAATGTCACTCCCCTTACCATCTTTCATCAGTTTCATCTGCTCAGGTATAAACATTAATGATGGCATCCATTTTGCCATACCAATTCGAGCCAGATTCATACCCTGAGAATGTTTACGTACAAGAGGATCGTGTCGAACATTTGCAAGCACAGATTTTACAGGCCGTTTCAGAGTGGTAAGTTCCTAAGGTTCAGTGAATAGTCTTACAAACCTGATTCCAAAAAAGTTGGGACACTGTACAAATTGTGAATAAAAAAGGAATGCAATAATTTACAAATCTCATAAACTTATATTTTATTCACAATAGAATATAGATAACATATCAAATGTTGAAAGTGACATTTTGAAATGTCATTCCAAATATTGGCTCATTTTGGATTTCATGAGAGCTACACATTCCAAAAAAGTTGGGACAGGTAGCAATAAGAGGCCGGAAAAGTTAAATGTACATATAAGGAACAGCTGGAGGACCAGTTTGCAACTTATTAGGTCAATTGGGAACATGATTGGGTATAAAAAGAGCCTCTCAGAGTGGCAGTATCTCTCAGAAGTCAAGATGGGCAGAGGATCACCAATTCCCCCAATGCTGCGGCGAAAAATAGTGGAGCAATATCAGAAAGGAGTTTCTCAGAGAAAAATTGCAAAGAGTTTGAAGTTATCATCATCCACAGTGCATAATATCATCCAAAGATTCAGAGAATCTGGAACAATCTCTGTGCGTAAGGGTCAAGGCCAGAAAACCATACTGGATGCCCGTGATCTTCGGGCCCTTAGATGGCACTGCATCACATACAGGAATGCTACTGTAATGGAAATCACAACATGGGCTCAGTAATACTTCCAGAAAACATTGTCGGTGAACACAATCCACCGTGCCATTCGCCGTTGCCAGCTAAATCTCTATAGGTCAAAAAAGAAGCCATGTCTAAACATGATCCAGAAGCGCAGGCGTTTTCTCTGGACCAAGGCTCATTTAAAATGGACTGTGGCAAAGTGGAAAACTGTTCTGTGGTCAGACGAATCAAAATTTGAAGTTCTTTTTGGAAAACTGGGACGCCATATCATCCGGACTAAAGAGGACAAGGACAACCCAAGTTGTTATCAGCGCTCAGTTCAGAAGCCTGCATCTCTGATGGTATGGGGTTGCATGAGTGCGTGTGGCATGGGCAGCTTACACATCTGGAAAGGCACCATCAATGCTGAAAGGTATATCCAAGTTCTAGAACAACATATGCTCCCATCCAGACGTCGTCTCTTTCAGGGAAGACCTTGCATTTTCCAACATGACAATGCGAGACCACATACTGCATCAATTACAACATCATGGCTGCGTAGAAGAAGGATCCGGGTACTGAAATGGCCAGCCTGCAGTCCAGATCTTTCACCCATAGAAAACATTTGGCGCATCATAAAGAGGAAGATGCGACAAAGAAGACCTAAGACAGTTGAGCAACTAGAAGCCTGTATTAGACAAAAATGGGACAACATTCCTATTCCTAAACTTGAACAACTTGTCTCCTCAGTCCCCAGACGTTTGCAGACTGTTATAAAAAGAAGAGGGGATGCCACACAGTGGTAAACATGGCCTTGTCCCAACTTTTTTGAGATGTGTTGATGCCATGAAATTTAAAATCAACTTATTTTTCCCTTAAAATGATACATTTTCTCAGTTTAAACATTTGATATGTCATCTATGTTGTATTCTGAATAAAATATTGAAATCTGAAACTTCCACATCATTGCATTCCTTTTTTATTCACAATTTGTACAGTGTCCCAACTTTTTTGGAATCGGGTTTGTACAAAAGCGAGAACCCTGTAGCTAAACACTACATCAACACTTTAATGTTAGCTAGCAGGCTAGTGGAGCCTTTGTTTACATCGTAGCAACAACATAAAACTTATAATTGGAACTATTAATAGAAAACAAATAATAAAAAATACTTTACAGGTTGTGATCCACAAACAACTGATTGTCCCGACAAAGTGGGAACTGCTCCGTCTTTCAGGAGAAGCTTTTGTCTGTAACAGGCATTGTACTCTCTTAGTTTTTGGAAGCTGTCCTCTGTAAATTGTGCAGCACACAGATAAATGTTGGCGCTGTATTGTTCAGGAACAGTGTTAAAAATAAACTTTAACCGCTGTATGCTAAGTTTGTCTGCCTTAGGAATGCCAAACAAAGGGGTTTTAAAACAGGGGTGGAAAAAACAGTGTCTCTTCGACATGGCAACAGCACGCTACTAAAGCAGGTCATCTTCGTCATCTTCAGTGCAGCTCAACCTTGCAGATCTTTAATGCTCAAACAACATTACACACTATCTAAAGTTAAAGTGAAAAGTATAATAGGACCCCTTTAAACATCTTTTGTTACATTTGTTTGCCATCTTCTTGATTTTGTTCTGTTTTGCTCAGTTTTGAGATTAAATGCATAGTTCAGTCATGAAACTCTTCGAAGTAGCTGATTGTACTTCACTCATGCCAGTAGCAGCAGCATAGCATATCCATTCTTAACAATATAATGCTGTTAAATCTATTTCCAGAGTTGTCATGATTGAGATACCTTCAAAGCTTCAATCAAAATGTAATGTTAGGGAACCTATGTTGTAATGTGTAGGGAACCTTTTTTTATTTACCCTTTGACCCTATGGACAACTAAAAAACTGAATGAGAATGCTTTATTTTCAGTCAGCCATGATTAATTTATAGATCCACAATAGACCTTAACTTGTATTTTACTTTGGATATAGCTTTTTTTGTTGTTGTTGTTCTAGATGAAAGCTGAGGAGAGCCAGACTCAGGAGCAGCTAGATTCTCTCAGTCTGGAGTTGCAGGCACTCAGGAGATCATTTTCCTCTGCTGACAGAATGGCTGCCCAGCAACTGTCTGCAGCTAAGGACAAACTTCACTCACTTCATAGCACTATAGAAAAAATACATCTGGAGAGAGCAGCGGTAAGACAAAGTGCAGGCTACTTGAGATCTTTTTGGAGCAACATCAATGTGAGAGATGTTCACTGATGATCATGTGTTTATATGCATGTAGAATGCAGAGGAGTTACAGAGCACCAAGATTCAGGCTGCCCAAGCCATTCAGGACTTGGCTAGTGCTGAAGCAGAAATCCAGGTTCTCCAGAAGCTTTTGATAGATAGGGTAATGTACAGTATCTGCTCAGAATCTTTAGACTTCAGTCTTCAGTTTTAACATCCTTTCAGCGGATCTCTGACATTTTATGATTGTCGCATTTCGCCCCCTAGTGGCAGTCGCACTGAACTTTTAAATTGGTCATGAAGAACCCTCTGCTTATTCACTATGGTAAAATTAATGAATAATGAATGTATGAATTTGCACCCAAAACCAATTACCCCAATACATCTGAAAGAAAAGCATAGTATGTTTTCTAGAGCTAAACAGTGTAAACAGTTATATAATTACAATAATTATTTATAACGGCCCATTTTACAGAAATAGTGTTTAAAGAATAAGTTTAATTCTTAATTTTATTTTAGTTAAAAGAATATTTGTAATTCTCACAATATGCTCATAGTTTTGATTAGAATACATCACATCTTGTCAGGCAGTCGCATATGGTATAGCTGCAAAAGGTAAAATGCGGTATTTCGGTGCACCCAAAGTTCAAATCGAATATCAGAATATTCTGCATACTTTATTCAAAACTCCATGTAGTTCCTTTACTACTCTCAATTGGAAATGAATGACTTCCAGTATCTCGCTTGTCAGAGATAGTGAAAAGGCGGCTTTAGTTTGTTAATGCACTGTTAATGCTACATTAATGCATTCCCTGGTTTCTGTTGAATGAAGGTTCATGAGACAGATGGGAATCTCCACAGTGTCCCAAACTCTAGTATTCAACAGCAAGAATTGGACAGATTAAACCAAACCTTGAAAAGGCAACAAGCTCAGACCAAACGTCTCAAAGATCAACTTACACAAGCCAAAGAAGGTTTGTTTGCCATCTTTCCATGGTAACTCCTCACAAACACCCTAGCATCATGGTGGCGTGTTTTGTGGCGAAGAAAGCACCATGCACATTTCCTTCAATGCAAAAATTGACTTGTTATATATTGTGGTTTGTTTAGCTAACAACGGAAATCTAGAAGAGCTGCTGGACGAGATTGGAGCCCTGAAGGAGACTCTTCTACAGCAGAATAACTTCCTGTCCAGTTTAGTAGATCCCCTGCCAAACACAGGATATTGGTACTATGTACCATCAAATCAGAATGTAAGATATCATATTTTGAAAAATGTTATTTTAGCATTAGAAAAGGAATACTCTTGTAAGTGACTTGACTTCACCAGTGTCAATTTAGTATTATAATCAGCATGTTATTTGTCTTCAGGCCCCTAGTTTGGGATCTCAGGGCACGCAAGACTCTGGATTGGGCTTTGTGCAGCCTCAGTCCCCTAAGAGAGGCCGACGGTCTGGCCACAGAGCACAAAGGGAAAAAAGACCTCCTGTTAATGGAGGATATTGGGTCTACTCCCCCCATCTGCACGCTCAAGGAAAGAGAGGCAAGTGCCAAAGTCTCTCTCTTCAACATCATGGTAATAAATATCTTGTCAAAGCTGTAATATCTGTCCACATGTTTCCTCAGATGCTCAGATGTTCAGAGACAGTGGAAGAGAGAGCGATATGGACGGGACACGCTTCACACCTCCATCTGGCTCTGCTGGATTTACTTTACCTGATGGTACCGCTTTTCCTTCCGGTTCATTTATCTATAGTCACCCTGTACCTGGCCTCCCCACTGGCTCAAGTACAGTCTTCTATGGGCCACCTCCTGATGGAGCCAGGCTGGTGTACGGACCTCCTCCCAGCAATCTTACTATTCCTCTGGTGCCCAGTGGGACGCTGCACTGTAATGTGCCTGGACATCACGACTTGGTGAGAGATACTGTATACAAATTTTAAGTTAAATTGAGCTCTATTATTTCCTGTTGAATTACACCGCTGTTACATTATTTTACATAATTTTACTGTAATTTATAAATATATTAGTCTTTAAATGTATTAGAAGTTTTATTTAACATTACATTTTTACATTGACAGTGTTTACATACACAATATTATATTGAAATATTAATCAGAATTTTGTCATATTCCGATGATATGTGCATAATGTAAGCATGATTACCCAATTAAGACAATATTCCAGTTATGAGAAAATTTGAATAAAATCTTTTTTTTTTTTAAATATTAATAGAATTTACAAGTATTGTGAACTTTTGCAATGGTATTTTGCAAATAATGTTCTTGTGTGCTATTGTTTGGAAACTTAATACTTTTATTCACCAAGGATGCATTCAGTTGATCAAAAGTGACAGTTAAGACATTTATAATGTTACAATTACTAAAGATTTCTATTTCAAATAAATGCTGTTCTTAGGAACCTTCCATTCATCAAAGAATCCTAAAAACGGTACGGCAAGGCACGATTACAAACCATTCTCAGTCAGGAATTCTCAGCACGAATCATTGGTTGGTAATAAAATTAATAATATTATTTCAATAAAATTAAAAGAAATATCTGATCATCCTCCATAATGCGGTCGCTATTTACATTTTGTATCATCTGTAAACTCTTGTGTTACCAAGGCAACAACTGATGCATTTGTATTACATTCCAAAGAGCTCTGTTTTCAGTCCCATAGTGGAAATATCCGTACCAGCTGGGCAGGATCGGCATGGAATGGAATGGTTAAGCAGCAAGAGCTGTTTGGCTCAACGGTGGAAAAGCGGCTGTTGATAATAAAGTTTCCTGAGCACCAAATAAGCATATTAGAATGATTTCTGAAGGATTATGTGACACTGAAGACTGGAGTAATGGCGGCTGAAAATTAAATATTAAATGTAAAATAAGTAAAAATAAAAATTATATGTAAAATAAATTGCATTTTCAGATATTTTCAAATAGAAAACAGTTATTTTAAATTGTAATAATATTTCATAGTATTACTGTTTTTACTGTATTTTGATCTAATAAATGCAGCGTTGGTGAGCATAATAAACTTCTTTCAAAAACATTAAAAATATAACTGATCACAAATTTTTGCACTGTAGTGTACATGGAAATTTTTTTAATTAGAAACTAAGTTTTGGTAAAAGTAGTTTTGGTTTGTGTTTCAGGAGCATGATCTGAAGAAGGCAGAGCATAGGCTGAGAGAGGAGTGTGCTGATAGAGTTCACAGTGAGGAAGAAAAGCACACACTGCAGGAAAAAACAACAGAGCTGCAGCAGGAAATCAAACGTCTGCGAAGGACTATCCACACACTGCAGCGCCACATGTCAGTGAGCATGGCAACACCAATATATCATACTCAATATGAACTCAGCAAAACACACAGCAACTCTGAAATGTAAACTACATATTATTGATAAAATTGAATATCTAGTGCCTTTCATTTTTTTGGTTCATCAGGAGTGGGCTGGAAAGCACTGTATTGCATGCAGAGGAGGAGCAGTGTGTGCTGGGAGAGGTGGAGTGTGTGGAGAAGACCCTGCTAAAGCGCAGAGCAGAGCTCAGAGAAGCTGACAGACGGCTTCTAGAGGCTGAGACAGAGCTTAAAGACACTCGAGCCAAGGTCTGACACTAGTGTTCCTCTTAGTTGGGGAGCCACGCTCTTAACTACATTTTTCAGTAGCATTAGGGGCTGTTCACACAGAACGTGTTTTTACATTCCACTGTGCTACTTTTCCATTTTTTAATTTATTTTTTTTTTTTATGTGAAAGCACTAGAGAGACGTTTAACCATTGCACTCACATCTCGCATCTTTTGCAGCATCTTGTTCATGATGTGGCATTCTAAAAGCATGCCGCTCAAGTTAAAAAAAAGTTCAGCTTTTACAAAAATGCGTCTCCAGACCTTGTGTTTTTTTTTTAATCCCGACCTGCATCTTGCTTTTTAAACGCAAAAATACGTTCTGTGTGAATGACCTCCACTTTCCTATCAATTCTCCAGTATGATATATGACATAAAATAAGTATAATAATGACATAAAAATTATTAAAAAAAAAAAAAAATCACTGATTCAGTCATTGCTCCCTGTACAATAAATATTTAGCTAAATACTGCTGTTAATCACAACATGTTTTTATTTAGTTATATAAATTAAGATTTTTATAGTTTTTTAATTAATTTAATTATTTTGTTTATTTATATCAATTAATACACTACCATTCAAAAGTTTAGCATCAAATAAGGTTTTTTTGTTTTATAGAAATTAATACTTTTATTCACCAATTGTATTGAACAGTAAAGGAATTTGTTACAAAAGATTTATATTTCCAATAAATGCTTTTCTTTTGAACCTTTTATTCATCAAAGAATCCTAAAAAATGTATTATACTAAGCAGCACAACTGTTTTCAGCATTGATAATAACAAGATATGTTTCTTGAGCAGCACGTCAGCATATTAGAATGAATTCTGAAGGAATTCAGCTTTGACATTTTAGATATGCTAAATAATAAATAACTTTAAATATTAAAATAGAAATAAGTTACTTATTTATTATTTTAAAAAGTAACTTGACTGTGGTTAAACTACATTCAATAAAAAAAGTAGCTTCCCTAACACTGGTCTTCCTAAATATTACATGTACTGTATACATCAACTTCCGAATTGCTATGTCTAATGTATGTGGGTTTGCAGACTAAAGAGAGTGTTCAGCGCTACAATGAGGCCAGGAGGCGAGTGGAAGAGACAGAACGAGAGCTGGTGGAGATAGAACAGAGAGCTCAAGACAGCGCCACAATGCTGGTCCAAACCAAACAACAGCTCAGGTGAACACAACTACGTTAAACACACATTGAAAAAAATGAATTACTAATGTCAGTTCTGAATCCTTACAGCTGCTGTGTGTAATTTATACATCATTAGTGGCACCAAACAGAATTGCAAAAATAACAACCGTTTCAAAAAGGTTTACCAAACTCTTTTTTGTTCAGACAAAAAGGTAGCATGGTGTTGAAAGCAAGTGTTTACACATTTGGGGGAAATCAACCTACGAATGTTTTAATGTAATTAAAGTATTTTAACATCAAAAAATTACAGCAGCTTTTAAGGAAGTTTAGTTTGAGCTGGAGAACTTGGTAATAGCAAAAATTTAAACGTAAATGTGCTACTGAAGGAATCTTCAAGAGGATGTTAAGGAGCTGCAAAAAAGGAAACAGGACCAAGAACAGACTCTACAAGGAGTAGAGGAGGTCCTCGCATGTCAAGATGCAAAGTTTCAAGAAGTCAACAGAAAGCTGGATAGAGCGACTGACAGGTACTACAACTATGATTTCAGTAAATCACTGAATGCAGAAAAATTCTCTCCACTGAACTGTCTGTCTCTTGTATATAGACTGGAAACTGTTGAGAAAGAGCTCAGAGAGACCCAGAGCCTTGAGGCAAAACTCCTACAGAGCTGCAGAGAGACAGAAGACAGCCTAACACAACGCAAAACTGAACTGGGCAAAGTCAACACTCAGGTAACACATGTGTAAAGACACTGATACTTTTATTCAGCAAAAACTCATTAAATAATTCAAAAATGACAGTAAAGACATAATGCAACAAATAATTTGGTTTTAAATAAATGCTGTTCTTCAAAATGTCTGCCCACCAAATCCTGGGGAAAAAAATGGTTTTCACACCTTCTTTAAATAGCACAACTTCTTTCAGCCGTGATAATAAGAAATGTTTCTTGAGCACCAAATCAGAATTTTAGAATGATTTCCGAAGGATAATTTGAATATATAAAAATTGAAAACAGTTATTTTAAATTGTAATTGAGTTTTACTGTAAATTAACCAAACCTTTGAACAGTATTGTGTAGCTGAAAAGTATTACATCAGTGTGACTTTGTGGGTCTTGTATGGGATACAGGTGGTGTTGCAGCAGGAAGAGCTGTCTTTGCTGGACAAGAAGCTGGAGCAGTGGAAACAGGAAGAGGAGGTTTTGAGAATTAGTTTGGAGCAGCACAGGCAGGGCCTGTTGGATGTGCTCAGACAGGGAGAAGAGGATGCCCAACTCTTACACCAGCGCATTCAGGTTTTTCACACACACAAAATATTAGTGCAGTGTTTATTTATTTAGGAAATACTTTTGGTGAATATTTATGAATGGTCTGGATATGTATAGGAACTCCGTGTGGATGTGCAGTCTTTGGCCATGCAGAAGGGAGATCTGGACTCTCAGCTGTCCGAGAGCAAAGCTAGACTGGCACAGTACAAGAAAGATCAGCAGCAGGAGGAGGAAACCCTGCAGAGCATCCGTTCAGCCATCAAAAAACACACAGCAGGTCTGTTACATTAAGAGTGGGCAGTTTGACATGTCATGACATTAATTTAACATCGTTTAACATCTGTCTCAAACAATAGGGGCTTTCGTACCGAATAGTTTTAGGAACTTAGTTCTAGGAACTAGCCACTAGGATAGTTCCCCGAGAACTAATTTCTCCCTCAGGCCATGTTGCTGGTTGCATTCGCACCAGGAATAGGAACTGTGAAGCGGCCAACAGCGGCGTCTTTAAGCGCGGCATTTGCACTTGGTAAAAACTGGTGGATGGAAGCCGTGATCAGAGCTGCGTTTGTTTTTGTTTGTCATGGGTTTCGTGATAATGGAAATTACATCAGTATTACATATCATCGAGGCAGAGAAAAGAACACAACCCTGCAGACAACAGGTAAATGCCGTTATCATTGTTTTCCATGTTTGTGAAGTAAATATGTTTACACGGCTTTTTAAAAATGCCGGGTGCTTGTGTTTGACATGCGTTTGACCAATCAACGTATATTCACGTCACTGATAGTTCCTATAGTGCTGGTTTAGACCCTATTCTGAAGTAGGAGCTAATAGTTCCCCCAAAAGGAGTTCCTAGAACTAAAATCATTCCTAGTTCCTGTGGTGCGAACACAGCAAAATGCTGGTACTTTAGCCAATAGTTCTAGGAACTATGAAAAGGTTACTCCGGTGTGAAAGCCCCTAATGGTGTGAGTGTTAGATGAGGAAATGGCGTATTTTGTAAACTTGTTTCTGGTCAGTTGACCGAACAGTTACTTTCCTTTGAGAGCCAATCCTGTGCTGCCATTAAAATTTGAATTAGTCAAAATCTCACTGCACCTTCAAAAAGTCCAAAATGAGGTGTGTAGACTGAAAAGATTCAAATAGTCAAAGATGCAAAAGGAAGCCTGCACACTCTAATAATGAAAAAAAGATGCTAAAAGCCAGATGCTAAAATGCTTTACTGAAAAATGGCAAACATTTCAAACTTTATTGGTCACGTGATCAATAAAATGTGACATTTTGATAATTTTGGTCTGGTTTTCTGTGATGTATTCTATATTTTTGTAGCAAGCCAGTAAGTAATATACCAGAGATGAGGTTATCCTAATATATACATATATGTGTCTGTATAGGAAAAAAATAAAAACTACTTCTTGTGGTACAGAAATGGACAAATTACAAAAATAAGTCTGAATGAGTGGAAAAAAACTGAATAATATCCGTTTGGGAAATAATATGGTTCACCCAATTAATTTTGGGTGGCACAGTGGTGCTCTGGTTTCCTCCACAGTCGAAAGACATGCAGGTTAGGTAAATTGGACAGTCAAAATTGCCTGTGTGTGATTATGTGTGTGTGAGAGAGCCCTGTGATGGACTGGCCATCTGTCCAGGGTGCTTTTGGATAGGCTCGAGACCTATGAAAGCCGTAAAAGGAATAGAGAGAGAGAGAAAAAAATAATTTTGAGAATTTGTGTGTTTAGAGCTAAGGCATGTGTTGGAAATGGTCCAGTTGGAGACTGGGGAATTAGAGGGAGTGAAGCTGCAACATAACCAGAAACTGGACCAGCTAGAGAAGAGCCAGGAAACTCTTCTACAGGTCAGTCCTAAACATTATTTCGTCTTCGCCTGTACTGTCTGTTCTGATGTTTGATGTGAAGTTAATATGAAAGTTTCCACTACTCAGGTGCACATGGAACTGCAGCATGTGCAGCAAGAGCTGCAGGAGCAGCGTGGGGAGGCTGAGAGACAGATGAACCTGCTAGAGAAAGAGAGAGCAGAGCTGCACACCCTCCAACAGAAGAGCCTTGACCTGCAACAGCAAACGGACAAAGAGAGGAGCAGCTTGCAGGAACAGTGCAGAAACCTGGAGGCCAGACGCACACATGCTCAGAGGTAACATATGGAAAATTAAAAAAAAAAATTCTCACATTTCTTTGGCATTGTGTGTACATTCTTCAGAGACTTCCGAGTCATATTGGAAATACTGCTGTGTCAATATCTGATGAATCTACCACTTTGTTGTTAGTTGTTACTGTCATCATGACAATTTAATATGATTCCAGAGTTATCTCTTAACTGTCCTGCACAGTTCAGCTCCATCCCTAGTTAAACACACCTGAACCAGCTAATCAAGGTGTTCAGGACTACTAGGGTGCTTCTCAAATGGAAGGCTGCATACTACTGTATTGAGGCTGTATCCTTCCTAGTCCAGTCCTTTGGTGGCTTGTAGGGTAGAGTCCTCTTCAACATTAAATGCTAGAATGAGGTCTAGTAAGTGCGCGTAGCTACTACGTCACACAAATGCTTCTGCCCCTATAGTCAGGACACAAAAATACTATTAATTTTGGTATACTTTGTATCAAAAATCTTTATAATAATTGGCTTTCTATTAATGCTGTACATTGAATGACAACCTTCTGTGGTCTCCCAGTGGCTTACATTATTGCCAGTTTAGTGTTAAGTGATTAATTTACACCAAAACAAAAGATAACATGTATGCCTTCATCTCCGAAAACATTATTTTTGTCTTACATTTTATAATGAACTTAACACAGTTATTGAACTGAACTAAATCAATACTGAACTGACTTCAACTGAATGACACTATTGTCGTTTTTAGAGCTGCTTTACAGCAGAATTAAATTCTGTTTGCTTTATTAATCATTAATTTCCTGTTTATCACTGTAAAGCTTCTTTGTATATCTGTATTGTATAAAGCACTACATAAATAAAGGTGACTTGACTTGGTTTCAGGTGTTTGGAAGCAGCAGAGATGAAGGCAAGGGCAGCAGAAACAGAGCTGCTCAGACTACAGACTGAGCTAGACAAACTACAACAGGACCAGAAATGCACGCATGATCTGCGTCAGAAGATCAGCAGAGACACGGCAGCAGCGCAGCAGCAGCATGAGGGTATCCGCTAAACAGCCTTACTTTAACATCAGCTCTTATGTGTTTATTTTCATGCACTGTAAAAACAAACACTCTGAAATGCTTGTTTTTTCCCACAGAGTTGAGCAGACTGAAGAAACAGCTGGTGGAATCTCAAACTCAGTTAGATGAGATCAGAGAGGTGAGATACAGCAAAACACTGCATATCTAGCGTTTTTCTTTTAGCCAATGCAACTGAAACCGAAAATAAAGTTTATTTAATAATCAACAAATAAAACTTGTATATAAAAATTTCAAATGCACAATTTGTTTTATCAACTTTTTAATATGATTGTTTCTACGTTTCTGTTTTATTGATGTTTTTCCACAGTTGAAACACTTATTGAGCCTTTACATGAAACATTTCAGTTAGTACTGTTTATTTCAATATACCTTCTGATGTTCAATCATGTTTATTTTGTGCTAACTAGTAGTAAAAGGGGAAGAGATCTGATCTGCTAACAGAATTTGAAAGCTGAGACTTTGTTTCATATCAAAAGTAACAAAAGTATTGTCAACCCAGCCCTAGCTTCCACACAGCTAACATGTTTACCTGTTGTAGCTTATGCACATTTTTGCACTAAATACAACCCCTGGCAAAAAATTATGGAATCAACACACTTGGAGGAAATTCACTCAGAATTTTTACGTTATAGCAAACACATAAATCACTGATATGGCACAAAACAGTTTTGTTCAATAGCTTAACATTATGGCTTCATGAAATGTACCTCAAAAAAATTCACTGACATTTCTTTTATTAACGGCATGTCTTTTTCCAGGTCAAGTAGAGGAAAAAAGTTTGGAATCACTCAGTGTTTAGGAAAAAATTATGGAATCATCTTTTACTTTCCATTGCTACAATAAATACCAGGACAAGTCTAAAAATGCTAATTAGTCATCAGTTAAAAGTGCTTACACACTTAACGAGCTGTTGGACTTGGGTAATTGAAAGGAAACATGGCTCCAACGAAAGAGTTATCAGTTGAAAGGTGAAACAGTGGAAAGGATTATAAAACTCATTCAATAAGGAATTTCAACATGGAGTGTGGCCAAAGAAGTTGGTTGCTCCCAGTCAGCTGTGTCTAAAATTTGGTGCAAGTATAAACTGAATGGGAAGGTTATAAAAGGAAAACATACAGGCAGACCAAGGAAGACGTCAAAGCGTCAGGATAGAAAACTCAAAGCAATATGCCCTTAAAACAGAAAATTCACAACAAAACAAATGAAAAACAAATGGGCAGAAACAGGAGTCATTGTTTGTGACAGAACTATAAGAAAGCGGCTGAATGAAATGGGATTTAAATATAAAAAAGCCAAATGAAAACCAGCACTAACACCAAAACAGAAGAAAATAAGCTTACAACGGGCTGAGGAGAAGCAATCAATGAGTGTCGATGATTGGATGAAAGTGATATTCGGTGATGAATCACGAATCTGCATTGGCCAAGGAGATGACGCTGGAACTTTTGTCTCGTGCTGTTCTAACGAAACATAAAGATCACTGCCTGAAGAAAACAATCAAATTTTCCAACTCATTTATGATATGGGGTTGCATGTCAGGTAAAGGACCAGGGGAGATGGCAATCATTACCTCAACAGTCAATGCACAGGTGTATATTGAAATTTTGGACACTTTTCTCATCCCATCCATAGAAAATAGGTTTGGTGATGATGAAGTCATTTTTCAGGATGACAATGCATCTTGCCTCAGAGCAAAGAGTTGATCTTGATCTGTAAAAAGACATTCCATTAATAAAAAAAAAAAGTGATTTTGTTGAAGGCATGTTTAACGAAGCCAGAAAGTTAAGCTATTGAACAAAACCTTTTTTGTGTCACATCTTTTATTTGTTTGTTTGCTATAAAGTAAAAAAGCTTGATGAACATCATTTAAGTGTGGTGATTCCATAATTTTTGCCAGGGGTTGTAGATACTGACACACACAGCATCAGAAAAGTGCTAATTAAACATCGCATCATTTCGGTTAATGATTTCGGCACTCCAAACGGAAATTTCTGTGCATCTCTACATAGCATGAAAAGTGTTTCTCTTGATCATGTGTAGGAGGTGAAAGCAGCGAGAAGGCAGCGGGAAGAGCTTGTGAAGCAACAAAAGGAGCAAAAGGCTGAACTGCAGGAGAAAGAAGAGAAGACCAGGAGGAGACAACAGAAGCTGGACCGACTAGGGCAGCAGCTGGAGGAGCTCAAGGCAGAAGTAGCTGTGAAACAGACACAGCTTGAAGAATATGAAAAGGTAAAGTGACACAATATCTTTTCATACATCATTATTTCATACACTTCACCTTTAAAACTAGATGATCAACTATGTTAGAGGGACAGTTCACCCAAAAATGAAAATTTCTATTACTTATCCTCCATTGAAAGTCCATTATGGATTTCTTTTACAATCTCAGTTTTCAGTTGTAAAGTACAGTACTTTATTGACATGACTGTGTTTACATACAATATTGCCAACGCACTATATGCAAAACAAGCAATGACAAGAACAAGAAATATCTATAAGTACTGAATAAAAATAAGATTTTAAAAATCATTATACTGTACATACTGTAATATATGTATAATGATGGTTTTTGATTATATTGATCAAGGTTTCTTTGGCTTCTGAGGGTGTGCAGCTGTAAAATGGATTTTGCTGCAATTGATGAGTAACTGTCTTCCCTTATTAACATTTTCATTTTATCAGTTTCTAAATAGCTGTAAAACATTTGCATGAGGTTAGAGTTTGTCAAAGACAAACTATTTCTCTCTCACCTCTTTTTGATCTTTTTTTGAGTTTTAGCGTAATGGACTTTTAATAGAGGGACACAAATCTTTCAGTTTTCTTTGAAAAGAAGTTTATTTGTGTTAAGAAGTTAAGAACAAAATTCTTAAGTTGTAGGAAAAAGGTCATTTGTCTGTTGTTAATAGTTAAGATGTATTATGCTCTGCTTACACAGAAGTCACTTTCAAACCAAACAGCTTCTGTTGGTTTAAAGCTGCGAATTTGTGTGACCAACTGAACCTATTGCACAATTTGTGATGGAAATTCTTTTGCCCTCACACTTAATTCCCAATCGTGTGGATTCCCATTAAAATGACTGGATTTTGCTAACGACAATTCACTGACACTGAGCAATGGTAACTCTGACCACACCTTAAGGGTTTGACATGAGGGTGAGTAAATGATGACTGAAATGTCATTTTTGGGTGAACTAACGTTTAAAATCCTTTTTTGATGTCGTTGTCCTGAGTTTGAGTCATTTTCTGGGAGTAACGAGGTCTTCATATTTGTGTCCTGTGGGTAGATGATGAGGGTACAGCAGCAACAGAGCATTGATCTGGAGCAGCAGCACAGGCTGAAGCAGCAGAAGCTGCAGGCAGTAGACAGAGCTCTGGCCCTGAGGCTGGACCGGATGGAGCAGGTCGCAGCCGCAGCAGCAGAAATGGACCTGCAGAGGGAGCACAAACAGTGCACTGCACTACAAGAGCAGGTGGATAAACTAGGTGAGCTGCATTACCATGTGTTCCCTTACATTTAGCCTGGTGAGTGCAGAACGTCTTGACTTTGAGTACTGAAGTGTGAGTGTGTGTTCAGAGCAGAAGGTGTGTGAGCGGGACATCAGACTCCAGCATGCTGTTGAGGAGACCCATCGCCTGCAAGAGGCTTTGCTCTCTGACAGGGCAAGCGCTGAGGGACGTCAGGAGGCCCAGAGTAACCACAGCCACACAAACAGGCAAAAACTGCAGGGAGTAGAAAAGGTGATTGGCAGATGGGCCCATTAGTAGTACACTGGCAATTTAATGGACACTGCAATTTAATGGAGCTGTTGCCTAGGTGCTATAGAAAAATATTAAAGCGAAAGTTCATCCAAAAATTATTAAATTATTTCTGTCCCCAATGTTGTTCTAAACCTGTATGACTTACTTTCTTCTGTGCAACATAAAAGAAGAAATGTTAAAGAATGTCTTAAATGAAATGTAAATTTAATTTATATTTAATTTTAGTACTCCATGAATGTATTTTATTTCAGTTTTTTAAGGTTAAGTTTTTCATCTAATATTTGTTTTATTTTATTTCAGCTTTATTTCAGGTAATTTTTCAAATAATTTTTCATAAGTTTTAGTTAATAACAACATTATAAAGTTTATTCAGCTGATATTTGGCTGAATTTTGAGATTATCATGTTCAACATTGGCCCACAAGTAGTAGTAAAATATTTGAAAGCCTTAGGAGAAATGAGACTGCCATATTTCATAAAGCAGTAATTCAGTATTATTAGACTGTAAGTATGAATCGTATGAAGTATGATACGGTTGTGAATGGGTATATTGTGCTGGCTTATTTTTTTTAACATTCCTTTATTTTACGAAGTCTTTGGTCAGCTGTTAGTTTATTCTATCCATGGAACACAGAGGGAGTTTATAGCCGACAGACTAACTTGAGCTTGTTTCAGGAGCGTGTACGGCTCCAAAGGGACCTGCTGACTGTGGAAAAAGCTGCTAAAGAAAACCATAAACAAGCCAGAACGCTGCAGGAACAGCTCAGCACCATTTCCCAAGAGCTGCTCTGCCTCAAAGACACGGTACAAACAGAAAATAGCATTGTAACACACCACATCTGTTTGCTGTAATAGATCTGTTGCAGATAAACATATTAAATGTACTTGTTCTACTTGTTTAGGCTGTAATTAATTCTGAAGCACATGTGATGTTACTGTATATGTATATATCTGTATATATCTGTGAGTTGTGAGAAAGATGAATGACCGTCATGTGCCTCTCTCAGCTGCAGAGCCAAGAGGAAGGAAATACTCGCCTATGCCAGATTAAGGACAGTTTGCACTCTGTGAGGTCACAGATGAAAGCAGAGCTTGACAGTGGGGTGAGGGAGCTGGAGTCGCCCTCTAGTGTCTCTTCAGACACAGACAGCTTGAAAGAGAACCATCCTAGTGTTATGTTCTCCTTGGGGAATCCAGCATACAACACTAAGGTGAGCCTTTTCACAAGTGTGTTAGTATGGGAGATGTGCACAGATTGTGCACAAATTACTCTAAAGCAGTGGTTCTCAATCAGGAGGCCAGGACCCACAAGAGGGCCTCAGCACATATCTAGGGGTCCTCATGATGAATTAAATGATTTAAAATAATGAAAAAAATATAATTCATAATTTACTCACCCTCATTTCAAACCTGTATACAGGTGCTGGTCATATAATTAGAATATCATCAAAAAGTTAATTTTTTTATTATAAATTATTTTTAAAAATGAAACTTTCATATATTCTAGATTCCCTACATGTAAAGTAAAACATTTCAAAAGTTTTTTTTTTAATTTTGATGATTAGAGCGTACAGCTCATGAAAGTCCAAAATCCAGTATTTCAAAATATTAGAATATTTCCTAAGATCAATCAAAAAATGGATTTGCAAAACAGAAAAGTTCAAGTTCTTTAAAGTATGTTCTTTTGTGCACTCAATACTTGATCGGCAGGACATATTACAGCAAATGACTTGCTCCTAGCACAAATTACAGCATCAGTGAAGTGTGGCATGGAAGTGATCAGCCTGTGGCACTGCTGAGGCACTATTGAGCCTTCAGATCATCTGTATATTGTTGGATCGACTGTTTCTCATCTTTCTCTTGAAAATATCCCATAGATTCAGGTCAGGCATATTGGCTGGCCAATAAAGCACAGTAATATCATGCTCAGCAAACCACTTGGAAGTGGTTTTTGCACTGTGGGCAGGTGCTAAAGTCCTGCTGGAAAAGGAAATCAGCATCTCCATAAAGCTTGTCAGCAGATGTAAGCATAAAGTGCTCCAAAATCTCCTGGAAGATGGCTGCATTGACTCTGCACTTGATAAAACACAATGGACCAACACCAGCAGACGTCACGGCCCCCCCAAATCATTATTGACTTCAGAAACTTCACACTAGACTTCAAGCAGCTTGGATTCTGTGCCTCTCCAGTCTTCCTTCATACTCTGGGACCATGATTTCAACATGAAATGCAAAATTTACTTTTATCTGAAAAGAGGACTTTCGACCACTGTTCACTGTCCAGTTCTTTTTCTCCTTAGCCCAGGTAAGATGCTTCTGACGTTGTCTCTGGTTCAGAAGTGGCTTGGTAGTCCTTTTCCTGAAGATGTCTGAGTGTGGTGACTCTTGATGCGCTGACTCCGGCTTCATTCTACTCATTGTGAAGCTCTCCCAAGTGTTTGAATTGGCTTTACTTGACAGTATTCTCAAGCTTGCGGTCATCCCTGTTGCTTGTGCACCTTTGCCTACCCAATTTCTTCCTTCCAGTCAACTTTGCATTTAATATGCTTTGATATACACTCTGTAAACAGCCACCCCATTCAGTAATGACCTTCTGTGACTTACTCTCTTTGTGGAGGGTGTCAATGATTGTCTCCTGGACCATTGCCAAGTCAGCAGTCTTCCCCATTAGTGTGGTTTCAAAGAACAAAAGATACCTGGAATTTATACTGTAGGGATGGTCATTTAATGAAACTCAAATGTAAATATTCTAATATTTTGAGATACTGGATTTTGGACTTTCATGAGCTGTATGCTCTAATCAACAAATTTAAAAAAAAAAAACTTTTGAAATGTTTTACTTTACATGTAGGGAATCTAGAATATATGAAAGTTTCATTTTTTAAAATAATTTACAATAAAAAAATGAACTTTTTCACGATATTCTAATTATATGACCAGCACCTGTACTTTTCTTTCTTCTGCTGAACATAAAAGTAGATATTTTGAAGAATGTTGGCAACCAAACAGTTTTGGTTCCCGTTGACTTCTATTATATGTACGAAAAATACAATCGAAGTCAATAGGATCCGGAAATGTTTGGTTAAGAACATTCTTCAAAATATCTTCTATGTTCCACAAAAGAGTAAGTGATGAAAGATTTTTTTATTTTTTGGCAGTCCATCACTTTAATTCCTGAACCAGGGTTCCTGCTGTCTTGGTAAATCTGGATATACTGTACGAGGAAGCCTAATTTTAAAAGTGTGACTTCTAGACCTGGAAAAGTCTGGTAAATTAATAAAATCTTAAAACACAGTGGGCATTTTTATAATTAACATGCAATTTACTAGTTATTATACATTTTTTACTAGTTGAGCTTTAAAATATTTTATCGGGTACAATTAATATATAAAATATATATTTTTAAAATCCTTATCCTTTAATCCCTATCCAGTAAATCACAAACAACTGTCATGTAAATTGGTTAAAATGCATTGCAGCAGAATCATCAAAATTACTCAAATTTTTATTTTTAATTTACAGAAACAAGGATTTAGTTTAAAATAAGTTTTGAAAACAAAATTAGAGGGCCTATGAATATTAGGGGACATTAAGGGGTCAAGAAGGTTGACAACCACTACTCTAAAGTAACATTTACTCAGCATTTTATCTCTGAAAAGTCTGATTATTCTATCCATAGAACACAGAGGGAACTCCAAAGCACCAAAAAGTAGCTTGTATGACTTGTGGGCCATTTTCTTCAGCTCTTAGATCTCTTTTCTGCTTCTGCAGTTTCAAACCTGGCACATTTGCAAACTGTGTTTTGTTAACCAGGAGTTGAGATGCAGTCAACAGGGCTAATGTTGATCATTTGCTACAAACAGGATGAACAGTGGCGAGGGGAAGCACTGAGGGAAAGACTAAAGCAGCAGGAGGACCATCTGAAGGTACAGTGAAGTTAATCAGGATCTCAATATCTTGATCATTTGAGAAGACAGGGGTGTCCAATCCTGATCTTGGAGGGCCACTTTCCTGTAGAATTTAGCTCCAACCCTAATTAAGCACACCTGAACCAGCCTATCAAGGTCTCCAGGATTACTAGGAATATCTAAGCAAGTGTGTTGGGGCAGGTTGGAGTTAAACTCTGCACAACGTTGTCCGTCCAGGAGCAGAATTAGACACCCATGTGATAAGGTAACAAACTTTATATTATTAGACATTGATTTAGATTTTGTCTGAGAAGATTTGAAATCTCAAGACTGATTTGAGTGTCTGTCCATGGGTTTCAGGTTCAACTGCGCAGTCGCATGTTTTCCCAGCAAGAGGCTCTGAGTCAGCGCAGACTGCAGACTGAAGGCAGCATTCAGGGTCTGCGCAGACATGTTGACAAACTGGACCAGCTCCTCGGCAACTCTTCCAAAGACTCCTCTTATTTAAGTGACCTGGAAGCCAAACATGCCAATGTAAGGGACCTGAAACATTGGTCCACTGGCACTTCTGTATTGACATAAGCAAATATTTGCATATACTAAACCATGCAGCATTTATAAAGAAGGAGCTATCTTCCATTATCAGATTATGAAAGCAGGTGGTTACAGATGAGTTCAGATGAGCTGTTCGATTAAACCCTCATCTACAAGAAAAGGGTACACAGAGACCATTGAGCCAAATCCACAAGATGACTTCCTGCTTTGGTTAGGGCAGAGGCTGGATGTTTCAACCTTCTGTACAAAAAAAAAAAAATGGTTTGCATCAGCACTTTCCATATACAAACAAGGACAATGAAACTTGAGGTAAAAATAAGATGGTGAAAGTTCGTTCTCTACCTCTGATTTGTTATGGCTTTATGAAATTATTTTTAACAAGACTGTTACGTGCCTTTTGCTCATGTTAAAGTAGGCAATGTCTTGTTAATGTTTACAGTTGAAACAGATGCAGGAAGGAAGGTTTCATGTTTCATCATGTACAAAAACAGGTTGTGCTCTGGAATGAATTAGTTCGTTTTTACATGACTTTTGTCAAAAATGATCTTGTATTCAAAACCAAGATATGCAGAGTATTTATTACAGCACTTCTCTTTATATACAGTTTGTCTCAAATGAAATACAATTTAAAGCGAGTGAGCAATAATAGCCTTGTTTCTTGTCCAGTTTCTTATGTTCCAAGATGTATGTCATTATTGCTCATATACAGTGCGATCAATCGTGTATGTGGACAAAAACTCAGTCTACAGTATCGTCTTTATTAACATAATTACAAATAAAAGTCACTTACAGTCAGAAGACATACTTGAGTTCAAGAGCAGAAGATTAATTTTTGCAGATGTCATTAAGATGTGAAAAAGCAAGACAGTAAAAAGAAATTAAAAATGGATTTTCAGTTTACAAAACATCTAAAATCTACTGTAATACACAATTCTTTTTTTTTTTTTTTTATAGAAAATCATATTTGGAGTGCTTGTTTCTGCCATTTTTATCTGTCCACTGCAAATGTGCATCTATGGAAAAAGAAAATAGCTAGTCACATCAGCCCATTTTAAGTTGTTTTTTCAAGCTGCTGTACAAATCAGCTCTGGGCCAAATTTCCCACAATGATATTTCCCATGCTGTGGTGGCCTGTTTGTTATATATTCATAAATTGTAGGGTGTTAATAACTCCCTTTGGATTGGGGGGGAAACCATGATGCCTGTAAAAGCAGTACTATCGTGCATCATGCTTAAGAAACTTTTAAGAAACTCAGCTCGGCGCAAAAGATGATCAGTGTTTGGAAATCAATTTAATGGAATGTTTTGAAAAGGCAAAATCTCTATTACAAGTGAATCGCTGGAATTCTTTCGATAAAAGCTACAAGAGGATTATGAATAAAATGGGCAGCACATCAGAGTGAACAAAAGCAAATCATAAGGCAACTGAAATTATCAATGTAAAAACAGTATGAATATCTTGATATGATGACGATTTGCAGGGCCTGAAGATTTGGTACGTTTCTCCTGCTGGTCTGTTTCTTCAGCTACTGTGATGTCGAAATATTTCAGACGCTCAAAAACAGACCAAAAGGGGATCTGAAACCTCTCAGACTTAATATCTTTACACAAAACCAGCCCCAGGCCCTCGGAAAAACCAAATCAAAACTGCAAAGTGCGGAAAACATTCTTCAGGACATAAAATATGTCCCATCCTCTTCAATATATTACTATAACAGTTACTAAGTTAAAATAACTGCGTCTGAAACGACCAAAGATGATTTTTTTTTTTTTTTTTTAACAATGGACCTTCCATTGAGATTCTTCTCAAAACAATACTAATCTTGTATAGTACATGTATATTATTTCCTGAATAGGTACAAACAGGGATAAATATTTGGTGATTGGATGTGAACTGCAAAAACTCTAATTTAAAACAGAATACAATATTTCAGTTTTAGATTTTAAACAAAATGTTACATACAATGTTGATGCATGTCCTCCTAATCACTTCAACACGAATAATGTTTGCCAATATTTCCGTTTCATTTACATTACTCTAGTATTCAGACAGCTCCTGTACATGAGATGTTTAGTTTATAGTTATGCACATCACGTCTGTAAAGGATAAACCCGGCATTTCTTCAGTTTATCGACAATCATCTTCTCTCTTCAGGATTAGTGTTCAGCGGAGGAGCTGTCCTCCCATGAGTGCTTAATGGGAGCACTGGGATGTGTGCGTATGAGAAACAAGCAAAACAAGTGAGGGAAGACAGAAGGGGAGGTGGGAAAGAAGAGAGCATGAATTATGTTACACCTCCATCACGCAGAGCCATCTGGCCCCAGTCTCCATGAGCAATCATACTGGAAGGGGAGAGACATTTAGATACAGAGGGAGGCAGAGGTGAGATCTGGGGGGGGGAAATAGAGAAAGAGAGAGTGAAGTCTCCATGGTCATTAACAGCTGCACCCCTCCTTCTGAGGTTGTGCGTCGCTGCTGAGCCGCCCACCCTGGGGGGCGGTAGGCTTATGCTGGACCCCTGATTCAGCCGCGTTCAGGTCCAGGCTGCCGTCTTGAATGTTCTGGTAGATCTTCTTTGCGGCCTCAAGGAAAGCATCCTCCACATTCTCACCTCTGTTGGACAGACATATGCAGAGATGCTAAAGACAACTGAAATATCACACTGGGCATTTTACAAATTACATGCGTATGCTCTGATGGCAGATGTTCTAAAGGACACTTACGTTTTTGCGCTTGCCTCAAGGAATAACAAACCTGTTTGAAAAGATTGTAGATGTGAAAGTGAGTGTAGGGTATCTGGCAATGTATTAGCCTTGCAGTCAATTCAACAGTGAACCACTTTATCATTCTTATTAATTCAGTTAACAACAAAAATACATGGACTGAATCAGTGGTTTTCAACCATTCTGACTCAAGCCCATCAAGCTCATATATTTCACTATAGATATTTCCAGTATTTTGGCTGTAATTATGACAAAACTGCTTGTTTTAAAACTTTTTATTGATATAAAATGAACAAGGTTCATTTAATATATTAAATTTACCACTAGTCGTTCTGTTATTCCAGACATTTTGTTCTATATTCAATAACTCTATGTTCAATAAAAACATTAGTTATTGAGGGAAACTAAAAAGAAATATGATTTTGGATGATTTATATTATTTAAAGATGTTAATAATCATTTATTAATTTAAATTACAACCCCATTACCGTTTTCTTCAGCAAACTGTTTGGCCTCTTCATATGTGACATCACGCTGGGCTTCTAGGTCTGCTTTGTTACCAATTAGAATGATCACCTGAGGAAAGATTCACATTGTCTTACATAGGCTCGAATTTAATCTTCGTGCAAACCACATCTGCTCTTAAAATATGTATGAAGCCCCAACACCATTTACTTGAGTAGAAATTTAAAAGTATCATGTGTACTAAGTTTACTGTTAAAACTGAATGAACTTACAGTATTGGGGTTGGTGAGATTCCTGGCATCAGTCAGCCAGCTGCTGAGGTGGTTGTATGTGCTTCGCCTGCAAAAAAACAACAAGAATCACATATGTTCCTTGTGGCTTATATAATAGCAAGTGCATTTTTTTAAAAAATAGCATTGAACATGTAACCTCAATGTGATCAGAGCAGAATACTGGTCTACCTGGTGATGTCATACACCATGAGGGCCCCGGCGGCTCCTCTGTAGTAGCTGCGTGTGACAGCACGGAATCTCTCCTGCCCTGCCGTGTCCCAAATCTGAAGCTTCACCTTCTGCCCGCTCACTTCAATTATTCGTGTGCCAAACTCAACACCAATTGTATGAGGACAGTCAGCCATAACTAAAAAGATACAAAGTAGAAGTTATTCAAGTAAAAGATTTTTTTTGAAGCCTTTGTTTAAAATATTGACAAAAGCTTTGTAATCAGTAATCGACATCAAAAGGATAACATATGGTCAAAAATATATATATTTTTTAATACACAGATACTGAAATAGTCTTTCAATACTCTTTTTCTGCCATATCTATACACCGATACCAGCTGTGATTTTCTCTGTCTCTCTTCTCTCTGTTGCGCTGCGTGTTTCAGAGCGTGGCACTGTGTTCTTACACACAAGTAGCTCATAATCTGGTGTTTTCAGCATCTCAGAGCAGCTCGTTCACAGTAAATGCTGCAAACTCCAGCTTTGCATGTGCTCTTTGCTTGATTTTAACATGCATTTGGGAATGCAACATGCAGTTAAGCTTTTTCACATTCACGTAATCTCCATTTTTGTGGACAGATGACTGCAGCATTTTAAAGACATTTGAAATTGGAAGTGTTAGTAAACCTGTTGTCACAAAAACTTGAAGGTGCAATGTGTAAATTTTAGGAGGATCTTTTGAAATGCAATATAATATACATAACTATGTTTTCATTGGTGTATAAAGACCTTACATAATGAACCGTTATGTTTTTATTACCTCACATTGAGCCATCTCTATCTACATACACCGCGGGTACCCTTAAATGTTAAGTCGCCATTTTGCACTGGCATGATTCTACAGTAGCCCTAAACAGACAAACTGCTCTACAGAGCATATTTGCTTGACTGGCTACTCTCAGCTGTCTCAGACGACAACATTTTTGTCTTGTGTTGGCCACCGTAGCTTCTCTATATTGCAATTTGCAACCTCACCACTAGATGCCGCTAAAATGTACATACTGCACCTTTAAAGGGGCTTCCCTACAGTTCTCCACCAAAATAAAAGATTTGAGGGTTTAACTCTTGCAAGTGAAGATATTAAGATATTAAGTTTTTCCTTTGCGTACAGACGATGTTATCAAAATGATCCCCATCCACATGGATCCGTGTAAACGACTAAAAACGCTGTATTATGCATACCAGGCCTGTAGTTGGCGATGTCACTTTGTAAAGTAATACTCGTGCATACTGTATCGAAGTTAGAAATTCCAGTATCAAGACAAAAACGTACATATAGATTAGCCTGTGCCTCAATAAGGTACTGTTAAGGATTCCTTATTTTAGTGTAATTCCTACCACCTTTGGCACTTACATTTCTTTTCTGTGAACTGGTGGAGTAAACATGACTTTCCAACCCCCATGTCACCTATAAAGATATCAAACAAATCACACACATATTTGAGCCAAACCAGATGTCCAAAAATCCATTAAATATTATGCAACATCTATATAACACACATATACATTCATTCATATTATATATATATATATATATATATAAAGAGAGAGAGTCTGCTCACTTACCAATAATGATATATTTGAAAATATAGGAATAGTTATATGGTGCAGTCGTCATTTTTGCTCTGGAAAGCACAAAAATGACACATTAACTAATAAACAGTCTAAACAAATCAAATATACAGCATTCATAGCAACAAAATGAAACCACACTGACAGCAATCAAGCAGCGCTCAGCTGACCGACTGTCCTACTATTGTCTAAAGACACATTTCCCTTTTCCTCCCTAAGATCACCTAACCTCGGTAGTGAGAGATCAGGACAAGACAAATTCAGGATAATAATGATGTATAGATGACAAGCAAACACGATAGTTATGTAAATTGAAATGTATAGAGGCACATTGTAACGTAACACTGAGCTAAAACAGCATAAACACTGCTGCAGCACTACAATCGGCCAGCGCCATGACTGACTAATCAGCTAATCACACACTTCTGTCATAGGTTTCACAGATATAAGCTAGACCACACCTAATTTAATCACTCCTAAGTAATGTTTTAACGCGTAGGGCAGCGGCCATTGCGTTTCCGTGTTGCATTTTAGACGATAAATGTGTTAATGTTAAGCATTAAAGGGCTAGTTAGCTTTAGCTGACCTCGCGCTGAACCAAACCCCAAGATGCTAAAGCTAACGGCTACTCCCCAAAATGAGGCACGTAAAGCGTTAAAAACAGTGTCAGTCGTTAGTATCAATCAATCCTGAAACGAAATATGGTGAAATTATTTTGTGATGTGCGTATCCTTTACCTAAAATATAAATTCAAGTGGTTTTTGGAGGTTTGGGTAGGTTGTCGGCGTGTGTGAGCCGTCCGGTCGCTTTCTTCCTCTAAAAGTGCTGCTGCGATGAAAACAGTGAGAGCAGCGACTTCTACTGGAGCAACAGCACACTGCACTACACTCACATCTACTGGAGATACAACACACACTGGAACAACAGTGCTTCCTCAAAAATGGATGAGAAAAATAATCGGGAAGAAAACATTTCAGGATAAAAGCAAAACAAAATTAGATCAAGTGGTATCAACTACTTTTTCTAAAGTGACACTGTCCAATAGCGAAATCAACATAAAGGGAAGATACTTTTTGTCAGAAAGCCAAAAAAAGGTGTTTTTTTTTTTTTTTTTTTTTTTTTTAAATGTCAGGTCGAGGCAAGTTGCCACAGGTGTTTTAATAAACGTGTTTAATGTTATAAATGTAATATAAATCTTTATAAACTTTTAATTCCAATATTTGATGGCCTGGGTAATAGTAATTATATTTTTGTATCACATTTTAGCTATGTTTCATGAAATGTAATTCGCTCCGGTCTCCCCTATGTTGTTATAAGAATGAAGCCCAGAATTATAAAAAAAAAAAAAAAAAACACGTATTCAGCACGCCATTTTAGTGCTTCATGGTCATTTGGGTAATGGCACCTTGCACGGCTTTATTACGACTGGTGCTGTCAAACCTCATAGAAACACATTAACAACTGAATCATTGCAAACATTTACTGTGTATTTTAAAAATATATATATTCTAACTATCTTATTTAATATTAAACCGCAAATTATATATATATTTTTTTTCCCCTGAAAGAAACGCGTCTTCGAACAGCCGTTTCAAATGATAGGAGGGGTTTCATATGCAAATAAAACACACCTGTGGAAGATGTTACTACTCTCCCAGTACTTGCGGAAGCTCACTGTTTAACTAACAAACATACAGCTGTCGTCCCAGACTCATCTGCTGATAATCCCTTAAAAGAAAGATTTAAAAATCAGGTAGGTCTAATATATATTTATTTATAAGTTAAGAAGCGAATGCATTCTTACTGATGATGTTTTTGTTAATAGAGAAACATTAATTCTTGATAGTCACCATTCAGTGCATCTGTGATGTTGCTATTAATTATTTACTTTTCCCAAGAATCACTGTAAGCAGCCGTAATTGAATAGGTATCTTGGGTGGCTATGCGCAAAAAAAAAAAGTATATATTTTTGCCTTCATTTTCCTAAGGTATAATTATTATTTGCTTTATTATTTTGTGCATTTATTAATGCATTATTCTAAATGACAAACTGATCTACTGTAGGCTAGTGGAATTTATATAAAAAAAAATCAGCATCTCTATAAACATTGCAAATTAAATGCATTATATGTCAGATTACATCATCAGGGTAGCTTTTACCTTTTTACCTTTAACCTTGTACTTTTGTCTACTCCTGAATGACATACAATGGCAAGTCTTAGAGAATGGGTAAGTGTTGAGTAGCTTTGTGCCATTTTGCAATGCTTCAGTAAGTGAGAGAAACCCGCCCCTTTTTGGTTCTTCTTTTTTTCCCCAGTGGGGGTGGAAATATCTGCCTGGGGGCATCATCACCAGGAGAGCAGTTTGATTGCGGAAGCATTAGAACAATTTTGAGATGTAGAAAAAGTGTTCGACATATAGACAGGAACTGCCTTTTTTCTTTCTGATGAAAGCTGATGATAATGTATTTCATGGGAAATAAAGAACAAAGTACATCACCCTTCCTCTATTTAATTTATTTTCAACATTAGACTTTGTGGAACACAATTATGCAAATATATGGCTGTTGTATTATTATAATAGTTTTTTTTTTTTTTTTTTTTTTTCTAACAGCACCATGGTGTACCACCCTGAATTTGAAAAAGCAGGAAAGCAGACAGGCTTGCAGGTATGGAGGATTGAAAACATGGATTTGGTGCCTGTCCCTCAGAATCTTTATGGTGGCTTCTACACAGGTGATACTTACCTCATCCTTAATACTATAAAGCAAAACTCTGGGAGTCTACAATATGACCTTCACTTCTGGCTAGGTAATACTGTGGTTAACGTAAATCTAAGTTGTCCACTATGAGCACTTTTATTGAAAACTTGTTTATGAACATGTTAAATGGTGTCTCTAGGTGATGCATGCACAGTGGATGAGAGTGGCGCAGCTGCTATCTTCACCATCCAAATGGATGATTTCCTTGGAGGAAAACCCATCCAGTACAGAGAAGTCCAGGGATACGAGTCAAAAACCTTTGTAGGCTACTTCAAATCAGGCCTTAAATACATGGTAGGCAGAGTTATTACATTTACAATGCATTGATGAACAAAATGTATTCGGATACTTAGTTCATAACAAAACCACAGATGCCATTTTTCTTATCAAACTGCCTTTTTTTTTCTTCAGCAAGGTGGAGTCGCCTCTGGATTCAAACATATAGCTTCCAGTGCAGTGAATGTGAAGCGAGTTCTTCATGTGAGTGGCAGACGTGTAATCCGGGCCGTTGAAGTACCTGTGAGTTGGGCCAGCTTCAACCAGGGTGATTGCTTCATCCTAGACTTTGGACAGGTGAAAGATGATATGAATGAATGTTCTGCTGCTTCTCTCTTTTGCATTTTATCATAATGTACCCCAATTATTCATGCTATTTCTGTTATATTTGCATCAGGAGATATACCAGTGGTGTGGGTCTAAGTGTAACCAGTTTGAAAGACTGAAGGCCACCAATGTTTCTAAAGATATTCGTGATAATGAGCGCTGTGGGAGAGCAAAACTTTTTGTATGTGAAGAAGGATCAGAGAATGAGAAGATACTAACGGTTAGTATAATAGTAGGAAGATGTTTGCTTCACTCATTTTTGATATAGGTTAATGCCTTAAGGCTGAAGTACGCTACAAAACTTATACAATCTGAACAGATCTTAAAACACTAGACATCATACATCAGATTTTGACTGATTGATTGACTGAGGATCACACTAGTAGACTTTCAATATGTTCACGGTACAACAATCTCACATAGAGGCACGTGCCTCATTGCTAAATAACACATGACAAATGAAAACCATATGTATATATCAAAATATCAAACATTTTTTTTATATCCTTCCTCTGATTAAACTGGCCCTGACTTTCTCAATTTGGGTTGACTCTTGCAGACTACAAATTGGGACAAAAGGCATGTAGTGTATTATAGCCTATAGTAAGTATTCAGAATTTTGTTCTGAATGTGAGTGCTCTACTATATTTTGTCAGATTCTTGGACCGAAGCCTGATCTTCCTGATGCACAGTCTGAAGACACCAAGACCGACGCGTCCAATAGGAAGTCAGCCAAATTGTACAAGGTACAGTAAGCTATACTCTAGCTTTTCCCCAAGAAATTATCTTGAAAAATCTATTAAATGGGTAATTCTGGTGGTCATTATTGCTCAGGTGTCAAATGCCAGTGGCACTTTATCTGTCACTTTGGTGGCTGAAGAGAACCCTTTTCCCCAGAGTGCACTGCAGTCCACCGACTGCTTTATCTTGGACCATGGTTCCAATGGCAAGATATTTGTTTGGAAAGGTCAGCTCAGGAGATCATTCAAATTTATTTAGAATTTGCATTTTGGAACATGCCTAAAAATAAATCTTAACAAACTTAACTCTTAAAACAGGTAAAGAGGCTAATAAAGAAGAGCGGAGTGCAAGTTTGAAAGCTGCAGAGGACTTTATAAGTAAGGTGGGCTATCCTAAACACACTGAGGTCCAGATCATCCCTGAGAATGGAGAGACTCCTCTTTTCAAACAATTCTTCAAGTTCTGGCATGATACAGAGCAGACAAAGGGTATGGGACAAGCCTATGTGCCCAACAGGATTGCCAAGATCAAGAAAGTGCCCTTTGATGCATCATCTTTGCACAAATCAGAGGCAATGGCTGCTCAGCATAGAATGGTGGATGATGGGAAGGGGGAGATAAAGGTAAATGTGTTTTGTACTGTTGTACCACAGATTGCAACTATCAAATAATTTTTAAGTAGACAAATGAATGGACAATGTTTTGTTTGATTGCTTTGGAAAGATTTGGCGCATTGAGGGATCAGACAAGGTTCCTGTTGACCCATCCATTCATGGGCAGTTCTTTGGAGGAGATAGTTACATCATCCTGTACACCTACAGGCATGGGGGACGTCAGGGGCAGATAATATATATATGGTAAGAGCTACAGACCTACTTTTGGATTCCATTCAGTCCTTTATGAATCCTGAACCTGGAAAATAAACACTGAATGTCTGAGGAGTTGGTCCTAAGCCAAGGGCTTTGTCTGCTCATGTTACACAAGAACACTCGGGTAACAGAACACAATGGTCTTTGAGTAATATCTCTTAGCCCCACCAAGCTGGGACTCTGGTCGTCAATAGGATGAGTCATCACTGCAGAGGTTCATTACATTATGTTTATGTCCACAGGCAGGGGGATGAGTCCAGTCAAGATGAAAGAGGAACTTCTGCCATTCTAGCTGCCCAGCTTGATGCAGAGCTTGGTGGAAGTGCTGTGCAGGTGACATTTGCTTGGTGCATTAATAATTACAACATTCACCTTCTGTATGTAGTCTACTATAGACCGAAAGTTGTCCAAACATGCTCATGGAGGGCTAATATCCTGCGGAGTTTAGCTCCAATCTGGCCCAACACACTTGCCTGAAGGTTTCTAGCAATCCTGAAGAACTTGATTTGCAGGTTGGTGTGTTAATTTAGGATTGGAGCCCTGCAAGACAGTGGCCCTCCAGGAGCAGAATTGTATGACATAGACCATCAAAACAAATCAGTAACACCAGCTTGAATGTGCATGTTTATGAAGGTGCGAGTAATTCAAGGCAAAGAGCCCCTTCACCTCATGAGTATCTTTGGAGGGCAACCAATGGTGGTGCACAAGGGTGGGACTTCACGAGAGGGTGGCCAATCAGAGGCTTCTGTAGTCCGCCTTTTCCAAGTGCGTGCCAACACTGCTGGGCACACACGAGCTGTTGAGGTAAGTCATGAGTAAAGTGTGTTTTAGCTGTACCATTGTATGATTAGTTGCTGTCATTTGAAAATGTATGCATAATTGGTTCTTAGACTAAATTTGTCCACTTTGCCTAAAACAGGTTGACGCTGTGGCCTCCAGCCTCAACTCCAACGATGCCTTTGTTTTGGTGACTCCTTCAGGCTCTACGCTGTGGCTTGGTCAGGGTACAAGTGATGCAGAAAAGAATGGAGCCAAAAGGCTTGGCAGAATTTTAGGAGTGGAACTTTCAGAGATATCAGAAGGAGCAGAGGGAGGTGGGTGTACTTCAGTCATTTGGTAGAGGAGTGTTTTAATGTATTTATTTTACAATTGCATTCAAAATATAAAAGAACCCTTATAGAACCATTCTTTTTCAAATTTCTACGTAGATGACTTCTGGAATGCTCTTGGAGGAAAAGCAGAGTATCGCACCTCTGAAAGGCTCAAGAACAAAATGGACACCCATCCTCCTAAGCTCTTTGCATGCTCTAACAAGACAGGACTATTCCTTGTGAGTTTCCATGTTACCAAGAATGTAAACACAATTGTAGTAATCAAGACTGTAAGTTTCATAAAAGTCAATGCTTCTTATTGTTCTTAAATTGATGAAAGAGATGTGGTTCAACTTATAGTCCACTGAAAATAATCAATGAAATCCATGCATTCACAGGGATTCTGGAGCCTTAATCACTGAAATGTCTGCTTTCATAGTTCACAATTTTTGTTTGTTCTGTACCAATCTAGATTGAAGAGGTGCCAGGAGAGATGACCCAGGAGGACTTGGCTCCAGATGACATCATGATTCTGGACACCTGGGATCAAGTAAATATTTTATATATATATAAAATGACACTTGCAATAAAATGCACTCTAAAGAAAATGAAATATAATTCCTTTCATGCTTGAAATCATTGTCTGCTAGGTCTTTGTTTGGATTGGAAATGAAGCTAATGAAGATGAAAAAAGTGAAACTTTGACTTCAGGTAAGGAAAAAAAACATTTTCTGCAACATTGCTGCTGTTTTCATTAGCTAATAATTCATCTTCATCCTTGTCTCTTCTTACTTTAGCGGTCAAATATATTGAATCAGATCCTGCCACTAGGGACAAGAGAACTCCCATTGTTACAGTAAAGCAGGGCTTTGAACCTCCCACCTTCACTGGCTGGTTCCTGGGTTGGGACCATGACTTCTGGAGTTCTGACCCATTGCAACGGTCCATGACTGGTTTGAAAATGTAATCTAATGGCTTGTAATGAGCCATTACTATGAGACTGGGTTGTTTGTGTTCTTTTGATCTAATGTAAAAAGGCAAAAGCTTCAAGCTGATTATAAACACTTAATACTACCTAACATTTCTCACCTGATAGATCAAAACATTGTTTACCTTACTCATCCTTGTTTTACCTCCTTATGAGAAAGATAAAATGTCCATATCCAGAAGACCTTTAAATTGCATAATCAAATTCTGTTTATTCAAAGCTTGAATAAAAATAAATGAACAGAAAAATAAAAAAGGAACTATCAAACATCTTAAACGTGTTTTTTTTTTTTTCTCTACAGTGGTGGAATATTTATTGTGATGATTTAAAGAAATAATTTTTAAGGTCTAATTATCCAGTACAAGTGATCATAGTTCAAGTGTCCTCTTTCTGGCCACTCTCTGCATCACTGTCACTGCAATCATCCTCATTAATGTCAGAAAAAATGTCAGAAAGAAGGAAGCTCTGCTTCTGGTCAACCTTCAGTTCACTGTCATCAAGGTCTTCACAATCTTTCTCTAGGACTGGCAAGACTTTCTCATAGAGGAAGTCAACAATGTCTGGAAGAAACATCATAGACATGACACATTAAAAGACATTCAGTAGAAAATTCATACTCCAGTCACTACATTAGCTAACACTTTACATCAAAAAATGTTTTTTAGTGTACACCAGACATGTTCAAGTCTCTGACCTAGAGTCAAATTTTTAAACTTTCCATTAAAGTAATCCAAGTAAATAGTTTTGAGACAACATAGCCTTGTTAATTTTTTTTTAAGAAGCCATCTTTAAAGTACACTATGGAGAACAGTGCTGAAGCTACAACTATCATCTATAAGGTATAAAGCTAAATTCAGCAATAATGTGGAATATACACTATATTGCCAAAAGTTTTGGGACGCCTGCCTTTATGTGCACATGAACTTTAATGACATCCCATTCTTAATCCGTAGGGTTTAATATGGAGTTGGCCCACCCTATAACAGCTTCTACTCTTCTGGAAAAGCTTTCCACAAGGTTTAGGAGTGTGTTTATGGGAATTTTTGACCATTTTTCTAAAAGCGCATTTGTGAGGTCAGGCAGTGATGTTGGCAAGAAGGCCTGGCTCGCAGTCTCTGCTCTAATTCATCCCAAAGGTGTTCTATAGGGTTGAGGTCAGGACTCTGTGCAGGCCAGTCAAGTTCCTCCACACCAAACTCACTCATCCATGTCTTTATGGACCTTGCTTTGTGCACTGGTGCAGGAACAGGAAGGGGCCATTCCTAAACTGTTCCCACAAAGTTGGGAGCATGAAATTGTCCAAAATGTCTTGATATGCTGAAGCATGAAGCGTGGCCTACCACATCGTGGCTGAGTTGCTGTTGTTCCCAATTGCTTCCACTTTGTTATGATACCACTAACAGTTGACCGTGGAATATTTAGTAGTGAGAAAATTTCATGAATAGACTTATTGCATAGGTGGCAACCTATCACAGTACCAAGCTTGAATTTACTGAGCTCCTGAGAGCGACCCAATCTTTCACAAATGTTTGTAAAAGCAGTCTGCATGCCTAGGTGCTTGATTTTATACCCCTGTGGCCATGGAAGTGATTGGAACACCTGAATGCAATGATTTGGAGGGGTGTCCCAATACTTTTGGCAATATAGTGTATGAAATCACTAACCTCCAAAACACTTGGCCTTCCACTCTGGCACATAGCAAACTTTAAGTTTGTGCCACGTTGCTTGCACATGTGCTGGAGGAACATCCCTATGAGACACAGAGGACAAAGATGTGACACCAAGCTTGTTTACACCTGCAGCATCATCATCATGCTTGAACAAGCAGGGGCATTATTCCACTTACTTTCTGGGAACCTGAATAATGTAACCTGTGTAATTGCACTCATATGCCATTTACCCCAACTTAATTAACTCCTTATAGGATATTCTTTCTATATTCTGGATCTAGCAATCTCACCTTGGGTATCTCAGATTGTCTGAAATGCTTCTAATGTTCAAACACTACAGTTTCAAATTAATCTGGTTCTTCACTGAATTGGTTCTCATATCATTGTTATATACATAGTTATACCACACTACAGACAAAAATTCTAAAATAAATAAATGTCAAATATGAGACCTCGTAATGATTTTTTTTTTTTTAACAATCTAAATATTACAGTGTAAAATTTATAATTACGATCATATAGGTGCGTTCAATTTAAATTGTGTTAAAAAAACAGTTAAAATGTCTCCTTGATCTGCATTTACAGATTGTTAATATGATACAGTGCGCATTCTATCAGTTGCAGGTCTATGGCTGCTTTTTTTTTTTTTTTTTTTTTTTGAATTGTCATCTTTATTGGGTCATTCAGTGTCAAATCAAATTTGGATTTTGTTAAAGGGTTAGTTTACCCAAAAATGAAAATGAAGAGAATTTTAATGAAATCAGAGATTTCTGTCCCTCTATTGACAGTCTACGCAATGCTTAAAGTTCATAGAGAGATTGTAAACCTAATCCGTATGAATTGAGCAGTTAAGTCTAAATTTTCTGATGAGACACATTCGCTTTATATGAGGACCATTTAATTTTAGGCTTTTATTCACATATAAACATTGATCAGCAAACATAAACAGAAGCTCGACTGTACTTGCTTGATGCACGAGAACATAACTCATTGGTTCTTACAGAAGCTCAAACGTGCTGGCGACACAGGAGAATGAACTTCATTGGTTCTCGCACGTCAAGCATGAATGTTTATATGTTAAAAAAAAAAAAAAAAAAAAAAAAAAAAGCCTAAATTAAATCTGTTCATGTAAAGTGATCATGTCTCTTTAGAAAATTTTGACTAAACTGCTCAATTCATATGGATTAGTTTTACAATCTCTTTATGAACATTTTGAAAAATCAAAATAGTAGCTGCATAGACTGTCAATGGAGGGACATAAATCTTTCAGATTTCATTAAAAATATCTTCATTTGTGTTCCGAAGATGGAACGAAAGTCTTGAGGGGTTTGGAATGACACAAGGGTGAGTAAATGATGACAGATTTTTTATTTTTGGGTGAACTAACCCTTTCATGTTCTGAATAAAGACAAATAGGGATGCACCGATACCATTTTTTAAGGATCGAGTGCGAGTACCGATACTTTTTTTCCTGGTACTCGCCAATACTGATGTCTATATACATTTATTAATTTCTTTTTTTTTTTTCTTGTTTGATGTGGCAGTTTTCCAAGCACAACACAGTGAGACTAATCAATGTAGGACAGCTTCTTTATTATTACTCCAATGAAAAAAGTAATAGATTTTATGTGCTTGTCACTACCTTAAAGCACAAATTTCACAGTGTCCAATAACCTTTAAAGGGCATAATTACCAATGTCATAATAAAAACAAAATAAAAACAAAAACAAACATCATGTCTTTTTTAACCTGCTTTTCAAAAACTAAACAAATATTAGAGCAAATGTTTATACAGTCCCCTCCAGGATTTTTTTCTGATTTCTGCAGCCTAAAATGACTGATTTTGCTGCGGTTTTTCTCAAAATTTGCGGCAATATTTGCAGCATTTCTTGTGTAGTTTTTTAGTGAAAGTCAATATTCTTCTAACATTTTTATTACTTTTCTGAGCTCACGAACCACTGGGCTCTGTAATTTTTAAAAGGAGAACACTGATAATAACTTAAAATATAATTTCAACATATAATTGTAACACCAAATAAAACACAAAAAAATTATAAAATGTTATATTGCAGTGCTTCCCACAGGATTGTGAAACTATGGGGGCATGGTTGTCATATAGAAAGTTTTGTATATAAGTTTTGTATATATTGTATATTTTATCAATCAATTTTGTATATTGTATGTATCAAATATGATACAACAGGCTTTGAGGAACATTTATTTGTTCATCTATCAATCATCATTGTATGCCTATTGCATTGCATTGTGTTTTGCCCCCCACAATAAAAATTATAGAGCTTTCATCATAAAACTAAGCATATCTTCTTACCAAGACATATTATTAGGAGATATAGAGTGACAAAATATATTTATAAGCATTTTATGTAAGTAGTCTGCTGTACTGTTATACAGATCTCATTTATTTACATTTTTATAAATAACAACTGCAGCAAACTGCAATTTTTGCTCAGTTTTGGCCTCTGAATAAAATTAAGCTGTTTTCCCCCTCCATACTCTCACCATACCATACTATATGGGCCATAAAATCCTGGTGTATCAAATATATGACAAAACATAAAACACATGCAAACTTTTTTCTTTTATATTTTGTCTAAAGGTTAAAAAAACTGTTCTGTTTAAAAAATAATTATTTTCTGACTATTATATTATTTCAAGCTTTACAGGGTTGATTAGTATTTTTATAATACAACAAAAACAACCTTAAATATAACAGTGGCCTACTTTTGAAGAATACACAAAATGTAGCCTATGAAGCAAACAAATGTTTCAAACAGATTAAAGTGCAAAAAAACATAACTATAAAGTTCGAATGTAAACAATCAGTACACAAGCGGTGTCAGAAAGGTAAAGTAGTTGCTTGCTGTTTTTACACTTGTTAAATCTTGCTCCTCGTCCATTTTGGGGCTGTTTACAGAGTGCGCGAGCTTCTTTTATGCAACATACAGACACTGTTGATAAACTGAACCAATTGATGGAAACGATGTCACTCAGAGCATGCACGCACGTTTGTGTGTGAGAGAGTTGCGCGCTTACAGCGGGAGCGGGATTGTTGTAGTGGTTGACTGACTGACAGATGCATTGCCGAAGCAACGCCGCAACTGTTGTTTATCGATCGATTCAAGTTCAACGCACGTAGTCTACTTCGAAGTGGGCTTTCCTTTGGCTGAATGTACGTTGTGATGACGTCACATCCCCAAAATCTGCGGAAAATATGTGGCAATTTAAAAAAAATTGCAAGCCCCTTTCGAATTTTGCAGAGTTTGTTTGATTTTGCGGTAAATTCTGCGATCGCGGAATCCTAGAGGGACTGTTTATAACATAACACTGTGAAGAACCAATGTAAACAACCTAGGGTGACCAGATTTCTCATGGTGGAATACAGGACGAGTGGGCAATATGACCATGATATGAGAAATTTTATTTCACTATATATATTATATATACATTTATTTAACATCTTTTGTTGTTTTATTAACATTAATGACAGTCAAATATTTAATTAGGCTACTGTTCTTTAAGACCAAATCCATGGATGTAATATACTCTGACATATATCTTGTTTGCACCCACCTATTTACGTCCACTTAAGCCATAACCGACTGTATTTACGTGAGATAATCCACACGATGGGCATCTTGACAACTACAGTATGTGTGCATTTGACAATTAAGGAGAACTGAGCGCGCTGTCTGAGAGAACTGAGATCGCACGCGAGAGAGAGCGCTTCTGGTCTGTGTCATTCAGCGCGATTCCGCCTATACCGCCTTCACATGCAGTTCGCAATGTGTGGGTTGTCATCATTAATTTTGAAGTATTTCCACACCCCTGAGGCTGACATTGTTTCTGCTGCTGCCGCCGGCGTCTCTGTGCACGGAAAATTCTGTCATTCACGTCACGTGAGGTATCAGTCTTTGGTATCGGGGGTATTTTTACGAGTACGAGTACAAGTACAAGTACATGAGCTTGGTATCAGGGCCCGATACCGATACTGGTATCGGTGCATCCCTAAAGACAAACATTAATAGTGATGAAAGCCAAAATATTAAATACTATGAATGAATGTATAATATTTTGCAATCCATTATTTTGTGGAGGGGAGTCAGAATGACCATTTTTACACGAGATTTGGAAAGAAATGTGTCACCCACATCTGGTTTTTGACCATTGAAAGTGGGTCAAGTTCAACAAATGGCACATAGAGCCACACTGAGATCTAAATATATCTTGGACCTTAAATATATAGGGCCTTAAGAATGAACATACCAAAAGTAAAGTAAAGAACCAAAATCTAAAAGGATATTGGGATATCTTTAATAGTTCTATTAATTCTATTAAATAATTACAGGTATGCCAACTTGGGGGAAAAACATGAAAAATGCTTCTCCCCATTTTTGAACTGTCACCTATGGTATATAATGCAACAAGGATTGTTAAAGACAACAGAATTTACTAATAGACCTACTTATCTATGTTTCCCACTGTAATTTGGCTTTAAATTGTACATTTTGACCCTCCTCTACAAAATAGTGGATTACTAAGGAAATATTTATCCATAGCAGAAAAAAAATGAACAAATTTGAAAATTTGAGCTAGGGACCTCTGATTGAGTTGACACGGAATGGCCCTATTGCAGTTATGCTCACATGACATGTCAGTTCTTTATTATCACGAAAGTTCTGAAAGTAAAAATTGCACTGTTTCTTTCGCATCTTATTGTGCTTAAACTGTCGAATACAAATGGTTGTCAAATATATCTCTGCATCTTTTGAAGTGACAGCAGCTTAATAAACCTGCTGCTGTGTCATTAATGCTAATTAAAAGAAAAAGAAAAATTACTTTTCAAAAAGAACTTTTGTAGCTTCAAAGTATCAATGTATATTTAATTCATACAGTAAAAATTATGTAGTGTTTTATTTGTACAACTGATTATTCAGTTTCTTACTTGAAATAGATACTGTATTTCTTACTTCAAAATATACTGTACATGATAAATTTATTAATTGCCCTACTGTTTGTCTTTGTTCTTATTTTTATTAAATAAAATGATAAATCGCAAAATAAGATTTTGGTTATATTGCCCAACCCTTACTTTTGCCTAAATGCTGTCATTCTTTTTTTTTTTTCCTTGTAGGGTTATATGTTTTAAATAGAGAATTTAGTTAGACGGTACTGCTCAGTAACTTGAAAAATAGTCTTACAAACCAATATGAAAAAGAATCATGATAACATTTCGCCCACCCCAACTGCAAATAATCCTCACCCGAATACAGTCGTAAGATCATCCCAGTCGACATCCGTAACATCCTCCACTTGCAGTTGATACATTCTGTGTGAATAGATGATTTGTTTTTAGTAAAAGCCAGGGAAAGAAAAACATTTCAGGGTCACACAAGCTAAGCAAGCATGCAAAAACAAGATCTCTTACGCTTTAATGAGTCTGATTTTGGCCTCCTGAGCTTTCCTTCCCCTACATAAAGTCCCTGAGGACATCCGTACAGCGAGCATGGACAACCTTAGGGGTGAAGGTGAAAATTCAAAAATATTATTATACAAATAAAGAGTAACATAAAATGTGCCACCATTTAATATTAACGTGTTTTAAATTAGTCTCTCACCATTTCTCTCTGCATTTGGTCCAATTTCGGGTTTTAACCTTCAGAGTAATATTGTACCAGGGCAATTTTTGGTAGAGCATTTCTCTACTGACTCGTTTTGGTGTTGTGTTATTGGGAGACTCTGATTTCAGCAATGTTACAATATGGTCTCGCACAGCCCTCAAAAGTCTCTGCTCCTCCTTCATGGACCACGGTCCAATTTTTTTAGCTGTGTGATGAGATGATATACAAAATGACCAACTGTCACTAAACCTGAAATTTACATATTTGGAAATTTTGAAAAGAGGCTTGATAAATTAGAACAGTACTAATTTGGGCAAAGCGTTTCTCAAGAGAGTAAGAACTTCGACCAGTCAGCTCAGAAATCTTTTGCCAGTTACTGCCATGTAATGAGTGATACTTGAGCAATGATTTGACTTCTTCTTCTGAAAACCTTTTGAGAAAAGGAAAAAACATGGTTTATAACAGAACTAAATTAAAAGCATAGCAGATCAAATTTCTCAAACCAAATATATGACGTTTTAAAATTATACTTTAATTTACCTTCCTTTATAGTTTGTACCGTCAAAAACTTTCCTTCCACGGCTAAAAACATCATGACAAGGCCTGGGAATTCCTTCCGCTGTTCACATTTCATTTGAAAAAAGAGAACAGATTCTTTAAGCAACAAAAATTTCACATTTTCAGTAGTTTATTATGATGTTCAATATGTACTCAAATGTGACAAGTTAATGGGGCTCCAAACAAACAAAAATTCTCTCATCATTTACTCATCCTCATGCTATGCCAGATGTATAGGGGTGGGCGATATACCGGTAGACACTAGGGATGTCATGAGAACCGATACTTTGGTATCAAGTTGGTATCAACATTTTAAAATCCTGATGGTACTTGTTTTTCTACACTGTCTTCAGACAGTGCGCTCTCAACCAAAGTGCACACACATAGCCGCCTCTCACGAGTGTCAGATTTTTGTGGCTTACCGCACATAAATGTTCAAATACACACACAATTATTTTAAATAATTGTTGGCGAATATTCTTGGCGAATATTCGCTTAAAGGGATAGTTCACCCAAAAATGAAAATTATCCCATGATTTACTCACCCTCAAGCCATCCTAGGTGTATATGACTATCTTCTTTCAGACGAACACAATCAGAGATATATTTAGAAATATCCTGGCTCTACCAAGCTTTATAATGGTAGTGAACGGGGGACCTGTTTTGAAGCCCAAAACCCATTCCCTCAGAATCTTTGGACTGAAGCAGAGCGTAGCTAGAAAAGAACATGGCAGCTTACTGGTGTCTCTGTATTGCAGTGTCTCCATTACAGTATAGATGTCCGACACCGTGTAAATGCCGGTACTGTCATGAACCTAATACAAGCGGGGTTCATACTAGCGCTGGCATGAAGATAAGTAGCTGTGGCTACACCGGAGTGGTTAATAACATAAGGAGCAACTGCAGCATATGTCATATGAGCAATACAATAAGATCATTCCAGGGCCAAAGTTGTACAGATAAAACCAGTTACTTGAACACCTAGTTGAACACTTCTCGTGGGGCTGCAACAGTTTAAGTTGAAGGCTGAACATCGGTTACAGCTAGATTTGATTCCTTACGCAGAGACAATACATGCGATGCAAGTGAGGAAACATTCAGGCTATACGAATATGTATATATAGCAATATGCACACCTCAAAGCACACCTGGTATAGGTTTTTGTGCAAAGGTTTATTACCTGTGCGGGCAAAACCAACAAGGCGATGATGATTTCCCATTTGTGCTTATTACACCATGAATGTGTACAACAGCAATGCACATAGATATAACCTTACAAAGGCAATCATTTGCGCAGAATGGCAGCAGTGTTGGCACCTGTAACAACAGACTGTCAAAAAGGCCACACAACCTAATTGAACACCACTCACAAATTCTGTTCGTCAAGTTATGAAGCAGGCAGATATAATCCTCTTGCAAAGGCAACTCGCACAAAATTGAGTGAAGATACATCCAGATTATAGAAACTGACAAGAGTGCTCAGCACAAGTTTTTCATGTAGAGGGGCGAGAGGGGATGAGCCTTCTTGTGCCATTTGAAATTCTTATTGCCAGGACATTCTGCATATCGTGAGATTTTGGTCATATCGCCCACCCCAACAGATGTATATGTCTTTCTTTAGTTGAACACAAACATTTTTAGAAAAATAAACCTCTGTAAGTCTACATAATGCAAGTGGACAGATCCCTCAAAGTTGCAGATTCAAAAACCATGCAAAACAAACAATGGTAATCCATACCACACTAGTTCATGTACACATTAACTAGTCTATTAAATCGCTTCCGGTCAACTGTCATATGTGCGTTTGCTTGAAGAGAAACCAGGGGCCTCAACTGTGTATGCCTTGTGTTTTATTAATATTGATTATAACGGATATCTCAAACTGATGCACTTGTGTGCTTTTCCTGGGCGCACTAGTGCAAACTGGCACTCAAATGAATGAACAGGACAGCAGCCGAGGTAAAGATTTTAATTTTTCACATAATAAAACCCTACTGTATACCTTCAGAACACTTGGAATACAGAATAAGTTAGATGGGATTATTTTATTATTTTTTAAAAAAAGAAGAAAAAAAAAGAGAAAAAACTAAGGCAACAACATCAAGTTGTTTAATTACTGAATTTCCATTTTTGTGAACTGTCCCAGAGACGGTGCAATAAAACAAGTTATGAAGGGGTAAATAAATTTTAAATAAAGGGGTAAATAAAGCAAGATAAAGGCACTGTTTGCTAATTATTGCATCGATTGCAACATTCTTATGGTTTTTAAACCAACTGCCCAGAGGTTGCAACTGCGAATTTTACAGATTTTTAAATCATTTTACAATGGATCTAACCAATTTATAAGGTCCCCATTTCACCTTTGAGTAATTTCTTGCTTTGTTCTGCATAAGTATAAAGGCCATGTCACACCAAGCCAACGTCAAAACACTAGCGGCGATAAAATTTGACTGTGTTGTTGCCTCGTGTCGGCTGCTTCTGGGCCAAAAAGCTGCGCTTGAACACACCAAAAGGACTACAGGCGACAGTCAACTAGCATGTGCGTTCTGTGCCTGTGTGTAAGGAAATAACTGTCTATATTAGCAGTCTATATTCATCATTCAAATAGGGAAAATGAAACTAGGACTGCAGATATACAAACCATAAACAAAACAGTGCTTCCAGTTTGAATTTCAAACATGCTGATCACTTTCTTCATTCCAGGCAGCTAATATTGTTATGAAAATATTCTAGAACTGGAACAATAAATCAATGCATCACAAATTGAGAAATGATTCTGGATCGATTCTGAGATTTTCTGAATGCATCGCGATTCTCTCTCAAATCAATTCTGAGCTTAGTTTTTAACAGCAGATGGCACTGCGTCCTTTAGAAACAGCCATACTCTGCTTGCGTCCAATTCCTTACACACACCACTTGAACCTTCTATAAAATAATCATTCATAAAGGATGTTTGCAGTAGACTGTTTACGTTAATCTCGCATCATAAATGCATTCTCAGACTCAGCCGAATGCAAGAACAATTTTCCTGGTAAGTATTTGAATGGGTGGTTAAAAACTAGCCTAGAGCGGCATCTCCTGTTGAAAACTATGCTCATAATCGATTAGAGTGAGAATCGCGACACATTCAGAAAAATCTCAGAATCAATCCACGAATCGCGATGCATCGATCTATTGTCCCAGCCCTAGAATATTCACGTCTTGGAATGCTCAGGTAAGATGACATAATATTAGAACAGCCTTCGGTCTGTGCTGTCTTGACTTCTTTGCTCGCTTTCATCATATTTTCTTTTTTTATTCTCATACACTGACTTGTTCGCTAAACTGAACGGCCAATCAGAGCAATCTCTCTCACCAACGGCCCCGACACCGATTCAACATGCTGATTGGGTGAACTGCCACTGACGTGTGGAACACACCTCAAAACTAGCATGACAAATGCTCACCGACGGCTGACCATCGGCTTGGTGTATCATGGCCCTAAGGTAAGCGGTAACTTTTTTGTTATTTTTTTTTATCCTTTCAATTTACAGCAGCTGTCAGTTATCTGCCAGGTAATTTGCCATGTCATTATTTTGATTTTTCATTTGGCCAATGCTGTTGGTAAATGTTTTGCTGCAGTTTTGTCTTTCTCTCTTCTGTCATTCTACACTTAATTGATATTCATATTGTCACATGATATTGTTTGATTGAATGACATCATATGAATTTGCCTTACCTTGACTTTTAGTGAATTGACACAACTGAGTGAAACTTGCAGAAGTGATAAGGAAGCACATGCATTATATGGACACACAGAAATTGATTATTTTTATAAAAATCTCCATTTGTGCTCATCTAAAAAATGTCACATAGTAGATAATGAGAGAAAAATCTGGGACTCAAGACCTGCATGTCTCATAGACCAGTGTTTCCCAAACCTGCTCCTGGAGGCACACCAAAACTACAGATTTTTGAACTCTTTCTCATCAAACACATCAGATTCAACTCATCAGCTCATGAGTAGAGACTCCAAGACCAGAAATATATGGGTCAGATAATGAAAACATCCAAAACGTGCAGTGTTGGTGTGCCTCCAGTAGTTGGTAAACTACTATCATACTGTCACTCCAAATATTATACCAAATATTACTCCATATTATTTTTGTATCCAAATCGGATACAAAAATAATGGAATCGGATCTAAATGATTGACTATCCACACTGTGTATTGCAGTGGTTCTCAACTCCAGTGACCCACCCCTCTTCACATATTAGCTGCATCCCAATTCAAAGGCTGCATCCTTCGAAGGCCACATTCGAAGGCTGATTGAGTCACTGCGGCGCGAAGAAGGCTGTCCCAATTCGAAGGCTTCAAATGCAGCCTCAAAATGCGTCCTTCGTTTCGCGGGCAATGAAGGATATAACGGATGGATCCTTCACTGCCTAGCCTATCCCAGAATTCATTGTGCGCCTGTGACGACAAGATTTTTTTGAGAGAAACTGGATTACACTTTTAAATGCAAGTATTGGCTTTCAACTTAATCTAATGTAACTAATGATACAAATGTCAAAATAAAAAATATATATAAAGCAGTTCAAATTTTGACAGATCTTACCAAGGTGTGATTTTATATAGTTTATACTCTTTATTATGTACATAAATGGACCAAGGTGAACATATTTAGACAGGTTTTGAACCCTGTTTTGTTTTTAGGCAGTTGAATATAACTTAAAAAAAAAAAAAAAAAAAAAGTCCAATACAAACGTTACTGCCGCTCGTCAACGGCAGCTGTCATAGTTGCTAGGCGACAAGAACAGTCCTCCGTAGGCTAGACCGTCCCATTTAATAACTCCCAGTCCTTCGAAGGATGCAGCCTTTAAAAGTCTTCTTTGTTTAGCACACCTGATTCAGATTATCAGCTCATTAGAAAAGTGCTACATGAACTGAACTGTGGGCAAATTCCAAACAGAAGGGAACATCCCTATGCCCTACTCCTTCGAAGTGCAGAGCCCTCCTTTGAGGGAGCAGGGCACTTGCGTGCCATTATGTAGCCGTTTGGAACGCACTTGGGGAAGGGAGCAACGTAATTTCTTCCATTATCTTCAATTGGGATGTTCCCATGACAATGCAGCACGGTGTCCATCAGCTAATTGTTCTTACAAAATGTCTTATTATTGCTGTTAACATAGCTGTTACAAATAAATATACATTTAGGCTATAAATATTTTAAAATATGTTATGTGTGTGTGTGAGTGTATTTCTCTGTTCTCAACTTTAAAACTTACCGTCTCATCTTTCGACAACGCATCCCAGGTGAAAAAAAGTACACTTCTATAATGTACTTAAAGTGCTCTATTTTCACGCACTAATTTTGTTTAATATACTAAAAATTGTTCTTTAGTACTTAAGATAATCTTAAGAACATCTAAGTGTACTCAACTGTGCTATTTTGAGACACCATGAAATATGAACTAAAATGTACTTTTAATATACTATCTCTGTATTTAAAAAAATATATTTAGTTACAACTTGTAGTACACTATGGGTTCAAATGTACTATAAGTGGTAACTAAATACATTTATAGAAAAGTACATTACAGAAATTTACTTTTTTTTCACCTGGGATTACTCAACACATTTCTAACCTATGAAACTTATTTAAACATAACGAAAATGTGTGAAATAGCCTATATAATGAAAAAACAAAACAGCTTGAATTGCTATGTTTGTTAACTCGAACTCTCCCGCCATCTAGCTTTAAAAAGAATGAATCACGAGTATTCGCTGGGTCACGTGACCATAAATAATAAAATTACTTCCTCTAAGTGACCATCGTATATATACCCTTCGCTAATGGCCTTGTGGAAGGGCCCTTCGTGAAGGGATGCAGTAGTTCACTTTCGTTTGGAACACCCCTACAAATGGCGTCCCCTTCTCGAAATGCCCTTCAAGGGTGCAAAAATGCTGTTTGGAATTTAGCCTGTGTCAGATAAAAGAGTGAAACAAAACATGCAGAGCGGTGGGTCCCCAGGACCGGAGTTCAGATTCGATTTGTGTGTCTCATTGGCACTCTTTCGCTTTCCGGAGTATCTGCTTTAGTTTCTAGGGCAATGACGTTACGTTGGTAGACATTTACCAAAAACAGTATGGAGGGGTTTTAAAATGTTGTTTTATAATATGACAATGCGTAGCCGCGGCGCTTGATGTCTAAGGAACCAGTGGCAGAAACGTAGGAGGCTGGTATGTGTATCCCAAGCTGCCATCTCTGCTGGTCTCAAAATTCAAAGAGGTGTGTGAATCAGGCTGACTAGCAGTGACTGGTGGACTCGTGTGATACCCAGCTTTGAATAGGATGAGATTTGAATAGAATTTCAAGCCACATATGAATTTAACTTGAAACGGATTTGTAAAATTTCATGAGATTTTTTTTTTGCCTTCACACTTGCTAAATATGATCGGATTCCAAACGGATACACACAAAAATTGGATTTTTACTGAGAGTCTGAAAAAGGCTTTGATTGTGTCTACAAAAAATTTTACATAGTGCAGAAGGATGATAACCTTAGAACTTTCAAAAACAAAATCAAACATAAATTACAGAAAAGGGAGTAAAACCAATGCAATCATTGAGACTCACCAATCCTTTCAAAAAACCTGTAGACCTTTTTCAACTTTATCAATTCCCTTCTCTCTTCTGGGAACCTTTTTGGATGAAAGAGCTTAGTAGCATCTTTCACTCCTGTGAGAGCGATAAAATCTTCAACATTTTGTCTTAATTTCTCATTTTCTGCATCAGAGAATCTTCCATGTCTCAACATGATGCCTGCAGACATAAGAGTGTCTCATATTACTTTTTGGACAGTATACATTTATTATGTAATAAGATATATATACCTAATCAAAAATATTACTCCAATATTTTTGATTAATTGTAATTAGTTATATTACTCCAATATTTTATATATTTTATATAATCAGCCTACCTTCCTTTCTGAATTCTCTGAACCTTGGCAGGTCATAAATGATCATCTTGTTGATTTCATCCGGTTGTCTTGATTTTATTTTAGGACAAAATTCTTTCAGTTCATTGAGGAGATTTGTATCAACTAGTGGTTCCTCCAAAAGCTTTTTCCTTTTGTCATGCTTTTTAGTCCCAGTTGGTAGGGCAGGAAAGCCACTTTCCTTGCTCACGTATGGGACCTCCTCAGGTTCTGGCGTCATGACAGTCTGTTCTTCTTGTGCCATGTCATCATAGTTTGTCTCGGTTACATTTGCTCTCTTTTTCTTTGCTTTAGCAGACTTCTCTACAATTGAACCCTGCGGTTCTCGTGATTCTGGTGTGGGTGCTTTCGTGTTCTTTACTTGATGCAAGCTTGAGACACCACCATCCATTGAAGCCTCTCTAGAGACGACAATCTCGCCTCCTTCATTCAATTTTCTTTTTTTCTTTTTACCTGTAGGTGTCTGCAGATTTGTATTCTCCAATTCTCCAATGTTTTTCTTTTGTTTCTTTTCATTATGCTTCTCAGTCTGCACATCTGAACTTTCAGTGAGTTCATGCAAGTTCATGTTTTTCTTTCTCTTCTTGTTCTTCTTCTTCACCTTTTCCTCATTAATGCGGCCAATTATGTTATTACGCAAATCTGACTGCTTTTCATCCATTCTTTAAAAAAAAAATCATGACACAGAAAACATATAATAATAAGCTTTTTACAAACACAAAAATCCAACTTGACTCTGGACAGTCTTGCACGTGTATCGCGCGAAATCCGCACATGTGATTTGAATCCAACTTAACGCAACCATTAAAGGAAGAAAGTGAAAATATGTAAGTATACAGCAAATTCTTCGATGCCTAGTGAAAATATGTTTAGCGATATATAAGTATACATCGAATTCACCGACGACTACAAACCTTCTAGCGCAATGTTTTCCACGCAGACTCCTCTTTCTCTACTTCTTTATCGCCGATTACAAGGTGCATTCAGTAACACAGCGGGTATAGTGCCACCTTTCAGACAGGAGAGTCATTACAAACATTTTAGCTTCCCTATAAATATGTTAGCACACACACAAGCTGAATTCGGAATAGCATCCCATAACACTATTCTTACTATATCTGCCATTTAAAGATATGACAAATGTACGAATATAGGATAGTATGTTTTTCCGAATGCATCCAGTATCTGCTTCTATCTTAATATTGCTGATGTGTGTGTAAAATGCTGTCTACATCGGTTTTAAAATGGTACCACCATAAAATGTCATCAGTAATACACATATGCGTAGATATTGAATTAAAAACAAGCACTCTATGTTGATTCGTTCTGGAATTATATTTTTTCCCTATTCACTAGAGTAATTGTAAAATTGTAAAAAAAAAAAAAAAAAAAAAAAAACCCATTTAACAAATAACCATTTAATAATTTATTAGAGTTTCAGACATGAAACTCTAAATAGGCTAAATTAGAGTTTCGACATGATATTCTAGAAATAGATATTGTAGAATAATTTATATAGGCTATTGTAGAAATTTGAATTTAAACTAAAAAAAAGTGCAATGAACCTTTCACTGCCAGTTTGTAACCTTTCATGATCACTTTCTTGCATCACTTTGTCTACTTTTACAGACAGCAATTAATTTTGGCGAGTTGTTTTGTTGTTTTTGTATAGGCTAAAATGTAAAATGAAAAAAAAAAAAAAAACGATACACAAACTAGCTATAGGAAAAAAAAAAAAAAAAACTAAATGAAACAAAAAGTACACACAAAACTAATTTTCATATATATATATATATATATAAAAATGAAATAAATATTCATGGAAGATTTCTAGTTTGTTTTTTTACAACCTCCCATGTACTTATTTATAAGACTCTTGACCACCAACATTTGTGAATGTAATATTTATTTAATATTTATTTAGATTAAACAAAGTTTTTCAAAGGCTCTTAGTAAACATGCTTTTGTAACTTGTAAACAAACACCTAATATATAAACGTAAAAAACACTACCTCTATTTATATCATATCAATTTACAATATGTAATTATTGTCTGTGGTGTAATGCTGCCACCCTCTGTACTGGAGTAGCAGGCTGTCTGCAAAACAACCCTGTTTCACCAATAGGAAGTAACTACGGTAGAGCTTCGTGTTCAAAACACTGTCAACGGATCAACAACAAAAACAAGCAGAGCGATTTGGTGAACCTTTGTCATTGGTAAGCGTCTCAAACAACTCTCGTAAAATGTCACACATGTATATCGCCTTTTATTTTTTGTGGCTGTAGATGCAGAGAGGGTCGATGTGTTATAAATTAAGTCCTTGTATTGCATACTTTTATTATTTCTAAACATCTAGCATCGTAAGTATTCTCTCCTCTGGTCAGCGCACGACATTTGCCATTTAATTTTGTTGGTAGCATTTATAAACATTTCAGTTAAAACGCTAAACTACATTTCGGTGCAGCCCTAATGTTGTTTTTGTGATAGATAGATATATAAATAAATAAATTCCACGCGCTTATTGTTTCGCTGTTGTCACCTCTGTGGATGCCTATGCTTTATTCTACATTATATTTAGCTTATCGTGAAGTCATTAAGTGAGCTCACGAGGACATGTATTATGCATTATTAAAAAATAAATAAATAAATAAAACTTATGGCACTCTAAAAACAAAAGCGTTAGGAATACTATAGAATTTTCTATTGCAGAGCTGCAGAATCTGGTCGAACAGAACAGCACTAATCCAAAACAAACGCGTTGTCATGGCAGCCATGTATTTGAAATTCAACAACTTGTCAATGCGCAATGCGCAGCTGTTTGCACTGCGTTCAAATGAACGGTTGACTCCTGACCCGAGGCTTATTTTAGAACAAGTCGAGTCAAGTTAACAGCTTTCGAAAATTTTATCTTGAAACTTTTTTTGTGTTTTTGGAGATATATAGTTATTACATACCAATACCAATAATCGGTTTGATTAAGGTTTTTTGATATTCACACATTTCTATCTGTGATTGTTTCTTCAATATTATTCATTCATTCATTCATTGTTGACTTATAAAGCACATTTCAAAACAACCCAAGGCTGACCAAAGAGCTGTACAGAACAATATAATCAATAAATAAGGACAAACCGATTACAAGAAATAGCATGCACAAAACTAAAAGTTTCATATCAGGTCTAGTGCTAATGTTAAAGTAACTTATTTTCTTACTTAAATCAAAACTGCCCCTATTAACTTTGTAACCGCACGTTACTGGTCTTGTGGTGAACAAAATTAATCATTGAAAGGTAATCTACAGAAAAAAATAAAATATTTTGAGGAGGTGTAAAATCAAGCCCTGTGACTGTCATCTATTTTTCTTAATGTAAAGTCGGTTTCCTGAAGTAAAAACTTCAAGGTTGTTAATCAATGGTATGTGCTTTAGTTGATGCCATCTGTTCGCATTATTTCAACTTTTAAAATAATTGTGTTTAAAGTCACCATGAAATCAAAACAATTTTTGACAATTTTTGTTTTCAAATTAAATACCACCCTACATTTTTCTCATTCCAGAAGCATTTCACTTGGATATACGTCACAATAGGAAAGAAAAGACTATTGCAACTTCCATTTCATGCTGGACTTTAACAGCAGAATTTGTGGTAAAAGAATCTATATTACTCATGATGCTGTATAGAAAATTTCACCAATCAGAGTCAGAGTGAGCAAATCGTGCCAAAAATGCTCTGCAGGGACAGCCCATTCCGATGAAGAGCCACAATTTATATAATTGAATTGATCTCCTTACTGTCAAAATGGCAGGAGAGGTCGAGTTAACTTACAAGCAGAGCAATTCAAGTTGTTTTGTTTTTTGGTGATATATTTCACACATATTTGTCATGTTATGTTTAAATAAGTTTCATAGGTAAGAAATCTGTTAGGTAATGCAGGACCCAAAAGATGAGACGGCAAGTTTTAAATTTGCGATCAGTGAAATACACTCACACACACATAATAACACATATTTTAAAAACTTTTTATATAAAATGTATCTTTATTTGCAACAGTTATAATAACAGCAATAATAAGAAATTTCTGTTGTGAGAACAGATAATCAGCTGATGGACACCTTGCTGCGTTGTCATGAAGATAATGAGGAAATTGCTTTGTCTTTCATTGTTCCCTTCGCCAAGTGCGTTCCAAACGGCCACATAATGGCAACCAAGTGCCCTGCTCACTCCAAAGTCCCCACTTCAAGGGCTCTGCCCTTCGAAGGGAGTATGGAATAGGGATGCTCACTTCCGTTTGGAATTTGCCCATTAAAAATGCAATAGGACATTTTTGGAGAGGCTAGCTATAACGAGCTAGCTTTCAAATCATAACATCCCACCCTCCCTTCAGAGCGCTCTCCAAAGCCACGCCTCCTCCAAAATGCATGAAGGAACACACACACACACACACACACACACACACACAGCTGCTCTCAGCAAAGCGTCACAAGAGACGGTGTTAAACTACCTCATGTCTCAAAGCACATACCATTACAATAATAATGAACATAAACAAATTAGAAAGCTTGTACCTGACTGCTGCAGATTCATTTCGGTGTTGATACTGTTGAAATGGAAATGCTTAATTCGAGTCTGAGGACAGCTCTGGTTAGAATGTCATGGGTTGCCATCTCTTAATTACGGTAGTTATGGGGTGAACGCAGAATAGTCTCATTGTTTTGATTCAGTAGAAACTATAAAAGGTGGCTGCTGTTTCTTTGCGGTGCTCTGTGACTGACAGCATTAAACGCACTGATGACGTATGATGTCTGCGCAAACAGGGTGCGTGAAGGTATGTAAAAACATACATTGAGGTAGGACATTGTATTATTTCATTTGGACTGAATATGATGATTGGATGAACATTTTATGGTTCACAGACGATATATATTTATAAAAATACATTTAGACTGTTTAACATAGTGATTGCTATCAGGATTTGAGGAGACTTTCAACCAGTATAACAAAAAATGTTTCTGTAGAGAATCACATATTGCACCTTTAAGGTCTGGGTCTGTGGTCCGAGGAGGGACAAACCACAAACCGGCAACAGGGTGTTGGCTCATTGATGAACTAGGGTGACGAAGGCTATCCCATCTGGTCTGAGCCAATGGAAGGTACACTGTGGAAAAGGTCACACAAAATTTTAATGATGGTTATGGGAGGAATGTGTCACAACACAAAATGCATCACACTCTTCTGTGTATGGGGCTGCATAGCGGCAGACCAATCAGAGTTCCTATGATGCACCATCGGAAGTGGCTACAATGGGCATGCGAGCATCGGAACTGGATCTTGGAGCAGTGGAAGAAGGTCGCCTCATCCGATGAGTCCCATTTTTTTTTTTTAGAATGCGTGGATGGCCATGTACATGTGCAGCGTTTACCCGAGGAAGTGATGGCACCAGGATGCACTGTGGGGCCACAACAAGCCGGTGGAGGGAGTGTGATGCTCCAAGTAATGTTCTGCTGGAAAACTTACGTGGCAATTTACGTGGATGTAAATTTGACACGTGCCACCTACCTAAACATTATTGTAGACAGTGTTCATGACAATGGTGTTCCCTGGTGGAAGTGGCCTCTTTCAGCAGGATAAAGCACTCTGCCACACTGCACACATTGTTTAGGAATGGTTTAAGGAACATAGATAAAGCGTTTAAGGTGTTGCCCTGGCCTCCAAATTCCCCAGATTTCAATTGAGCATCTGTGGGATGTGTTGGACAAACAAGTTGGATCCACGGTGGCTCCACCCCCCAGCCTACAGGACTGGAAGGATCTGCTGCTAACGTCTTGGTGCCAGATATCTGTGGGAAAAATGAATGGAAAAAAAATGGTTCCACCTATTATTTTAAATAGCCAAATACCTATTTGTTTGTCAGATTTTATTCCTGATTTGAATTGTTTTCAAATGTAATTTAACAATTTCGGTCTTTCACTGTTTGAGTAGAGCTGCACTTGCATGGCTGGAAATACACTGAACAAAATTATAAACGCAACACTTTTGTTTTTGCCCCCATTTTTCATGAGCTGAACTCAAAGATCTAAGACTTTTCTATGTACACAAAAGGCCTATTTCTCTCAAATATTGTTCACAAATCTGTCTAAATCTGTGTTAGTGAGCACTTCTCCTTTGCCGAGATAACCCATCCACCTCACAGGTGTGGCATATCAAGATGCTGATTAGACAGCACGATTATTGCACAGGTGTGCCTTAGGCTGGCCACAATAAAAGGCCACTCTAAAATGTGCAGTTTTATCACACAGCACAATGCTACAGATGTCGCAAGTTTTGAGGGAGCGTGCAATTGGCATGCTGACTGCAGGAATGTCCACCAGAGCTGTTGCCCGTGAATTGAATGTTCATTTACCATAAGCTGTCTCCAAAGGCTTTTCAGAGAATTCAGTACATCCAACCGGCCTCACAACCGCAGACCACATGTAACCACACCAGCCCAGGACCTTCACATCCAGCATCTTCACCTCCAAGATCGTCTGAGACCAGCCACCCGGACAGCTGCTGCAACAATCGGTTTGCATAACCAAAGAATTTCTGCACAAACTGTCAGAAACCGTCTCAGGGAAGCTCATCTGCACGCTCGTCGTCCTCATCGGGGTCTCGACCTGACTGCAGTTTGTCGTCGTAACCGACTTGAGTGGGCAAATGCTCACATTCGATGGCGTTTGGCACTTTGGAGAGGTGTTCTCTTCACGGATGAATCCCGGTTTTCACTGTACAGGGCAGATGGCAGACAGCGTGTATGGCGTCGTGTGGGTGAGTGGTTTGCTGATGTCAATGATGTGGATTGAGTGGCCCATGGTGGCGGTGGGGTTATGGTATGGGCAGGCGTATGTTATGGACAACGAACACAGGTGCATTTTATTGATGGCATTTTGAATGCACAGAGATACCGTGATGAGATCCTGAGGCCCATTGTTGTGCTATTCATCCACGACCATCACCTCATGTTGCAGTATGATAATGCACGGCCCCATGTTGCAAGGATCTGTACACAATTCCTGGAAGCTGAAAACATCCCAGTTCTTGCATGGCCAGCATACTCACTGGACATGTCACCCATTGAGCATGTTTGGGATGCTCCGGATCACGACAGCGGGTTCCAGTTCCTGCCAATATCCAGCAACTTCGCACAGCCATTGAAGAGGAGTGGACCAACATTCCACAGGCCACAATCAACAACCTGATCAACTCTATGCTAAGGAGATGTGTTGCACTGCGTGAGGCAAATGGTGGTCACACCAGGTACTGACTGGTTTTCAGACCCCCCGGACGCCCCCAATACAGTAAAACTGCACATTTTAGAGTGGCCTTTTGTTGTGACAGCCTAAGACACACCTGTGCAATAATCATGCTGTCTAATCAGCATCTTGATACAGTATGCCACACCTGTGAGGTGGATGGATTATCTCAGCGAAGGAGAACTGCTCACTAACACAGATTTAGACAGAATTGTGAACAATATTTGAGAGGAATAGGCCTTTTGTGTACATAGAAAAAGTCTTAGACCTTTGAGTTCAGCACATGAAAAATGGGGGCGTTTATAATTTTGTTCAGTGTAGCTGCTAGGCATTATGGCTGCTGATTGAACTGACTTGCCTAATGGACTTTAAGGCCATGCTATATTGTTATTTGTGAATATAGTCATGGCTAAGGGGCATGGGTAGACACAAGTGCTATTCAGCAAAATGATAATCCACTATGGCAGATTGATATGGTGAACAGGTGTTTCACATCATATCTGTTAAAGTTACCATGAAATCATAACAATGAACAATTGTATTTTTTTGGTAACTTTACAATAAGGTTAATTAGTTAACATTAGTTAACATGAACTAATAATGAACTGCACTTCTACAGCATTTATTAATCTTTGTTAATGTTAAATTCAACATTTACTAATACATTATTAAAATCAAGAGTTGTATTTTGTTAACATTAGTTAATGCACTATGAACTAACATGAACAAACAATGAACTGCTATTTTTTTTTTGCTAACTAACATTAACAAAGATTAACAAATACAGTAACGTATTGCTCATGGGTAGTTCATGTTAGTTAATACATTAACTAATGTTAACAAATGAACCTTATTGTAAAGTTTTACCATTTTTATTAACTAGCATTAACATAGATTAATAAATACTGTAACAAATGTATTGCTTGTTGTTAGTTAATGTTTGTTCATGCATTAATGTTACCTAATGAGACCTTGTTGTAAAATGTAACCCTTTTTTATTGTGTCAAAAAAATGAAGTTAAACAGGAATTACAAACTGGTTCTGTATATTGCTTATCAGACACATAAACAAAAAATGTTGCTCTCTAATAGTAATGCAGCCCCATCCACCCACTATGGGTGTTTTATAGTCTCTCTCTTGCTTTCTTCTCTCAAAATTCATCATGTTCCAAGGTTTTGGAACAAGATGAATTTTGCTTTGAAGTGAAGTCTGTGAGATATACTTTGAATGGACTTCACAGGATGTTGTGACAGATATCTGTCTGTGCCGGTTTCATTTTTGAGGATTAGATTTAGATCACACTCTGCTCAGGAAAAGAAACCTACAGACAGAGTAACTCAGCAAGCCAATATTTTAGCAATTAAGATCTCTTTACTCCAATAGTTTCATCTGTCAATACAAAAGAAACTCGGACCAGAGCGCTACATCTGTTTGCACCACTGGAGTGTTCCCATTGTGCTTTTGTATAAAACAGCAGCATATGGGAGTCGGACAAAGTGTTATTGGATCTGATTTCAAGGGCAGACCTTTCCATACCCGTGCTAGTGTTACCTCTTTTAGACATCATAAAAGGATAGAAGAATGATTGTTCTGTGACCACAAGCTTTCCATGTGACACATGTGCATCATCTCATTTGTCCATTTCTGTCTATTCTTTTTGCTATTTTTGAGTCGGGGGTTGTGGGACACCCCCGGCCCTGACCCACGAGGCCGCAGGTTAAGAGGTCCATTCCTGGATGCTGTTTGTCCATAGCCATCGGGGGACTAGTATCAGAACCAGACAGGAGGCCCACCATCAATGTACTCCTATTTGACCTCCAGATCAAATGTGAGTCAACAGATTTCACTCTTTTGGCTTTAACCTTGTAAAATTGTTTCTTAATATAGAAATCAATTGCTTTTTAGTATAAGTGTTTTGATTATTTGAACATAGATTCAAGTGACAAAAGAATCAATTATGTGACACTCATCTTTTGTCCTATCAATTAATTTATTCAAAAATACATTAAAATGCAAGTAGTTTTGCATATTTTATTATTATTTTTTAGAAAAAATATTTTAACAAAACTTTTTCACTGCTTAGTGGTATTTAAAAAAAAATCATTTTATCTGCAAAATTAGTCATCTGGTCATGTGGTCCAACCAACATGCAGAAAAAGCATAAAACAGGAAATGCTATCTTAGAAAAGACTCATGCCGATCCTCATGACTGTCAGACTCCCCAAAACATAATCATATTTAATTAATATTAATTTAATTATAAAAAAAATTACCTTAATATATATATTAAAAATTATATATACATTATATGAATTGCTTAAGATGTGTACACTCATATATTCAAGGTATAAAGGACATTTTCTTTCCTTGCTTTTTACACCACACGACACAAGCCATTAAATTGAACTTTTCTTGTAAATGGTATAACAATTTTTCAAAACCACATAAAACCACAGAGAAACCAGAGTACAAATAGAACTTGCCACATATGTTTTAAAATAGATTTTTTTCTTCTTTTTTTATCATTTTATGTCTGACCCAAATGTCAGCTCTTTCAAACTTGTACTAACCTTTGCCCTTGTTGAAAATTCCAAACAACCCTCTTCTAATGTTAACAGATCATTTCTTTCAAGCACATATCTGTCCACTCATCCACATAACTGATAAACCTGTTTGTTTCACTAGAACTGATGCTACATTCAGATTAATGATGCACATGCTACTCTCTGTGTTTGTTTAGCTGAAGGTGTGAGAGTGGGAGGAGAGGTGAGATGGAGACAGAGGAAACAGAAGGACGCACTTTAGTGCAGGTGATCAGTGAGAAGTACAGCCCAGAAAACTTCCCATACTGCCGTGGGCCAGGAGTTGGAGTGGTGATCCGGTCAAGTCCCCAGGGTTCACCTGTCAAAGGTCAGTTTTATTTTTGGCTTTAGGTGAAATGCTGAGCCTGCTAGTTAAAAAGGGTGTGTTAGATATGATCTGGATTCTTCCTGACACACTAGTCGTTGCCATTTAACACTGTTTTGCTATGTTTGTAGAACTGTTGAAGAGCACATATTGTTATCATTATAGTAATGTATTCTAGGGCCAAAAAACTAAAGGTTATTCCAAAAATATGAAGTTAATCCTGTAAATAAATAATGTTTAAAAAATCCTGTACTGGTAAATATGTTTGTATCTTCAAATTTTAATGAATTTTCATCATTTACATTAAATTGTTATTACAGGTTAAGACTAACCTTAACCATACTTTTCAGGGATCCAAAGCTCTAACAATGGATGGTAAAGATGGAACAGTAGGATGATCATTTCTGAATGGAATCAAAAGCTTGATTGACTGAACAGCTTGTTACAATATTGATTTCTGATTGGTCAAGTCTGTTATTTATAATTAGTTAATTATTGTATGTAGAGAATTTTTACATTTAATTTGCATGATATGTTTTAACTAATACACAGTGTTAATTTAATGTGAATGTAAGGTGGGGGGTGGTGGTTTTATAGACAGGATGCCTTTTGTCTTTTTTTTTCTTTTTTTTTTTTCAACAACGGGGATACCATCTTTCCACTTCCCGCCTCAAATTGAGCCCTGTTTATATCTCTGTGTGTGTGTGTGTGTGTCTATTAGATCGTCTGAATCTGCCCAGCATCCTGGTTCTGGATGGTTGTGGAATCACGGAGGCCGGAGATGAAGAGGAGGTGGCCACTTTCTGTGCTCATGTGGTTGAGCTAGACCTCTCTCACAACCAGTTAAAAGACTGGGGAGAGGTGAGAAAAATGTATTTGTGTCAAATGTTTTGCCTCGGGTTTATTTACATTTGTGTATATAGCGCAAAGAATGTCCCCGTTCAATGTCACTAGGAAACGCTTACTGTGAGATTCAATAATATTCAATTCATTAACATTACCTAATGCATTAGGTATCATGAACTAACAATGAACAGCAATTTTTAATGTTAATTTATGCAGCTTAAAAAATTAAAAAATGTATTAGTTTATGTAGAAATTAACATTGACGAAGACTAGTAAATGCTGTAAAAGTATTATTGCATTAAATCATGTTAACATATGAAACCTTATTGTAAAGTATTACCTGATTTCACTAGTATGATGTTGGTGGATAGGAAAATGAGCTTTAAGGTGTGGTCACATGTACCATTGCTTGGCAAAATTTCACTGAATCATTTCCCCACATAGATGTAGCTATCGGGTTCAGTTTTTTTTTTTCACCACGTTGACCAACAGAAAACGGCTTGCTTTCTTTGAAAGTGACTTCTGTCTGAGCAGTGCTTTGTGTATCACTACACTAGGGGTGTAAGAAAATATCGTTACACATGAATATCGCGATATTATGTTTGGCGATACTGTATCGATTCTCAAAAACACTGTATCGATATTTATTTATTTATTTATTTAGATCCAAGATTCGTGGCTTTGTGTTCGGTTTAAACCACAGACTGTATAAAACCCAACCGCTAGATGTCAGTGTTATCTCAGAACGTAAAGTGACGCGTAGCCGGAGAAGCGCAAGGTGCATCGCTAACGTTAGCATTTGCAAACCCAGCTCACAAGACGATAGAATTATTCCGCTCCCGCGGCATACAGAGCTGAAGTGTGTGTGCTCATTTTGGCTTCAACTATAAAGAACCCACTAAGGAGATCGACAAGAGTCAGTTGTTTGCAAAATAGGCCATGTTAAAATCCAAAACTCGGGAAACGCATTGAATCTGAGAGCTCACTTAATATCCCGATGCCATCCGCGCTGCTGAGAGAGGCGTTCGATAGAATACTTTGTATGTCCTGCACGGTTTCCTCTCGGTAACAAAATAAACACACAACAAAAATGACAGCGGTGACAGAATTAAGAAAGCATCTGATCATAGCGATGTGAATATGTTTGCACCAGCTCTGTTCTGCACTTCAGTGAAGTCACGTTTATTTAAATAGCACTTTATACATTAGACTGCTAAAGCAAGCAGCTTTACAGTATTAAATATAAAACAAACAGATATTCTGTCATGAAATGGACTATGCACTAGTTGTTAAATAGTTTAGAAATTAAAAACTGCTATACCGTGAACTTTTAAAACATATACACCTAAAGAATCCTGCAGTCACTTTACTATTTTCTCTTAGATTGCATAAAATGGTGATTAGTGATATAAATGCAAATGATACTGCATTGATTAAATAAAATAAAGTTGTAAGGTTTTATGCATATGGTGGTGTGTTCTTTATGACCGTTTTTTCTAAAATTACATCCTTTTTTCTAAAAAAACAAGGAATGTCGCAATATATCGCCTTTCTTACAGTATCGCAATATATCACAATATATCGTATCGTATCGCCAGATTCTTGGCAATACACAGCCCTACACTACACTATTAACAGTGGACCTTTTTTGCTAGCCTTATTTGGCTCACGTAACCTCACCTTTACTTTGACAAGTCTATTTTATGCACAGGTGAGGCTGTAACATTCAAAGGTACAATGAAATAGAGGTCTGTGACCTGACACAAGCTTGACAAGACAAACTGGTTGGGTTCAGTCAGTTATTCATTTTTTTCTCTCTTTTTCTCTCCTGTCTGTAGATAAGCAAGATCCTGTCTAACATCCCTAATCTAGACTTTCTCAATCTGAGTATGAATCCACTGAGAGGGTCGAATCTGGATCCTGGTACTGCTGAAGCATTCTCAGGCCTCCGCCGCCTTGTGCTCAATAACACACATGTCACCTGGGACATGGTGCACACACTTACACGAGAGACCCCAGAGTAAGTGTGTGTGTGTGTGTGTGTGTGTGTGTGTGTGTGTTGCTGCCCCCTGCAACACACACACACTAGAGCTCTTTCTTACATGTCTGTGTTTTAAGTGTTTTTAAAAGTTAATTGTAAGGACAAACATGTTGTACCACCATAAAATCCCACCAGTTGTGGTTTAGCTGATTAGCAAGGCCTTGTTAGCCCCTGCTGATAGATTACTTAACTAATTCTTGGGCCAAAAAAAAAAAATTGCAGTTGACAGGCATTTTAAAGTAGCCATATATAATGATGTTTTTTGTAAACAACATAGAGTAGATGTTTTGCCAGTGCCTGATTTGTTTTGGAGGGCTCTTAAAAGAATGAACTTGATTTTTAAATACTCTACTCTAAGTAGTGAAGCCGTTTTCTTCAAATATTTTTCACAAGAAATAAAAGATTATACCAAACTCATGTTTTTTGTTTATTTTAATGCACTTTTTGTTTGATGCATTTTTTCTAAGACAGAGACTTAGTAACAAAAATAAGCAATAACTGCACAGAGATTATTTTTAGCATTGTGTGGCTGCTGTATCCCACTAGTTGCAAGAAGTATATATCGGTCATTTTGTCATGCACTAAATCTTGTGTGTTTTCTTGTGGTTGTATTTATGTAGGCTGGAGGAGTTGTTTCTGTGTCTGAATGAGTATGAGAACGTGAGTTTGTCATCTATATCGTACCCATCCCTGCGCCTGCTGCATATCACAGATAACCAGCTGCAGAAATGGGTGGAGGTGCGAAAGCTGGGCCTCATATATCCAGGCCTGGTGTCTCTTATCCTGGCAAACAACTCTCTCTCGTCTATTCACGAGCCTGAGGACTCCCTACATAGACTCTTCCCCAACCTGCGGAGCATAAACCTACACAACTCAGGTGCTAGACTGCATGAACACCATCTCTGTAGACAGAAGGATTTAAAAGGATTTATGGGAATAAAGAAAAAGAAAAGAACGAATACCAGTAAAAGTAAAATTTATGATAAAATTTAAAAAAAATTGAGCACAGCCAAAAAATAGTGGTTCACATGACTTGTGCACTTGTATTCCAAGTCTTCTGAAATAACGCAATATATCTGTATGAGGAACAGACCAAAAAGTTGTAATTCATTGAAAATCTTTCCCTCCAGCTTCAATGCAGGTCATCAGCTTTCTGTGTAAATATTTTTAAGTCCCTCTCCTAAATAATCATGTAGTATTAAAAGGTTAGTTTACCCAAAAATGAAAATTCTGGCATCAATTACTCATGTCCCTCATATCAATCCAAACTATAAGATATTTGTTCAGTAATTTATTAATTTTTTTTTTTTTTTTTTGGTGAACTAACCCTTTTATAGATTATTAGCTAATATTATGTTTTTGTGCTATTTTAGGTCTAAGTCGCTGGGAGGACATTGAGAAACTGAATTTCTTCCCAAAGCTTCAAGAGGTCAGAGTGATGGGTATTCCTTTACTGCAGCCCTACACCGATCAGGAGAGACGTTGTCTTATGGTAGCACAGTAAGTAAATGTACAGTATACAAGAGTAGCCACTTTTGAAATGTGCAATTGTTAGATATGATTACACAAATCAGTGTGGCCACCAATATGGAATTACACGTCCATGCATTCATGCACTCCCTTACACACACACACACTTGTCCTTCTGCTGTGTTTTGTAAGGTTGCCTAATGTGACTGTATTGAACGGCAGTGTTGTCACTGATGGAGAAAGAGAGGATGCAGAACGCTTTTTCATCCGTTACCACCTGGACTGCCCTGAGGATGAGCTACCACAGAGGTAACCCCCTTACACCACCACAGTCAATATACACAACTCTTTCAATCTCTTTCTTTTTAAAGAACTGTATACAATAGATCTTAGAAAATGACTAGTGTCTATATCATGGAAAATATATAAATTAACCTGTCTATAAAACAAACCTAAATAGCTTATTTTTATTCCTTCATAACTGCAAACCCAAATCTTATCTGTGACTCATGTTACCCATTTTCTCACAGTTTAATATGTTGATGAGGAAATGTATTTTTTGTTCCCTATCAAATCTGACTGGCCTTATGGTTACTCTCTGCAGTTGTAGTCATTCCCAAATCAGTACTCCTTTACTGGCTAAAAAGGCTATCTGTCAATTATTTACAGTATAAAAATGTCCTTTATGAAGGTGCTATTATGTGAAGGTACAGTATATCTTTTACAAGTATATTCAGCAAGATTTAAAATGGACCATTTTACAAGGGTTTAAAGTCTCAATGAAACGGAAGTAGCTTTTGTGTTGTGAAGTACATCCGAGTCAAACGGATTATCTAAAAAGAAAAAAAATGTAGGGCAGTAGACTTGGCTTGTTCTATGCATTGGTTGTTGATTGGATGGAAGCAGATCAGCTGAATGCGAGCTTGAAGTCGATTGTAAGAAAGAGACAGCATTTTATCAGGCGAAAATCCTGCATATGTCATCAGAGATACTGTCACCAGTATTAAATTCTAAATAATGGGCTGAATAATGTAATTAATTTTTAATGTAAATCATTTTTTCCGTAATTTTGGTTCTGTCTTAGTTCCTCAAACACTGAAGTTTAGTCTAGTAATTGCAGTTTTTTATTTGTCATTATTGCTTGTTTCTGAGTAGCTTTCTATTGAAAGTGGTAAAAGTAGTTAAAAGTGGCTTTAGTTTACTTTTTCTTTTTTTTTTTGTTGCAATGTAATAAAATCTTAACAATGGTAGAGCCCAGCCACCTCTTTCCGGCTTAGCAAAAATATCCTCTCTCTCTCTCTCTCTGGCCATGTCTAAAGTATCATGGTGGCCATCCACTACATTCAAACCTATTTTCCTGTCACTTCTTTTTCTTTAGTTTGGCATCTTCAGTTATCCAGGTGACGTTTAACTCTCCCATACCTCAGTTCTTCCGGCCTCCCCCCTTCCCTCATTGCTTCTGTTTTTTGGGGAACTTTCAGGGAATATTTTGGTGGGCATTTCGGGGGATATTTTGGAGGGTCTTTGCAGGTCAAAGATATGAAAAACGGATCACCCACATTCTTCGCACACCCCATTCCACTTAACCTGAGAGAGTGTACGGAGGACATTTTCAGTGACTGCGGCAAGCCCCAGCTTCCAGCAGGGGATTCTAACCTTTGGGAGACAATGTGTCCACTCTCTCCCTCCTCAAAGACGCCTTTGTACTGGAATACTCCAATCAGAAAATCGATACACAAGGTGGCAGCTTTATTTGTTCTTCCCCTCCTTACATCCCCCTCTCTCCCTCCCTGTTCTTCTCTCCATCCCCTTTTCATTTGCTTTAGAGGGGATTGAGTTAGCTGGAGGATTTTTTCGAAAGGGGATGGAATGACGTCCCTGACTCAGTCTCTCCTATTTTTTCCGTTGAGCGAAGGAGACACTGTTTCCTTTGTTCTGGAATGGCTCTTAGACCTAGTGTCAAAACAGTTATGACACAGAAGTTCCTGCTCTAGCTATAGAAGGTCGGGAAACTGGAGATGAGATAGAAGCAGGACTTTCTCAGAAATAACGTCCTTTTATAATAAGTCTAGAGTATCAGATACTAAAATGAGGTTTCTTACAACCTCTCTTAAATGTGCTTATGAAATGTGCTCATGCTAACATTTAGCAGAAAAAAGAGAAAGTCGGCACACCATGGCTCAAAAAAAAAAAAAAAGAAATTTATTGACAGACTCTCACAAAGGTATCTCCAAGATTTGCCTTGGTTTAATTATATTGTGGCCATGATTGAACTAAATTAAAACAAGGGAATGAATTAGTACATTTTGGCCATGAATTAATAAGATGTGGGATCAGTTTCACCCAAAAATTAAAATTCTGTCATCATTTATTCACCTTCATGTTTTTCCAAACTTGTATAAATTTCTTTCCTCAGTGGAACATCGAGGAGAAGTTTAGCAGAATGCCTTAGCTGCTCTCTTCCATAAAATGAAAGTGGATTAACCTTTGTTTAATCAATCTCTTTTCACAAGAGACCTGGTCAAAAAGGCACACTATTAGATTATAACACAATTAAGTTTAAATGCAACAATTGAACAAAAATAAAATACATAGAATAAAGACATAGAACAAAAATAAAATACATTCATATAAGCATAAGACTACAAATACATTATACAAAATCCAGCCCATGAATAGCAATTACACTCTTCAGTTACAATATTTTTTATCAGCGTTTAAAATTACCCCATGGTAACAAAATGATTAAGCTGTTGTGCATGCTGAAGGTTATACCATGACCAGGGTGGTAAATAAGCAAAAGTCTTTATACCATTTGTGGTAATAAAATCTGAACCTAGCCTTCAGCTTCTTTGGTAAGTGTGCAATAGTGAAGATGCAGCTGACTTAAGGTAGGCTTACGCTACACAACTTTTGGCTGGATTTTGCTGTCGCAGACTGTCTCTAGCAGTTAAAAACGTTGCGATATTTTCAAACCTGTTTGATATTATCGCATGTGATCTTGTCGTGTGAGCAATGAAACAACATGGTAAACTGCTCTAATTATATCATGCACCTTAATGTATATGAATACAAAGTGACAATTTCATCATAATTGTTTTAAACTAATAATCTACCAAGAAATATATTTTTAAAATGAAAATGAGTGGTCTTTGCTCTATACTTAACATTATGATATATTTTATTTACCATCATTTTATTCTTTCTTTCTTTCTTTGTCTAATCTTTTTTTCTGTACATATGACTTGGGCAGCGCCAGCACATGAATGGCTCTCTAATATCTCGGGTGAATTCATGTGAGAAAATGTTTTTTTCGCTGTTGGTCGGGGTTGCTGCTTGGCCAAAGATCTTGTAGGTTGTGCACCTTATCGGCATTGTGTTGTGTAGTATGAGCGCTGCTAAGACAAGAAGGCTACAGACGAGAAGAAAACTTGTTGTGTAGTGTGAGCACCATGGTGATTCATGTAGTCTCATAGTTCTGTAGTGTGAGCTTGCTTTTAGTGAAGATGCAACTGAGTAGATAACAGTATCATCAACAAAAATATGCATTTTAACTGTAGGCCAGTCCTTCCTAAAATTATTTATAAAACAGAAAATAGAACTGGTTTTTCTGTAAGGGTATATTTATTATTTGAAAGAAGAAAGAAAATCATAAGCGTTTCTAAAGACATGAGAAGCCTTTCATGAATGAGTGAACTATTTCTTTACAAGTCACTTTTTAATTTGTTTCTTCCTGTGCCCACCAGGACCACTTTCTTTCCAACTCCTATGTAAACTGAAACCGAATTACACTAACCCTCATTTCTGACCTCCTCACACCATCCACATCCTCTATATTTCTTTCTCTCTTCTCTGGAGGGAAAGCCATTTTCCCAGAGGGATGAGGTTAAGATGAGAGTTGGCACTAGAGGGTGAAAGGGCAGGTGCAGAATTAGATGGTAAACTCTAGATATGGGTTAAGGTTGCCCCCTTTTTGAACCCAGCCTGCCCTTGCCCCCACCCCTTGGGTGCAGATCAGAGCTTAGGCTATGTTACCGACTCTGTGATAAAACTCTGAAAGAGGGCAAAGATCTGAGAAACAGAGAGAGATGGACAGAAAGAAATTATGCCTCTCTGACCTCAAACACACCTTTAGACTGGGCCCTCTTTGAATGCATGAGACATAACCAGTGCACAAACCCATTCAGCCTAACTTATGAAACTCAAACTGTGGTAGCATAAAGTAATGGATAGAACCATTTGAGAGACTTTCAAAGTGATTCCACAGTAACCTTAGTCGCATTTACGGTTGCTTAGACATAAACTTTAGGTATAAGTATGCATGGGACTGTTATCTTTATAACACTGAAAAGATGTAGAGATTTGAGCGCTGGCTAGTGTAATTCAAACCCTTCACTGCTTGATTGCTCACATCGATTTTCTAGTTGAGGCCTATATACGTTATTTAGTGTATACTTAGGAATATCTTTCCGAAACTACTTTATAGCCACTAGAATAGCTATTTGTACTGTCCTGCTAGAAAAAAGTGTTAAATACTTTAGCTTTAGTTTAGTTGTACCAAAGTTGCCAAACAGATTGGTCCTACTCACCCTCCATTAGGCAGCTGTGAGGTACGCTATTTACATAGTGTAGCCTATATAGGTAAGAGGGTGAAATAGGTGAAGGAGTCCTATACATTCAACAGCCTTTGAGTAACTAAAACCTGAGCCGTGGCCATGGGCACGTTGATCCTCCCTGGGAGTAACTGGAAACACAGGAATGATAGCAGAGTAGAGGAAGCAAAGACAGGGACGAGAGGAGGAGAGTGTGAAGGAAATGAAAGGGGCTATTGGAGTAACCATAGCCTGGGACCTTGTTGACATTTTGATGGTGAACGACAACATAGGGGCCTAGAGGAGAACAAGGATGTAAGAAGGCAAATGTATAGGGAAAATCTAAGTGTGTCACTCTTTACAGACAATGGGAAATTTAAGAAGATAAGTGGATGAAGTGACCAGGCTCTTTAGCATTCATCATGGTGGATGTCAATGCTAAAGATGTCAAGATAGAAGGATTCATAGACAACATAGACAAGTCTTGTTCCCATTTAAGCATTTACTGCAGTTTTAATGAATTTAAGGGTATTGTGGCATCTACACTGAGATTGTCCTCACTGCTGTCCACTCTTTTCAGTCTTTCTGTCCTTCACTCTTGAGGTGAAGGACCTGGGATAATAATGCTCACTTCAAACAGGCAGCACATATTTATTTTTGCATATCCAACTCAAACTTTTTTTTTTTTTCTTTTTTTTTTTTTTTGATCAGGACTGAAAAATGAATGAAATCAGACTTAAATGCATTTCAGTCTGAGCGATCAGATCAAATTTCAAGTACTTTTTATCGTCACTCAGGACACAACGTGTATGTAACATCATACACAATGTGCAGTAGTGTCTACAGACAGTGGTGTAGCGGACGGGCATGCACTCCGGCCACGTGTTGGGGGTCCCCACGATAACCCCCTGTGCTCGGTTGCGACGATGATCAAGTATCAACAGTAGCCACAGATATTGTCAAAAGCATAAAATATTGGCAAAAAAGAAGATATGGCATTTCCAATTAATGCAGGCCTATTACATTCCTCTAGTCTATTATTATTATTAGGTTACTTATTAATTATTACTATTAGGTTACTTTTATTATTATATTAATATTATAATAAATTTGCCCCATAATAATTTATAGTGCATAACTGCTGTGCTGAGGATAATAAAAAGAATTATAGACCTATAATTAAAATTATTAACAGTCTATAATATTTCCTAACACTGCAGTCATCAATGAAATTTAAGAGCAGCTTTACTTGAAGCACCAACTTTAAAAAACAACCTGTTTAACACGAAATACTATTCTTATTATTTGTTTCACTAAATGTACGGGCCACAAGAGAAATAATGGAACTGTAATTGGCCTCGGACTTTCGGCTCGCAGGGGGGTCCCGCGGATTTGCGCTACGCCACTGTCTACATCTATGTCCAAATTTATTTCAGTTCACTCTTTTCCATAATAAATCAGGGCTTTTGTCTGGAGGGACTACTGACAACATTGTCCCGGGCCCACTGAGGCCAAATTATTGGGTCTCCCTCATAAAAATCTTATCATGGCCCCTGTAGTGAACTACGTGAAATACACTTTATAGTGAAAAGGTGAACAATTTTGGACACTAACGTATGCGAAAAATACAGTAATGACTCTTGTTTTGTTGTCTCTTATTTTGTCTGGTGTGACTTTCAGTTGTTGGAAAAGAAAACAATGCTCTTGGTCTCATGCAACCACCTACATCATTACTATATCAACCCATGTAGGTATTTTAGCTATTGCCTACACTGTCTGAAAAAAAGAGTCCTAAAGACCGGAAAGCACAGATTCCAGTTGTGTGGAATGTGAACAAAGCCTAAGATTCTGTATCTCTGCTGTGCCTTTCAAATAGGCACTTACCCCAGGTTCATCCAGGGTGACTGCCACTGTTACTTTGGATAAAAAGCCAAATTGCTGACAAGTAAATAATGAGTGAATTTCCTTGGGTCCCAGGAGGTATTTGTTATGTTAAGTTGTAGATATTTAAATATTGAGCTAATGGTGATTGTGCACGTTATCTACAGTACCTGAAAACAGATCATGTTGTTTTTGAGACCATCAACAAATGCAGTATCTACAGTAGACTCACTGTATGGCTCTACTATGAAAACTGCACGGTGGCGACTGTCCAGTCCCATCTTCGAGACTGATCTAAGCACTGTTTGAGGAATCCAAGGCAGCTATGTTATCACAGCGAACACCCATTCGCCTTCATTTAAGGAGCTTAGCCACACTAAATGAGACCCTTGAGTGAGACTGTTCTTTCTCTCAGACAGAGTGGCACTTTGTATAGAGGGGGCAGTATTCCCATGGTGAAGGCAGGGAGCCACAGGCACCTACCCAGGCTCAGGCTCTGCTTTGTGGGGAGACTTTTCTGGACAGGCTGGGGAAATTACTTTGATTGGCTGTGTCGGTTACTGTAGCCCTCTAAAGCTAAAAGACTTTTTTTGTGGAGATTTTATTTAATTGTCCCTGCCGATCTCCTCTTATCTTTCCCACAATCCTTCAGCAAGACGGGAAAGAAGGGAGGGTAAAAGGGGTGGTGGTGAGAACTTTCTCACAGTTTAAAAACTCAGTGTGCTTTACAAACACACAAACAGGTACACAAATACACAACCACGTCTTCTCACAAACACAACTCTATGGTCACTTTTTTGGTTCATTGATATTAATTTCGTCTGTAAAATGATTTAGAGGAGTTGTCTCTTTTAAACATTTGACTGCGATTGTCATTTTCGATGAAAACGACATAAATCAACATGCCAGGTTTTGCAAGCATATATTAAGTAGAAGTGTGCTTTACATGGGCTTTCATGGCCCATTAGCTCTATTCCAAATCCTTGCAACTTCAGTGCCTTGCAGCTGCCTTCTAAGGCAAGAAACCTCACTTTGAACTGAATTAGAACAATTGGAACAATCTACATAGGCAGCATCTCACACACATTGCGGTCTAATGTAAAAGTATGATAAACTTGTACCACAATTGCTTCCAATATCTTAGATAATTCATTCCTGCAGCACTCTATAGCAGTCATTCTTGACTCTGGTCCTGAGGACCCAACACTCTGCACATTTTGTATTAAATCATTTTTAATCAATATTATTGTTTTTATTAGTATTATTTACAGTTTAGCCAAAACAAGTTACTTTAAAAGCAAGCAAAATATTGCTGCCTACAGTCTAGAATAATAGTCTTTGTGAGTATGCCTATGATTATTCAGAATGCTTTCTATGTAGGCAATTCTTAGAACAGAGCTATTGTATATTCTTTCTGTGCTTGCTTTCTTCAGTCTTTCTGTCTTTTTAACTAAAATCCACTCAACATTTTGTTTTAACATAAATGGGTCACTAGCTGTAGCAGCGAAAATAGCATGGGATAAACTCACATGGTTCTGTCCTCACTGCTGTCCACTCTTTTCAGGTACCACACTTTGGTAGCACGCTATGGCCGCCTAGCCCCACTTGCGGAAGTGGATTTGCGCCCTCTCTGCCATGTCCAAGTAGAGGTGCATTTCGGGGACCAGACAGAGCCCCTAGCGCTCAGATTGGATCAGACAGTGGGAGACCTAAAGAAGCAGTTGAGAGCCGTGGTCCAGCTACCTCCAAACAAGATACGTGTGTACTATATCGACCGTCAGCTTGGCTACGCATTAGAGCCTCAGGAGATGAAATATGGAGCTCGAGCACTTCATTCCTACAGTATACGAGATGGAGATGAGATCTTGGTGGTGCCTAAGACACAATGACAGAAAAGAGAGCAACAGCTTGGCACTGTTTGGAAAAAATTAATTGGTTGAGATGTTTCCAGAGTTATTGGAATACCATCTTCCAATAAAGGCAATGTGAATGCTGTGAAGTGCATAAGTCACAACAGAGAAAAACTGCCAATCTGGTTTCCCAGCATCTTCAATCCTATTTAAAAATTGCCCCAAAAAATGAGACTTTGGATCAGGATTAAAACCCCTTTTTAACTTCCACTGCTCTGTGGATGTATGTTTGCTTAAAAATGTGTGGACTTAATAATTTTTATTGATGTGTGTAAGATAGCTTCTCAGGAATTACCCACAACTCCATACATGCCTCTTCTCTAAAGAGTATTTTAACATTTTTTAAAGGTGCAGTACAGAATATTTGCCCTCTTGCGGTTAAGGTGTAATTAATTGGAGGGGGGGCAGGGGGTTACATTGTTTTGGTAATTATGTGAGTTGGGACTTTGTGTCAGCTCATCAGCATAGATGAATTTGATGTTTGAGGCACAGGCACTAATTTTATGAGTGATTGTCATTAAGAATGTAAATCTCACCCCCTTCCAAAAGTAAGACATGATGTAAAAAGTAAATAAAAACAAAAAAGAAAAAAAAATCCATGAATAACATCTTTTGTTGGAGGTAACTGTCTTCCAGCAGTTGTTTTGACTCATTGTAAACAATAGTTTTTTATTTAAATCATGTTACAAAAGTTAGGCAACACTGATATTGGACATAATGATTGTTAGATATCTATTCATGCACCTTCCACCGCATCATACACATGCTGTAACAATCAGACTTTCTTCTCTTTATTTACAGATGTGATCGAACTTTTGACCCAACAGCTCAAATTATAAATCATTATTATAAGATTACCATTGTGAAACAGGATAAGGCAAGGCGTACTTGCTCAGTTTTTTTTTTCCCGTTTTTTTTTTTTTTATACAAAGCATCTTCCATACTGCAGCTTTAAGAATCTTGATAACACAATACCAAGATATACTCAGTATATGAACTTTCAGTATAGTGTCGTACAGAAATAACATAGTCACTGCACCATTTACTTGTGTTCCTACAATGAGGTAGGTGTCCCTAGACATTTAAACTACTCATGCTTTTCTCTCAAGACGCTGCTCTACATTTCCTAAGAAACCCTAACAATGGATAGACATCTTGGCTAGACTTGAAAAATGCCAAAACTACTGAATACAAGTTAAATATCTGTAGATGCATTTTGTGAATGTTTAGAGAAGGGGAGATAGAAACTTTAGGTGTTTTGGCTACCTGTGTTCTTTAACATAGAGTTAGGGCCATTAGATGGGTAGGTGGTCTGGCATGGGGGGAGGGGGGTATATAGAAAGTGAACTCTATCCTCCAGCTGTAACACCAGCCACTTCTTTTCTGCTTGAATTACAACAGGGTCACCTACAAGCCTGAAGCCCTCTAAGGTTTACACACTTTACATTCACAAACTTGCCTCCCCCTATTATGACCATAAACTGACTGCAATCCCCTAGTCATCTGATAATCAGGCATGTTTTCAGCACCTCTGCAACCTCTCTCATTGGTGGAAAGATTCTTTGGAGTACGTAGATACCAGACTCTTATTGATGTGCAAAGCAGAGCATGTGCTTTTGGGTGCATTTGATTATTATCACTCCAATTTTCAGGACGAAGAAAACTAGAGGGGACCAATAATAATGACAATTCAGTAATATTTAATTTTTAAGGTTTTAATTTTCAAATTTTAAAAGTACTATCTGGAATAATAGATATGTAGATATGAGTAGATATGATTTTTTTTCAAATTGGAAATGTGGACCACTTTGATTTATTTCATTTTAGGCTTTTATTTTTAAAAATCTTGATATTTTAAAGGTTTCAATGGAATTTGAAGATATTTCTGTTGTCATTTGTTGAGCGTGAAACATTAAGGGACAGCCATTCACAAATAACCTCATTCTGTCTATTTAATAGCTAAATGAAATTAAGTTAAACTTAAACCATGCCCCCTTAAACTAAATAATACTAAGTTGTAAAGATTTCATAAAGATTGTGGGAGTAGTTTTAACATTTTAACATTCAGTATTTATGGTCTTATTTTTTAACCACAGTCAGCACATACCAGTCTATACATTTCAGAAATTGGATTACCAGGGCTTTTCCTGTTCACTCCCATACCATTTCCTAGCAGAATGGCTCTAATGTTAGAATGACTGATATAGTATAGACTCCCTCTCTAGTTACCAAGCTGTCTCTATGCAACCCTATCCCAGAGGAGGGTGTTAACATTGAGCTCAGAATCCATTAGGGGCTCAGATTAGCTATATTATCACTATTGATAGTGGAAGAGCCTGCATGATTATTGTTGGTAGATATTGAGACAGCTTTGTTTCAGTGTAACCGCATATGTCACACTGATGATCTGTTATGCTGTTAAGTCCAATCACTGTTTCAGTTTTGTCCTATCACTGTAAATTGAGCTTAATTGTCATATTTTTGCCCAAATCCTATGATTGTACCATATTGTTGCTACATTTAATTAACTTCTCCCTGTGTAATTTTATTTTAATGTCCTCATTTGGATAATAATTCTGCACTATGCCAATGTCTCACTAGATAGAAATGCATGTTTGCTTTCATTCTCATATACAAACCAGAGTCTGTGTGTTTGGGCACCCCTTTTCTCCCGTCTTTCAGCAGTACCTGTGTCTCTACAAGTTTCTCATTGCTCATATTTTGTTCTCATTGTGTTCTGGTTGTGGTGATGACACTTGATCCTCTCTGTTCTGCTCCCAAAGGACATCTGGCCTTTAACGGCAGAATGTTGTTAACAGAGCAGGTGCTGACATATTTACTTATTGCTGGGTCGGTATAATGGTGTTTTACAGAGTGTAAAGAGGGCCATTGGCTTGTGCCATGGATAATAATTCAGTATTAATGATTATGTGAACATTGACATGGAATATTGTTGTAAAAGGTGTGTCATTTGTGTTACTATGAATAATGATATTTTACCATTATGTGAAGTTCTGCAGAATGCCATACTGAAAAATGTTAAGAATAAACAGAAGCCAAGGCTTTGCATGAAATTCATTGAGTCTTAATGTCCACCAAGCTGCTAAGGTAATGAAATTTCCCTTTTTAATGACATTTGTTTTATTGTTTGTGGACTTAACATTACATGTTTCATCTGACATGAGCAGAGATGTGTTAATGTTAATAAAGTTAACAACAGTACCCAGAGATCCCCATGTTATGTCCTGGCTCAGCTGGTCCAGCTGTTGAACATGCAAAACTGGTAGAGCTTAAAGGGTTAGTTCACCCAAAAATGAAAATGAAAACGAGAATACTTTTTGTGCGCCAAAAAAGCAAAATAATGACTTTTCAACAATATCTAGTGATAGCCGATTTCAAAACACTGCTTCAAATCTTTTGTTTCAAATCAGTGGTTCGGATTGCGTGTCAAACTGACAAACTGCTGAAATCACGTGACTTTGGCGCTCCGAACCACTGATTCGAAACAAAAGATTCGAAGCAGCGTTTTGAAATCGCCCATCACTAGATATTGTTGAAAAGTCATTATTTTATTTTTATTTTTATTTATTTATTTTTTTTGGCGCACAAAAAGTATTCTCGTCGCTTTATAATATTAAGGTAGAACCACTGTACTCACATGAACTGTTTTAAATATGTTTTTAGTACCTTTCTGGGCACTGAAAGTGTAAATTAACTTGCCGACAATAGAGGCCTCACTGAGCCATCGGATTTCATCAAAAATATCTTAATTTGTGTTTGGAAGATGAACAAAGGTCTTACGGGTGTAGAACGACATGAGGGTGAGTAATAAATGACATAATTTTCATTTTTGGGTGAACTAACCCTTTAATGACCAGTATACCCTGGTGAATCTAAGGTGATGGTAGTTTTTCTAGATAAGGTGGTGTGTTGAGAACAAATTGTATGACCTTCTATCATGTTTATTTCACCAGGAATTATTTCACCATGTTTATTTCACGCCTGTTGCCTTTTTTGTTGTTTGCTCTGCTTTCTTGTATATGCTCCTCTTTTGTTGTTGTAGTTGTGAATTTACTCAACTTACACTAGGGACAAGCCGCTGCGGAGACCTCACCAAGAGCCTAGGCAAATGCTAGCATCCAACTGGAGTCTATCCAGCCCGACAGCCACAAGCTAGCCTGCCACCTGGATCACCACAGTGGTTTGGCTGATAAAAAGCATCATGCCTAATTGGTTTCACCACGTTTGTAAGTGCTGGCCTATTCCTGTCACGCCTACAGGTGAAAGCTACACGTGTCAAATCTGGCATCGCTGTCACACTCTCAGACTCACCCACAGCTCTGTCCAACCAAGGCTTAAAACTTCCATCTCCTTAGCGGCCTTACTATTGGGCAGCATAGCCTCCCAGAGTGGAGCTGTAGCCAGAGTTCACTGGTGGATCGGCAACACAGAGAGTTGTGCCAATCTCAGGGAAGAGGGACAAGGGGTTACCAGGGCATGAAAGCAGGGGTGGGCTACAAAGGCAAGGTCACACTGGGAGCTGCTGAGGGATTTGGTGTGTTTTGGATAGGTGGGGGTTTAAGAAAGTTTTTTTTTATTGCCTTACTCTGTAGTTAGAGCAAAAAGAACTGGCTGGGCAACTAGTAGTCTGATCTACCCTGTGCACCATAAAGCAAGGAAGGCTGAAGGAAGCTCATTGTGTGGCCAGGAGGGGGAGATGTTTTCTGAGAAGGTTTGAGTTACCTTAAGGGGGCTTGACATTGTTGAGGAAAGAAAATGAGGGCAAAGCAACTGCTTGGCAATGGATGCATCAAGGGGGGTTGGATGAAAATTAAGATATTGGATGACCCAGCCAGGTTCTTGTCCAGGACCTTTTCCAGCATACAGGGTCAGGCCTGGTGGACCTACCAGCAAGCAACTGCAGCATTAGTGCTCTCATCTATGCTTGAGTTCTTTCCCACGGAAACTGTTCGATGACTCCAAAGGTCCTTGTTGTACCCGTTGACATTATGGTAATTCAGTCAGCCTGATTCCAATCTGCCAGGTTTGTTTGGCAGGTGGTTGATGGGGCTGACAGTTTGCGATTACATTTTATCAGACACTTGACTCCAATGCCCAGACAGTGGAGTTAATGCTTATCACCAAGCACATAGCCATCTCTTGTTCTTGGTGGGACTAAAACTTTGTAAAGATTTGGTTGTAAAGATGCAGGATTATCTCAGCTGAGTTGACCTATTCCACAACCACAATGTTTCTGTTTGTAGGTCAGTATGAAGTAGAATGAGGGACAAATTAAAAAAAAAAGCAAGACAGAATGATAAACCCTATTAGTAAGCTAATTACAACTGCAGAAGGAGATGATGGTGAGAAGATAAGGATTGCTGTCTCCTTCTTGTCCTTACTCACTCTTTCTTCTGTATCTGGTCATTCCAGCACAAGATGATTCAACTGTTCAACAGTCAGTCTGGGACCACATTGCACTCTTTGTCAAATTCTCTGTCCTTGTTATGCACTGGTTTGGTTAAGAGTATGGTCTGCATTTACACAACAAAGCAACAAGGTGTAAAAGAACCCTCCGCTGGGACCCCCACATTGGTCACAGGGAATCTGGGGTCTGCGTCCGTCCAGTCGGCTTTCACACATCCTGCCCCCCTCTGGTATCTAGTTACGTCCACTGTCCTCCTAGAAACAATGCTGAGTCTGACTCAGATCTTGCTCCCATCTCCTTCCCAGACCCTATCACCATGGATGCACCAATGATTTCCCCCCTTTTTGTCATTATCTTACCACCGCATCTATGGAAATGAGCCCCATTTGGAGACCAATCCAGGGTTGAGTGAGCTGTTGCAAATGAGGCTGTCCTTAATTGGTGCAGGGAGGCCAGTAAGACAGGAGGGGGAGCACTGATTCGCTCACTCACGCACACACATAGAGTGTCCAAGCTGACTCATGTTAATGTGGTAACCCAAGCTCTTCTCCCTTTTTTCAATCAAATAAAGCAATGTTTTTCTGCCGTGTTTTCTTTTGTAAATAAATGCCCCTAGGGTGGGCTGAAGAGCCCCAAAAGAGGTGCAGTGGACTGTGCACTAGCTATAGAGAGGGCTGCTATCTAGGGAATTGGAGTTAGATCCAAAGGCCTGACATTTTCTTCAGAAATCCTCTTTGTGCTTACGGCTCTAGTTTCAATATTTCCCTTCAGTTACTAACCAAACGCCATCTTTCACTGGTCCTCAGCTCTACCTCCTTCTCTCATCCACTCTCTCTTCACCATTCTGCTCTTGTTCTTTTTTTATTCTTTCCCTCTTTCGAAAGTCTCAACCCTACTCTCCATCCCCACCCCTCTCTCTTCTCCTCTGACTCTCCTGTCCTCCCCCTTCCCCAAAAAACTGATCTCAGATTAACTTTAACACTATCCCTGGTGCAAAAGGTAGCGCCTGCCTCTGATGCGTCTCCCTTCAGTAGATCCGTACAGGGAACCCACTCTCTCACTCCTCCTCTGTCCTCTCATTCTGGGATCACTTTCTCCAGACTTTTGCTCTTTGAAATCAAGCATACCCTGAAGCACGGATTGGGCCGTGTTTGCCATTCTTGTCTTTGGCGGTTGTCCTGTGGAATTGGACCAGCACAGTGCTCTGTGTGAGTGGAGGATTTAGGAGGGTTTTTCTGGGCTGTCTCCCCCTCCCTTTTCTGCATCCAAGAGCAGAGCCCCTCCGTTCTTGAGACTGTGTTGATGGTACCCACTTGGATGTGACTTAGAGGCTGATGCACAGGTGACGTGCTGAACTTCCGTCCTATGAAGGCAGGTGAGTGCTGATTTCTGAGTTGTGGTCTTTGAACTGGAACTGTTTTGTTCTTGTTTTGTTTTCTTATGACAAATTTGCTGTCTTTCACTCCTTGTCAGTTTCTCACAAGTGATGTTCAGGTGCTCTCTGCCTCTTTTACACCTCTCTTCTCTCTCTTTGTTTTGAAAACACACTTTGTGTGTGAAAATGTAAATGATAGGTTTTACCTGCCAATCGGTAACTAAGAATTTTTGATAACATCTATCATTGCTATTAATGCCAGTCGTCAGACAAGGCAGCTTGTTTGAGATCGGTTTCTGATAGGTTAGCCAAATGAACCCTGCCAGTCTATGTAATGTGATGTGAAGAGCAATGGATTTGCCTTTTGGCATCTCACATAGTATCTCATGGTTCACTTGGGAATCCCATCAAATGCCAGTTTTGTCTGTGCTTTGGTTTCATGACGGAAGATGTTATACAGGACATTGTCTAAATACATAGGCTCACTTCAGGAGACTGGATTTCAGTTATGTTGGAAGGTGGATATTTTTTTCTCATTTGGCAGTAGGAAGAAATGGTACACTTCCTTTTTTGTAAGACTTTGACTTAAGTATTCATTCCTAACGCAAGCAGCTTGAATTAAAATTTTAGGTTGTTTCCATGGAAGTTTTGAAATGCTTTATTTTATAAATTATTCCTGATTTTGTAAATGAAAACGTATTTTTTTAAATAGTTTTTTTTCCTCATTATTAGCTAATCTTTTTGCATTATTAGATTTATTTCATTCTTTTATTTTATGACTGATTTTTTCAAATAAATTATTTAAAAAATTAATTAAAATATCGTTACTGTATGATAGTATTCTGCAACAGCTCAATGGTAAATTTAGTTTTCTACCTCTGGATAATTTTCTTACTGAGGCAAAGGTATTTCCACACGTAACCATTCATGTTTTAAGATTCCAATATTGTGTGAAATATGACAAATTTAATTAGATTTATATTAGACGCCATGTCTATGTTAATGGAGCTATAATGACATTGTAAGCTTTAATTTATTCTTATTTATTTAATTAATTCATTTATAAATCTGACTGCATAATTCTGGATTTGTGAAAGCATACATAATTAACTATAGGGGGAAAAAATTGCATTGCCTACAATCAATTTAAATAATATATATTTTCATATTATACACTTGACATATAAGTTAAATACTAATTATTTAATCAAACACTAGACCTTTAGCAGTATTTTGCTTTTGTATTTACATTAGTATTAGGTTTATTTTGAGGCAAGTTGCAAGTTTTCTATGGAAACATGCTTAAGACTGAAATAGACTGGGAGAAAATTTGAATGTATCAATTTAAATTGGTGTTGCTTACTATTGATTACTATCTGTTCTGCACTTTCTAAAAGACATTTGGTGCTACTATTCAAAATATAGGTCTACCTAAAATAAGAAATCTGGGGTGACAAAGTAGTTCCAGTTTTATTATCAGAATCATTTCAGGTTGTTATCATTTCCATTCCGTACCTGATACTAGGATTTGAAAAGATGTCCATTTATTTTGGCACACTAAGGCTGGGGAATCTAAAGGGAGTGAAACCCAAACTTCAGCCCCTCAGGGTTGCCGTAAAGACCCTGGCAACTCAAGCCTGCTAAATTAAACCCATTAGCCTCACTGTTCACAGTCCTTTCTCTGATGCCAACAAGTCATAGCACATAAACACTTTGTAATAGACCCTTCAGACGATGGAGAGGTGCAAGGCAAGTTCTCCAAGCCGCGGGCTTACTGGCACTGTGGAGGCCTGGAACTGCATCACCATAGTCCACTCAAACGATAGTGCTGGAGAATGTGATCCCAACACATTGTTCCTCATCACATAATAGAACCTTTTCAACTCAGGGCGAACAGGCCCACCATGGAGAGGGAGAAAGGGGGAGACTTGCCCCCATGGGAGACCTGGGAGACTGCTCTTTAAACCAGGGCAGATTGGAGACAAATGCGTCTTGGCCTAGTTGTTAATTTCTTTAAATAGGCTTATTTTATATATATATATATATATATATATATATATATATATATTAAAATAGTCAAATATTTTAATCTTAAAATAAATGATGTTTGGAAGGCTGGTGCCACTAAAGCATTGCTGATATTTGATAATGAATATTTTAAGTCACATTTTTCATATTTTTTTATCTTGAATTTTATTATTATGTGTCTTGTTGTATTTATATGTGTGCACTTGAAACTCCATTTACCAAGTAAAATTCCTCTGTGTGTGCAAGCACACTTGGCAATAAAGCTCTTTCTGATTCTCTATGTTTCCCAGGTGTTTAGGATGGTCAGAACAGGCACTTTACTCTTTCTGCTCCAGCTTTTCAGCACCCTTGCTCCCAGAGGAGGTAAGTGATGTCCACAACTGCGTATAAACCCTCTCCTGCCTGCCTCCACAGCCCCTCATAAGCATTAGATGTAACAGTGATTGATAGACAAAAAGAGCCAAAGCATTAAAAAACAAAAGCTAATCAATTAAATAAAGATGTGATAAAAAAAGAACCCAATAACCCAAACCTTTTCCGAGTCTTTGTAAATTACTTCTCTACATCTTATGACCTACATCACCTATGCAAAAAAGAGTCAAAGACACATCATTGAATTTACGTAGTTTAAATCCATTCTTCACAATATATCCAGACACCCAGACAGGGCCAGCTGATCAATGCTTTTTGCTTTGGAGACAATATCTTTCTCAGCATTTCCTTTTATCTCTGCTTAGCATTTTCTCAGGATACCCTCTACCCCTTTGGACCAGCCCACAGGGATTTAGAAACCCCTAAGATGGATGATGGCAGCTCTCCAGAGATTCCACTACTAATTCCATTCATATTCTTCAATGTGCCCTATAGGTCCCTTTATGTAAGTGTCCAAAATATGAACAAGAACTGTGAGATAAATCACCAAAAATCTGCAACATCATAGGTGTTCAGTTCAGTGGTGAATTGGGAGCTTGGTGAAAATATTCTTGGTGTTCTATTCATCCATCTACTACTATCTTCTTTTCCCCAACAGGTCAACAACAATGGAGTGATCTCCTTCAACATTCAGGTGAGTCAATTCACTCCAGAGGCTTTCCCCCTCAGTGACAGCCGTTCCTTCATTGCCCCTCTATGGGCTGACGTACATAATGGTATCCGTGGAGATGTGTACTACCGTGAGAGCTCAGACCCAGAGATCCTGGAGAGGGCCACTCAGGATGTCAGAAAGTATTTCAAGAGTATGGTATCCTTCACTGCCACCTGGATCTTTATTGCTACCTGGAATCAGGTCACCTTTTATGGAGGTAGCCAGACAACACCGGTGAGCCAAAAAGAGATATATTCATTTTGCCACTGTTTTATTTGCATGACCAATATCAAAACTGTGCTACTAAGCAGTATGTACTGTTTGATCACCACATGAACCAGAAAAGAGAGTAATAATTTTTTTTTCTTTCCAGGTAAATACATTTCAGGCAGTTTTGATCTCAGATGGCCAAGCTTATTTTGCGATGTTTAACTATGGAGAGATCAGTTGGAGCACAGGCACAGCTAGTGGAGGAGACCCTCTTACAGGCTTGGGAGGAACCACAGCACAGGTAATCTTGAAAATTGCATCTGTGATATAACAGCTGTACAGAGGTTAATGTATATTATGGACTACTTCATCACATTCTTCTGGTTCTTTGGATTAGGTAGTTCCCTGAGAAATGTTTTCACCCTCTGCAAACTCACAACATAATCTCTTTGATCTCATGCTTCTCTGCTATATTTGCTCTCTCTAGGCAGGCTTCAATGGTGGAGATGTCAGCCATTTCTTTAATCTTCCCGGATCACGCTCGAACGAAGTGGTCAACATTGAACAGACCACTAATGTTAACGTGCCTGGACGGTGGTTCTTCCGCATTGATGCCGACCAGATAGACCCAGCAAATGGCTGCAGCTACACTGGTATAACAAAATGCATATAGTTATAGTTAGAGAGAGTTAGATTATATCTTTACATTTAATTAATATTTTGTTCATAGGATATCTTTATGAAATGTGTTCTCTTTGTTTATTTTGTATGTACACTTTTAATTCAACGTGTTATCACGCCATACCCTATCTCTCTCTTCCTCTCTCTGCATTTCTGCTACACTTATTTTTCCAGGGCGGTTTTACCGGCGTGGGGAGGTTTTCTGGCTATCAGACCAGTGCACTCAACGATGTAGGTGTCTTGATCTGGATAATGAGGTCATCTGCCAGGAAACTCCATGTGGTCAATTAGAGACCTGTGAACAAGTGGAGGGGGCTTACTACTGCCAGCCTACCCGCACCAGCACCTGTGTGGTGTTTGGAGACCCCCATTACCACACTTTTGATGGATTTCTGTATCACTTCCAGGTGAAGTATAGGGTTAAAATAAGCCAGTTTCTACAAAAATGGCCAGTAATAGTTATGGACCTTATTTAAGTGAGCACTATTGGCAGTCCTGGCTCACTTTGTGCCCTAGAAATTGACCTACGGAAGAAAAGTCTAATGGTATATACTCACTTTTTTAGCACACAAAGGGACCAAAGTTCAAATCCTGACCTAATATTTACTTATTTTTTTAAATAAACAAAATTGCAATTAAGTTTGACAGAAAACCATGCATTTTCAATCTATGGGGAAGTGCAGCTTTGATATTTTAATAACAATAATAGCTCGAATAATAACAGGTGACCAGAAGTGAGGGGGCATAGTGACCAAAATGTCTTGATCAGGCCCCCTATGGCAACAACAATGCTGGCAGCTTGACTGGACTGACCACAACTAAACACAATAACCATGCAAATTATTTATTTTTTTTATTATCAAAGTATTCAAAGTGCACTTGATCCATTAAATGTGCATGATGCTTCTGGAAATGACATTTTCTGAACCAAGAAACATATTAAAAATAATAAAAATATGAGGATCATCATATTTCACAGATTGATTTTATACGATATCTGTTATCAGTGGGTTATGCTAGAAGCAAAAGCTGTTTAAGTTTATCATATATTTATCATTTAGTTTCTTTTTTTTTTTTTTTTTTTTTGCTTTGTAAAGAACTGTAGGATGAAACTATGTGATCTCCTTGGTCTCTCATCCAGGGCACTTGCTCATACCTGTTGGCTCGTCCATGCTGGGAAATGCCTGGTTTGCCCTTCTTCAGTGTGGAGGCCAAGAATGAAAACCGTGGTGTGACCACTGTGTCCTGGCTACGGGACGTGACAGTAGAGGTGTACAGCCACCGTGTCACACTACCCAAAGGGACTCTGGGAACTGTGCAGGTTGGCTCTCTTCATGTTTCAGTCCTTTAAATTTGAAGCTACTCCTCTTACTAAACTGCCCAACTGTACAATCAGTATGAATAGCAGCTTAGTAGATTAAATTGTTCTTGCAGGACACAGGCGATATAACCTTTCTCAATATCTTTTACTTTGTGTTTCTGTTGTTACAGGTGGATGGCCTGATAAAGACTCTCCCTGTTCAACTTCAACTAGGCGCAGTCAAGGTATACCAATCTGGTGTTGCTGTCGCTTTGGAAACAGACTTTGGTCTCTTGGTGACCTATGACGGATTGCACTACGCCTCCATCTCCCTCCCCAGCTCTTATTTCAACAACACTTGCGGCCTATGTGGTAACTACAACGATGACCCCGCCGATGACCCCGTGTTGCCAGATGGCTCTCTGGCAGAGAGCGTAGTGGAACTGGGTGGTAGCTGGCGAGCCGAGGACACAGATTTTCGTTGTACAGATGGCTGTGCCCAGAACTGTAGCTTGTGTGAACCGGCAGCTGAAGCATTTTATTTTCGCTCAGACTACTGTGGGCTGATCAATAAAACTGATGGGCCATTCAGAGACTGTAGGGCTGTGGTAGATCCTACAGCATTTGTGTACAGCTGTGTTTATGATATGTGCAGCAATCGCGATAACATCACCACCTTGTGCCAGGCTATACAGGCATATGCACTTGCATGCCAGGCCCTGGGAGTCACTATACGACCCTGGAGATCACGTTCTTTCTGTGGTGAGTGAGATCAGATGTGATCTTAAGGGTTAATTCAACATCTTTTAGAGAGATTAAACCAAGTATACATTATTTAATCCTTTTCTCACTTTCTATTATGAATATGTCCTTTCTATGCTCTCTTTTTCACTGACCCTCCATTTTTCCATTTGCTATTGGCTCTTAGCGTTGACATGCCCTGAGAACAGCCACTACCAAGTCTGCACGAGTGCATGTCCTGCCTCCTGTTCCGACCTGACGTCTCACCTCTACTGCACCCATCCATGCACTGAGGGCTGTCAGTGTGACCAGGGCTATGTGCTGAGTGGTAGTCGCTGTGTCCGCCGATCTGAGTGTGGATGTGAACGTGACGGCCTGTACTATGCCCTAAATGAAACCTTCTGGGCAGGAGAAGGGGGTGAGGTAGGTGCAGAATGCACCCAGCGTTGTGTGTGTGGCCCCGCAGGTGAAGTAACATGCTTCAATGACTCTTGTGGTGAAGGCGAGGTGTGTGCAGCAGAAGTTGGGTTGTTGGGGTGTTACCCTCGTCGTGAAGCAGTCTGTTCGCTGTCCCAGTCTCAAATACTGGCCACGTTTGATGGGTCCACAATGCCGTTCCCTGATGAGAGCTCATTCTACCTGGTAAAGACTTTGGGACGCTTGCCTGCAAATGTTACTTCAGTGGAGGTGAAGATTGGCAGAAAGCTGGTGAATAAGGGCCCAACATGGCTACGGCCAGTGGTCGTTAGGGTGGGACATTTGGAAGCACAGATAGGTGGCTCGGATTTCGACTTGATCAAGGTTTGTGGTGTCTTGCATAGCTTCTAATCTGCAGGTCTGTGAAACTGAAATTGATGCTGTTAAAAACTATAGCAATATCATTATTTAAATATTAGCTTTGATTGCTCCTCAATATATTCTCACATATTGTTGAGACCAAGTTACCTGATTGTACGACATTTTGACTGATGATGTCATACCTCTCTCTGCCCAGGTCAATGGTGAACCATCGATTCTTCCTTATGTCCACCCAGTGGAGCCTCTAATGATATATCGGTCCTCTGGTAATACCACAGTGATTGAATGGAGTGGTTTAGTCCGCACCCGATATTCACGTCAAGGCCTGCTAAACATCACTCTTTCTACTCTCTTTTACAACACCACCTGTGGTCTCTGTGGTTTCTTCAATGGAGATCCAATTGACGACCTCCGCCTACCTAGCGGAAGGCAGGCCGATACAGCCGACCAGTTTATTGAAGGCTGGAGAGCCATTGCAGATGATCTGACATGCAATGGTGATTGTGAGGACTTGTATCGTATGTGTACAGATTTAAGGCTGTACCAGAGCCCGTGGCTGTGTGGAAACATCAATGACCTGGTAAACAGCTCATTCCTGGCTTGCCACACGGCTGTTAATCCCTCTCCTTTCTTCAGGAACTGCCTCTACAACATGTGTGTACGGGAGGGAAACCGTTCTGCCCTGTGTAACTCCCTCCAGGCATATGCTTCAGCTTGTCAGGATGCTCAGATCAACCTGGGAGCCTGGAGGAGTGCTACCAACTGCCGTAAGAGTGTTGATTGTTTCTCTCTTTTACCATTTCCAACACCTTTTATCATAGTTACATGATTTCCTTTTTCTTTCTTTTATTAGCTCTACCCTGCCCAGAAAACAGTCATTTCGATGAGTGTACATCTGCATGCCCTCTCACTTGCTCTAACCTGGATGATCCAGAGGAGCCATGCCCTCTACCCTGCTCCGAAGGATGCCAGTGTGAGGAGGGCTTTGCCCTCCGTGATGGCATCTGTGTGGCACGTAGTGACTGCGGCTGCTTTTACCTGGGTCGCCAGCTGGCCACCAATGAGACATTCTGGACCGACTGGGAGTGCCAGGAGCGCTGCTACTGTAATGGCACAGACAACAGTGTCTACTGCACCTTCTCACCCTGTCACCCAGAGGAGTACTGCCAGGAGAATGAAGGCCTATTTTTCTGCCAGCCGAGGACTGATGCCATGTGTGTTGTTGCTGGATATGGCCACTTTTTGCCATTTGGAGGTGTACCATTTGACCTCCAAAGCAGCTGTACTCTTCGTCTGGTCACTACTGAGTGTGGAGAACGGGACGAGAATGGGTTTGGTGGACTAGACAGTGCAGAGACAGTTCTGGGAGGACTGCCCATGTTCCAGTTTTCAGTTCGGAATGAAGAGAGAGACACAAGCCAGACTATATGGGTGCGGGGATTTGTTTTGGAGGTCTATGGATATGAAATTGAGGTGTCACGAAGCTTCAAACACACAGTAACGGTAAGACTGTCCTGGAAAATGTGTTGAGATTATGAATAATGTGTATCTTTTGATTTTGTTCTCTTTTTTTAAACAGGGCCATGTCCGAGAACAGTAATTTGCGTAAAACTAATATGAATTTGAGTGACACAGATAGCATGATCGTATTTGTTTCGCAATGTGTATAGATGTGATCCAAAGCTGATTTGAATCAGTACAGAATTCACCTGCACTAGGACAGACAGCTACTGATACTTTTTGGCCATTTGCTTGAGTGTCAGACATTTCATAATCACAAGAATTCATCTGTAATTCTAGAACACAATCTTTTGAAGGTCAAACTCCTAATTTTTATGACACAAAGTTATTTTAATCCATCAGACAAAAAAGCTAAACCAGGAGTGATTTTTTTTTCAGGTGAGGGGTGTAATATTTCAGTCAGCATCTGTTAGCATGCTGGAGCAGATACAGAGGGAAACTGATAACTGAGTGACGTCTGGAATGAGTTCACAACTTGTCTCGGAGATCTGAGGAACTTTAGATCAAATAAAGATGGAGGGGAGAAGAAAACCAAGTTAGAGAAGGAGAGACAGATTGAATCATCAAGAAACTGGCTTTTGAACTCTGTTAAGTATAAATAGAAGATGAACAAGAGATGGATAAAACATAGGAGATGAGACAGAAAGGGATGAATCATGTACCAAAAGGGTTGACGACTATTAATGAAACAAATGTGAAAATGTTTTTATCTCTTTTAGGTGAATAAAGAGCGCCTTTATCTGCCTATAAAACTTGGCCCAGGGAAAGTCAACATCTACACCCTTGGTCTGCAGTTACTTGTGGAGACTGACTTTGGTCTGAAGGTGGAGTACAAAACAAAATACATAACCACTTTTTGCTTGTAAAACACATAGACAGAAAAAATGCAAAACCTCTCAATTTACATTATCCACTGTATAAGTTGGTTAATAATTTCTCTACAGGTGGCTTTTGACTGGAATACTCTACTGCTCCTCACTCTTCCTCGCAGTCTCTTTAACGCCACCTGTGGGCTCTGCCAAGGAATGCCCATTTCTGGTCCCACTCTAAGTGTCAGCGAATGGGGCATGGCATGGGCAGACCGTGACACCTTCTGCCAAGTGGGTTGTGGGGACTCCTGCCCACGCTGTGGATTGGTTGAGAGGGGCCTGGCTGCTGAGGTCCCCGCCCAAGTAACAGATGCTGTTGGTAACATTGACATGGATAACGGTAACCCAGGAAACCGTTTTCACCTTGCTGAAGGGCTGTATGTTTATGTCGAGCCTGAGGCAGTGAGATTATGTGGACTTATTATAGACCGTGGAGGTGTGTTTGCACGGTGTCACAGCAAAGTGGCACCAGCCTACTTCTATCAAAGTTGTCTTCAGGATACGTGTGTGGATCAAGGTGCGAGAGAGACCATCTGTAATTGGCTACAGATTTATGCCAGTACCTGTCAGATACAAGGAGTGTCTGTCATTGGCTGGAGAAGTTCCACACCCTGCGGTAAGAAATATATCTTATAATTCTTATGTCAAAATCTTGTTATACATAAAAATGAGTGATGCTTGCTAAGGCAGAATGCCTTAGCAACCACATACCACATACCACATTCTAGGCAAGCACCATGCATATTTTCTTCAGGAAATGTAAAGATTTAGAATTTTAGTAACATTTATGAGGCTGCTATTAAACGGAGTAATTTTTATGCATTTTATGCATTTTATGCAAATATTGTTTGCACTTCTAGGGCTAACATGAAAGCGCTATTCTGAAACCCCTTAATTCCTGGTGTTACGCTGACTAACCACAAACCATGGATTCATTTACATATGTTCTGTTTTGCCAACATAGAAACTAGAGGACATTTTATCACAATCAAAGCCCAGTGAATGTCACACATTTATATAAGCCTTTTACAGTGAAATACAATACATCCTCCCCTTTACTTCTTAAGAAACTCACCCGTCCAATGAACTCTTCTTGTTTTGCCCACTCTGTGTGTGTGCCCAGTGCTGTCATGCCCTGTGAACAGCCACTATTCCAGCTGTGTGATGGTGTGCCAGCCGCAATGTGCCCCTGCACGTGGACAGAGAGACTGTAACCAGTACTGTGTTGAAGGGTGCCAGTGTGACCAGGGCTATGTGCTCAACGGCAAGAGCTGTATCCTCAGTCAGAACTGTGGATGCTACACGGATGGTAAATACTATGAGGTGAGAGAGCATGTCACAAAATTGGACAAAGCCAATATCCATCATGAAGCTTGTCAGACATGAAGGATGAGGGTGGAAATCAGGCTATATAACAAACATCTCTTAAAATTATTGCTACACTGGAAGATTTTAATATATATTTTATATATATTTTTATTAGGGCTGTCAATAGATTACATTTTTTAATCACAGAGAAGCGAAATCGGGTTAAAGGGTTAGAACAGAAATTTCCGCCTACCAGGGTTACAAGTGCTTGCTCCATTGTAGATGCTCAGGCCTGATTTCACAGACAGGGCTTAGGTAACATTTTTAAATGTGCCTTAGAAAAAAACATTACTGGTGTGCATCTTGAGGAAAAAAAAACAATGGCACTGACATATTTTAAGATATTTTAAGTTGCTTAAAGTTAAAGGCGCAATATGTAAGGTTTTTGGATTAAAATATCCAAAAACCACTAGAACAGTGTTATATATCTTGTTGACTTGTGTACTTACATTATCCCAAATTTTTTTAAGAATGTTTCAATCCAGAGAAATAAGCAATTTTAACCAAGACATGGACCCTGTCCGTGCGTTGCCTATCAATGACATCATACCTGCGTTATCTTCGATTTCGGTTTTATTTTGTAGAAACCATGGAAACACCATAGACGCTTTAATATATAGTAGTCAATATTTGAAATGGATCAAAACCTTTCATCAAAGTTGTTCTAAAACCTTCTTCTTAGGACAACTTAGTTCTTAGGACAACTTTGATCAACTTTTTTGATCCACTTCAAATGTTGACTACTGTATTATGTGTTTTATTAGACAGGTGAGCCACTGTTTGGATACATTTATCAACAGAAAATAAATCATTGTTATATAGCTCAGCACAGTAAGTCTTATTGTTTAAATCTTGTTTTCTTGATTTACCGTGAGTTCCATGTTTTATTATGACTGATATCAATCTAGCTTACTGCAGTGTGCAACAAGTGTCTCATAGCAGCCACCAAATGAATGCACGGAGTAGCATTATAACAACTTTCAACACACAAATGTTTCTAATATGATAAAACAGTGCTGCTTTACCCCACATACTCATGACCAGAAGAAAAAGAAGTGCTCATCCACGAGCATAATAAAAGCTCCACTGCTTTCAAGCCATCTCATGTGTAATGCTTGTCTCTCATTAGCAATCGCTAATGTAAAACATACTCGGTTACTAATGTAACCTCGGTTCCTTTAGATACGAAACGGAGTACTGCATCGTCTGACTTTTAGGCAAGACGCAATGGGGAAACTTCTGTTTTCACTGATTCTGAAGCCTTTTTTAATCATGCAGTGAACTGCACGACCATTGGTTTGTGGAGTTTAATAAAACGAACCAATGGCGGCGCTGCAGGGCCACGCGAGCCAATGGCGAGTGAGCCCGCTTGAGCCCACCAAAATGGGCGGGGTCTCGGGCTATATAAGCGGCTGTCTCGCCTTGGCAAACTGATTTAATTCGATGAAGCGACGGCATGAGGCGTCCTACGAATAGCACAGCAAATTATGCAGTACTCCGTTCCGTATCTAAGGGAACCGAGGTTACGTCAGTAACCGAGTACGTTCCCTTTCGATACTACACTATGTACTGCGTCATCTGCCTTTTTAGGCAAGACGCAACGGGGATTATACAATCACGCTGTGCTATGAAGGGGGAACGACAGAGCATCCGAGCGGAGCACTGAGGAGGGCTCACACGGATGCACATTGCATAACATATCCCGGATTAGATAGGGGACTTGGGGACACTATAGTCGTCCTCCCGTTCCTATATATTATAGGAGCTCCCTTGAGGCCTAGAGCATATACAGGGAAAGGGAAAAAATATGTTATTACCCAGACTTTGGTCAGGGCCATAAACAAGTACTCATAAGCTGATCACATTAGTGAGGCTTATGCAGAGAGAACCTGCGTCTGTAATGCGGGGACGTCTAGATTATAAAATCTGACTAAGGTGGGCCGCGAGGCCCAGCCGGCTGCCTCACAAATTTCCGCAATGGACATGCCAGTGGACCATGCCCAAGAAGAGGCCATGCCCCTCATGGAGTGTGCTCTAACACCTATGGGGCATTGTAGGCCCAAAGATGAGTAAGCGAGCGCTATAGCATCGACTATCCATCTGGATAACCTGGGCTTTGTGACTGGAAGACCTTTCATACGACCACCGAAGCAGACAAAGATTTGTTCCGACTGACGAAAAGAGGCGGAACAATCAATGTAAGTCCTCAGGGCCCTGACTGGACAGAGTAGGTTCAACTCCTGATCATCCTGGGAAGGAGGAAGTGCAGAGAGAATGACCATTTGTGCCCTAAAGGGTGTGGATAGGACTTTCGGGACATATCCATGTCTCGGTTTCAGGACAACTTTAGAGTCGTTAGGCCCAAACTCAAGACAGGAGAGGCTCACGGAGAGCGCCTGTAAATCTCCGACTCGCTTTACCGATGCTAAGGCTAGCAATAAGGCAGTTTTTAGCATCAGAGGACATAAGTCGACAGTCTGGAGCGGTTCAAAGGGAGGGCCTTTAAGGCTCCTGAGAACCACAGACAGGTCCCATGTGGGAACTGTGCGGGGGCGGGGAGGGTTCAGCCTCCTAGCCCCTTTTAGGAAATGAACAACAAGGTTGTTTTTCCCTATCGACTGTCCCGCTATGGGAGCATGGGAGGCCGCTATGGCTGCGACATAGACTTTAAGGGTAGAGGGAGAACGGCCCCTATCCATTAAGTCCTGAAGGAAAGACAATATCAAAGATATGTCACAAGTAAATGGGTCCTTGTCCCAGGCTGTACACCAGGCAGCAAAGACTGACCATTTTAGGGAGTAGAGACGTCTCGTTGACGGAGCTCTGGCTTGTGAGATAGTGTTCAGGACATCTTCAGGGAGGTCTGAAGGCTCCCGTCTAGAAGTCATACATGGAGATCCCACAGCTCAGGTTTGGGGTGCCAAATCATCCCTCCTGCTTGGGAGAGGATGTCTCGTCTCAGGGGAATTGGCCATGGCTCCAATGGACGCTAGCTGAGACAGGTCTGAGAACCATGGTTGGCTCCTCCATAGGGGAGCCAGCAGGAGGACTTTGTGGGCACCTTCCCTGATTCGTCTGATAACCTGGGGAATCAGAGCGACTGGGGGAAAAGCGTACAGGAGGAGGCTGGGCCAGTCATGGGCCAGCGCATCCTTGGTCTTTGAAAAATAAATTGGGCAATGAAAGTTGTCTTCTGAGGCGAAGAGGTCGACCTCTGCCTTCCCGAAGACATCCCAAATTTCCTGAACCGCGAGGGGGTGGAGCGACCATTCCTCCGAGGGAAGGTTGCTCCGGGACAACATGACCGCCCCTTTGTTCAGTATGCCCTGAATATGCGCTGCTCTAAGTGAGAGCAGGCTGTGCTGGGCCCACTCTAGGATGGATCTCGCTAGAGTGAAGAGGGGCTTGCATGAGAGCCCTCCCTGGCGATTTATGAAGGACACCACTGTCATATTGTCTGATCTGACCAGGACGTGGTGTCCCTCCAAGAGAGGGAGGAAGCATTGGAGAGCTAGATACACCGCCATCATTTCCAGGCGGTTGATATGAAGCTCGCTTTCTTGGCTCGTCCAAGCACAGAAGGCTGGGTGACCATCGCACAAAGCTCCCCAGCCCATTTTGGAAGGGTCTGTGAAAACGACTTTCCTCTTGCACATCGTCCCTATAGCCACGCCCTGTTCGAACCAGCAGGGGTTCATCCAAGGAGCCAGGGTTGCAACGCAGGCCTGGTTCACTTTGAGCGAGCAGCGACCATGCTGCCAGGCTTGGGGCGGGACCCGCGGTTTCAGCCAGAACTGTAGTGGGCGCATATGAAGCAGGCCCAACTGCAGAGCTGGTGATGCTGAGCCCATGAGACCTAGCATCCTTTGAAACGTTCTGAGTGGCAGAGAGGATCCGGGCATGAAAGTTTTCGCGAGCTGCTGAATGGCCAGGGATCGCTCTGGCGAGACCACGGCCCTCATGCAGGTTGAGTCGAGAATAATCCCCAGGAACGAGATACGTTGGCTGGGAGATAAAGAGCTCTTTGGAAAATTGACCCTGAGCCCCAAGCATTCTAAGTGGCTGAGGAGAAGGGATCTGTGTGCCACTAGCTCCACCTCCGACTGGGCCAGGACGAGCCAGTCGTTGAGGTAGTTGAGTATGCGTATGCCCATCTGCCTCAGAGGGGAGAGGGCCGCGTCCACTAAAAGTGCGGGGAGCCAGAGACAGCCCGAACGGAAGGACCGTTTATTGATACGCCACCCCTTCGAAGGCGAATCTCAAGAATCGTCTGTGATGGGGGGCTATCTGGATGTGAAAGTAAGCATCCTTCAGATCCAGGGAAAAGAACCAGTCTCCTGGGTGAATTTGCGAGAAGATCTGTTTCAAAGTTATCATTTTGAACAAGCGCTTTATCAGGGCCCGATTCAGATATCTGAGGTCGAGGATGGGTCTGAGACCGCCATCCTTTTTGGGAATGAGGAAGTATCGGCTGTAGAAGCCTGATTCGCTCAGAGCCGGGGGAACCACTTCTATGGCTCCTTTTGCCAGCATAGTGTTCAGTTTGGAGCGTAGGACGTGCACGTACCTGCTCTCTACTGAGGTATGGACCACTCCGTTGAATAACGGGGCCCGCTGAGCGAATTGTAGTACATAACCTCGTTTTACTATGTTTAGTACCCAAGTTGACACTCCGGGGATGGCCTGCCAGGCGGCAAGGGGCTGGATTGGTTTGAGCACCAAGTCGCTGTGAGGAACTGTGGTGCACATAAGGGGTGGAAGAGGAAAATTGCTCTCTTTTTGAGAATGTTTGTTTTTTATTATGTCCGCTATAACAGCGGTGCACTGCCAGGGCGTTTGAACAGGCTCTGTGCAGGCAGAAAACACATTTTTTTCGATTTTTTTTTACTTAGCCTCCTCCTCTTCCTTATATGGGTATCAGGCCAACTTCTGAGGCGCGGGGTCCAGCGCTATTTTGGGCCGGGGTCCCTGTCGCTTCGGAGGGGGGTGGCGCCTAGCAGAACGTGAGTGCTGTCTGTGTTCAGGCCGTGGTGCGGGCTGAGTAGCGGATGGCGCAGATTTAGGAGGCTGCTGTGCTGGCGCAGGCTTTGGGCAGCTTGAAGTGGAGGAGCTGGATTGCTTTGGCAGGAAGTGTCGCATTGCCTGAGACAACGTTATTTATATATATATATATATATATATATATATATATATATATAAAACTTTTAATACAAAACAAACAATAATTTGTTTAATTGTTTTTTATTCTTATATTATCTTTTCTTATATTAAGAAATAATAAAAAAATATAATTTTAATATCTTTCTGCATATACACTGTTATTCACTGGAATTTAAGATATGGAATTTAGTACACTTAACACCTTAGCAACCACACACTATATCCAAGCACTGTTGGGTCAACTTTTGTATGGGCAACACCTACTCACATGTTTTTCAGAAATGTGAAAAGAACAAAAAAACTAGCATTGTTCTTTTGCTTTTTGTTAGATACAAATCCAACAAATGTGTTACTTGTTTTCGATCTATTTACTCTGTCTCTCAGCCTAAGCAGTTGTTCTGGAACAGTGACTGCACTAAACGCTGTCAGTGTATTGGACGGAATCTGATTCAGTGTGACCCACGACGATGTAAATCAGAGGAGGAATGCGTTCTACGTCATGGTGTGCGAGGATGCTTTACCCGACGTAACCAGCACTGTGTGGCATCAGGCGGTGGCGTCTTCCGTACTTTCGATGGTGCCTCTCTTCGTTTACCTGCCTCATGTTCCTTTGTTCTTTCAACGATCTGTCACAAGCTGCCAGAGTTATCTTTTCAGCTCATTGCCAATTTTGACAAATGGAGTACACCCAACCTAACCACCATCTCCCATGCTTACCTCTACATCAACGAGGAGAACATTCTCATCTCGGGAAATACAGTCAAGGTAGGAACACAGAAAATGTACTGCAAATGATGTATGGGACAGGAAATCACTCAGGTGAAAAGGTTTACAATTTCCTAGGAGAATTTAAAGGAAAACAAATGGTATTTTAAAATGAACTCTCGAGGCCCTCAAGGTCCACTGTCCTGCAGAGTTGAGCTCCAACCCTAATAAAACACATCTGAACAAGCTAATCAAGTTCTTTAAGATTACTTGGGGTGGGTCTCAATCAGCTCCTTCAATCAGCTAATGAATCGGTAGTCTCGCACATTCACAGAAAATAGTTTATTTAAATATGTTACAAAATAAGGTGGAAAGGCAGTTGAGTTTGATCAAGGTTGTAATTACACTCTGCAAGAAAACTGACCTCGAGCTCGAGGGCTGAGAAATCTTGCTTTAGAGGATGAGTTGTGAGATTGCCTTTTTTATAGGTTGACTATGAAATTATTATATAATGGTTAAGACATTACATGTTTCCGAGCTAAATGCTGAGTCTTTTTCTCTTTTACCTCAGGTAAATGGTACGCCCGTGTCCGTACCTTTTGTCACAGGTCTAATGACAAGAGTATCCACATCAGAAGGATTCCTAGTGATTGACACTCCTCAGGACATCCAGGTGCGCTATAACCGATTCAACACCCTTAGCATTACGATGGGCCCACGGCTGCAGAACAAGGTGTGTGGACTGTGTGGGAACTTCAACGGGGACCCCACTGATGATTATATCACCTCGCGTGGAAAACCTGCCGTCAGTGCTCTGGAGCTCGCTCAGAGCTGGAAAACCAACGGCATGCAGAACAGGTTAGAAAGAAAAAGAGTGCTGTTATATTTACCATTAATTTCATTCTGTCCTTTTTTTTGTTGCTACTAACTATCTATCCTTCATTGCTTGACTCTTGCTTGTAGTTGTGATGAGACACAGTATGTGGCCCTGGCTCAGTCCTGTGATAATACAGCAGTATCAGAGCTCCAGGGGGAGGACAACTGTCTGAAACTCACAGATTTGAAAGGTTTCTTCCAGCCCTGCTATGGTCTGCTGGACCCTCACCCCTTCTACCAGTCCTGCTACATGGATGGCTGCTACAACCACCGTAAGGCCCAGGTGTGCGGCTCCATGGCAGCCTACGCTGAGGCCTGCCGTTCTTTCGGCACACTTACCACCAAATGGATCGCCCAGGAAAACTGCTGTAAGGGGACGCTGCCACCTACAGGATAAGAGGGAGAAGTGTAGGAAGTGAAAGGCAGCAAGGCTAATTTTTACAAATATATTTTATATGTATTATATATATATATATATATATATATATATATATATATATGAAAAGGAAATGTGTATTTTTCATTGAACATTTGCAAAAATACTGCAAATAATTTGCTTTTTAATTTGCACTTATAGCTGAAAATTGTACAACTATAGTGTAACAGGCAATAGACAATTTTTTATTTGTTTGATGCTTACAAGACTATCACAAATCATTCTCACAATTTTGAAAAAACTAAAATATTGTCTAAGAAACTTCACGAATTAGCAGATGGATATATGGATACCTTTACTTGTGTTAATGTAAATTACTGGGTGTGTGTGTGTGTGTGTGAGCATGTGTGTGTGCGTGCGTGCGTGTGTGTGTGTGTTTCTGTATGCTAACTTTGTAACTGGACCTGTCTTTAGCAGAATGGATCTATGACCCCTGTGCAGGAGAGATCTGCTCTAACAACACATGTGAGCAGGAGAATGGAGGAGATCTGTGTGGCTGCCCTGAGCTACCTAGCACTGACATTAGTGAGTAAAACAAATCATATTGTAGCAGAAATAAATATACATCCTTTTTGAAATTATTATTATTATTATTGCTCATACTCAAACCCTACGTATTAAACCCAGGCACATAAACCATCCTGCACAAGTTACCTTTTATGTTATAGTAGAGGGCTAACTGCTAATTTATTAAAAGGTCACATTAAGAATTGGTATGAAATATTGAAGAAACATTTAAACGACAATACAGAACATCTTGTTCTTGTGATGTAGGTGAAGATGACATCATCCAGGCGGAGGTGACCTGTAAACATGCTCAGATGGAGGTCTCTATCTCTAAGTGCCGTCTGTTTCAGTTGGGCTTTGAGAGAGAGGATGTACGAATTAACGACCAGCACTGTGCTGGTATCGAGGGAGAGGATTTCATCTCTTTCCATATCAACAATACCAAGGGACATTGTGGCTCTATTGTACAGGTGAACAAATCTCTCATTAACAACTGTTCAAGAGCAGACTGTCTCAGTTTAGACAGTCTCAGTGGTTCTTCTTGTGAGAGAATGGAACGTACTGGTCCTGGTATAAGAAAATGTACTGTTCCATTCACATCCATTCCCATACATGCGAATACAAGCAAAGAAGTTTAAGTTCGGATCAAATTTGTATAAAGGAAAGACATTTGAACAATAGCTTAAACCAGCTTTGGTTTAATATATATTTATTTAAATAAGGTAGTTATAGGCTGTGCATGCTTTTATGCTTATTTGAGAAAATAATCAGTCTGAGCAGTTTATAATAATATTATAAATTATAACCTTATTTGAGTCTCTCATGCTGGTCATGTAAAGAGCGCTATTTGTGTTGTGCAAGAGAGACTGCCTACAGTATGAATCCATCCATGTAATTCAAATCTCAATGAGTTAAAGTTAGTCTTATGCTTTGATAAATATCCCAGATTTTAAAAATAAAATGGTCCTCAATGGTCCACTGTATAAGAGTATTAAATGTGTTCTAGTTCTGAAATTATTCTGCTACTATTATTATGCTACTATTACTACAATTATTTTTTTATTTTCAGATTTATAGCAGATAAACTCATATTCTTCTCATTATAGTTTTGCTTTTCATAATCTAATTTTCATTATATGCTTGCTTAATGTGCTGTCTGCTTGACTGATTATGTTATTTTCTGTGGAAAGGTAATTAAATTCACCGTAACTTTGTCTGTGTGTGTGTGTGTGTGTTTGTGTTTGTGTTTGTGTATTTGTGAGTCCAGTCAAATGGAACACACATTATGTACAAGAACACGGTGTGGATTGAGAGTGTGAACAACACAGGGAATGTAGTGACACGTGATAAGACGATCAATGTGGAGTTTTCTTGTGCTTATGAACTGGACATCAAGATCTCTCTGGAGACAGTACTGAAGCCAATGCTCAGGTTAGCTGTCACACCTGTACACCATACATAAAACAACCACTGTATTACCTTTAATAATACCACTGTGTAATACCAATATGTTGGTATCTGAAGTACCTCAGAGTACCAAATACTGTAAATACCAGAAAATATGCATATAGTAATCATAATGTTCCATGGTTTATATAACATTATCATGGTAGGCTATTTTTCATCTCTGTAGCAAGGTACCTGTATATCCGCATTTATTATAATTAATAACAAACACATCTAACAAATACAGTAAATTACATAAAATCAAATTACATGCACTTTAAGATTCTACAGTTGGATGCTCCAGAGATGGGATAAATGAAAAAGATAATAACTCTTCCCCCTTTCTTTCTGTTGTCCACAGTGTAATAAACCTCACACTGCCGACCCAAGAGGGCAACTTCATCACAAAAATGGCCCTGTATAAAAATGCTTCATACCGACACCCATACCGCGAGGGAGAGGTGGTGCTGAGCACCAGGGATGTTCTGTTTGTGGGGGTGTTTGTGGAAGGAGCAGATGATAAACAGCTTATTCTCATTGTGAACATGTGCTGGGCTACACCATCTCGTTACAGCAGCGATCGCCTTCGTTACATTATCATAGAGAGAGGGTAAGGAAATAGCTTATGAAAATAATCTTACACAAACTGTGCTTAACACTGAACATAGTTTGATAAATATTTAACATAATAGCATTTAAATACTGCACAAATTTTCGCAAAGGACTACACACCCTCGTACATACCAATAGTTTAAAGCTCTCACATCACATAACTGTAATTCCAGGTGTCCTAACATCAAGGATAACACTATAGGCATGGCTGAGAATGGCGTGTCCCTCACCTGCCGCTTCCACGTCACCGTCTTTAAGTTTATTGGTGATTATGATGAGGTGCATTTGCACTGTGACGTCTCTCTGTGTGACTCAGAGACCAACACCTGCAAAGTGGTGAGAGCTTGTACACACACACAGACAAACACCTTTTTATTTTATTTTTAGTTGTCTTGCCATTTATAACAATTTTTTACAATGGTAAAAGGGGTTGGTACATGATGTGCCACTAAACAAAGGCTTGAACTGACAAATGCAAACATGATTTAGAGTAGGTTTTTTGTGATGTTTTACATCTTGTTCATCTCTCCATCAATCATTTTGGAGAACTACTTTTTTTTGGATTCATAATAACTTTCATGCTTTTACAGAATTGTCCTCATAACAAACGAAGTTATACAGATTACAGTCAGCATAAAGAACAAATCCTGTCAGTGGGACCAATCAGAAGAAGAGGTATGAAGTACATTTCACATTTGTGCATGAATGCATGTCCTGAGTGTGTGTGTGTGTGTATGTGTATGTGTGTGTCCACAAAGATGGCAATATCCAAAATCCTTGTCCCTGTGGGGACATTTTTTGTTCCCCGTGAAGAAAACAGGTTATAAATCATACTAAGTGATGTTTTTTGAATGCAGAAATTTTTAGGTTTAAAGTTTTGAAGATAGAATATACAGTTTGTGCAGTATAAAAATCATTATGTCTATGGAATGTCCCCATAAAACATGAAAACCCAATGTGTGTGTGTGTGTGTGTGTGTGTGTGTGTGTGTGTGTGTGTGTGTGTGTGTGTTTCAGACTCAGACTGGTGTGAAGAGGATAATGGTGGCTGTGAGCAGATCTGCACTAGTCAAGTAACAGGCGCTGTGTGCAGCTGTGTGACAGGAATGCTGCAAAGAGATGGGAAGAGCTGCCGAGGTGAAATGCACACACACACAATTTAAATGTACTGTATTAACATTTTTAATAGGTGGATGTTGTCCAGTGGCTTTTGGATTATTGCAGAAAAGCAGCTCTGTGACCAAAAAAAAGTTTGATTCTTACACATTTTGTTCATTATGATAATCTTTTAAAATGAACACAACTTTTAGGAATTTTGAAACCTAAGCACAATAACCAGAAGTAAAAAGCTAAACATACTCAAAAAACACATCACACCACGGTAGCATGACTTCAATGTCACCACCATTAAGCTTCTGACTCATCCAGTCTTTATTTAAAAACATATTCCCTGAAAGCTTGAGTTAGAATAGTTTGCAAGAACGTGATTATGAACGCAACAAGGCTATGAATGTGTACTAGTGAGTAGATGGGTGTTCCGGTGTGATTACGTTTAATGTCTCCGACAGCCTCTGTAGTCCCACTTGTTAGCAACCGCCTACATTTTTAACAGGCCCCAAACAAGTGCAGCGAAGAGGCAAAATTCACTGTAGCATATCAGGAAAGTACCATACCAGACAAATTGCTTCACGAAGGACATTTTTACTACAGGGGTTACATCTTTTAGCGAGACATGGGAATTAATTTGGCACAACGCTAACAGTCATGGGTTTTCTCTAGTGGCTAGCCGTGTACATCGGTTATACACTCGTTACTGAGGTGCACTGTAGAATGGAATGAGTGCACTTTAAGTGAATATTAGTCAGGTTAGACGCCATATTGAATTTAATACAGATGAAAACGATACTGTGAGGGATAGACTTGCAGTCTTTACAATGGCACACACTGTATAAAGGTTGTAGATCATGTAATTTTCACAACTCATGACTTTTAAAACTGTTTTATTGAGTTTTTGTCTACTGAAAGTTTTTTTCTTTTAGGAAAAACATTTCATCAGCTGAACAATCGGATTGTTTTTAAACAACAGTACAATCCATTGAACACACTGTATTCTATCCCTCACAGCCTCGTTTTCATTCCTGTCAAATTCAATTTGGCGCTACCCTGAATAAGGTCTATAGAGGTTTGACTTAACTTGTAGTAGTAGACAAAGTAACTTACAGGGATGTGTTTTGTATTTCTGCCAGACACAGACAGACCTTTCTCGTATTAAAGGTTGTCCCTAAACAACATACAGTGGTGGATTTTTCTGAGTCACTGACCTGTAGTAAATCGCTGAAAAAGCCCCACCTCTAAGTTAAGCCAATCAAATTAAAGAATCATAGCTAACTTTTGTATGTTTAATTGAGGAACAGTTTCCTTTACCAGAGGTTTGTCATTATACTGCTGTATGTCTACACTTTTGTACACTACACTCACACAAATAGATCCTCTGAGTATTAAATGTCAGCAGCATCAACCTTAGACATCACTATTTTAGCTGTTCAGCTTCTCTGTACTGTAACTTTAAACCAAAGTAAGTCTTGTGCATTCTTCATGAGTTGACTATGATGTCTCTTTACACACAACTCTCTTTGTAAACTCCTTGACCCTCCGTTCTCACGAATCTCTTGTCTCTCTTTCCCTGTCTTAACAGTCACCAGTATGAGTACTGACCTTCAACCCCTGCTTCTTCTGGCAGCTGCTGTTGTAAGCACTAACATCTTACTGCAAACACACACCTCAATTTTGTTCTCTTAACACCCACCAAGCAAGGCCAAGGGAGAGAGAGGCGTATAAAGACAAAAGAGAGAAGCAAAACAGCCAGTGAGGGGATATGCATGTGATGCATCAGCAGCCCTGCAGTGAAGACCACCTCTGAGCAGTTCCCTTCAGCGAAGTGAAAACTGTGATCAAATACAACCAAGTGATCCTTCACCAGCTGGATATCTCAGACATAAAACAACGTGGTTCGGTCCAACATAAATACATGACACCCTTCAGACCCTGAAAGAATCCAACTCTTTTCTTTTGCGCAACATCTAAACGCCATAAACCAAAAAAAAGAGAGAAACTGTCACTTTGAAATGTAGTGATAGAGAGACAGCTACTGAATATTTCACAGCCACTAATGACATATTAGCAAGTATTTCTTATTAGATGATGAGTTTTCCTGAGAATCACTGAAGAGTGAGAGCACATGTTGCAAGAATGGATGATAATTCTCAACACGTTATGTTGTTTTTGTTTTTTATTTAGTTGATTTGATGAAATGCATATCCTCTCCTGCTCTAATTCTCAATATGCCAATTGTTTGTTATTTAAACCCCTTTTTTGCCATACTAAAGTAATGCTGAGATCAAAATGCCAATCAACATTTGCATTGCTTTGTATTCCTGTGGATACAAATGAGTGAATAGCGTTCGGTACCAACACACAATGTTCCTGAGTAGCCAACTTTTAAAGCATCACTTATTTAAGCTGTATATAGTAGGCCATGTTTGATGGATGTGAACACTTTTGCCCTGTACAATAAATACTCAAATGTACTGTATGAATCACTGACATGAAGTGATTTTTTAGAATCATCGATTCCATTTGCAATTTAGTCTGGCAATATCACCCATACTTGACTTGATGATGATATTAATGAAAGATTCAAGGACTGTTTCTAATCACTTCCCTCATGACACCACACAGCTGAACTATACTTCATTTCCTGAAGGTTTGGGACAGCCATAACACCATGGTAACTTGTGTAGTCAGCTGTAGTCACTTACGTAGTCAAGTGACCGAACCCTTGATGACCATACTTACTGTAACAATGTTTTCTTATTCTAGGGATTGTTTGTTTGTTTGTTTTTAATCCGATATGATTTATTTGAGAATAAAGTGAGCAATTCACATTGATTCTGCTTCTATTCATAGTGCATTAGTCATGGCTTCTGCAGCAAGCCAAAGATAGAGAGCGCGCGAGAGAGAACGATCCGCGTTGCTATGGCGACCGCTTGGGAGGCGGTTCCTTAAATCCCGACTTGAGAAAAGCACATATTGGATCAGGACCCTGTGCTGGTATGCTGTCACTCCAACCAGCTGATCGAGTCCGTAACACCGAGCCCGTATCGTATGATTTTCTTCTGGATCTTGAAGTAGCGCGTGGTAATTAGGGAAATACAGGAATATTTTGCTGGTCACTCGGGAGGATGAACTGGAATTCCGCTGGTAAGGATCTTAGGGGGTTGTGCGGGGAGGCTCTAGCGCAGGATTAAACATGTGACATAACTTACCCACATCAGCTAAGCTTACTATTAGCAACCCTGTCTATTGATGATTATATCGTTCATTTAATTTTATTAGACCACCAGCCGTTTTCAATGGCAGTTTTCCATAGTCTGCGTTAATGAGTGGGCAGTAAATGCAGTGTTTATAGTAACTGCTGTATCCTACAGTAACAGTCTCTCTTTGACTCACGCTCAGATTGCGTCCACTGCTTTAATAGGTAGCCGTGCATTACTTGATTACTCTGACTTTAGCCAATGCGCATTCCTTCATTCCCCATGATTCAGTTCTCTCCTGAAATTTACATCACTACAAACACTCTTCGTCGCCGTCGTCGTCATCATCATCTTCATCATTATATTCTACGTCTGCTTCATATTTACCATCATTTTCTTCCTTATCAGCATCAAGTTTTTTATCATATCTTCATTAGCTTCTTTTTCCACTTCCAAGTAAAAAATACAAAACAAAAAACAAACAAACAATAATAATATGTTTTTAGGACGTACAACATATGTATCCAGTATTCATCCAGTACCAAGGTATTACAGTTTTTTTTTTTAATTGCTTACACACTAAAAGTGGTACTTGAGGCCCACTCAGTGAAACCATTTACTCATGTACCCAATCTTTAGACCAAGTCTGCCTGCAAAACTGCAACCACATTATCTGCTTTACAATTTGCAATTGTAAAACAAACTTTTTGCAAAATGCTAAACACAGTTTCCGACATACTCTAATACCTAATTTGATCACTTAGAAATCAAAACTATGTTTTGAGAATCAAATCCATTTTAACCCTTTTCTGTTTATTTTGTAAATACTGAATATGCATGCAAGTCAAGTCACCTCTATTTCTATAGTGCGGGAGGGGGTCAAAATTACAATTTTCACCTGAAATTTGGAACCAATTTACAGGGGTTTAAAAATGACTTTAGAAAGATGGCAGCATCATTATTTTATTTTTACACAGAGATTGGTAGGTCTATTAGTAAAATCTGTTGACTTTAGCAATCTTTGTTTCATTATATGTCAACTGTGACAGTTTTAAAATAGAAAAAAGCACTTTTTGTCTTCTTTTTTGTGTTTTTGCCTCAAGTTTTAATGTCCGTAACTCAAGAAGTATTGAAAATATATCTTAATTTCCTTTTAGATTCTGGTTCTTAACAAACTTTTCTTTTGGTATCTTCATTTTAAAGGCCCTTGATGGTTCATTCCCTGAGATAAGGAGATCTTAATGCGGCTCCATGAGTAAATTGGTAAATTGTACACATTTTCAGTGGTCAAAAACCAAATGTGGGTCACTTTGCAAGAGGAATATCTAAAGAACAAATAATGTTAAAACTAGAAATGTATCTCATTTTTTTTTTCTATCAGCTCAATTGTATAGAACATACCTGTCTGAGTGCCATAAATATTATTTTTCTAAAGTTGTCATGCTTGTAACTCTAAAAGTATTCAAAGTATCTTAATATCCTTCTAGATTCTCATTCTTAATAAACTTTTCTTTTGGAATCTTCATTTTAAGGCCCTATATACAGTATCTCACAGAAGTGAGTACACCCCTCACATTTTTGTAAATATTTTATTATATCTTTTAATGTGACAACACTGAAGAAATGACACTTTGCTACAATGTAAAGTAGTGAGTGTACAGCTTGTATAACAGTGTAAATTAACAGTCCCCTCAAAATAACTCGACACACAGCCATTAATGTCTAAACTGCTGGCCACAAAAGTGAGTATACAAAGTGAAAATGTCCAAATTGGGCCCAGAGTGTCAATATTTTGTGTGGCCAATATTTTCCAGCACTGCCTTAACCCTCTTGGGCATGGAGTTCACCAGAACTTCACAGGTTGCCACTGGAGTCCTTTTCCACTCCACCATGACGACATCACGGAACTGGTGGATGTTAGAGACCTTGCACTTCTCCACCTTCCATTTGAGGATGCCCCACAGATGCTCAATAGGGTTTAGGTCTGGAGACATTCTTTAGCAAGGCAGTGGTCGTCTTGGAGGTGTGTTTGGGGTCGTTATCATGTTGGAATACTGCCCTGCGGCCCAGTCTCCGAAGGGAGGGGATCATGCTCTGCTTCAGTATGTCACAGTACATGTTGGCATTCATGGTTCCCTCAATGAACTGTAGCTCCCCAGTGCCGGCAGCACTCATGCAGCCCCAGACCATGGCACACCATGCTTGACTGTAGGCAAGACACACTTGTCTTTGTACTCCTCACCTGGTTGCCGCCACACACGCTTGACACCATCTGAACCAAATAATTTTATCTTGGTCTCATCAGACCACAGGACATGGTTCCAGTAATCCATGTCCTTAGTCTGCTTGTCTTCAGCAAACTGTTTGCGGGCTTTCTTGTGAATCATCTTTAGAAGAGGCTTCCTTCTGGGACGACAGCCATGCAGACCAATTTGATGCAGTGTGCAGCGTATGGACTGAGTACTGACAGGCTGACCCCCCACCCCTTCAACCTTTCCCAAACACAACCTCTGGATATGACGCTGAGCATGTGCACTCAACTTCTCTGATCGACGATGGCGAGGCCTGTTCTGAGTGGAACCTGTCCTGTTAAACCACTGTATGGTCTTGGCCACCGTGCTGCAGCTCAGTTTCAGGGTCTTGGCAATCTTCTTATAGCCTACGCCATCTTTATGTAGAGCAACAGTTCTTTTTTTCAGATCCTCAGAGAGTTCTTTGCCATGAGGTGCAATGTTGAACTTCCAGTGACCAGTATGAGAGAGTGAGAGTGATAACACCAAGTTTAACACACCTGCTTCCCAATCACACCTGAGACCTTGTAACACTAACGAGTCACATGACACCGTGGAGAGAAAATGGCTAACTGGTAATTTTCACTTAGGGGTGTACTCACTTTTGTGGCCAGCATTTTAGACATTAATGGCTGTGTGTTGAGTTATTTTGAGGGGACAGCAAATTTACACTGTTATACAAGCTGTACACTCACTGCTTTACATTGTAGCAAAGTGTCATTTCTTTAGTGTTGTCACATGAAAAGATATAATAAAATATTTACAAAAATGTGAGGGGTGTACTCACATCTGTGAGATACTGTAGTTCAGTCCCATCGATATTGGGACCCAATGTGACTCCATGTCAAAATTGTTGAATTTTATTTGAACTCTTGGTAGCTTCAGAAGCTGTTAAAATGAACAAAATCCCTTCTTCCAAATATCCCTAAAACTGATTCAAATATAGATTCTTATAAATACGTTTGAGAGCAAGTTAATGTGCCTCAACTTAACCATTTTGAGTGGATTTTTGGTGCTCAGAGAGTTATGTTTTATGCAATTCTTTTGATAGAGGAAAACAAGATAAATTTCTAGTTTAAACATCATTTATTCTTCAGACATTTCTCTTTAAATGCAATAAGTATCAGCTGTGTGCAAAGTGAACCACATTTGGTTTTCGGTCACTGAAAATTGGTAAAATTGAACAATTTGAACATGGAGCTGCTTTGAGATCCCATATCTATGGGACTGAACTATATAGGGCCTTGAAAATGAAGATTTCAAAAGAAAAGTTTATTAAGAATGATAATATAGAAGGGTGTTCAGATATCTTGAATACTTTTAGAGTTACAGGCATGCAAAATTTGGAAAAGGTATATTTATGGCACTCAAAAGGTATGTTCTATGTAATTGAGTTGATAAAAAAACGAGATACATTAGGGCCCCACCTTGGTTTAATGTTGAACGAGCTATCCTACCTCCCCTTCCACCACTGCAATGCTTGTCCGTTATGGTACCTCAAAAAGTGCAGTCTCACCCAATAATATCTCATCTCCAATCAATTTGGAAGAGAATAGCAAAAATGTTTAAGTTTAACCCCTTCTTGAACACACAAACTTCTAGCCTTAATAAAATGCAATTTTGGAGATATTTAAAGCTCCAGGAGAGGATAATATTTTATCTATAATTCTAACAGCATATGGTAGAGGACACGAGGTTTCAATATATTACAGATGGTTAATAGACAAGGCGGGTTATAGTTTCCATTCTGCACTTAAAATGATCTGGAGCAAGGACTTAAATTGTACATTTAGTGATGAACACTGGATTAAAATATGTCAAAATTGTAAAGTAATGTCAAGAAATCTTGGAGTATGACTTAAACAATTCAAAATATTAAATCGTTTTTATTGGACCCCGAGCAGGCTTTTCAGGCTTGGTCTGCAAGCTCAGGACTCTGCTGAATGCTGGAGATGTGAGAGCAAAGATGGAGACCTGATGCATGCTCTGTGGTCCTGTGCTAAAATACAGGAATTTTGGATTAAGGTTCATAACTATATTCAAGATGTGTCAGGATACTGCTTTTCATTTTGTCCAAGTATTTACATCTTAGGAGACCCGCTTTTATTAAGTGCTGATGTTGAGATGACCGAGTGGATTCAAATAAGTATTATGATAGGGAGACAAATTATTATGAGGGGATTGCCTTCAGCAGGTTCACCGTCTTTTCAAGAATGGGTTGCAGAATTGGGGAAGGTGGCAGCATATGAAAAAATGTCATACAGATTACTCGAAAAAATGAAGGTTTATGAGAGAAGGTGGGGTAGATATTTGGCATTTCTTGAGGATCTCTAAAGTCCTTATTCTGTTATATTTTGTGCTTTCTTTCTCTCTCTCTTTTTTTTTCATTTCAAGTTGATTGTATTTATTTGTGTCTGTTAGATCTACAATAGCAATCTACAAATAATTGTACCTGACACATTTGGGTGGGCTAGGGGGAGGGGTTTACAAAACATTTAATTATCTGTAAATTGAATATATTGTTTGCCCATTGAAGGAAATAAAAAATAAAAACGAGATACATTTCTAGTTTTAACATTATTTGTTCTTTAGATATTTCTCTTTAAAAGAAAAAAAAGTATCAGCTGTATGCAAAGTGACCCACTTTTTGTTTTTGACCATTGAAAATGTGTACAAATGACCAATTTACTCATGGAGCTAATTTAAGATTTCCTTATCTCTTGGATTGAACCATCCAGGGCCTTTAAAATGAAGATACCAAAAGGAAGGTTTGTTAAGAACCAGAATCTAAAAGGATATTAAGATATCTTTAATACTTCTCGAGTTACAGGCATGCAAATACAAGTGCTTTTTACCATTTTTAAACTGTCACCGTTGACATATAATGAAACAAAGATTGCTAAAGTCAACAGATTTTACTAATAGACCTACCAATCTCTGTGTAAAAATAAAATAATGATGCTGCCATCTTTCTAAAGTCATTTTTACACCCCTGTAAATTGGCTCCGAATCTCAGGTAAAAAAAATTTGACCCCGCTCTACAAAATAGTGGATTACTCAGTAAATATACATCTGTGACATTTAATATTTTGGCTTTCATCACTATTTATGTTTGTCTTTCTACAGAAAAAAAAAAAAACATTTAAAAAAAATAATAAAAAATTTGAGCCAATTTGACAAGGAATGACCCTGCTGTAAAGCAACTCTAACAAGCCAATAGTGTGTCATTATTCAGTTCAAGTCATTTCAGTGTTGATTCAGTTCAGTTCAACTGTAATCTGATATCATTATTACCATCTGATGTGATCTTTGTTTTATCCATTAATCATAAATGACTGAACTCATCCTATTTGTTTTCCTGAGTTTATAAATTATTGTAATTATGAAGGGGTACGGTTAGGGTTATTTTTAGGGTTAAGGGAAGATTTTGTAGCTATAATTGCCATACAATAGGTCTGCATTTGATTGTATAATTTATTGTATGTTGCAGCTGTTATTTCATATTTCTTAATATTTAAAAGCAATATAATTTTGCTTACAATTACACAATTTTCATACATTGAAAAGACTGTTCAGTGACATCCACCAAGTCATTTTTGTTTTGCGAGAGATGCGACATTTGGCGTGTCTTCAGCCATTTCCTGAAGGTTGTGGAAGTCTTTGAAAGGGTCATCTTCTTCTTCATTTCTCTTTTTGTCCAGCTTATTTATAATGTTTTTGAATTATAACATTTATCATCAACCTTTTGAGTCTCAGTGTACATTACCTGCTAGTAACTCTAGCTGACTGTTGTCCTACTTGCACACAACTGATACTGAAAGATGAGACACACAGAGTCATGTTTATCATGTTGTCTTTGTGTTTGCATGAGCAAGACACAAAAAGAAGTTTCCCTAAGTGTTCCACCTTCTATAGCCTAATATAGATTATTTGCTGATGCTGAAAATGTTGCACATGTTCTCTGGTATAAAAAGCATTAGTCTGATTGGGGTTAGTCTTCTTTAACTTTGTTTCTAGCAGACTGTGTTTGTCTTTGTGACAGTTTGGCTCTCTCCACCTTGGGGCTGATTTCTCTTCACATCTTGATCATGTCTCCAGTCTACTCACCCCCCAAATACACGACTGGCTCCACCCTCTTAAGCCCATACAGTTCCTATGACCCCTGCGATCCCACCCTGGGATATATTGTCCGAGGTCAACCCCAGCTTTCCAGGTATGCTCCTTCCACCTCCCGCTACCTGAACCCCAGCCCTTGCCTCGCCCGAGGCGTCCCGTTCTTTCCTCAGGAGCCTGAACGTGGGCAAGCTGCACCCCATTCTGAGTCCCACGTTGGCCGCCGGAGTGAAAGCTACAGTAGGATGCAGGTTAAAGGTCAGATTCCCCGAATTAATTGGCAAAGGGGCCGTTCACCTACAAGGACTGGACATATCTGCACATCTCCCCTATCAAGGCAACGTAGGTCGGTCAGTCAGTCAGACCTGATGCGGGAGCTCGCCACACTGGAGATCTGTGACCAAGGAGCAGTGGAGAGAGGAGTGTACACAGTCAAAGAGAGCATGATCAGGGGACGGACAGATTACTCAGGGCCTTTCTACTGGAGCTCAGAGGTGAGTTTGATTATTTTGTACACTGACAATAAACATTTAAATACTGGGTTCAACACAACTTAAGCTCAATCGACAGCATTTGTGGCATAATGTAGATTACCACAAAAAATACTTTTGACTTGCTTGGCAGCCAGTCCTGACTTGCATGGAAAAAAAAGGATGGCAAGTTAATGATATCTTGATTAACTTTTATTATTACCAGTGCTCAAAGTGTGCCGGTACGCACTTACATATTTTAATCTTTACCGTATCCTCACTTTTTCTTGCGCACCGGCATTTCTCACATGTTGCCGGTACTTTGCCACTCAGAGTCAAAGCGTCAGCGCAAGCAGGGTCGCTAACGGGGCAAAAGGTGGTGACGACACAGCCGCCACCCCCCTGCAAACCGAGAAGGAACCCCCTGGAACACGATTTCAACCAAGGGGGCCCAGCAACAACCTGCACCGGGAGTAGTAAAAAAAAATAATATTGATTGATTGATTCCTGTCTGTGTATTCTGTCAATATACACTAAGCCATTTTTTATGGTTCTGTGAGCATTGGATTGTTCACTTTGAAGATAATTTTGTAAAAGCTCTTACATTAACTTTTTCAGTAACATGTATGATATTTGAACTGTAAAGCTGTTTAAATCATTTGGCGTGGGCAATTCTGGTCTTGGAGGGCCACTGTCTTGCAGAGTTTAGCTCCATCTCAGATCAAACACATCTACTGTGGTTATAGAGTCCAGGACCGAACTTGCCAACCCCTGGTTTATGTTGTTGCATTTTCTTGGTGACAAAGTTGTACAATTAGATATAACTTTAGACAGAAAAGTTCAATCAGCAATTTCTAACAGTAAAATCATGTCAGCATTTATATGGTGTATGTCTTGTGGTTATACTGTTGAAACAAACAGTATTTTAATGTCTATGGATTATAACAGCCTCACTGTAACTAAGATTTTTTTGCTTTATTTTTATAAAGAAAATGAGGGAGGACTGGAAATTAATTTTTTTTTTGTCATGAGCAGCATTATGCCTCAAATAGTTTCGATTGAGCTTAAATTGTATTCATATTCCTTTGATCATCTTTACTGTCAGTATATTACTATCATCTCAGTTCAGAAGTACTTTGTGCCATGATATTGATTTAATTCTAGACCACATTTGGATTACTGATATCATATAAAGTATGAGCTTGTAGGCTGACACTCTCACACCTTCACTTCACACACCTTCACTGCAAGCACACTTGAGAATAAATTAGAACAATCAACACCACAGTGCCCTAAGTCTGTGTAATAGTACATAGATGTAAGCACACAAATACAAACATTGGTCCTTATGAGTTATACACTTAAGTGATTTTTATCACTGTCAGTTGTTGTGATAAAATGGATATTACATTTTTAATAAAATATTAAATTGATTTCTTATGCTACAATAGGTATTATGTTACAGTGATGCATCATGACTAGAATAAAGAAGTTTGGTCTGACAAAGTGAAGCACAGCTCTAATTACTGACACCACTATTAGCCCTGTAATACTCAGATTTACTCACTAGAGTGCGCTGTTTGTTTCTAATTAAAGGTGCTGTGATTAGTGCTGTATTTAGAGGGGAACAGCAATAAGTATCTTTGGTAATAGGTAAGATATGAAAAAAAATATGCACATGCATTGTAGTACATAAATGTGAAAAAAAAAAACGATGGAAAGTACATGAACGATTGGTTTCATTTAATTTTTTTATCAAAAAAGTAAGAAACTCTTAATGATGTACACTTGAGTATTTTCTTTAAACACATGCAAAAGTTATTTATATTTTCATGCCCTCAAGAAAAGACTTAAAAGGTGTACTAAGTTTTATTTTTTTTCTGCAGGCTGTTACTGGCTGTTACAAATATTCACATTTTTAAACATAAGCATATGCAATTATATTAGACTGGATTTGTTATGGCCATACAACAAACCATACAATAACTAATCCTTGATCAGGTCTTATAGACACTGGCCTACCATAAATATCTTCAGATTACAACTGGATTTGAGGTAACAACTGGTTCTGAGATTATTCATTTATCATTCATTTATCTTTTCAAACATTGTGCCACAATGATTGCTCTCAGAGTGGGCCAGAGGTCTGTACAGTGCTGAATATAATAACTTGTTCACACTAGCAAATCTGTATATCAGCACAATTTTATGTGGTTAGCTTGGACTTTGTCATTGTCAGGCCTATAGCATATTGTCAGCCAAATCAGGGTGTTATAAAAATGTGCAGTACCAGGTGCAGTTCTGCTGAACTCTGACTTAAGCTTATTTTCATTCCTGTTCTCCTCTGGTCATAACATAACTAGATGCTTTAAAAGTTAATATCACCATTTTTTTTTTTTTTACACATTTTTCAAACATCAATAGATTTCAGTGTGCCAGAATGTATTGTTTTTTTTTTTTTGTTTCTCTTCTTCATTTCATTCACATGGTCTTGTGGTCTTGGGAGAGGCTGTAAAAGAGATTGAGCGGTATCTTTATGACCTGTCTTAATCCTCATATGTTGGCATTAAAGGTTTGCTGCCTGCCGTGTGTGTTTAGGTTACATAAGTCTCTACAAACGGGTTCAAAGTTATTGTAAGGATAAGCAGAGAACTGATGTACTTGTACAAAGTGATACAGCTCAGCATAATCTTATCAATTTAGTTTATTATTAAGCTATATTATTTTGTATTATCTTTTAAGAGTCATTATTTCATCATTTTACATTTACATTTAATCATTTAGCTGACACTTTTATCCAAAGCAACTTACAAATGAGAACAATAGAAGCAATCAAACCAACAATAGTGCAACAATGTGCAAGTGCTGTGACTAGTCCCAGTTAGTCTAGCACAATGCATGTAGCAAACTTTTTTTTTTTAAAAACAAAAAAATCAACAGATATATAGAATAGTAAGTGTTAGTATTAATGAGTAAAGTGCTGACGAAAAACATGCGTCTTCAGCCGTTTCTTGAAAATGGCTAAAGACTCAGCAGCTCGGGTTGAGTTAGGCAGGTTATTCCACCAGCTTGGAACAGTCAAGGTAAAGGTCAGTGAAAGTGATGTTGTGCCTCTTTGGGATGGCACCACAAGGTGCCGTTCACTTGCAGAATGGAAGTTCTAGAGGGCACATAGGTCTGAATTAGTGAGTTTAGGTATAGGGGTGCAGAGCCAGTGGTTGTTCTTGAGGCAAACATCAGTGCCTTGAATTTGATACAAGCAGCAATTGGCAACCTGTACAAATTTATGAAGAGAGGTGTGACGTGCACTCTCTTCGGCTCATTAAAGACCACTCTTGCTGCAGCATTGTGGATCAGTTGCAGAGGTTTGACAGTGCATGCTGGAAGACCTGCGAAGAGAGCATTACCAATAGTCCAGTCTGGTTTTATTGTTAGTTAGTCCTAAATTTTTTTAAGATATCTACTGCAGATCTGAATGTTCTCTTTCTTAAGGCACCCACACACTACAAGATAATTGGGCCAATTCTGCCCTTCCGACAATCCTTGGCAAAGTCACGATTATCTTGATTAGATGATCTTATTAGATTTTCCTGTAGTGTGATTAGTGTGTTAAGAGTTATTGAATCTACTTGGAAGAACGTCTGGGCCACACTGATCTCAAATCATAAATATCCAACATGTTGAATATTTACGATTAGAAATCCTGTTGCGTGTGGAGAACCCCGAGGACCAACGCGCACACTCTGTACTGTAGATTATCATGTGGAACAAAACGGTACCCAATCAGTCGCCTCTAAAATGAGTTGGAGTTCTTTCAAAAGCCCCCTGCCAGTTGCGGTGGGCAAAGAGAAATGTTTGTGTGTTGTGTTGCCAAATGAAAATGTTGTAATAAATGCAAAACCAAACATATCTCAATATCAGAGCTCTTTTCTACCTTAAATTCTATTGCACGACATAAGCAAAACCCCTCCTATGGACAGTGTTTTGCAGAGCGCAAGCTCCGTGCAACTCAGTATGAAGGGCAAGAACGTTCCCGTGCTTCAAGCCATGAACCAATCTCCTGCCCAGTCTATGTTGAACAGCGTGTTCCCGCCAACTGGTGCACTGCCTCTGCCACAACTGTCTCTGCTCCACATTCAGATAGCCCTTCATCACAGGCGCTTTCTGAAATTCACTTTCGAAGGAGTCATATCAGTTCAAAGTCCTGCCATTTGGGCAGGCTTTGGCTCCCTGCACGTTCAGAAAGTGCATAAATGCGGTGTTTGCCCCCTTGGATTTGCATTTTGAAGATTCAGACCATTTTCTATGCGTTCCATGGAGAGGTGGAAGGTGGGGAGAATGTGTGTACTGGTACATGTGCCACGATACGTTGTCTCCCTGGTTCGACAGGACCATTCCGCTGAGGAGAGACCTCCTGCCTCAGGCGTGGTGTCCCCCCCATCTGGCATCCCAGGCCGGAGCTATGGGATTTGCGTGTGTGTCAGATCAGCACAACGTGAGGCCGGTAGATGTTTCGCAGATAGTGCTGAACACAATAGCGGAGGCAAGAGCTCCTTCAACTATGTGGTTGTATGCTCTCAAGTGGAAAGTGTTCTCAGCTTGGTGTGCAGCCAAGAACGAGAGACACATGTTCCATACCAGTGATCCTGGCTTTATTGCAGGACCGGCTAGAAGCTCGCCTTCTACATTGAAAGTATATGTGACAGCTATAGCTTCCTTTCATACCACTACTGAGTGGTATTTCAGTTGGCAAGCACGCTCTAATAACAGGCTTTCTGCAGGGCACGAGGTGATTGAATCCTCCCTGCCCTCGTTTGATGCCAGCCTAGGACTTTCTTTAGTACTCAACGCTGTCAAGCCCGCCCTTCGAACTGCTTGAAAGTGCTCTCGCTTAAGACAGCGCTGCTGCTCGCACTAGCATGTGGGAAACGAGTAGGAGATATGCAACTCTCTCTGTTAATAGTGCTTGTATGGAGTTCGGGATGAATGACTGTATGGTGAGGCTTACGCCTAGGCACGGTTATACGCCCAAAATGCTCTCAACTCTGTTCAGAGCACAGGTTATAACACTTCAAGAATTTAATTCTCCCAACCCAGCCGTGGAGGAAGAATCATGTCAATGCCTGCTGTGCCCTGTTCACATGTTGCGTGCTTTTGTGGACAGAACTGGCTCCTTTTGCTTGTTGGAGCAGCTATTTATCTGCTATGGGGCCGCTAAGAAATGCTATCCGGTGTCAAAGCAAAGGCTTTCGCACTGGATAGTGGAAGCCATCTGCTTGGCTTATACTTCTCAGGAGGCAGACTGCCCTATAGGTGTTCACATCCACTCCACTAGGAGCTTGGCTTCATCTTGGGCTTGGTCAAAAGGAATGTCTATTCAGGACATTTGCTTAGAAGCGGGATAGTCTTCACAGAATACTTCAGCTGGATTCTATAACCTCGAAATCCCTTCTTTTGCACCGCATGTTTTGTCTGCACAACAGGAGTTTAATGAGCTGAAATTTTGGATAACTGAGAACAAACAACAATCATCTCGTGCCTCGCTTGGTGTATAACTGCGTTGAGCGGTGCTGAAGGCGTCAGCGCCGTCTTGGCCATCTGCCAACGGCCTGGTGGAGTATTTCAGCTAGGTCTGGTCAGTAATCTGGAGAAGGCATGGCAGTTTCTTACTGCTCATACTCACCTGAGTCATGAGCTATGTATATATTCACTCCTGTTCAGCTATTTCTATTAGATTTGATGTAGTGTTTTAGTGCTTTGTTTTTACACGGCAGGGATTTTATACGTTCCCCAATGTGTTAGCTTTTGACGCAATGCTGAGAGACTGACCTTGAAAGGGAATGTCTTGGGTTACTCACGTAACCATGGTTCCCTGAAAGAAGGAAAAAGAAACACTGCATAAGATGCCGTGCAAAAACCTTTAAATATGCTATCGTTCAGTCAAAAGATTCAAAGACAGTAGCATTCAGAGCAGACTTATATAGCGGCGCAGACTTATATTATTTCTGCGCTTAAGTACCATTGGCTTTCACTAAGAGAATGAAACCACAATGTAAAAAGTGGAAATGTGCAGTTATCTCAAGTATTTATCTATTTGTAACTGACCTGACCCATATAACACTTGATGATCTAACGTTAGTCAGATTATAGTAGTCAGTAGGGCTGTGATGTTGGCAATCAACTGGCGGTTTTGTGGTGTTTAGTATGGGGGTTCATCGTTCTATATCTGTATTAATGCGCTGTTCACCGTTCATGCGAAGCACAGACACATTCAGGAGCATAGAAACTTCTTGTCAATGCTATCACATGATATTTATTAATAAAATTGTTTTAATACCGTAAAGCTAAAAAGCTACAACGAAGTCGAATGTAGCCTATCTGTTCTATTAATGCACTACCTTCTTTGAAACATAAAAAGACATCGGAGATCGTGCTGCACACACACAAACATTCAGGAGCACAGAAACTTCTTGTTGACGCAATCAACATGATAGTTATTGTCGAAGCAATTAACGTGATGTAGTTATTTAGTATAGCTTTGATAGAATACTGAAAAGTTAAAAAGGTACAATAAAGTGGTAATGTATCTGTTTTGATGTAATTAAACATGCAGCTCGCTCTCTCTCTCTCTCTGTCACTAGTTCAATTAAGTAAATGTGTCTGATTTAAAGCATGCAGAATGCTAGATCCATTGCCGAAAAAACAAAACAAAAACACATTGTATGGTTTCTTTGCCATGCTGTTCATTCAAATCGTGCAATCGTTTTTCTAGGAAAATGAGCAGCCCTCTCTCGTCTTTAATGTCTTCATATTTTTCCCGATATTCCAAAGCAACTAACAGTTATAGTGAAAGTTTGAAAGAGCAATCTTATTTTCTGCAAGAGCAAGACATTTATATTTGATGTTGCATTGCCTGGGAAAGTGAAATTGAATTGCCGGCGTATGTGAAATGCGCTATAGCCAATACAAATATAGCTACTTGAGTTCCTTGCCTTGCCTAATGAATACAAACTGAAGACTAAAAAACAAGAGAAAAGATATTTCTGAAGTCTATGAAAAAATTGTAAAATTCACTAATAAACACTTATATAGACAGATCTCAAGACAGAATACAAAGCCGACATATGCCTTAATCCAAATGCATGGACTCATGTAATCCTCATTTGGCAAGAATCAAAATGTTTCCCTATTCGCCAAATAACATTTAGCTTATAAACTGTTATTTATTTTGCAAACAAAGCTTTGTACTTAACTCGTGTCCCAATATCCACGCAAGCTGACCTTTTTTTTTCCATACTGCCACTGGTGATGTAAGTTGATGACATTATTGCTATCACTAATTAAATAATAATCAAATGATATGTCAGTAGATAGATTTATTCACATTAAAAAATATAATTTTAATGCCACTGTAAAAAGAAAATATCCTGTTAAATTTACAGTAAAAAAAAAAAAAAAAAAGGAATTTACCATAATGAATACGGTGAAAAATACAGCTGTTGCAGAGATGGAATATGTGTTTAACTATTTGTAATGTATGGCTTTAAAGTCATGCCACTGAGTTGCAGAGGTGATCCATTTAGAATTTTGTTTTTGATGCAGCTTCTGAAGAAAATGTTGTCAGACTGCAACTCAAGGTCTATGACATTAGATTCTGTGTGTGTGTGTGTTTAACCATATTTTGGGGAAAAATTTGTACTTAGAAGTGAGCTAAACCTGACAATACCTCCTTTTGGGGACATCCTTGTTTGTAAAAACAGCATAAAAATAAAGTAAATACAGATTTGTTTGCTTTTTAAAATGCAGAGAGTTTTTGATTAGGGTATGGGTTAGGGTTAGGACGGTCATAGTATTTATAACTAGCTGCATATAGAGACAATCTATGCAATGTCTGCAATTTAATTTGTGTGTGTGTGTGTGTATACACGCGCGTATGTGTGTGTGTGTGTGTGTCTGTTATAGAGACAAAGGTGGAGTGCAAGAGATAAATGTTAAATAAGTTCTTAATTAGAACATCATAGTTCAGTCATTGGGACAGTCTCATACTGATGCCACTCCTTTCACTCTCCCACGTCAAGTCAAAGCATGTGGTAGGTTCAGGTTCAGGTTCAGGATGTGTTAGGTACATATTTCTAGACATACATACACACACATAATAGACGTAAGATACACTCCCATACGAACTAAGAAACGCTCAGCAATACGCCTGTGGTTTGTGATTGAAATTGGGAACACATACTCTGTCCTGCATTCCAAATCACATACGAATCACCTCCCGGGATCTGTGCCGATCTCTCACTATGACAACCAAACATGTCTGCACAAGTCACCAGAATGAGTCAACTCTTCTTGTGAGCTTCATAAAAGGACTGCTAGTGACTGGGAATATTACGTTGCCTGGGTATCGCTATGTGAATTTGCAGCTTCCTGCGTGGCAGGAACATTGATCTTTGTCCTGTCTTAAATCAAGAACATATCATGCCTGGGTTATGTTTCAATCCAAAATCAAAAGAAATAATTAGGAACTGTATTACACAAAAACAACATAAAGCCTACATTTAGGACCACCAAGATGCTAATGTATTTTTTTCATGACAATTAAGTGTTCCCCCTTTTTTATTTGTAATTGCAATGGTAGTGTTTTTTTTTTCTAACTATATTACAAGAATAATGAGAAATTACCATTGAAAACAGTAGGTATTGCAACTAATCAACAAAAAAAATAATAATCAATAATAATGGTCCAATAGTAATATTTGTGTTAACTAGTATTTTTTTTTTTTTTAATTCAGCAAGGACGCATTAAATTGTGACAGTAAAAACTTAATAAAAATATAAAATAATTCTGTTTCAAATATATGCTGTTCTTTTGACATTTCTATTCATCAAAAAACGTATTACTGTTTCCAAAAAAGCTCAGCTGTTTTCAACATTGATAATAATAAGAAATGTTTCCTGAGCAGCAAATCAGCATATTAGAATGATTTCTGAAGGATCATGTAACACTGAAGACTGGAGTAATGATGCAGCTTTGCCATCACATGAATAAATTACAACTGAAAATATATTCAAATAGAAAACAGTTATTTAAATTGTAATATTTCATAACATTACCTTTTTTAATGTATTTATGAAATTAAGGCTTGGTGAGTGAGACTTTTTTAAAAATCTTACTGTCTGCGCTAAAAATCTGTGACTTTAATATGAACTCAAACATTTCTCATCAAATCCTGACAAGACCAGTTCTAACATTTATTTGATAGCTCTAGCTCTATATGCCAACAATTGTTTCAGTAAAACATCTGCGATAGAGTTGATACTTAAAATATTACTGAGTTCCATTATGTCTACTAAGCACTGAGGAGAGCTATTAAATTTTCCTCTGGCTTTTTTCTGCTATTAATAATTGGCTCTAGACTAGACTGTTTTACTGCTTTTGATGTTTAATGAAAATGTTCCAAGTTTCGCAGAATGCTTGTTGCACAGAACTCATGTTAAACACAAAGTCAATGACCCATTACTTCCTCTAAACCCTTTTTTTACCTACAGAAATGTACTATACTTAGAAGCCTTACTTTCCAAAATGTGACAGCTGAAAGCTCTACACAATATAATTTACTTGACTCAGCTCCCTGTGGCATGGAAGTCATTTTGTCAGCTCCATTATTAGTAGAGCAGAGGACATAATATAAGTAAAGGCTTTTGTCATAAGGTTTTTATTAGTGAAGGACTGAAAATTTGCGCACTTACAATTTAAAAGATTGTAAAGCAGTAAAGATCATGCTTATTACTCATGGCCCAGATAAGATGGTTTATTGCCAGAAAGAGCAACTTTGTACTTTCATCTAAATTAGTGTCAAGGCCGTTTGGCTTATTTTGGCCCACAGCAAGAGCAGGTCTAGGGCCAGCTGTGTATTTGGTTGGGAATAAGCCATTTGAAGTGACAGTACAAGACTTCCCCTGATAAATTCCAGAGACAATGAGACTTCATACAGGCTGCACAGGTTGAGGAAAGCCATGGCTTGAATCACGTAGGCTTACTACAAATAAAGCCCCACTTACAGTTCTACAAAATGCAACAGCCTAAATGTCTAGAATTAGATTTAATGATCATGTGCATCTCCATGCTTGACAATTTTTCGCCACATGACTTTATAGGCACAGTATAGAATTAAATTTTAAATTCAGCATAAAATGTAAACCAATTACCATTTGGGTTCCAAAAACTCCAAAAACCTCAGCAGGATGCCTTCAAGGGAATCAGAACAGTCAATGCTGTCAGATTTATTTCATTTTGAGATAATCTGAAGATCCAGAGATTCTGTGATGAGGAGTTCATCTCATTCCACACAATCCAGTAGCTTTCTGTACTCTCTGGCTTGCGCTATAGAACATTCCTGCCAGATTCTTGACATGCCATGTGTCTGGATGATGTAAGTTAAGAGCATGTGTGTACATGGCTCATCATTTGATCATCTGGTTGTATGTGTTGAGCAACAACTCAGTTAAACCTTCTCCTTTTGTGTGGTGTATAAAGAATCTTTAAAAAAAAAACCTCCCATTTGTTTGGCAGCATACCTGAAAATATTTAAATATGTACCTGATTAGAATTACAACTTTATATAATTCAAAGTATAATGTTAGAAGATTTACTGTAATTGCTGTAATAGAATCATAAAAAAAATAAATAAATAAATAAAAATCGCTCAGTAGACCACATTTCTAGGGATGCACCATATATTGGTACTATAGCTATTATCGGGCAATATTAGAGTTTTAAAGTATTGGTTCACTAATGTTAGTAAATATTTTTGCACAAGAACATTTTGTGTCATTCTGATCCTCTGTCAGAAACATTCCGTTTTAATGCTGTCTCCTTTAAGACTTGTCAGCAAACTGCCACTGTTACGATTGGCTAATATTGCTCTAGGAAAGCCATCAATGGCCCCTTCTATAGAGTGGTGTCAGAACCCAGAAGACTAATTCGCCACTGGTTCCTTCGAGATTTTCCTATGGGATTTTATAATGGGGGGTTTCAATTTATGTGTAAAATAAAGGCTGTAGTAAACATTATTTGACTATACTATAAGATCGCTTGGGATGTGAGTGTGTGCAGTGTACGTCAAGGTATTGTCAAGTTATGTTTACCACAGGCTTTATTTTACTCATAAATTGAAAAACCCAATTATAAAACCCCATGGAAAAATCTCAAAGGAACCATCATTGAATTAGACTTACAGGTTCTGAAATCATACCTGCACCACTCTATTGCCCCTCTATCAAATCATCATGTACAAAGCATTGTGTGGAAGTACTTACTTATGCTTTGCGATGTGGCTACAGTACAGTTGGCACTACTTCTTCTTTCAATAAAATTTTCTCTGCAATTGATTATACAACAATTTGCAGTGGAACGATTCAAAGTATCATATAGTGTATTGCAGAACACTCTATCAACCACCTGGCAAAGCCCTGACAACTGCATAACAATGTTCTAGCAAGCACCCAGAACATTCTAGCATCTTGGTGATGACCTTCACATAAGTAAGCATGCTTCAAAAAAATATATAAAATCATCACATTTTACAATGCACTTTCTAAAACTGTTTCACAGAATTCTGCATGAACCTTGTAATGGATTACGCCAAAATACTTTGGTGATTAAACATAATGTCTGCTTTTATGTCACCAGTTATCTTTTGACTTCTATCATAACATATAATTTTATGGGGAAACCACCCATGACATATGACTCTCTAAGCTGATGATATCGTAAAAGATATGTATGCAAGTATCCACCTCCCGGCTCCAAGCCACACTTAGTGCACAGTGAGGTGCTTTAGTTTGCCACTGCATAGAGCTCTACCTCTCCAGAGGTAACAAACAGCTAATGGCACAGGATTAATTAGCCCCCTTGAGTAAACACTTCCATTGAATCAGCACAGAAGTGGCTTAAGGATTGAAGGAGTATCCTACAATTCTTTTCTTTGAAAAAAAAAAAACAGCTGATATCTATCCAGAGTATCTAAATATCTTTGTAATGATTGCCTTAATGTATGATGGCTTATTTTATTAGAGTACATTTTTATCACCTTCTTGATTTGTAATAATATATACAGACCTGATTTTCTAGGAACCTCAGACTTGGTTATACAACTAACCTGCCAACTAAGCCATCTCTGATTGCTCTGATAACATCAACATTTGACCTGTTTCTAACCTATTGTCTCTATCCCAAGCAGCTCTGTCTCTGTTGCCATTTCAGATTAATGATGTGGATAATTTGCCCCTATTTTCAGTCCTCACAGCAGCATGCTCATGACTATAGGGCAGATTCAGGTAAAGGTCAGGGAAACACTGATTAGAAGTCATGATTTAACCATAGGTGGGATATACTTTTTACTTACATTATGGTGTAACACACTCCCAGCACACACTGTGGTTGGCATGGTGATGAAAAAATGTCTGGAGGGAACTAGAGGAAACATCAGAGACATGGGACAGAAAAGTAGCAACAAAAGCCGTTGCCAGAGTTACCTAAGAAAACAGTTGTGCATGCACGTGCTTCTTTTTACATGTGAGCCTTTGAGTCTTTTTCAGTATTTGGGCTTTGAGTCTATTTGCGTTCCCATAGCAAATACAAGGGTACACAATGTCTCTGCCTGTCTCAGTGTCCACTGTCACACATATACTCACCATTCTCTGTAATCCCTCTTATAACTCCAGCTGTCACTGAAAAACCTTTGATCCTCATGAAAACACTGTTTGCATACAATGTGAAAAGTAATTTGCACAGTCATGTCTCAGTTGAAATGTCTATTCTACATATAAAAATACATATAAATACAGACAGTTGCAGTTTAATCACTCTGAGAAAACAAACATTGGTTATTACCAGACCCAAACAAAATCAATTTGAAAAAAGCTTTTGTAGATTTCAATAGAATCGGGATGCCTGTCATTTAACAAACTTCTATGCATCCCCAGCCCCTTACATGTTTAAATATCACATATTTTTTGCATTTTTCAATAATTACAAATAAGACTACAGTACTCTCTGCCCCATTTAACCATATGTCAGTCCATTCTGGAAAATTATGCAGATTTTCCCTGAAAATCAATGGAGAAAAATGCCCCACAGATTCTGCCTGGGCTTGTGTCACACCCTCTTTACATAACTAATAACTATCGGCTTTGTGGCTAAATATAACAAAGAATGACTAACAATAAAGTTTCTGTTTAAAGCTCAACCCCTTTCTAGTAAAATTCCATGACTGACTATTACACACCTCTAACATGACACGGTTTATATTTCACAAGACAGTAGAGCCTCGAACATTAATTAATGCACAGATGGGTAACAGCATCATAATATGGCATATTTTGCAATTGAATGCATTTTACAGACATAAATGAGAATGATCAAATTACTGGGCAGAATTACTAACAATAAAAGGCAAGAGCCACTACATTTATGGTTATTAATAATCTGTGACTATATATAGCTATATATTTATACAACAGTTCTTTCTGGTTCTCGAATCTGATTGGCTGATAGCCGTGTGATATTTTAGTGATAACAGCACTCCTACCTTTTCACCGTTTGTATCACTCCGTTGTATCACTCGAGTTTTTTAGGCGAGAATGTAGTTGTTTAGACATGAATTATGTGACTTATATTTAATCCTAGTGCCTCCAGGCCGTCAACGGCCATTCAGTGGTCGTATAACCACCGAGAACAGCTTCATCTTGGCCAGTGCTTCTGGGATTTTGCCGCTGGCTCTTATAGTGGTTAAACATGAGATACCAATTCATTTTCGGTACATAAAATGGGCAATCTTTGGTCTTATTAATCTATTACTTGTTCCAGAGCAAGTCGAATTGTGCTACGTTCAATTTGATAATCTAATATTAAGGCTTTATACCTTGGTCTGTTTAAATACTCGATTCTGATTGGCTGGAAGGTGTGCAGTAAAACCGTTTAATGCACAGGTAGTTCCAGTCAGTTTGATTACAGATCGAAATTAATCCACCACTATAAACACTGGTAACCATAGTAACACAGTTACACTTGCAAAACAGAGTGAGAGACATATATGAAAACGTTTATTTAGGTAGGCTAAATGGATGATTTTTGCATATCGTTTAATTTGTACGGTGAATATGGCAATTTTGAGAAATAGGCCCAGGCACAAGACGAAATAGAAGACTTGGAGAAGACGTTGAATGACAAAAAGCGGCACAAAGAATTAACACCGGCAGAGCTAGATAAGATGGAAGACGACAAAGATGAGGTCAATACGAAAAGACAACTAAATGGGCAGTTAACACTTTCAGTGACTTTTTGCGCCAAAGACAGAACAATTGTGATGTCGAGACCTACTATGCTTCTCTTTTAAATGAGACATTGCGGGAGTTTTATGCCTCTGTTCAGTCTACCGCTGGACGCGAATACAGTGTTGCAAGTTTGATGTGTCTCAGAGCAGGTATTAACCATCACATTACAAAATACAACATCATAAGTGATAAAGACTTCAAGTCAAGCAATGCCGTCTTTAATAAATCAGTTTTAAAGCACTACAGGAAAAATGGAAAAGACACCAGCGTTCATCATCCACGTATTACTGAGTCTGACTTGGAGAAAATTAGAAATGCACCTGCACTCTCCCCTTTCACACCCACAGGACTTGTAAGAAAAGTTTGGTTTGACATACAGCTGTGTTTTGCACAGAGGGGAAGAGAAGGAAACCGTAACCTATCAAAAGAGTCTTTCGTTCTCCGGCAAGACGAGAATGGGAAAGAGTTCCTGACCCTGGCGCATAACCCAGAGACAAAAAACCACAAGGATCCCACCTCATCGGATAGAGAAAATTTACGAGGATTTATGTTTGCGAGCCTCGGCGACCCACTTTGTCCCGTGGACAGCTTTAAAAAATATCTGTCAAAGTGTCCAGAAAATGCCGGAGCATCCCTCTGTGCAAACTCGAGAGCACCGAAGTGTGGTTCACCAGGGAGCCGATGGGGCTCAACTACCTTGGCAATATGCTAAAAAATATTTGTGAAGAGGTTGATAATAGATATTTCGTTTTTGCCCATGAATTTAAACTGTGTTCATATTATTTTCCAAATCTAAATTGTATACTTTAAATTCTTGTTGTTCAGGTGGAAGGTATCTCACAAATGTACACAAACCATAGTTTGCGGAGCACTGCCGTTGGACGACTCTCTGATGCAGGACTAGAAAGTCGCCAGATCATGTCAGTGACAGGCCACTGATGCAAGGCGAGTTTGTGGTCATATTGGGCCCCATCTTTGTCAGAGAGGAGGGCATGGAGTGACATACTGACATCTAGAACCTCAACAAGCAAAGCGAAACATAATTTCACCTCCAAGCCTAAACCTGACCCTTTTCCATGTCTAATTTCACGATAAATGGAAATGTTGAGTTTAACATCAATTAGTAGGCTATAATGATGAGTAAAACAATCCCCAAACGAAATTTCCAACTGTTTGATTTTTTTTGTTTTCATTTAATTTAATGCATTTCAATAAATGTAATGTGTCTTTATATTTATAGTAAACTGTGGTTAGAGACGCCGGTTTTATTTCACACTCTACATAATTCATTTAAATAAATGATATGATTAGTTCAAATAAAGATTGCCTTGTCACTGTCAGTGTTGCCTGTCATTCGTAAATAATTTTAATAAATCCATTAAAGAATCATTAAGTTAGCCTATGTTAGCTATATGCTTAAGCAACGAGGGGACTTCAGACTGTAGACTTTAAAGAAGAGACGCACACAGTGCAGGTAACTCGCGCACGCATCTCTCTCTCTCTCTCGCTGATCTTTCTCTTTCAGTTCTCTGTCTCTCTCTTTTAATAATGAATTTAAATAAATGTGATAATTCATTAAAATAAAAGCAATCCGATGGCTCTACTTTATTTAAAGCGGACGGAGTGCTAGAACTAACGAGCCGTAACTTAAGAAAATAACCGTCATTTTAAAACATTACACTGTAAACATCAGTTACAGCTTTAACTTGTTTTTAACTTGGCAAATAACCAAGGTACAAGCAGGATAATCCACGGCTAGCCATGCATTAAAGGATTTTAATGCACAACGTGCATTAAAATCCTTTAATGCATGGCTAGCCGTGGATTATCCCTTACTTAATGCATGGACAGCCGTGGATTATCCCTTACATATTTACTTCCTCTAGAAAGCATAGCATATCGGGTATAACTAGACGGGAAATATCAGGCGAAGACTCTTCTCCGCTCTTCAAATACATAAAACATTAGCCTTTATAGATATAGTGTTTCTTGAGAAAAGAAAACGCTTTACATTTTTTTTCAAACATCAGCTCTTTATTTACCTTTGCATTGCAAAGAAGCAGAGATCTCCAAACCGCATGCGGCACTGCATTCACGATAGTGGTGGGGCGGATTTATGAGGTTTGACTGACAGTTTGAGGATCCAATGGAGTTACTAGGTTTTGTCACAAGCTCTTTAAAATCCTTTTCATTCGTTAAATATTTGTAAAACCCACATACAGGCGTAAAGGGTGACCTATATCATTGTTTGTTTGTTTTTGTTTTTTTAATAAAATAAAACAAAAAATAGGAAATATACAGATAAGAGGTTTACCATTTATTTTATTTATTTTTTGACATTTGGTAATTATCCACGGCACACTTGACAACAGTCACGGGCACACTATTGCTTTACGTTTGACTGAACTGTACAATTGTGTTTTTTTGTTGTTCAATAAACATTATTTTATATAAATATGTTGTATTTGGTATTGAGAAAGGGTCCATCAGTGCGTAATATGGATTGAGTGAAAGTTACATTAATACGCCATTAGATGGCGGCAAAACTTTACAGGTGAATGAGTCAGTTGCTGTGTTCGAAATCGCCTCCTATACCCTCATTCACTATTCCCTACATTAGTCCACTAATATAGTCCACTTGAAGGAGTGAATGAAACGAGTGAGTGAATTCGGACACTGAGTGCACCGGAAGGGCTGCCGATTTCGCATAGTTTGTGCTACTGTTTAATAATCTTTTGAAATGTAGCAAACTGGCAGCTCCAGTAGTAATGAATATTTATGTTGAACTAGCATGTTCAAACCTTTTAAACGATTTAATGATTAATTAAAAAGGAATTTATACCTGTATGATAATGCTGGACCAGCGCGGTTTGGAAAATGAATGGATGATTGATTCAGCTGCGGGCACCATCTCCTGGCGAGACGCGGGAATTCATTCAGCGCGCGATTCTTACAGTGCATTATGGGTATTCTCTAGCCGTTGAGCGTGCATCGGTTGTACACTCGTTATTGCGGTGCAATGTGGGATTAAATGAGTGCACTCAACATCGTCCACTATAGTTTCGGACACCACTACAAATGGCTGTCCCCTCAAATAGTGCCCTATTTAAGGGTATAGGGGGCGATTTCGGACACAGCCAAGTGAGTCGCAAGAGACTTTTGAATTGAAAGGAACTTCTGCAAAGGATGTTGTTTTAGCACAGTATGTTATGGGAAATTCCCATAGCTGTAAAAAGGACAAATACAAGATCGCTTTCTTCAGCGGACATTCAAACGGACTTTTAAAACGAATATAATATTATGGACATCGACTTGAAGAATGAATGTTATGCAGTATATCAGACACAGGTAATGGCCTACTCGCTCAGGCGATCTCTCTCTCTCTCTCTCTCTCTCTCTCTCTCTCTCTCTCTCAAATACTGTACAAAAATCAATGAATTTTAAATTTGGAGGGACTCAACATTCCTTCGTTACAAGTTCTAAAGTGACGTTTTAGAATTAGTAACAGAGGCTTGGTCAAACTGTCAACTTGAGATTTGAATCCGTGGCGGAAGGAAGTAGTGCTGCACAAAAGAGAGTTTTAAAGACACTGCGTTGTTGTTTTTATTTGTTTATTTTGTGCCGTCTAACTGTTGTATAAAGGCAATATCACACTCGTAGCCGTGCGATATGGCTGTATATCAGCACGCTGTGATTACCTACGGCCGAATCACAGCCGTGCTGATATACAGCCATATCGCACGGCTACGAGTGTGATATTGCTCATATATATATACAGGTGCTGGTCATATAATTAGAATATCATCAAAAAGTTGATTTATTTCACTAATTCCATTCAAAAAGTAAAACTTGTATATTATATTCATTCATCACACACAGACTGATATATTTCAAATGTTAATTTCTTTTAATTTTGATGATTATAACTGACAACTAAGGAAAATCCCAAATTCAGTATCTCAGAAAATTAGAATATTGTGAAAAGGTTCAATATTAAAGACACCTGGTGCCACACTCTAATCAGCTAATTTACTCAAAACACCTGCAAAGGCCTTTAAATGGTCTCTCAGTCTAGTTCTGTAGGCTACACAATCATGGGGAAGACTGCTGACTTGACAGTTGTCCAAAAGACGACCATTGACACCTTGCACAAGGAGGGCAAGACACAAAAGGTCATTGCAAAAGAGGCTGGCTGTTCACAGAGCTCTGTGTCCAAGCACATTAATAGAGAGGCGAAGGGAAGGAAAAGATGTGGTAGAAAAAAAGTGTATAAGCAATAGGGATAACCGCACCCTGGAGAGGATTGTGAAACAAAACCCATTCAAAAATGTGGGGGAGATTCACAAAGAGTGGACTGCAGCTGGAGTCAGTGCTTCAAGAACCACTACGCACAGACGTATGCAAGACATGGGTTTCAGCTGTCGCATTCCTTGTATCAAGCCACTCTGGAACAACAGACAGCGTCAGAAGCGTCTCGCCTGGGCTAAAGACAAAAAGGACTGGACTGCTGCTGAGTGGTCCAAAGTTATGTTCTCTGATGAAAGTAAATTTTGCATTTCCTTTGGAAATCAGGGTCCCAGAGTCTGGAGGAAGAGAGGAGAGGCACACAATCCACGTTGCTTGAGGTCCAGTGTAAAGTTTCCACAGTCAGTGATGGTTTGGGGTGCCATGTCATCTGCTGGTGTTGGTCCACTGTGTTTTCTGAGGTCCAAGGTCAACGCAGCCGTATACCAGGAAGTTTTAGAGCACTTCATGCTTCCTGCTGCTGACCAACTTTATGGAGATGCAGATTTCATTTTCCAACAGGACTTGGCACCTGCACACAGTGCCAAAGCTACCAATACCTGGTTTAAGGACCATGGTATTCCTGTTCTTAATTGGCCAGCAAACTTGCCTGACCTTAACCCCATAGAAAATCTATGGGGTATTGTGAAGAGGAAGATGCGATATGCCAGACCCAACAATGCAGAAGAGCTGAAGGCCACTATCAGAGCAACCTGGGCTCTTATAACACCTGAGCAGTGCCACAGACTGATCGACTCCATGCCACGCCACATTGCTGCAGTAATTCAGGCAAAAGGAGCCCCAACTAAGTATTGAGTGCTGTACATGCTCATACTTTTCATGTTCATACTTTTCAGTTGGCCAAGATTTCTAAAAATCCTTTCTTTGTATTGGTCTTAAGTAATATTCTAATTTTCTGAGATACTGAATTTGGGATTTTCCTTAGTTGTCAGTTATAATCATCAAAATTAAAAGAAATAAACATTTGAAATATATCAGTCTGTGTGTAATGAATGAATATAATATACAAGTTTCTCTTTTTGAATGGAATTAGTGAAATAAATCAACTTTTTGATGATATTCTAATTATATGACCAGCACCTGTATATATATATATATATATATTAGGGCTGTCAATAGATTAAAATTTTTAATCACGATTAATCGCGCACCCTTTTGTGTGATTAATCGCGATGTTTCAGAATTCACAGTGTATTCACAGCTTGTTTACATTTTAGACAAGTCAAGTGCTATACTGAACAGGACCACATGGAGAAAAAAACCCTAAACCAACCACCTTGACCTGCATATATACTAAAGTACACAGCAAAATACACAGGAGAGATCAAAACATTATCCTGAATGTGTGTGAAAACAACGTGAATGTACTGAAATGTGTCTGTGCATAAATACAGTGTGCCATCAGTGCGTCGAGAGTGCTCATACATGATTTGTTTGCGCATCAATATAACAGACTCACACGTGCTTAATGTACGACTCCTATACGTCACCGCAATTGTCTTTACTTTGATTGCAATCCTCATCCATCAAAACTTTACTAGCGAGACGCTGGTTTGCTTTATCCAGCCGAGAAACATAGTTTGCATATCATCTGGCCATACAGCAGTGGGATGTTTTAACGTTCCGTTCAGAAAGGAACAGTGCGATGTGGGAGGGCTTGCGTTCTTCAGATGCAATGACAGAATATGACAGAGAGTTTGTGTTTTAAAGCAAAACAGACACTGGAATGAATAAGTCTCTATTCACCCTGCCATCTCTGATGTAGCCTAATCAGTATGGACTTTTAAGATCATCTAAAAAGATCATCTCATCTGCGTGACGTAAATTATGTTTCTGTCAGGATCACTATCGTCAAATATGATTGATAATGCATAGAGTTTGTATTGGTGGTATGGTTCTGTTCTGGGCAAGAACTCCCTGCGCATCTATGCAGCCTAGCATGGATAAGCAGCAATAATCTCTATAGGGTAAACAGAACAGAACCAACATATGCAGATATAATTAATGTCAATAATTTAACATGTACACATATTTCAAGAATTAGTCTGATTCAGGGGAATCATAAGGCCAATCCTGACTAAAGAGAGGAGCTGGGGATGGAGGAGGGTAAATAGCTCCTGAGAAATGCAATAGCTGCTGATAATACTGAGGAGCTTATATATGGATGCCGTGATAGGCGTCGTATTCCTGTAGGTAGACGCAAGTCACCTGGGAGTCAGCTGATGCGAGCTTGACTGACGTGACCTGCCAGAACTGACGCTAACGCTGGATTAATGACGCAGTTTCACATGCTTCAGTAATTTATTTGTGTTAAATTATTTTAACGTGTTAAGGATTTTGAATTAATCGCATGCGTTAACGCGTTAACGTTGACAGCTCTGATATGAATATATATATATATATATACAGTATCTAACAAAAGTGAGTACACCCCTCACATTTCAGCAACCATTTTAGTATATCTTCTCAAGGGACAATACTATAGAAATGAAACTTGGATATATTTTAGAGTAGTCAATGTGCTGCTTGTATAGCAGTACAGATTTACTGTCAAGTCAAGTCACCTTTATTTATATAGCACTTTTTACAATGTAGATTGTGTCAAAGCAGCTTTACATTGATAACTGGTACATTGTTTGGCTGCACAGCAGCTCTTAAAGAATAGTGTCAATGCAGGCAGATCAAAGCACTGTTGAATATCAAATGTCAAGTCAAGTGTCCCCAACTAAGCAAGCCAGAGGCGACAGCGGCAAGGAACCCAAACTCCATCAGGTGACATTAGGTGGCAGACAAGTGGCAAATTGGTGTTAAAATGGAGAAAAAAACCTTGGGAGAAACCAGGCTTAGTCGGGGTGCCAGTTCTCCTCTGGCCAACAGTGCTTTGTTACAATTCAGGTTGCTATCATAAGTCCAATAGGATCGCAACATTAAAAGTATTTATTTCAGTTCCATCCTATTGAGGATCACGCCGGTATGGACGGTTGTTGAGGAACTGTGTCGTGGCTGTCGTGTCGATGAGGCCCTTACAGTGGATGATCTAGTTGACTCAATCTCTGCTGATCCGTCAGGGCTGCGTTGTGGTCGTGTCAAGGTGCAGGTCCTTGGTCTCACCTGGATACGGCCCGGATCCGGTTGACTACGGTGAACCTCGGGATAAACAGAAAGACTAATATTAGCGTAGATGCCATTCTTCTTCTGATGTAATGAGTACATCAGGTGTTATAGGAAGTGTTCCCGGTTCCGGCTGACCTAATTTATGCAGCCTAATAATCCTTTAACGGATTTGAAAATATAAATTGGTAATGTGTTATGTGTATGCCAGGTTAAAGAGATGCGTTTTTAGTCTAGATTTAAACTGACAGAGTGTGTCTGCTTCCCGAACAATGCTAGGAAGATTGTTCCAGAGTTTAGGTGCCAAATAGGAGAAGGATCTACCACCTGCAGTTGATTTTGATATTCTAGGTATTATCAGCTGGCCTGAATTCTGAGATCGCAATAGACGTGAAGGACTATAATGAATTAGGAGCTCGCTCAGGTACTGGGGAGCTAAACCATTTAGTGCTTTGTAAGTAATTAGCAAGATTTTAAAATCTATACGATGTTTAACAGGAAGCCAATGCAGTGTTGACAGAACTGGGCTAATATGGTCATACTTCCTGGTTCTAGTAAGAACTCTAGCTGCTGCATTTTGTACGAGCTGTAGTTTATTTATCAGGCGAGCAGAACAACCACCCAGTAGAGCGTTACAGTAATCTAGCCTTGAGGTCATGAACGCATGAACTAGCTGTTCTGCATTTGTCATTGAGAGCATATGTCGTAGTTTAGATATATTTTTAAGATGGAAGAATGCGGTTTTACAGATGCTAGTAATATGGCCTTCAAATGAAAGATTTCATTTGAAATCTTTCATTTGAAAGAATTTGTCCTCTGTAAATAACTCAACATTCAGCCATTATTGTCTAAATAATTTTGTCTGTTTGACAGGACCATACAAATGTGTGGATCTTGTATTAGAGCAGTTAAAATTTGGTGCTTTGAGTACAATTCTCTCATACTGATCACTGGATGTTCAACATGGCACCTCATAGCAAAGAACTCTCTGAGGATTTGAGAATTAGAATTGTTGCTCTCCACAAAGATGGCTTATGCTATAAGAAGATCGGTAACACCCTGAAACTGAGTTACAGTACAGTGGCCAGGGTCATAGAGAGAGGTTTTCTAAGACGGGTTCCACTCGGAACAGGCCAAAGAAGTTGAATCAAAGAAGTTGAGACCTTGTGCTGTGCATCAGGTGCAGAAGCTGGCTTCAAAAACATGCATAAGTGCTGCCAGCATTGCTTTAGAGGTTGCAGAAGCGGAAGATCAGCTTGTCAGTGCTCAGACCATACGGCGCACACTGCAACAAGTCGGTTTGCATGGCCGTCGTCCCAGAAGGAAGCCTCTTCTAAAGCTGGCTCACAAGAAAGCCCGCAAACAGTTTGCTGAAGAAAACCTGTCCAAGAGCATGAATTACTGGAACCATGTCCTGTGGTCTGATGAGACTAAGATAAACTTGTTTGGTGTCCAGCATGTGTGGCGACGCCCTGGTGAGGAGTACCAAGAAAATTGTAACTTGCCTACAGTCAAGCATGGTGGTGGTAGCATCATGGTCTGGGGCTGCATGATTGCTGCTGGTACTGGGGAGCTCTGCTTCATTTAGGGAAACATGGATTCCAGCATGTACTGTGACATTCTGAAGCAGAACATGATACCCTCCCTTCAGAAACTGGGCTGAATGGCATGATAATGACCCCAAACACACCGCCAAGATGAAAACTGCCTTGTTGAAGGCAGCTGAAGGTGAAGGTGATGGAGTGGCCAAGTATGTCTCCAGACCTGAACCCTATTGAGCACCTGTGGGGCATCCTCAAGCAGAAGGTGGAGAAGCGTCATGTGTCTAACATCCAGCAGCTCCGTGATGTCATTATGGAGAAGTGGAAGAGGATCCCAGCAACAACCTGTGCAGCTCTGGTGAATTCCATGCCCAGGAGGATTAAGGCAGTGCTAAATAACAATGGTGCTAACACAAAATATTGACACTTTGGACACAGTTTTGACATGTTCACTTACTTTTGTTGCCAGTTATTTAGACAATAATGGCTGTATGTTGAGTTATTTTCAGAGGACAGTAAATCTGTACTGCTATACAAGCTGCACATTGTCTACTCTAAAGTATATCCAATTTTCATTTCTATAGTATTGTCCCTTGAGAACATATAATAAAATGGTTGCTGAAATGTGAGGGGTGTACTCACTTTTGTGAGATACTTGTGTGTATATATATATATATGTATATATATAAAAGAGAGAGAGAGAATGATTTTAAGAACAGAATAGAACATCAGTTATATCAACAAGCACATCCAGGCTTACGAACATCACGTTTAGGTCTAGCCAATAGAGATCACGAGATTGAGAGAGGCTGTTTGGTTCTCACCTCTCCTTGATGTCCTTTGTGCACTATGGAGACCAGTACAGATTGAAGAGCCGCAGGTGCAATCAGCCGTGAGCCTCGGAAGATGAAGTTGTCCTTAACAGACAGTTTCAGATGCAGTTTATAGTATGGCAACAACTCAACGTCCAGTCCCTTGGGTGAAGGAGCCCAACTATTGGAAATCTGTGTACAAAGTTTGGTAAGAGTAGGGCAAGAAGCACATGCATGCATGCAACATCAGCAGCAATTACAGAATTACAGGCAACAGATAGAAAAGCAACAAACTCCTTATCAACATCATCAACAGGGGCTTGAGCAACAGCATTATGTGCAGGAGAAGCAGTAAGGGCAAACATGACAGATAATCAGCAGGGGCATTTTGGGAACCTGGGTGGTATACCACATCATAATTAAATGACATGAGGCGTGCAGACCACGTTGCTACACAATGTCCAGCATAGCCGACATGTAAGCAGGGTTGTCAGGGTTGACGATCTGTACATAGAGTGAAACGGTGGCCCCATGGATACGTACGCCACCTCTCAATGGCCCACATGCATGCAAGCCCTTCTTTTTCCACCGTGGCATATCTACACTCAGCATTAGACAGTGTATGTGATGCAAAGGTTCGTTCAATGCCATCTAGGCTGACCTGAGAAAGTATTGCTCCCAGACCATAGTCAGAATCATCTGTGGAGACAATCATGGGTAGTGTGGGGTCAAGTAATGCCAAAGCAGGGCTGTTTGCTAGCAGTCGTTTTACTTTGGTCAAACTTTGTTCAGCTTCTTTTGACCAGCTGAATCCATTTGGATCTTGTAGGCATGCACGCACTGGAGGAATAATGGTGGCAAAATCGGGAATCAACTTACTATAACACGACATGAGCCCATGTACAGATCACAAAGTGAAGGTGCAGGGGCATTAAGAATAGCCTGTACTGTACATGTGAATTATCAGGAAGAAGACCCTCTGCTGAAACAGTATGACCTAAGAACAGCAGGCTGCATGGTTTGCTGAAAGCGACACTTGTTTTTATTGAGCTGCAAGCCAGAAGCTTCTAGTTGTTGTAAGACCACTTTGTCATGCATGTCAAGTCCTTGGATGATAATGTCGTTCAGGTAATTTTCAACACCCAACAAGCCAGTCAGGATGATGATCATCCTCTTTTAAAATGCAGGGGGTGCTGAAGCCAATCAGTAAGAAACATAACAAAAATTTAGCATCATCATGACAAATGCTTTATTTGTCTTTTTTGAGGTCATCGCACATCCTACTTTTACCTGACTTTTTCTGCATAAAAACCGTGCAGAGTCGTCGATGCATTCTATCACCCCAGCAGCTTGCAAGTGATTTAATTCCTCTGACACAGCACTACGAACAGAGAGTGGCAGACGGCGAAGTTTTTGTCGCAAATGTGTGATAGGTTCATCCAGCTTTATGCGGTCTATAAAGTTTTTAGCACATTTAAACTCAGTTGACTTGGCAACAGTGCACTGAAAGACTGGCACAAGAGAAGCAGGCACAGGAAGGGCATTAGGAGGCAGGACTTGATTATTTTTAATCCTCACATGCAGTGCAGGCATTAGATCCCTCCCCATGAGTTGGGGTTCCTTTGTCCACATTGAAGAACGTAGCAGGAACTGAGTGGTGACAAACATCCAACCACTGGAATTTGGTTTTTGAATACGCCACAAGCTTGGCTGTAGGTTGTGACAGCACAACATTACTAAAATGGCATGAAGTGCTGTAGGGAAGGAGAGATATGGAAGACCCGGTGTCAACCACCAAATCCAACATACAAGTCTGTGAGTCAGAAGTAGATACTGTCACTGTGCTTGTAATGCTGAGAGTATGAGCTTGTGACAGTCGTCAATGATTTGTGCTTTTCCTATTCCGTACCGGGGATGGCGCTGTTGAGCGTATATACGGGGAACCAGGTAGGAAGTTATTTAAGGAAGTGTGATTGCATCTCTCGCTCTCTCTGTCACGCTCTCTCTCATGCTCTCTAGCCTTTGTTGTAAGGCGTGCGGGTTATTCCCGGTCATGGCCACGCTTGCGGATGGTTTGTAAGTATTGCTGTTGTAGCTGTTGTATTGCATGATAGCCCTTCCACTCCTCGGAATGTGGAACGGTCTTTATTAGATGATGACAGGTTTAGAACAACCATTTCTTGGTGTCCCTCTGATTGGTTCAGGGAACCAAGCAGATGATTTAACTATATTTTCTCAAGCAATTGATTCACTTAAAAGTGTATTTGTGGACACTGTAGCCTGGCAGAAAAAATGGTTTGAAGAAAATGCTAAACTTTGTGCTAAAGACATTCCTAAAGAGACATTAACACTAGTTGAAAAGGCGCAAACTGATTTTTGGAGGTCCTTAATGATCGTATGCAAATTTGATTTACCAATCAAACAGTTGATGCCATTAAGTGGATTGCAAAACAGTCATGTACCGAGTTTAAGGAATTGTTTGATGATGCTTACAATTCATTACTTTCTTCTTTTAAAACAGCTATCAAAGAACATAGTGTAGGTGGAAAGGAGTTGCAAGAAGTATGCAGTCTGAAGCAGCAAGTATTTACTGTGCAAACTTCTCTTGATTCCCTTATGCAGAAAAGCACTCAACTTGACAGTAAGTTAGTTGAACGGGAGGATGTTGCCCCTGCTCCTTCTCAGGTATGTTTAGGTTCAACTGCACCGTGTAATACTGGTGATTTGGTCAGTCAGGTTTCTGCTCCATCTAATTTGACCTGTGGCCGTGTGCTGCCTATTAAGATGATATTTTCATCCTTTGGGGGGGTGCATGAAGACCGATCCACTAGTTTACTTGAAAAGATGTAAAGACTTCTTAGCTCTCAGACCAATGTCAAATAGTGAAATTCTTGCAACAATGCGTAGTGTTCTACATGCTTCTGCCCGTGACTGGTGGGAGACAGTGAGATTTAAAATTGACACTTGGGGAAATTTTCAGCAAGCTTTTCTAGCTGTCTTTTTGCCAGAAGACTATCAAGACGTGTTGGAGGATCAAGTACGAAATCATTTACAAGGGGCAAATGAAAGTGTTCGTGACTTTACGTTCTCATTTCAAGCTTTGTTTAAGCGTTGGAAAAAGGAAGCTACTGAAGATGAGGTTTTAAAAGCCCTTTTAAGCTATGAACCCTTGTTTTGCTAGTCAGCTTCGAGGTCGTGCACAGACTGTTGAGGAACTAGTGAGGCTGGGGACTCAAATAGAAAGGGATTATGATCATCAGAGAAAGTATAATCAGCTTCAATTGTCCAAGAGCACTACATTTGACCAGAATTCACAGGCTAGAAAAATAAGAGGTAGAAACAAAAGCTATCTTGCCTTCAGAGCAACGAAACCTAAGTTTGTTGTGTTAGAGGTGTCATGAAAATCATTCTCCAGGTTCTTGTCCTAATTTCAAGGCTTCTTGGAGTGGAAAACACTCTGGAGGGCAGGCCCAGGGTGGCAGGTGTAGTATCTGCTTATGATACTCAATGACTTGTAAAGAAGGATCCAACTGGTAGCAGACAGGACAAGAGTTGGCCCTGTAGTTCTTAAACAATTAGTTGTTCCCTTAACTGTGAGGAACTGCACTGGGAAAGCGCTTGTAGATACAGGGGCCACCTACACATTATTGCACTTTGATTTATGGAACAAGATGAAAGGACCCAAGGAGCAACTTGATGCATGGCATGAAGGACCACTTTAGCTAGCTAATGGTGATGCTACTGTTCCTCTTGGACAGAAAATGCTTGATTTTTATTTGCATGATTTGCATTTTCAGGTTCCTACAGTAGTCCTTCCAGCTCAGAAACTTGTCTATTCAATGGTGCTGGGGTTAGATTTCATAGCGTTGACTGGTTTGCAGCTTAATATTAAAGATCAGTTGTACAGTTTCTCAGGGGACCTGGAAGATCGTGTTTTCCCCTTTCAGCCACCAATTACCTCGGGATTCTTGGAGGTCTTGTAAACTACCTGTGGATTGTAAGCCTACTGCTTCTTTTTATTCCTCTGTTCCTCCTGTCCAGCTTGAGTGGTCAGTGAGTGAGTATATGGAGAACTCAACTGGTTCAGCATAAGATCGCTGGCCGTACAGATGTGGTTGTTGCGCAAAAGCCCTATAGGTTACCAGTACATAAAAAGGAAATAGTTAAGGAACAAATTGATGATATGCTTTCACGAGACATTATTCAGCCATCTCATTCTCCTTGGGCATCTCCTATTGTACTGGTTCCTAAAAAAGATGGAGGCCAGCGGTTTTGTGTTGATTATCGACGATTAAATGCTGTGAGTGAAAGTGATGCATTCCCTCTCCCTACTGTGGGTAAAATCCTGGAGTCTCTTGCTGGAGCCAGTGTGTTCAGTACCCTTGATCTTAACAGCAGGTACTGGCAAGTGGCAATGGACCCAGACAGCCTTTGTGTCCCCTTTTGAGTTATATGAATTCAAGATGTTACCTTTTGGTTTAAAGAGTGCCCCAGCCACATTTCAAAGGCTCATGGATAGGGTGTTGGCTGAATGTTTAGGACAGTGTTGTTTGGTTTATCTAGATGACATAGTCATTTATTCATCAAATTTCAGTCAGCATATACAAGCTCTCCAAAGGGTTTTGAGGTGTTTGCAAAAGGCAGGATTAACCCTTAAACTTCAGAAATGTCATTTCTGTTTAACAGAAATTAAGTTTCTTGGCCACGTGGTGACCACCGAAGGGGTGAAGGCAGATCCTGCTAAAACAGAAGCAATCCAGAACTTCCCTGTGCCAAAAAATCTAAAAGAACTTAAGCAGTTCTTGGGGATGAGTGGATGGTATCATAGGTATGTTCCTAATTTTTCAGCTATTGCCGAACCCTTAAATGCCTTGAAACGAAAAGGAGCCCGTTTCCAGTGGACAGCTGAATGTCAGGCTGCTTTTGAGAATTTGAAAATGCACCTTTCTCCTTCACCAATACTGGGACACCCTAACCATGCTTGCACATTTATAGTTTATACAGATGCTAGTTCAACAGGTTTGGGTGCTGTTCTTGGCCAGCGACCATCTACATTTGGTACCACTGAAGAAGTACTAGCATATGCATGCCGTACATTTACTGGTGCAGAAAGGAAATATTCCACCACAGAGAGGGAGTGTTTGGCCGTTGTTTGGGCGGTCGAAAGGTGGTCTCATTATTTGGAGGGCAAGTCTTTTATTGTTGTGACTGATCATGCGTCTCTCCTTTGGGTGTTTAACACTACCAAAGCAAACTCTCGCCTGATTCGTTGGGCTTTAAAAATTGCAAGAGTTTGAATTTACTCTTGAATACCACAAAGGAAAGCTTAACAGTGCTCCCGATGCTTTGTCCCGTGTCAGTAGCCCTGACTCTACCCCAATAGTCGCTGCTTATACCAATAAGCAAACCCCAGATAGTCTGGTCTTGCAGTTTCCTCTCTCTGACGAGGATATCTGGACAGCACAGCAGCAAGATGCAGAGGTCCGAAGAGTATATCAGAGTATAGTTGATAATATCGGAGTCCTGATGATTCTGGTTCTGGATTTGTTATTTTAGAGGACAAGGTTTACCAGAAGGTGACTCATCCTTCCAAGGGAACCCATTTTCAAGTGTATGTCCCACAGATCCTTCGCCAGACTATGTTGGAAGCATATCATTCCAACCCATTAAGTGGGCATTTTGGTCGTTATAAGACACAAAAAAGGTTAATGGAAGTTGCTTTTTGGCCATATATGTGGAGAGATGTTTCAGAGTTTGTTAAAAATTGTGTCAGTTGTCAACAATGTAAGCCTGAGTGTTGTAAACCAGCGGGCCTGTTACAGCAGACTGAAGCACATGAACCCTGGGAATTGCTCGGCGTGGATCTTATGGGACCATTGCCTCGTAGAACGCAAAGTAACACCCAGCTAATGGTTGTAGTAGATTATTATAGCCATTGGGTGGACAATTGCACAGATGCTAAGGAAGGAAATATTGACACGGTGGGGTGTTCCGAAATTTTTGTTGTCGGACAGAGGTCCTCAATTTACCTCTTAAATTTTGCAGGAGCTGTGTAGCAGGTGGGGAGTGGTGCAAAAATTGACAACAGCATACCACCCCCAAACCAACTTCACAGAACGTGTGATTCGGACAGTTAAGGGGATGATATCATCTTACGTGTTTGGTGAGCATAATCATTGGGATCATTATTTGCCAGAGTTGAGGTATGCTATCAGTTCTGCTGTTCAGGAGAGTACTGGATACTCCCCAGCAGAATTATTCTTGCAAAGAAGGTTGAAAGGACCTTTTGAACGTGTTCTAGAACCACACCAGACCAGTCTCAGTGTTCTTAAAGATTTGCAGGAGATGGTAAAAAAGAACTTGTCTCGAGCTAAGGAGAAACAGAAACGTTTTTATGATGCCGGTCGTAGGAATGTGAATTACTCCAGGAAAGATAGGGTTTGGACGAAAGCATATCCCCTTTCCAAGGCCTCTCAACAATTCACAGCTAAGTTTGCAGCAAAATGGGTTGGGCCTTATCGAATTGTAGAAAAATTAGGTAGTAAATTATCGTGTTGTGCGTGAGGACAATAGAGAAGACTTGCGTACAGTCCATATGTGCAATTTGAAGCCTGTCTTTGCCGCTGCTGCAGAGTTTGATCGTAAGGAAAGGGAGGAAATCTTGAAAATTTTTACTGAGGAGTGAGAGATTGAGGATTTTCTAGGGTTTTAACTCCCTCGGGTCGGCGGTCACGCCGGCGATACCACCTCGGTTTTTTTCTTATCAGTGTGAAAGAGACTCAAAATACTCCGTCAATTTTGCACATATAATTAAGAGTTATACACCATTAAAATTTATGGAATATCTTCCTTACATCTGGCGGGAGTGCCGTCGAACTTTTCTGGGAGCGCTAGGCGAGGATTGACTGCAGGGGAGGCCACGAAGCCTGGATTGGCGGGAACAACGGGGGGCGGCGTGGCGGCTTCGACAGGGCTGAATCGGAGGCCTTGGAATGTTTTCACCAGCTCTTCGGTAAGGGAAGTCAAGCGGTTAAGTTGATGTTGATGCACCGCTAGCTGGTTGGCCTGGGCAGTTAGTTCAGAAATCTGCATGAGGGCTGCTGGATCGCTGTTTGGCGAAGTCTTCTGTAATGATGAGTCGACAGAATGTGGATCCATTTGCAGATATTTATTAAAAGAACTTACAGAGCAGACAGGGCAAAGGCAGAGGCATAAACTGGGACAGGCAATGGTTGAGGCAGGCGGCAGACAAACAGAGTCAGAGTACAGGCAAGGATCAGGGCAGGCAGCAAACAATCACAGTCCAGGAAACAGGCAAAGATCAGGGCAGGCAGCAAAGGGTCACAGAGAATAAACAGTCCAAACGATAACAGGTAACAGTCCACGGGAAAGCGCTCAGAAATGATTACCAAGGCAAATCAAGACTTCGCGATGTGTGTGTGTGTGAGTGTGTCTTAAATAGTGTGAGTGTGATGTGGTGCAGGTGTGTGTGCAATCAGTCCCAGGAATGAGGGCCCATGGGAAACGTAGTCCGAATGAGAACTGATCAGTATTCTGGTGATGGCTCCCTCCGGCGGTCCGGAGGAAGGGCCGAGGGAGCCACATTCATGACACTTAAAGTATACTAAATGCCACTAATACTTAAATTGATTTTTAGTGCATTGAAATAAAGTATACTACCACAAAAATATACAGAGAAGTTTTATTAGTGTATTTCTTAAAAGTGTGCTTCGATTGCTTTAAAAATTAGTTAAATCTTAGTAGACTCTTATATAGTAATCCTAAGTTTTAATTAAATTGATTTTATTACAAATATATTACTAATGTACTAGTTATAAGTATATTTTCCCAACTGTGGTACTTAAGTACACTAAATATAAATGCACTAATTAACACTAACACTTAAATTGATTTTAAGTGTAGTCAGATAAAGTAAACAAAATATACAGAAGTGTTTTATAAGTGCATTACTTAAAAGTGTGCATATGAACGCTTTACATAAAATTTTAGCTTTTCATGAAAAATAAAACATGCAGGTTAAATGTGTACTAAATTTCACAATAAAATTCACAATTTAACAGTAAGCATACTTTTAGCATAAAGTACTTAAGTGCTATATTTTATATATTTTAACGTGGGAAAAAAAGTGCTACTAATGACATATTAATAGTGTACTTGATTGTACTTGTCACGGTTCGCGGTTTCACTGGTTTTGTCTCTCTGTGAGTGTGTGTTGCTGCTGATGAGCTGATCAGTGTCAGCTGGGGCTCATCAGTTCCGCTATTTAATGTCTGTGCATTTTGCCCTGTGTTGTCAGATGGTTGGTGTGTTCGTGCAGTGTTAGTCCTGGCTGTGTTTGAGTCTCTCTGGCCTCATTCCTGTTCTGGATATTCCCCGTTGAGACCGTTTTGGATTACCGGCCCCAGACAGCAACATTGTGTGGCCCAGATCCAGCCCACATCTGGTACATGTGGATTACACATGGACCAGATGTGGGCCGAATCTGGGCTGACATGTTGCTGTCGGAGGACTGGTTTGCGCATTGCAGTCTCTGCACTACCAAGAAATACTTTGCCATCTGCACCCACAACACCTGACCCTTGCTATCTTTCCTGCTGCTATTTTTCTTAATAAACTAATATTTGCTGCATTCGCTATTGAATCCTCCTTATTTCATGTGACAGTACTAAAGACACCATTAACATGTAGTTAAGTATATCATATAAAGGGAATATTAACATAGTTACAATACATTTGAAATTAATTATTTAATGTATAAAAATATGTGGGCAATACATTATAAATACATTTTGTATATATTTATCATATATTATTATTATATTTTAAATAATTCATAAGTGTATTTTCTATGTCTGATGAGTAGGCTATATTTAAAAGTGTATAAAAGATGTGTTCATGTGTACTACAAGTGGTAACTAAATTTTTTTTAATACAGAGATAGTATGTTAAAAGCACATTTTAGTTTATATTCATGGTGTCTCAAACTTGCACAGTTTACTACGTCATTTACTACTGATCACAAAGCAGCTCTTCAATATTTATAGAATTAAAAATCGGAGAAAAAAAAAAAAATCAGCCTTTGTGATGTCTTAATTGCACTAAGCCAAATCGCGATTTTGATTAGATTTCGATTAATCTCACAGCCCTAATTGGAACACCTTAGAAACCACATAGCAACCATCTAGAACACTTAGCAACTGCATAGCAATGTGCTACAAACCACCCAGAACACCTTTGCAACAGCAGAGCAACAAGCTTAAAAAAGAACATCACCTTAGGTAGCATAAATAACACACTAACAACAGCATATATAGCTAAACCACTGCAGAGGCACATTAGTGTCTTCAGCAAATGAAAAAATCTTCTAGTTTCCACTCTGTTCTTCTTTCTCTACCCCTGTAGACGTGCATTGACCCTTAAACACTCTCATTATTGCTGTAATAAAACCATAGAGATGATAATAAATTAATTGTTTGGAATTTGCATCACCTCACCCAACCTCTGCTGACCTTTTTATAACTGAGAGTTATATCAGTATAATTTTAGTTTTATGTATATAAGTTCATTCAGAATAACCAAATGACTGTTTTTATTTGTCCTAGATGAGTGTATTTGTGTATAAAGTGCTATATGCAAGCTAGACCATGCCTATGAATAATATTATGGGATATAAATAATGCAATAGTTTTCCATCAATCATTTGAGTTAGTAACCAATCATGTTTTACAGCACACAATTCATGCATGAGTAGAAATCAAGAGAGGACTTCAGTAATAACAAGCTGGCCATGATATACTCTTGGCCAGGAGCCATTTGCAAGATATGCAGACTGGAAATAAGAATGCTTTAAGGGTTACATGCCTTCTGAGAACGGGGGAAGGGTCAGTTCTGACTTGGCTTTCCTGGATGCTCCAAATGTGTTACGTGGTATTATGAATTCATTAACCAGCAGCACCAATGTGCATGTTGCTCATTACACAGAAGCTGTGGTGACTGTAGTTTAACTGTGGGGTTATTTATGTATAAGTTCTGAGAAGTCAGATTTCTATCAGAAATTGGAACCGTTTCTAATGATGAAGCTAAGAATGTGTGTGTTTGTGAGTGTCTGCAAATGTGTGTCTATGCACGATAGTGATACCTGATGGGACCCTTTGTCAAACTAGCAGCATGCATACTAGGGACCATTCCGTGTTTGACCTGTCTGTAGTCAGTGGAACCTAACGCGCACACACATATGCATATTTTGCATACTGTACATTGTAAAACCATGACACACAACATTCTCAGGAAACACAGCTGTGTAAGTATATGCCTTGTCGTACTGTGAGGTGTTTTTTGGTGAAAATTATGTTATAGGGTTAGGATTTTTATAAAACCAAGAAGTCCAGAGCACTATTTAACCATGCACTATACCATATATACAAGGAAGTCATTAAAACATGAAAAGATGTTCAAATATTCTTAAAGGGTTAGTTCACCCAAAAATAAAAATTCTGTCATTAATTACTTACCCTCATGTCATTCCACACTCATAAGACCTTCGTTCATCTTCAGAACACAAATTAAGGTGTTTTTGATGAAGTCTGAGAGCTCTCATTTGACATTTGATATTCAACAGTGTTTTGATCTGCCTGCATTGACACCATTGTATGCGAACTGAACTGAGCTGGATGATGACATCACTGTTTACTCCAGTGCTGATATAGATTAATTAACTAAATTAATAACTGATTAATTGATTCTTACATCGGAATGAATCAATACTGAATTTACTTAAGATGGATAATGACACCATTTTCTTTAAGAGCTGCTGTGCGGCCAAAATTATATACCAGTTATCACTGTAAAGCTGCTTTGACACAATCTGCACTGTAAAAAGCGATATATAAATAAAGGTGACTTGACTTGACTCTCTGACTCCTCAATAGACAGCAATTTAACCACCACTTTCAAGTTCCAGAAAAGTAGTAAAGACATCGTTAAAATAGTCAACGTGGCTGCAGTGGTTCAACCTTAATTTTAAGAAGTGACGAGAATACTTTTTGTTTGCAAAAAAGAAACAAAAATAACAACTTTATTTTTTTATTCATTTTTTTTACTTTATTCTTTATTCATACACTGTTTACATCCAGCGCTTCCAGGTTCTACGTCAGAACGCCGTCTCAGTACTGGCAGACGCTGTTCACATGAGCAGCACGATGCATGCGTGTGATGCTGACGCAGGAGCCATATATTAATGAATCGGCGTTCTGACGTAGAACCTGGAAGCGCTTGACGTAAAACAGCGTAGGAGAATGACACAGAAGAGAAGATATTGTTGAATGAAGTCGTTAATTTTGTTTCGTTTTTGCGCACAAAAAGTATTCTCGTCTCTTCATAAAATTAAGGCTGAACCACTGTAGTCACGATGACTATTTTAACAATGTCTTTGGTACCTTTCTGGAACTTGAACATGGTGGTTAAATTGCTGTCTATTGAGGAGTCAGAGAGCTCGGATTTCATTAAAAACATCTTAATTTGTGTTCAGAAGATGACCAAAGGTCTTACGGGTTTGGAATGACATGAGGTTGATTAATTAATGACAGAATTTTCATTTTGGGTGAACTAACCCTTTAAGTATCATGAGAATACTTAAGTATCATTAGAGTACATGCTGTTTTGTAGGTCATGATGTCCAACAGCAATAGTGACGCTGACAAATGTAATTAAGAATTAGACTGTAAATTTTCTCGAGATAATGTGAATGGCGTATGCGGAAAACCTTCAACCACAATTCTAAAGGTGATGATACACGGGGCAACTTTTTAAACAATGTCGCCAAAGCGATGATACTTGGCCATTTTCTCATTGAGAATGGGCAACAAAAAAATCTATCTGGATTTTTTTGATCAAAATTTGTTGCCCATTCTCAATGGGAAAGTGTCCAAGCATCATCGCTCGGTGACATTGCCAAGCAACATTGCTCAAAAAGTTGCCCCGTGTATCAACACCTTAAGGTGTTGTGGCTGGTAAACAAGGCGTTGCTCAGGTATTTTAGCATTTGAGAACTAGCCAAGTCCATCTCTACATCTCTATTAAAGTTATTCAGGTCAATGATGTGACCTGTCCTTTTTGTCCTATCTACTAATTTATTCTGAATCGACATATTTAAAGAGTGCAATTCATTTATGCAATGACTTAAATGACTTGAATACACATCTAAATGGGCATGTTTTTAATTTTTGCTTTAAAATGTTATAAAGATTTATTTTTGGAGTTTTTGCCTTTATTTAGATAGGATAATATAGTGAAGACAGAAAGCGAAGCGGGAGAGTTCTAAAAAGGCAACCTACAACTTAAAAATATAACAAAATTTATCACAAATGCAACAAAAAATACAATACAATCAAAGACGGAAAAAATATGGATAAAGATAAACAAAACAAAGATAAATGTAAAGACAAAGATGACAGACAAATCATCTACTGGTGCTCACATAATTGATTATTGAAAAGCCACAGCTTCAATTTAACTGTGAAAAGACGGTATTAATTTCTCTAATGTACACTGGCAAAGAGCTCCATTCCTTCAAAGCCATTACAGAGAAAGTGGACTGACTAAAAGTACTCAGAACAATACAGTCCCCTCTAGTCATTCCTTTTGTACCCTGAGTATTACTTCTTTGCATTATAAATTTGTTAAAAGAAGGGGGAGCAGTATTATTTATTATTATTTAACCATTCAAGCGTGATAAAACACAAAAGAGTACGGCAAACCAAAAGGGTCTGAATTACACAATAGATGAATAGCATTTACATCCGTATTTGACAGTGTTTAAAACGGTTTTAGGGCTTTAGTCAAAATGCCCATTTTTTTGGTGAGTAACTTTGTAAGCACAGTTTTAAATTAGTTAAAAATTCTTAAATGAACAAAGGGTTGGGAGACAATTGGATGCATGTCAGATCCGTGTCAGTGTACTTCGGGTCTCAAAGTGACAGCAGCCTACTGCTGCAGTCTGTGTCATTAATGTTAATCAAAGTACAAAAGAGAAAATCACTCACTAGCTTAAATAAGGATTAATCTATATTTAATTTATACAGTGAAGTGATTATTTTACATGGTAACTTTATTTCTGTATATTCTGTATATTACCTGAATATTACTGTTAGACCTTCCTAAAAAACTTAAAGCACTGTTTACACGGTTACATTGGTCAAAAACAATAACTTTAATAACTGTTAAAGTCGTCATGAAATCAAAACTGACACTATTTACTTTGTTAGTGTATATTACTAGCCTTGCGTTGAACAATTAATCTGTGAAAGTTTATACACAGAAAAAAATTGTTTGTCATGGTAATCTTAAATCAAAATCTGAAAAGTTACTTCCGGTCTGGAATGGCATTCCTTCTCTGATGACGTCAGTTTGACGGCTTGGGTTGAAAACGCGTAAACCACTCCCCTGCAACCGTTAGTCTGCTATGAGCGAGAGATGGAGAGAAGGAGCGCTAAGGTAAAACCCTGCCCTCTATTCAATATTCTGTTTCACTTGGAAATATGTCACAACAGTGGAGAAAAGTTGTTTGCAACTTCCGGTTCACGGGGACTTTAAAAATGATGGCTTTCAATTATACCGTAATGTTGAATGGCTATAATTAAATTGCTAAAATTGAGAAAAAAAATCAATAGAGACATCAGTATCAGTATTGGTTTCGCTGATTCTTCATTCATATAAAATGAAATTCAATGTGAAATTATTACTGTACTATATAAAAATGCAGTTATTTATTTTTTATTGATTGACAGAAATAAATATTATATAATATGTTTAAACAAATTATCAAAATATGTACTTTTAGCTTCATTACGTTTCAGTTTTTCCTAAAAATGTGGTATAAAACATTTTAAAAACCATATGACAGAAACGAAGGTTTTGGCACATGTTTTAAACCACATTTTAAAAAGGTTTTTTCCTTTTTTCTCACTGACCGAGTCATGTGTTGTGGTTAGTATGAGTATGATTATATTCAAGGCTGCTAAGTGATGACTTCTGCTGCTCTGCCTGTTGTGTTTAGTGCACGGTTTGAATAATTTAGAGGTCACTGTGATGTTTTTCGTGTTGTGATATGTCTATGTGTGTTGGAAGTGTTTAGAGGTCAGTGTGATGTTTTGGTCTATTTTTAACTGGCAAGTTCAGAATGAGTCACTGCAGTGGTTCTGGTGACATCACTGTGTCTGCATCGAGGACTGCTGTTTATGATAGACACAAACGCAAGTGGTCTTTCTATTTTTCTCTTCTTCTGTCATGCACCTGTGTGAATAGAAGATATTTTGTGAACTGTGGCAGAATTGAGAAGATATACTTGTCTTTACTTGTCTTTTCTTTTCTTTTTTTTTCTTTTTTTTTTTGCTGTCCTCTGGTATCTTTCCACAAACACTAGAACTCTTCCATGCTGACTTGACACTTTGTCTACTAACTTGCTTAAACCGTCTTCAGGACCTCTAACAGTTAATAATTAAGTTAGAGGTCAATTACCAAGAATGTTAGACAAGGGCTCACGCCCAATCCTTCTCACTTATTCTGGACTTAAATCCTCCATCATGCTAGGCTCCACTGGTTGGTTCCCTGAGAGCAATGACCTCTGTTCCAGTCTAACTGTGGAGGCCTGTTGTGCAACAGGCCTGCATACTGATTAGCTCAGTTATGTAAACACCAGTCATTCATGGCATGTGTACTGCTTTTGTAGCTTATATACTTGTAAAAGTAACTTAATTCCACTCCAGATAGGACCAGATAGAATGCTGCCCAATTAATGATCCAATTTCCAATTATCTTATTTCTCAATAAGGAATTGTTACTTGTTTCCTTTCTGTATACCACTAAAGAACAGACTTCTTCACAAAAAAGTAAAAAGATTTGGGGCTAAACACAAATGAAGATAATTCAAAGACATTTGATATGTTATTATCGCAAATTTGATTTATAATCTGATTTATTGATTTAATTTAATTTATGAACAAATAAATACACATTACAAAAATAGAATGTAGCCATAATACTAAAAAGTCATTTTACTTGTTTCCATGTCATTAAACATAAGCCCATCATTGGCCTAAAGTCCATAGCAATACATTTGGCAATCTGTCATAGTCAGAGAGAGTTACTGTATGTGTTGATGCCCTCTGTTGTTATTATGTGTGCTCTCTGAAGGCATGCTCTTCTTTTGTGCTTATGTGTCACTCTGGTTTGTTTATATAGAGGCTTGTTATTCAGATATCTACAAAACAGACAACCTCTCTAATTCGCTTTGAGTGTGTCTCTCTCACATAAGCACATCTGTTAGTTGCGGCAGTGAGATGGTGACGCTTTGGCATGTCCATCACTGATGATGTGGATTGTGGCTGGCGTGAATATAAGGCTCAGCACACAGCTTCAAACAGCTCTTATATAAGCTCGATTCAGAGTGTGTTTCATAAGATGAATGCAATTATTTGCACAGAATAGGCCAGCTCTGCCATGCTTTAGATGGTGCTTACATAATAGGCTGGTGAAAAGACTCAGGAGAGCTTTAGAGAAATACCACTAGGGCTTTTGCCATTGTTCCCACACAAATTGCCCTACAGCTGCTTCTGGGTCACTGGTCTGCTGGGCCTTTTAGTGTGGTGCAATTTAGGGTGAGGTCACTGGAGGATAGATTTAGAGTAACATCAATAACACTATTGAGTCATGAAACTACAACAACCACATCACACAAAACTTTCTATTACATCATATTGTTAAGTAGAAAATGCTTTTAAAAAAAAAAAGTACATTTTATGGTTGCATAAAACAAAATATTGAAATGCTAAGACTAATAGGCCCTAAATATAATATAATATAATGTAATATAATATAATATTTGCCCAAAAGCAAATAGTGGTAAAACAAACAAAAATAAATACCTTGAAAATAAGGTAGGGAACTTTTTTTTGTAGGGAACTGTACAGTTAATTCAGACATTCTGGTAAGAGACAGTGAATGACTCCTCCTTCAACATTTAACTGTACACTTTGTTGCGCCTGAGCTATCTAAAGAGTAACTTGAATAGGAAGGCTTTATAAATGTGCAAAGGGACGCCCTGAAGTCGCTCAATATTAGCCTATAGTGTAAAGTCCTTTAAATTAGTGAGCAATACACTGAAGTGTCTAACTTATAGGGAGAAAAAAGTTCTTGAAGAAATTACGCAAAAAATGATCCAAAACCAGAACGTGTATTTCAAATAGCAGAAATATGAATATATATTCAAAGACTAATTTCAAATAACAGTAAAACTGACCAATCATATCATCAACCCCAGCAATACCCCTGGATCAACCAAGAAACAAAAGAATTACTGCTGAAATTGTTTTCTGTTTAGGTAAGTTATTTCAAATCTAATAGGCCACAGTGCCAAATGATTTTACTTTTTTTTTTTTTTTTTTAAGAAAATTCAATTCACATTTATTTGTATAGCGCTCTGCACAATACATATAGTTTCAAAGCAGCTTTACAGAAAATGCATGTGTCTACATTACAATTTAGAGTGATTTGTTATCAGAGGAGACTGAAAACAGTCATTTTGCAGAATTACTGGTCAATTTGTAAATTTACCAATTCAGTGACCATTTTGCACATTTGCTGTAATTCTACATAATAGTTAGATTTTTTTCCCAAATAAACTGTACGTTTATTAAGGTCCATTGCATAGAATAGGTACCAATAGCTGTACCAATTTAATAATATTATTTATTATCAACACTGCTTGTTTGGTGGTGGGTTTCAAAATGCCACGATCGCTGTCCATTGTATATGATGCATAAGTGTCTGTGTCAGCTTACATTACATTTCGCATTTGTGTAGTAGGAGGGGGTGTCTGTCTGACGTTTTGCAACCCGGACAGTTGTCACCATATTCTGCTGAAGTACACACACGGATTGTGTGATGATACAATTATTTGAAATGAGGGTTTGCATTTTATTACATTTTATTTTATTTTGGTGATAACTCTCACTGCTGTTCTGTGTTTGCTTGTTGCATTTCTAAGGCTGCTGCTTCTTAAAAGGTTAGTTTCCCCAATAATGAAAATTCTGTCATCATTTACTCACCCTTATGTCGTTCTAAACCCGTAACACTTATCTGACTACACGGACATGCTCTGGTTGTGTGTTCAGTGCTGCTGTCACAGATGAATGGGAAGGACTTGTCCTCTGCTGGGTGACGTCAGAAGAGCATGAGGCGTTTGGTGACGTCTCTCTCGTGCCGAGGGGGCGTGTGCTCGCCCGAGTAAAAGCAAACAGCACTCGGACTTTTCCATTATTCCTCTGCTGATATTTGACGTTCAGCGCTCAGCGCTCGCGCAGCCGGGCTACAACCGGCTGAATACAGAACACCTGTACGGAGCATTGAAAAGCGAGTCTATTTAGTACAGTTCTGTATCTTTTTATCTATTTCATTATTTATTGTATGCGACCTGCGCGATTCGTCCGTATTATTCGTGAATGTTAAGCTCTCGTGAGCCCAAGGACATAGACTGAGCACTAGCAGTGCATGACAAGAATATCACCTGAGGAATAGTCTACAAGGGACCATCAGAAAGACTGCATAAAAAAGAGGATTACTGATACGCAGGAATACCACGGCTTTTGTGGTAAATCATACTAAGACTCTGCGACGTTTATTCCGCTATTTTCTCCAGTCATAATGCCGAGTATACGACAGTCGTACACGGTCACTGTCCCAGAGGAACCGCCGGCTTCAGCTTTCCCCTTTATCAAACAGGATATGCGCAGAAAAAGTCCGACGATGTCTCGCTCTATGCTGGTGTCCACGTTTGTGGGGCTTCTCATTAACCAGGCAAAGGTAAGCCTAACTCACAGCTCATAAGTTATCATCTCCACTTTATGTATGCTGCGTCTAAAATAGAGGTGAACACTCAAAAGTACAACTATAGCACTCACAAACTCTTAAACGCCTCATTGCTTTTGTAGTCATGCAAACTATTACTTAACATGTCAACTGTTTCCACAACCTTTTTCATACCTCAAATGGTAGACTGTTGTTTGATTGCAGATTATAGTGTAAAATCACTGTGAATCAGATTTGCTTTTTTTCTGAAAATCAAATCCCCACACTCAGAATATATTATTGGGGCTTTGTGAACTTTTACATTACATTAAAGTGAGCATGGAAGCTCAATACGTCCTCACAATATTGAATTGTTTTTGATATTGTTTACGTTAGGAAATGGTGGGGATGGATATCAACACAGCTGTTTTGCAGTTTATAAACCCATGAGATAAATATGACAACAGATTTTAGAAAAGTACAAAATATTAAATATAGACAAAAAATTGCTCGACCAAAGAGAGACAATAACAAAGAGAGACATCCTAAATGTGCTGGGGGTGAGAAACACTGCTGAATCTAATTGATGGAGATGTGAGAAAATGTAATACGTACCTGAATAATAAGCAACAGTTGCATGCCATCTTCGCTCATATGAAGGCAAATGAAATAAATTGAGTATTTTCTTCTGAAATAAAAATTATGTACGTTAAGTATTTGCAGACTTGTTCCCCAGTGCGTCCCAGACATCCCAATAGAAGCACATGTGCAGATGCTGACTGCTATCTCTGACCTTGCCAAGTGACCAGCCTTCTCGCGTCCTGAAATGTCAGCTTTTACTTCAGCGTGTTTTCAAATTCATAATGCTGTTTCATAAGGAAGCTTTACTTTTTTCGCGTCACTGCCTATAATATATAAATAATGTAAATGTTCGTAGCGAGGACTGTTACGTAACGCCACACATTGTTTAGATGCGTTTTAAGCCCCTGGCTTTGCATTGAGCGACTTACGCCATCTACCTGCGCAGCTGTTGCGTCGCGCTGAGGAGGCGGCGCATTATTCATTGAGAAGTTAGAAAACCATTTAAGAACTGTTAATTAGAGTGTAAATTAAAACGGATTATATTGAGTCATCTGTTATGTAGTTCAGGCTACATAACTTAGAGGCATGTGCATGTTACCACCTCATTGTGCAGTATAGCCTACGTTAGATCGTTCTTACACTTTTGGGCCATATTTAGTCCAGAAAGGCAAAGTGTTAGGATGTCTATGTCTGTTTTTCTGTGCTGGGCTACATATTTATACTAAAACACTCTCAATACTGAGCTAGATTTCATACATGCATGTAGTGAATATAGCACATAGCTATTTATCAACGACCCCCCTTTTAAATTATGACAGCTTTACATTTTTATGTATGAGTAAAAAGAAATGATTGAAATATCTTAAATATTTTCTTTTTATTAATCTTTTTACCCAATATTAGTGCACTGTTAGATGTTAAATAGTACTATAAAATTTGTATTGTGTGTGTGTGTGTGTTGACAGCGAATAATCGAAAAGAGTGAGAATCCATTTAAAACAGTTATGTAGCTTTTAATGATGGGAAAACTGCCATATTTTCAGTATTTTACAACAACACAGTCCAAGGGCCATAACATCAATTATTAGAGTGGCGATGACCACATTTCCCAGTGTAGCCAGTGTTTGTTATGCAACAAAGAAAAATCAGAATGTAGCATTATGTAATATTCAGGTACAAATGGACTTCTAAGTAAGCAATGCCTTTCTGAAGGAATGTGTCTTACTCTTATCTGTGTATCTAGCGATTACATTCCAAGAATTGCCAAAGGTCCTGTTCTTCACATGCCTGTGACCTTACACAAAATCTCTCTCCTGCCCATCTAGATTGTCAATCATTTTCAAGATAACATTGAAATGAAATGTCGTGGCTTATCATCAACATTGATGGTTGAGTTTGAGTTACGGCGTCCAGATGTCCCATTTCTGATGAGACAGTTTCTTCCAGGTTTCCCAACTTGTCCCAAATGTGTCCTTTATTTTAAAACAGAATGCACTGAAATATAGGACAAATTTGAGCTACTATAAACTGTTTACAAATGTGTCTAAAATAATCGAGGACACAAATAAAGGATGTTGAATAGATACATAAATGCACAGTAAGAAAATAAAGAGCTGAGCCTCAAGAGTCGGCTTGAATAAAATGTGTCTCAGTATGTGCATGTGACCAGCCTTTTGGCTGCAGAGCACAGTGAGTTCTTATGCTGGTGGCTTCCAGAAACTAAGGTCAGGACACTGTGTTCCTACTCGCTCGCTTTTAACTCACGCCAGCCAATTAGCTCACAGCCCTCTGAAGATCTTTGAAGAGACAGCCAGTGTGAGATCCTGCTGCCCTCTTGTTACCCAATCGCTTTCGAGGCAGAACTCCTTACACTTGCCGTACCCATGGCTGCTGCTGGGTGCTGGCTGTTGTCATACCAATCTGTTTGGTTTAAGGGCTGGGTGTGAAAGCCAGAGGCCTTGGACCATCTGTTCCCCCTCTCTCATTTTCTTTGGGGAAGAAAAATCTCATCAGATGTTTGGATGAATATATGAATAAGAGAAAAACTCCTGGGATAGGTCGCAGCTGAACATGTTTGAACCTGATGTATCTATCCTCAGAGGTGCTAATAGAAGGTGTTTGATTAGTGCACTTCATTACTTTTAATTGAAGTGTATTCTGATATGTTCGAACATATTGTGACAGTGATGGTACTTAGATATATATTATGGTACTGAATTATTATTTTATACATAAACAATAGCATTTACTTCAAAGATACTTCCAGATATATCAAGAAAACCATCATAATAACATGATGCTGTTTAGTAGTGGTCCATGGCTCAAATAGTATCAAAATGTTTTTTTGTGAAAGCAAAATTTTATTTTATTTTATTTTCAGTTTTCACCTCTTACTGTAATCGGTTTGTCAGATTTATGCCACTATTCTGTATGTGTAATGTGTGAATGTGTGTATGGATGGATTGTTATTGACTTTTTGTATGTGAGCAACCATGCATAGTGTCATCAGTGTACAATATGTGATACACTTAACATGCTATATGGTTCTGTCGCACACTGTACAGTCAGTGACTCATCCATATAGAGCATACCAATACCACAATCCTTAGCTTTTGAAATATTTCAAGCAGTGTTATATTAGTATTATTTATATACTATTATAATATCTATTTATTTTGAATTAGCTTTTTATTTTAATATTTTCAATTTATGTTTTAGTAATTTTAAGTTTTTCATCTAATATTCATATTATTTTAATTGATTTTAAATAGATTTAATTTTAGTTAGCATAACTAATTTCATGGCTGCCTAACACACCAGCAACTTTCATATTTTGAATCTCAGTCACACAGACACACGCTTTCTCAAGCACTCACAGACTTCAAAATCACCTGTTCGAGGAGATGTTTGCAAGTTTGCAACTTCTTTGAGTACTGCCAAGCATCACTATTGTAACATCACATAGTTAACACCTCAATCAGTGAATGACGCACATGAAAGTTAGCACTGCTATTCCAGGCCTTGATATCACTGATTCGGAGTGTGTCAGTTTCATGCGTGAGATTCAAACTGTTGACGCATTGTTCGTGATCTCTGGAGCGCTCTGTATTATGTCATGGTCAGCAGGCTGAGCACTTATGTCGAGAATATCATAATCATCTTTCCCAGCTGTCTGAATTTTGATCACTTATAGTAAAATTGACCAAACAGTGATGATTCATCCCTAGAAGAATAAATTACTTAAAGTTGTTTTTGTTGTGTGTGGCAGATGGGCATAATTTGTTTGTGTCAAGTCTTCAGCAGCAGGGGTCTCTGTCTAAATCTGCTAACATGTCATTTAATAACCCAGAGAGAACGCTTTGGTCAGCTCACTCACATTTGTCTTCAAAACTGAATAATAGTACTGACAAAAATAATACTGAATAGACTCATTATACAACACAGACATGTACAGTATTTAATTTTATACAATCAAAAACACTTTTATTTTGATTTTTTGTGGCATGCAATGAAAGCCTCTATTAGACATAACTCTCTTCTTAAACATGCACTTTCACTTCACTGTCAGTATCTGTGCCAAACAAATGATGTGGCCTGAGTGAGTCATGTGTGTTAGTCATATTTAAATTTATTAAAACATTTTTCGTTGTAACTCAAGTGTCAATGGATTCAAAGGTTATCTTAGAAAGCTCACTAACCCTTTTGATCTTTTTCTTTCCTTTTTGCTGTTTTTCTCTTGTAGAACTCAAAGAATGCTCAGGGTCTGGTGGGCCTCAGGAATCTAGGAAATACTGTAAGTATTTCTCATTAATGCATCTATGGTTCCATTTATCGTTTGTGCAAAAATAAAAAATATGTCGATATTTACTCACCTTCATGCCAATGCAAACTCGAAAGACTTCCATCTGTAGAACATAAAAGATGTTTTGAAGAACTGAATATGTGCATGTTTTTGTGTGCACTGTTCCTTTAAAGTTGACATGAAATGAAAATTCACTTCATCCATGTATGTTTCATTAAAAAATTTTGACTTCTTAATTTTTAATCTTTTTCTATAATCCGTTACACATGGATGTATGTCAGAAATGGAAAAAAAAAATCTGTCGCTACTTCTGTTTTGTTATGACTTTAAATATTTCAGAGGAATGCAGACTATGTATGCAGAGTAGCCATCTAATTCTCCTTTTGTTGTATGTGTCTCTGCAGTGTTTCATGAACTCCATTCTGCAATGTCTAAGCAACACTCATGACCTGAGGGACTACTGTCTGCGTAACTCGCACCGCACTGACCTCAACAACAACTGCAGGGCCAAAGCTGCTCTGATGGAGGGTAAGTGATACATTTACCAGTTCATATAGTAGAGCATTAGTTTTTATCATGCATATCAGGCAGCCTTTGGGTCCTGTGTCTTAGTCATATGCCTGCATACAGTATGTGTGTGTTCCTGTTTTCAGAGTTTGCCAAGCTCACTCAGACTCTTTGGACATCAGCTAGCAGTGAGGCCATCAGCCCTTCTGACTTCAAAATGCAGATCCAGAAATATGCCCCTCGATTCGTTGGTTACAAGTAAGTTACAGCTAGAGTAAAATATTTTGTATCATGCTAACCTCATATTTTCCTTTATTTATTTATTTTCTTTATGTAGTTTTGAACCAGCTGAAACTCCCTCTTAAAATATGCTTTCTTTCCCTTCTGTTTTCTGTCCTGTAGTCAGCAGGATGCTCAGGAGTTCTTGCGGTTTCTCCTGGATGGACTCCATAATGAAGTAAACAGAGTGATAGTGAAACCAAGAGCATCCATGGAGGACTTTGATCACCTCTCGTACGTAGAAACACCTGCTTTCTAAAAACCTACTGAGCTGTCTCCACATAGTGTAACATTATGAGGCATCATGGGCACCCTCCCATCAAGTTTGTTGTTTCAACAATATCAATGTTTGTTCTTTCAAAATTAGCAATGTGTCAAAATTAAGTTTTAAAATTATCCAACTTATAAGACCTCAATTTAGACAAATTCTATGACAGCATTCCATGTATTGTTCACTGTGAAGGCAATCCCAGAATGCACTGTGCAATGTAAGCTCGGTGAAAAAAGTGAGCAAGATTTTTTAGTAGGATTTTTTATAAAGAAAATAATACTTTCATTCAGCAAGGATGCATTCAATTCCAGTAAAGGCATTTATAATGTTACAAAAGAATAGTATTTCAAAGAAATGCTGTTCATTTGAGCTTTCTATTCATCTATTTATCTATTTCTATTCAGAAAATCCAGGAAAAAAAATGTATCACGGTTTAATTAAGCAGCACAACTGTTTTCACCATTGATCTTAATAAGAAATGTTTCTTAACCACCAAATCAGTATATAAGAATGATTTCTGAAGGATATTGTGTTTCTTAATAGAAAATAATTTTAAATTGTAATAATATTTCACAATATAACCATTTTTCCTGTATTTTGATCATATAAATCCAGCCTTGGTGAGCATAAGAGACTTGCAGAGCGCTATTTGTGTGGAGCATGAAGTTGATGCTTACGTAGAATGTTTCTGTATGGGGGTCGAGGGAGCTCATTAGGTTTTGGTTTAGAGTCCGCAACAGAATAATCTCTGCACTGAAATTTTAGCCATGGCCTCAGGAAAGCTAATAATGTATTTCTAAACAGATTTAGACAGGATTGGCCCCTGGGAACATAATAATACTGCTTTATTACAGTTTTGTGCTGGAATATGATGTAATATGATGTGGTGATTGATCTAACAGATGAATCACCTGTGGTGTGTGGTTTAACTGTTGCAATCTGAGAGTGATAGTGAGCAGTCTGTCTGGGGTCTTAAATTAAATGTGTTTTATCTACAGGGATGACGAGAAAGGCAAGAGAATGTGGAACAAGTACCTGGAGAGTGAGGACAGCAAAGTAGTCGGTGAGTTGACCTGCTATATTAACACCGGCTACAGTCTTGCTGTGTGTGTGTTCCCTGCTCTGGTTATAAAGTTCTTTTTTTCTTTTTCACAGATCTGTTTGTTGGTCAGCTGAAAAGCTCATTGACATGCAGCGAGTGTGGCTTCTGCTCAACTGTGTTTGATCCGTTCTGGGATCTATCCTTGCCTATCACTAAGGTTAATATAAAGACTGACACACTCAAATACAAGCTTATTGACATGGCTGCATGTTTATGTGTGTGTTTCATGTTGTTGTTGTTTTTTTTGTTTTTTGTTTTTTCATTTCATTTTTCAGACTTCAGGAGAAGTGAGTTTGATCGATTGCCTCCGACTTTTCACAAAGGAGGATGTGCTAGATGGGAATGAGAGACCAGTAAGTGTACATTTTACTAATTTAAGACAGTTTTCATTGTATGGTAGCAAGAAAATCTGACTGTCTGTACTAAGGAGTTTAAGTGATCAAAGTTATACATTTACTTATTTGATGAGTTATATTTCTTATTTATTTTACATAATAACCTCTCTTTGTTTAAAGTTTTTTTTTTTTTTGTTTGTTATAAATCAACATCTCAGGAAAATGTTATGGGGTTTCTAATCAAAATATGACTTTCTGTTACAAAACAGGGCATTGATTTCATACATGACCTCTGTAGAGGACAACAGGACTTAAATCATGATTATCAGGCATTTTGGAGACACAAGAAGTGAATAACGAAATAAATTATATATCATTATTCCTACTAATTATTAGATATTATTATGAAAATGTTGCCAATTTTTACTCCCATTATTACACTTCTTTTTTCATTACATGTTGCTCCAAGAACACATTAATATGCAAATTAGATAGTGTATAGATGCATTGTATTGAATGGGAAAACCCATGTATGGCCATTTTACCCACATATTGCATAAAGTAAAATGGTATATCGATTCATTCCGTTCTATCTTTCATAACATAGTTGAGAATTATCTTTAAACAAAATGTAGTTTAAAAAAAATCCTGAAACCTAAAAATTGATTGGTGAATAAAAATAAATTCCATTGTTTTTGCCTATACATGTAATTTATTTATTTAACTTAGTCCAGGTGTCCACTACAGAGGACATAGCATAAAATATGAATAAAATATAATTTTTCAAAAATGTTATTTTTCCATTTTTTTCTTATGCTCTAAACAATGTAATGATGTGAAACAAAATATTAAATTCAAAAACTTTTTTTTCTGGGTCCCATATGGTAAAACTTTACAATAAGCTCCCAGTAAAAGGGATAGAAAATTTTGTTATCATTTACTCACCTCATGTTGTTCCAAACCTGCACGAGTTTCTTTCTTCTGTTGAACATAAAAGAAGATATTTTAAAGAATGTAATCAAACAGTTGACAACCTTCTTTAAAAATATCTTCTTTTGTGTTCAACAAAAGATAGAAACTCATACAGGTTTCAAACAACATGAGAGTGAGTAAATGATGACAAAATGTTCATTTTTGGGTGAATTATCCATTTAATGCATTAACTAACAATGAGCAACACATTTGTTCCAGTATTTCTAAATCTTTGTTAACATTAGTTAATAAAAATATAAATGTTTATTATTAGTTAATGTTAACTCGGTCTATTAAGTAATATTAACGGATCACTTTTAATTTTAATAATGTATTTGTAAAAGTTGAAATTAACATTAACTGAGATTAATAAATGTATTTTTTCATTGTTAGTTCATGTTAATTAATGTAGATGTAGTTAGTGAAGTAATGTAGTATATATATATATATATATATATATATATAATATTTAGACATAACCTAACCACCTCTCTTTTTTTCATGCAGACATGCCACAGATGTAAAACCAGGCGGAAATGCACGAAAAAATTTACCATTCAGAAATTTCCTAAAATCCTGGTGCTTCGTATCCTTTTTAAACAAAACCATAATACAAAGAATTGCATTTTTTATTACTGTTGTGTATTGATGAATTAAATATCATTAAGTTATGGATTGGATAAAAAGTGGCATGTATTTGTTTGCCCTTGACTCTTAACTATCTCAGATCTGAAGCGTTTCTCTGAGTGTCGAGTGAGAACCAGCAAACTCTCCACCTTTGTAAACTTCCCCCTCAAAGAGCTGGACCTCAGGGAATTTGCCTCTGATAACAGTGGTGAGTTCTGCTTCATCATTTATTACATCTGTATTCAATACAGTTGTTTGAGCAATACGGTTTTTACTGTAGCTCCAGGATAATTGTGTTTAATTGTTGTTGTTTCTCTTTTCTCTTTACTATTCTCTACTCACAGTAAATGCAGTATATAATCTGTATGCTGTTTCCAATCACACTGGTACATCTTTGGGTGGCCATTATACAGCATATTGCCGCAGTCCCTGTACAGGAGAATGGTACACGTACAATGACTCCAGGTAATTAGACATGACAAAATGTCTAAAAAAAAAAGAGGTTTGTGCAGTCAGATTATAATGGAGTCATTCCTACAGTTTGGTGGATTTTATGTAAAAAAAAAAGTCAAGTCATATTTATTTATGTAGCACTTTATTCAATACAGATTTCAAAAGCAGCTTTACATTGATAACAGGAAAATTATGCATTTTGGCTGTTGTTCGGCTGAAGTCTGTTCATTGTTGATTCCGTTCTGTTGTAAAGATTATCAATTATTAAATTAGTTCATTTCATCTATACTTCATATTATACATAAAATGTTATTCAACTTTAATGCCACATGGTCTTCCATACATAGATGTACCCCAATTAACACAATTTCATAATGATAAACACCTAAGAATACTGTCTTTACAAAACAACTTTTTGAAGCACCGGCCAGACAAATTCCCATTGTCCCCAATCATGTTTTCTCAACTTCACTTTACATATATATTTCTCAATTAGCCATTTTAAGTATTAGTAAATACATTTACTTATTCTCTTTGACATAAAATACAATTTATTGTGAAGCATATTTTTTTAATGTGTAATACCATTACATTAGTTTATGTCCCTCAAACTCCAGTCCACCCTATTTGCCTTTTAAAATCTTAAGTGTATGTCTTAAATCGCATGACTTGCTAGAAGTAATGCAATTTTTGGAGGGAAAGCAACTCCAAGATCAAATTAAGAATCAGTAATAAACTTTTATCTCTTTTCCTCATTTAAAGGTGACATATCTAATAGCATAAAACATGCTTATTTTCTATTTTATAGAAATATTTTAAATAGATTTTTTATATCTATTAAAATTCTTCCTAAATCTTAATCTTCTGCTAGCATGTTGTTCTTTCCTAGCTAGTAATGTTCTTTATTAGTATAAAGTTTTAATTGTAAAAATGTTTTCAACAAACTTTCTCAGTTAAAAAATCCACCAAACTGTAGGAATGAACCAACTAAGCATGTGCATTACTGTTTTAGTCTTATTTATTTACCTAACATAGATCTGTAGTTTACAGCATTGTAGGCTATAATGTAATTAATATGTGTAGTGGCTACAAAAAGTATTTGGACATTTACAAGTCTTTATATTATATTATATTATTTTATATTATAATTTGTTTAACATATATTTTGTTATTAACATATATTTGATTTAAAAAATACACTGAAAACAGTAATATTGTAAAATATTGTTACAATTTAAAATAACTTAAAAAACATTTAAAATAAATTGTCTCTATTTCAGGGTGAGCCCCATGTCATCCAGCCAGGTGCGCAGCAGCGATGCATATGTGCTGTTCTATGAATCGGCGACCTCTTCACGCATGTGATTAAGCCTGAAACAGACAAGCCTTGGATAAAATGAACCCTTTTGCTGCTGTTGAACTACATATTGGTCAGGGTCTACATGCTTGAAGGACCATGGGACTTTATCCCAGGCCTATTAACCAAGGCCAAACACAAACTGGAATTAAATTATGATCGTGGCTTGTGAAGTGGATTGAAGCCTGGGATGAGTGTTTGGTCTAAGCCCAGATTAAGCTTCACCGTAAGGGCTCCTCCATCCATCACTCCGCTTGAAAGAGGCTGCTAGTCTGTGGATGGATTTAACAAACTGAAACGGACAAAGACAGACAGAGAAACATGAACTACTACCTCTCTTGAATGAGTAGGACTGTGTGTGTGTGTGTGTGTGTGTGTGTGTGTGTGTGTGTGTGTGTGTGTGTGTGTGTGTGTGTGTGTGTGTGTACTTGTCAGTCTCCAGACTGATAATGTAGGACTCTATGCACTGTGTAACTGGAGCCGTACGGGTCTACAAGCAGTCACTACGACTCAAACGATCTCCATCCTTTATTTAATTTATTAACATGAGTTCAATGTTTTACTTAATTTCAAACTAATTACTACTAATTTAAACAAGAGGTCATCTTGCTAAGGGACCATATAGGTCAACAGTGTAAATGATGCTTGGATTGTTCAGTGGATCGTTTACTATTTCAAACAGATATGTTCCTTCAAGCTATGTCTCTGCTTTGCTTGATCTGCTTATTTTCAACAGAATATGCACATTAGAAGGGCTTAGTTTTACACTAATGCATGACTGTGCCCTTTTCCAAAAACCCTCACCATTACAGAGAAGATTGTATGACTGCCCCCTGGTGGCTGGGAGATGTAAAACCGAAAATAAAAACTGGACCCACAGTTTCCATATATATATATATATATATATATTTTTTTTTTTTTTAATTAATGTACATATATCACTATACAATGTGCTATATTACCTTAGCATTGAATTACAGAAAACTAGTTAACACCGCTGCAAGTTTCTTTTGGGAAGTCATAGAAATGCTATCATGTTTTTTTCTTTTGCTATTGGAGCAAATGGGAATGCAAAAAATATATATACTGTACTTTTATGTTCACCACTATAGAAGTTTACCCAACTATGATGACTTCTGCTTCTGAGAACCCCGGAAATGTGAAAAGGGTCCATGGAAATCCATCTCCAGAAGAATACAAAGTATTCCCTCTTTAGGCATTTTCCGACTCAATGTTTTCCTGCAGGGGCAATGCCAAATCTGAAAGAGGCCTTAATATGTTTTTCTCATTCTGTCAGGGACTACAATATCCATTTTAATTTGGGAATGAGTCTTCATTAAACAAAAAGCCACCAGGAGGGCGTATGTTTGTGTATATGTGTGTATGTGTGCGCCTTTATGTATTATTTCTCTATTTATGAAGTGAATGTTGTGAATGTAGCTTATCATTGTGCTTGAACCAGACAATGTTTTTTTTCTACCGAGAGATTTTAAATGAGTGGTAATATTGTGTCTGAAATGTGACTGTAGTGTACTGCATATCAAGAGCTCTTGGCTTTTTAAAAGAAATATGAATAAAATGTCTACATGAGTAATCGTGAATTGTCTGCATTACTTCATTTGAATATGTGTATAGTGATCATGAATTGTAGTGCCCCAGGGTAAGTTGTGTCACCCCCTTATTGGAAGAAACTGTTATTGTTTATGGAAATATTTGACTAGTGAAACTGTGACTAGTGTACAGCAAAATAAGACTTAGAATCATTATACAGTTTTGAATAATCAACTAAAAGTAAATTTGCTGATATTTTATTGTTTTTATATACATATACACCAAACATTATTTGTTGCTTACTTGGACCACTGAGCACTTTTTGACCTTATTTGTATGTATATATAATATATTCAGGCAATACAAATTCTTGTAATGGCCTTTTTTTTTTTTTTTTCAGCAGAGACGCAATACATTGATTGAAAGTGACAGCACAATGACATAATCTTACAAAAGATTTCTATCTCAATTAAATGCTTTTCTTTTGAACTTTCTTTTCATCAAAGAATCCTGGAAATGCATCACGGTTTCCACAAAATATTACAATATAATCAACATTGATATTAATTATGAGAAATGCTTCTTGAGCACCAAACCAACATATTAGAATGATTTCTGAAGGATCATGTGACAGGAGACTGGAGTAATGGCTGCTAAAAATTCAGCTTTACCATCACAGGAATAAATTACATTTTAAAATATATTAAAATAGAAATTGTTTTTATTTTAAATTGTAATAATATTTCACAGTATTGCTGTATTTCCTATATTTTTGATCAAATAAATGCCTTGATTCGCATTAGAGACTTCTTTTAAAAAACATTTTAAAAAGTTTACCATCCCCAAACTTTTGAACAGCAGTGTATTTTTTTTTTTAAATTTAAATAACTTTTAATTTAATCAAATTATATTCATTTTATTATTACTATTATTTATTTTATTTATTTATTTTTTTGTATTTTTCATTTATTTATTTATTTATTTTTATTTTGCTTCTGTATTAAATTATTATTTATGTTAAATGACCCAGAACAAACAGAATCAAATAAATTAGCTCACTTCCATGCACTATACCAGTGTAAGGTCACTAGAGGGTGACATTAGTCCTTACTCTATCATTTACACACACACACACACACAGACACACACACACACACAAATGCTCCTGGCCACAATGACCTGTAAGTGGAGAAACTCAAGTCTTAGTAGTGTGTGTGTGTGTGTGTGTGTGTGTGTGTGTGTGTGTGTGTGTGTGTGTGTGTGCGTGGTTCAGGTAAATGTTATAGGGACAAAATGTCACCACAAGGATGGCAATATCCAAAATCCTTGTCCTTGGTGGAACATTTTGTGGTCCCCATGAGGAAAACAGCCTCATAATAAGTGATGTTTTTTGAAAATCTAAAAAATTTAGTAAGCTCTCTGTGATGGGTAGGTTTAGTGTTAGGCAATATAGAATATACAGTTTCTACAGTATAAAAATTATTATGTCTATGGAATGGAATGTAGAGCAGAGATTCCCAACTGGGGTGCCATCTGGTCAGAGCAGGGGTGCTGTATAAGAATCATTTTTAAATTGCTAAAATGTGTATAAAGCATTTAACATATACCACCAATCTCTGATGTCTCTAATAATAACAATGAATACACAAAAATGGACAGAAAAATGCAAATAATAAGAAAGGATGGTCTGAATTTTGGTGCAGGATTGTAGTGAACACAGTGCAGTGCTTCCGTGTTCTACGTCAGAGCACCGACTCATTATTGGCCAGCTCCTGCGTCTTACCCATGCGTCGTGCTGCTCACATGTTCAGTGTCAGCCAATACCGAGCCGGCGTTCGGATGTATTTTTATTTCATCATTTTTGTTTTGTTTTTGCGCACAAAAAAATATTCCTGTCCCTTTATAACATTAAGGTTGAACCATTGTAGTCACATGGACTATTTTAACAATGTCTTTAATAATGTCCTTTCTGGACCTCAAAAGGTGCAATGACAGTGCTGCCTATGTATGGTTCAGAAACCCTCGGATTTCATCAAAAATGTATTAATTTGTGTTCCGAAGATGAGTGAAGGTCTTACGGGTTTGGGATGACATGAGGGTGAGTGCTTAATGACAGAAATTTCATTTCTGGGCAAACTAACCTTTTAATTTTTACAATGAAGACTATCCAGTGTTATTTTACTTGATTACTTTATTCAGTTTCTGTAGTATTTCTTACCTGAAAAGCCCTACACTTATACCTTTAAGCATTTTATTTTATTTGCATCTATATTCTGTTGTATTTATTTGTGCTGTCCTTAGTAATTTGTTTATTTATACTTATTTTATTGAGTTTAAAATCAAAATATCTTGTGCTATTGCAATCAAAATATCGTGATAACACTAGTGTAGGGTGCCACAAATAATTGAAAATTTTCAAAGGGTGCCGTAACTGAAAAAGGGTTGGGAAACGCTGATGTAGAGGCAATTAATACTTGTTTATTGAAATATATACACAAAAGAATACCTCAAAATCCTGTACTGTATGTGCAAAATTAATGTTTTTTAGACAGACTTACTATAATGTCCTTAGTTAGTACATTTGTGTGTGCGTGCGTGTGTGCGTTTGTGTGTGTGTGCTCTTTGCAGATTAGGTTTCCAGGCTAAGGCAGATGATCTGTTGGAGAAGAACTCAATTTGTGAGAAGAAGGAGAGAATTATCTCACTTCACTGGGCTGACTGTGCCACTAGTAACTCAACCCTCCTCTCAGTGGTAGTGACAAACTGCTCTTACCCAACTGCCCTTTTCTTAACCCATATACTTAAAATATACACTCCTAATCTCTGACCTTGACATCGTCAGTCCACACTAAAGCTTATACTTATCAATCAGAGGGGTTTTGTAACATCTTCTAGAGTAAACGTCATACCGGTCTTGATTAATTATGTCCTTCATGGTGTTGTATACAGCGGTTGCACTTAAAAATCTATGAATGTTGTTGCATTATAACAACATTTCAAACCAAGATTTTAAGCATTTTTAATACATAGTAGCACAAGCACATTTAGCATCACAAGTGAAACTATTCACAAAAAAAAAAGTTTGTTAGGGTTTATACTGTTATATACAATGTCATGTTTTTGTATTTGAACACTTTCTGGAGGAGAGCAGACTGGAGGTCACTTGGTTAAAATTACTTGGTTAAAAAAGTACTTAAAAAGTGAAGGTAGTTCTGAGAATTTCAACAATTTATTTTCAGATGGTTTTATGTTTTGAAATCAAATTCATAAATTTTTAAGTGTGCCACTTTATGCACAATGATATATATACACACATCAAGATCAGCTTTACAAATGTGGCATTGTAGTTCAGGGCCAGTTCAGGACTGTCTCTATATCTATCTTCCTCTGCATTTAGAGATGCACAGCATGTAGGATTAAACTGGATAGTGTTTATAAAGCAGTTGCTGGAGGGAAGGATAAATATTTGATGTGCTGTCCTGTGTTTGGATGGCGAGAGAGATAGAGAGCTCTTTTACCTGCTGTGTGACTGAACACTCTGATGTATATTTCTGCCTCCTGTGTGCTGTTTATCAGTTCATTCTAATATAACACACAAACACTATGGTTACACACACAAACACACACATAACCTTCAGTGCTTTGTGTTTTTCCAGTATACAAACTCAGGATTGCTTCTGTTTACACAAAGAAAATATAGACATATCATAAATGTATACCACAGTACGTTCATGTTAACAAGTGCTGCGCATGGCCATGTCAAAAGACAACAACTCCACAAATATAGAGACAATATATATATATATGTGTTTATATTTTATATGATGGAATATATGATGGCTAATTCAAATTAGCCTCCCAGTTTGCCAGTGTACTTCAGCCCAGCATATATCCCTCCACCTAGACAGAGCAAAAACAGCAGACGGTTAGTATCATGCTGATAACATTTACAGTTTTAATTTGTATAATTCAATGTTTGACACTAGATTAAGTATTTTTGATTACAGGTATTTTATTAGTTAGTAGTCATTATTGCCATCTGCTGTGTATCATTTGCTATTACATAATATTATGTAAAACAAAAATATGTAATCTTTGTGTACATCCAGTGTATACTTTTAATACATAAAATTTGATTAGCGTAATATTATTAGCCCTGAATTTTTAAGCAAGGTGCCTTTTTTTCCCAAAATGGTGAAAGTGAAATGAAAGAAACGGAACAGTTGGAGGAAAGTTAAGTTACTGCTTCCCATATTTCCCTACAAACTTCAGAGCTAAAGGGAGGAATGTTGGAATGAAAAGAGGACATAAAGTAAGTTTTATTTACTTAAATAAAACCTTACTATGACAACAACTACGAAAACTGAGAATAATTATAAATAAACAATAAATAAAATAATAATTAATAAAGTATAATACAAAAAGATAAGGATAATACAATAAGAAAGGAGGATATTATTATTGCAATTATAATAAAAAATAGGCTATATAAAAAAAATGCTAGGTAATTCATGTGTTATTTTATTCAATCGAACTTGGCAGATCCATTCATATCATATGATATATATTTTTGCATATATATAAAAATCACCTCATATCACTTAAAATTTAAATAATTCAGTAATGGGATTTCTGAAGGTAATTATGAAATTTTAGATAAGAACACATCACACATGCATGCAGAACATGAACATTAACCCTCTAAGGGGATTTCACATGCAGTATGAGCTTGAACTGAGAATCACATCACTTAATGGGTTACTGATCTCTAATTATATCAGTAACCCATTAAATTATGTGATTCATTCAAGCATGTGAATCATACCTGGGTTAATGTTCATGTTCTGCATGCGTGTGTCTGGATTTAAATCTTACACATGGACATAGTGCACAAATAAATTAGAAAGTGTGTGTGTACTGCGTAGATATTTAAAAATTCTTAGATTCAGTCACGTACCCAGCGCTGCCACCCCAGTTATGGATCCTACTGCTACACCTACAATCTGGCCTGATGTTAAACCTTGTGGCTCTCCTGAGGATTCACTGACAGTGCTGGGCTGAATCTGTGTAGTGGACAGATCCATGGATGTAGAGGAAGAGAACTGGCTTGTGTGTGTGGAGTCGGACTCAGTGCTCACAGACATCATTGCAGTTGTTCCAAGGACGTCCTCAACAATAGTGTTATCTACACAGAAGATCACTGAGAAAAACAAGAAACAATCAAGAGCTCTTAATTTCTTAGTACATAGTACATACTATCAGCTGACTGTGCTGCACAATTTAGTGTCTTGCTAAATAATACACTTATATACATGTAAATTGAGATTCACACATAACCACTTACAAAACCCATACAAAAAAGGGCAAACAATACCTGAACGTAGCAGGATCAGAAAGATGAGGATATTTCTATACATGGCTCAAATCTTAACCAACAAACATCAAGAGTGCCCTAGGATAACTATTCTAAAAAAAAAAAAAAAAGAAAATATATTTTCAGAAAAATGATAAGGCAAATTATTAAAAATGTAAATTAAAAAAATAAAACATGGTAACACTTTACAACAAAGTCTCGTTCGTTAAAATTAGTTAATTTGTTAACTATCATGAACTGACAATGAGCAATACATTTGTTGCAGTATTTATTAATCGTTGTTAATATTCGTTAAAAAAAATAGTTATTCATTGCTTGTTCATGTTAAATCACAGTGCATTAACTAATGTTAACAAATACAGCTTTCAATTTTAATTATGTATAAGGAAATAAGTAAACATTTACTAAGATTAATAAATGATGTAGAAGTATTGTTCATTCTTAATTCATGTTAACTAATGTAGTTAACTGTAGTTAATAATAATAATGTAGTTAAAGTGTTACCAAAAACACCAGTAACACTAAATTATATTCTTGTTCTTTTCAAGACATTTGTAAAAACTACAATAAACGATGACGCATGTTACATTACCAAGAAAAAAGTAATATAAAAAAATTTAAATAAAATAAGTAACTAAAGTAACTAAAAAAGTAATTAAAAGTTATTATTATTGAACAAATTAAAAAAAAAAAAATGTAAACTGCTAATATAAATGTATATTGTTTGACACAAAATTACATTACTGACCTGTTTAGAATGGTTGGATATCTTGGAACTTCAGTCACTCTCCACTCATCTGTCTGTTTTATATTATTCTTCATATCACATATCCTATTAAAAGCTCGATCACTATAACAACCTACCAGATCTGTATACTGAAATTACAATGACGCACTATTTTATGAGGGTGATGTTATAAAAAGCCCCAGTCTCCATGGATTTACTGCATACAAATTATCCATGTGGAAGTTAACATGTGGTCATTATCACAGGTTTCATATGTCACCTTTCATGTCATGGCATTTTCTGTAATGTTGAAATCATGAGATTCTGACAAAAACACTACAGTCAATTTCTGCAATCAGAAGTAATCTCTCAACATTAAGTTAATTTTAATGTCTGTCTATAAATTCATAAATGATAAGCAATAATAAAAACAAAAAATTCGCTGATTCTTGAGTACTGGGAAAAGGCAACAGGCTAAAGAGATGCAAAAATAAAGGTTTACATACCAAGGAATTATTTTGGATTGTTTTTGGTGCAGCTTCTGGTCCCACTTTATGTTAAGTGTCTTTAACTACTATTTACTAACATTTAAATTAGTTATTTAATACAATGTTGTGTACATACATGTTTTGGATTTTGTAACTATATTTTTAAAAAAAAACCTGTGTGTAATTACAGATGCAATTAATTTCTGTAATTACATCTCTAATTCTGTTGACCCTTCCCTTACACGTAAACCTAACTATACTACCAAACCTGTCCCTAACCTTGCCAGTATCCCACCTCAATAGCAGCAAAAGTGTTTTGCAATACATGAACACAATAAATACATTTAACCTCACCATTTTTATGTACATTGTAGTTACAGACCACTAATATAGAGTGCGACCCAGCTTTCTTCTTTCATTTTCTCACAGAATGTTTTTTTCTTTTCTCACGTCACTCAGTAGGGGTTAATAGGATTTTTTTTTTTTTTTTTAAGTGTCTAATATTTATTCTTAGATGTTGACAATTCTAGTATTTACTTCAAAGAATGAATTAATTAAGATTAACTTGTTTTTCTGGTGCTGGTATAAAATACTGCTACTTAAAATAAGGGGGTGATGATGTGGGCTAATATCATAATTTTAATAAAATAAAGAGAAAATTAACTGAAATGGTCTTGATTTTAGTCAAGAATCAACTAAAAAGATAAAGCCATTCATAAAATATTAGGCTACATTAAAAATAATGGCAAATAAAATTGTGGGACATGTCAGGGATTTAGACAAGAATTTGTGAATGTTCAACATTAAAACAATCATTAATGGATATAACTTAAGCTCCTGGAAATGTTTCAGTATATTGCAGGTGATAAAGTTCTGTTAGTTTTATAGTTCACTTCAAGCTTGAGGAAATGTTGTGTCTACATTATTAAGTTATTTTTTTAAGACTGTGGTTTATGAGGTCTGGTTTGTCTTATAGTAGTTGCTGGATGGGGAAAACTGTGGAGCAGTGGCCGTGGAAAGGTACAACAAGGAGCATTTGTAATTGGTCCCAGTGAGAGGAAACTATGTCCTGGGGACCAAAGGGTGGAAGTCACATTCTCGTCTTTCCTAGATCAGCATGAATGGGCAGCTAAGAAGTGGGGGTTGGTGGGACAGATGGATTAGGATTGTGTAGGCTGTTTGGGAACAAAGGCTCTCCTGTATGTGTACTCAGCTCGGTGTGATCACTTGTAGCTACCACAATTCATAAAGTCAGTGATCCTAAAGCCTTTATGACTTTTTGCCCCTTTCTCGTGTAGGTCTACACAAAGATATAACCTAGGCTAGACCACATAAACATATATCCACAAGTTTCAAAAAAGCCCATTAATCAAATTTTTCAACAAGACATTTACAGTCAACAAGACATTGTGTATTTTATAAAAATAAGGCTGAAAGACTCTTGAGCAAAGACTCTCACTGACATTTTAAACGTACAATAAACCTAAACGTAACATTATAAACGTAAAATAAATTATTTAGAAACAGAATTGACTTGGAGTTCTTAACGGTGAGGCGCCTAGATGGCGCTGTTGTGCGCATAGAGTGTGAGTGGAGTCGTTCAATGCAGCTGCGTGCTCTCCAGTGCTGGTAAGTTCGACTCATTTCCGCGAATCAGTTCTTTCGAACAGTTCGTTTCAAAAAAGGTTCAGTGAGTCTTTACGTCATCACGTGGTCCCCAACATACGTAGCATATTACATGCGCTAAAAAAGCTCCAGTAAAGCTATATGTAAGCTAATTTTGATGTTTTAGTCATTAGCCTTGAAGAATTGCATTGAAACAAACTACAATTCATTTGTTTCTCTCCGCTGAACAAGTTAGCATTAAAAAGCTATTCATTAAACCAACTAAGTTTCGGGAAAATATTTCCAGAATCTTTTATTTGTAGTGGCATTTATGTTATTCGGCCCATCGGTCAATCTGCCGTTCATTCTGCTCAGTTCACTATGCTTCAACGATTCAGTGAGCTGTTGATTCATGACCCGCTCTGACAAAGCAAATTTTTTTTGTTTTCATTAATGTAGCCTAATGTTGATTCTGGGTATAGTCTTTATCCATAAATGTAAGACAAAATCTTATTTCTCTATTTAATATATATATATAGCCTATATATATATATATATATATATATATATATATATAGAGTGTAACTATTTTCTATAATTGAAATATAAGAAGGGTAAACAGGCCTGCAAATTGCTGGGATGATAAGAGACTCAAATGCATTTAGTTTAGTTTGTACAAGTTTTCCTTCTCACGGTTGTATTGATTTGCCTTGATTTATTACTAATTTCTTAGTTTATTGATTATTAATTTATTATTTATTGCCATAATAAATGTATTTTTCATGTTCAATAAAAAGAACCACTCGGACCGTTCAGTCCGGTTCATTTTTCAACAGATCATTTTTGTGAACCGGTTCAAATGATTCATAGAAAAGATCCGACTCAAAAGAACGATTCCGTTCACGACTCTGCCATTGCTATTCTCCAACTCTAAACCCGCGCAGGAATGAGCAACGCTCGCCGAGCAGCGGATACTGGCCCGCTCTAAACAAGTAGCCTATTTTAATCGTTCCTGTGGACGTTCATGCAATTTCGCATAACTGACAAGTAGATATCGCATGCTAAAATGGATCGTCAGTTCACGAACCTTAACATGTAACAGAATACTCGCTGGTCCCCGCTTGTGAAGCAGGAGTGAAGAGCAATCAATCACCGGACACCTCCACCGTTATTCGTGTGTGTACAGTACAGTGAGCGCTGCTGAGGCAGGGGAACCGCTGCTCTAATGCTTCCCTGACCACACCAACTCAGCGCTGCTATTTTAACGCGGTATCTTGTTTTCGACCAAACATCAGATCAGGTTTTATAGCGGGACAAAATGTTGCAAGTGTTGATTTGCGGCGTTGTGGTCTTCCCCGGTCTCTTCTTCACTTTTAGAAAAGTGCTTCCGTCCATTTTCAAGCAGTGGACAGATGCCGACGTCGTGCTGGTCAGCGAGAGGTGAGTTTGGTGACAGTTAAGCAGTTCTGTAAGGCCAGGCAGCTCTTGTATTATCATTTGCTGGTTTACTGCTGTTTAGTAGTAAAACGAGTCTCACTCTGTCAGTTTAAAAGGTCAGGTTTGCACATTTCACTGTAATATTCACATAAAAAAGCTATTTTACATTTGCGGTACATTGTAACAACTTGATGGAAACGATCACACCAGCTGCTAAAATGCAGCTTTTGTACCTTGACCTGTAGCAGGGGCTTTACAGACTCCTGGACCACCATACAGGCCCTCAGCCAAACCAGGGACCCCAATTTATAAAAAGCTAGATTTGCCTAAGTACAGTATAACGTTTTAATCAACATTTACAAACATTATTATTACATTTTACAATACTTCTCAGATCATGCAGAAATGCTATATTTAGAAATACATTTAGAAATATATTGATTTTTGAGAAAACATTTTTTAAGAAAATATGTTTCAAATATCTGTCCAGGACCTTAGACTCCCAGGGGCACCTGGTTAAAAACCCTATAGCACTTGGAGTGATAGAGTTATATGTTGAGGCTTGTGTGTTTAAGGGATCAATTATGTTTATAATCGGACTATGTTGTGCTCATGTTATCCTATGATATGTTCAGCTGATCCCATGGCCTTAATCACTCCCTCATCAATTCAGCCATGGGCAGTCCATGGAGAATAAGCATGAATGGACCAACTCCCAGAGATGTACAGACCTCTTCTATATTGTCAGATTTCCATGCAAACATGCCTGGGTGAAATGGGTCTTCAGTGATCTGATCTGAACCTGAAGTCAGATCGGTACAAACACATCTGGATAATAAACCCAGTACACACAGTCAACCTTTAAACACAAGTGTGAGATATTCTCAAACTCAACATCTGCATTTTTGAAACTAGCCACTATTTAAAATTGTAAATGAGGAGAGCCTTTATCTGTGGTCATACATACATGCACGTTTTTACAGATAAGCAGTTTCAGATCAGTTCTGGGTGGGCATAAATTGTCATTGACAGTAGTTTTGTGCTCTTGTTGGCTTATACAATAGCTAAAAATGCATTAACTAAATGTGCAATAAAACAATAGTGTGCACTCCGCTTTGGGATATTTGGGCTTCATAATTTTAAAGCATAATTTTACATCTATTTGATTTATTTTTGAATCTGTCATTTATGTAGTTGGTAATCTGTGTGGAACAAATTTCACATCCATGGGTAAATCTATGCTATAAGATGGTTTCATTTATCACCTCTTGTTCACTCTGCCCATTTTCACTCTTTGTCTGAATTATTGTCACCATTAGAAAATGTTGTTAAACCTAACCAAATGTCAGTCCCAATTTGCATTTTTTTTTTTAGCAATGGCCATAAGTCCCAGCTAATGCCTATGATTTGCTTCACATCTCTTTGCTTTATATGTGCCATCCACCATTTTGCGGTGTTTTGTGTTTTATAAAGTTCTTATCAGTGTTTGTGTTTTCTGACTGGTGCATCTATGGAGGTCAGCTGCTATTTTGGCTAAACGGCAATATTTTGTTTTAATTTCGCTTTGACCTTTTTTATTGAGTTCCTGTTGTGCTAGATCAGGGCTGCTTAATCCTGTTCCTGGAGATCTACCTTCCTGCAAAGTTCAGCTCCAACCCTGATCAAACACAACTGAACCATGCTAATTAAGATCTTCAGGGGCACTTGATAATTACAGGAAGGTGTGTTGGATCTGGGTCGGATCTGAACTCTGCAGGTAGGTAGATCACCAGGAAAAGGATTGGGCACCCCTGTGCTAGATTCTTCAAATTCAATCAATTAAGTAAAACACCAAAAATGATGCTGTATCAGCATAAAAATATTCCTAGTAACAAAAGAGTTCTGTTCTCTGGGCTTTTGCACTGGGTCATTAAACCCGAGAACTTAATTTCCCCTAGGGAAGGTGTTTTCAAACACATTTTGCACATTATGGGTGCTTCTCAATACTCAAATTGATGTTTCCTCGCTCCTACTCCTCCATCCTGTGACCCGGAAACCGATCAAACTCAGCCATCTTGAAGGACATCTCAATTCTCTAATTGCACCACGAGGAGGCGAGGAGCGAGGATTAAGGAAGCTTCCTGAGGAGTCATGAACGAGGATACACAGGTGTATCCTTTGCGGAAGTCTTTCTCGTCAAAAAACCTGACGCACGTACACATTCTCCTCCCCCTTAACATTTGTCACAATAATTTAAATGTATGCTTTACTTTTGCATTTTAAATAAACTTTACATCTCACATATTTCAATGGGACATCTTGCTTTATTAATACTTATGAGTTTTTTAAATAACCAAACTTTAACAACATAAGGGCAGATCCCTTGAGCGCAGCTGATGATGCTTTGAAGTGACGCTTGAGGGATCAAGAACATTCCAATATACAAATATCATTTTCTTCAATTCCTCCGTCCTCATTTTCTTTCCTTGCATCCTCCCTTCACATCCTACAGGGAGTGGAGCTGAGGCACGAGGAAAGGAAACGAGGATTGCACAAATAAGAAATGAGAAGCACCCTATCTCTCTCTTATCTGACACACACACACTTCAGGTCTTGGAGTCTTTAATAATAAGCTAATAAGTTGAATCAGGTGTGTTAGATGAGGGAGGCATACAAAATGTGCAGTGCTCCTGGACAGGTTTGAAAACCACTGCTCTAGGACATTTTCTGCCAGTAGGAACATTGAAGTGACGTAAGCCGGTCAACAGTGACGTTACTTAAGTGCGGCATTCAACAATGTCAACAACTGGAGGATGGAGGACGCCGTGATTGGAGCTGTGTTTTTGTTGTGTGTCGTGGGTTTTGTGGTAACAGAGATGGAATGTAGATGTATAAGTTATGTGATTGAAAGAGCAAAAATGAGGGCTAAGAGACGAAATCTACGACAACTTGGAGTACTACATATCAGCGAGGCTGAGAAAAGAACAAAAATATCGCAGACAAAGGCGACAAGTAAATGCTGTTAGCATTAGCTTTCTGTATGTTTGTCTTATCGCTGTTTTCCGTGTTCCGTTTCCGTGTGGAGTAAGTATATACAAACTTTGTTTGTTTACATTGCTTTCTAAAATTGGCGGGTACCGGTGTTTCGTATGGCACGCGTTTGGCCAATCAACGTACACTTATGTCTTTGGTAGTTATTGTTGTACTGGGTTAGACCCTATTATGAAGTAGGAGCTAATTTAGTCCCCCCAAAAGGCATTCCTATAACTAAAGTCGTGAATACGCCAAAAACTGTGGCACACCCTTTTATATGGTTGTATTTGCGGGGCTCTCTAGCGCAACCCCTTTTCAACTACTGTAACCAAACTTCATACACTTATAGATCTCATCAAGCCAAACAACTTTCGCATTCTAAGTCAAATGCCAGCCCAACAGGAAGTCATCTATTATGAGTTGTTTGAAAAATGCATGCTCTGGAATTTGATATACTTCTCTACATAATGTATCAAACTTTAATATTCTTTTTGGGTGTTTTTGAGACTCTTGGCATGCTTCAAATTGCATATAACTCGACACACACATCAGAGTTGTTGGCCAGTACACATGGGCAAAGCTTTAGAAATAGGCATGTAGGAGGGGCTCAGTAGTGCACATTTTGACTAAAGTGGGGGGTTAGTTTTACCTACAGTCACTAAACTCGGTACATATATTTTTCTCATCATGCCGGACAACATTCTATTTTACAGTCATTTGCTCCAACCAACAGGAAGTCAGCTATTTTTGTTTGAAGGTGGATTTTTTTTAATCAAGCTCTGAATTTTTAACTACTGTTCCAAAGGGCTTCATATGACTCACACCAAACTTTCTCAACATGAAGTATATATATTCAATATATCTCAATATCTATATATTGAAGATGTTAAATTACAAACAGGTATTGGATATCTTGAATGGTGTTGCCATAGCTAGGGATTAAAGTAATGACAAAAAGGGAAAATGGTCTTATATAATAAATTATACACCACACATTTTATTCTTTTTTTTTTTATAATTAATGCATTATGTGCAAGTTGCAGATTTCATGTTATCTGGTTGAAAGAAAGAAATAAAATGCAATGTAAATGTAATACATAGGCCTTTTTTATATAGTTATACAATTTTTAAATGGGGTTGAGAAAAGCCTTGTTGCTGAGAACAGTGTTTTCAGACATAATTACTTTTATTAGCTATTGCATTTGGGTATACAGGGCTCCAGACTTACTTTTGAGAGCAGTGGCACTGGTGCCACTAAGTTGTACAGAAGGCCACTAAGTTGTCTCAAAAGTTTGCATGAACCCTGAAATTAAAAATGTAAAAGCATTCGAGTATTTCTGCCACAATACTACAATGGTTTTAGTAAACGTTACTACATTAAATCCATGGTGATTTGTGGACTTGAGAGCCTTAACTTGTTCGTGACACAGTGTTTCTCCTGGTTTCCATGTCAGTGCTATTTGATCTGATATCTGTGGTTTATAGCAGAGAATTGACATTTCGGTGGGAGTTTGATTGACAGGTGATCTAACTAATCATAACGCCGAATCCACCATTATGTCCAAAAAAGCAGTTGGGATTTAGCAAATTAACGTCGGTGGACTTGAACTTGAAAAATAGTGTGTACTGACATCTTTCCGCGGTTGAAACAACATTCCTTCTGATGTTCATTGATGTTTATTTGATGCTATAAATTAACTAGTAGGAAGAGATGATCGCTTCACGAGCCGCTTGAACTGAGGTGCTACAGCGATCTGTCACAACACATTAAAGAGACACAAAACGGTATTTATTCTTTAAATTTCTTTAAATGCAAAATTTGAAAATTGTTGTTTCATATCAAAAGTAACCTGCTCTGTCTTGTCTGTTGACGTGTCCTCTTTGCTCCACAATGTATTTTTCACTGTGTGAGAACATGATGTGTGGCATGAGAATTGCATGTCTTGTCGGACAACAGTAACTAAAGAGTATTTGCAAACAGTCAATTCTGTGCTGAATTTGAATGCTTGCAGTTCCCACTAGATCTCGCAGTGACGTTATTAATTTTGCGGCGAATTTAGATGCTTTCTCACCGGATCTCCCAGCGGTGTGTATTAAGCAGTGTCACGTGATCGAGATCGGCACGTGCTGAACTCGCGCTGCGCTTTCTATTATTGCTCAGTGCTGATAAACGGTCCGCGCTGCACAGCTCAAATGAGTAGTGGAGTTTCGTTTCACTTTCATTTCATTTGCCGTTTGATGTTTCTCATATGAAACAGAAATGGCAGCTCTTATCAGTTGTGCAATGAGGTGGTCAAAATTTAGTCACACTGGCAGAAAAAAAAGTCGCAAAATATGACCATTTAGCTTAGTCACAGTCTGGAGCCCTGCATTTGATTTGTAGTGCACTGCAATTATAGTGCAATTAGTTTTGTTTAATAATTAGGTTAATAAAAATATTTAAAAAAAACTTTAAGATAAATACTTCTGGACTTAATAATGACTTGCTTTTATTAGGTATTGCATTTGGATATATATTAGACATTATCAGAATCTACTTTCTGGTACAATTTAAATTTTATTTGTTTGTTTATAATGTTTTTAAATCTTCTCTCTCAACTAACTAGGAAATAGTTTCCAACTGATCCATTGATCTCACTCTACCTCTGTGTGTGTGTCTGTGTGTGAGTCTATTTTACACTCTTGATGGTTTAGAGTTTAACCCTTTCATTGCTCTGTGGTTTTGCCTGCATTACAGGATAAGAAATCTCATTAAGACGTAGGACAGGGATAAGCAACGTCGCTCCTGGTGTGCCGCTGTCCTGCAGAGTTTAGCTTCAACCCTGAAAAAAACCTTGCCTGCCTGTAGCCTTAGTAATCCTGAAGACATTGATTAGCTTGTTTATGTGTGTTTGATTAGGGTTGGAGCTAAACTCTGCAGGACAGCGGCACTCCATGACCGACATTACCTATCCCTGATTAGGATCTGTTTCTATCAGTTTTAAAGGGTTAGTTCACCCTAGAACCTGGAAGCGCTGGATGTAAAAAGCCTAGGTGAATGACACAGAAGAGAAGATATTGTTGTATAAAGTCGTTATTTTTGTTCCGTTTTTGCGCACAAAAAGTATTCTTGTCGCTTCATAAAATTAAAGGAATAGTTCACTTTCAAATGAAAATTACCCCAAGCTTTACTTACCTTCAAGCCATTCTAGGTGTATATGACTTTCTTCTTTCTGATGAACACAGTCGGAGAAATATTAATAAATATCCTGACACATCTGAGCTTTATAATGGCAGTGAGCAGGATCAATGAGTATAAGCTGAAGAAAGTGCCTTCATCCATATCCATCCATCCATCATAAACATGTACTCCACATGGCTCCGGGGGGTTAATAAAGGCCTTCTGAAGAGAAGCGATGCATTTGTGTAAAAAAAAATCCATATTTAACAAGTCATAAAGTAAAAGATCTAGCTTCTGCCAGACCGCCTTCCGTATTCTACTTACGAAGAAAGCATAAAACTCTCGTAGTTCAAAACGTTTACGCTACGTCCTATGCCCCATTCAACTTACGGAAAAAACGTACACTTTCTTCGTAACTTGATTGATGACACAATTAATGACACAATTTTCATTTTTGGGTGAACTAACCCTTTAATGAAGGCATAGAACCAGTTTATTTGTAGTGCACTGACAACATAGTTTTATATAATTAGTTTAATAATAAGGTTAATAAATATATAAAAAACCTCAAGATAAATACTTTTGGACTTAAAAAAATTTAAGCTGCAAATGATAACTTCACACTCATTTGAAAGTGACCTGAAGTGGCACCAGCTGGCAGCAGTAAATGTGGCATATTCAAACGACTTTGACATAGTCCTTTTATATTTACCCGCTTTAACACTAGAACCACCAATGGGTAAAATTTACCCATGCTGATTACTGTTTTGATATGGCTAATAACATATTATGTCACTGTACTATGCCACTGTCTTCACAAAGTAATGTCTAGGGCTGCATTTACACTGCAAGTCTTAATGCACAGATCCGATCTTTTGACCATATCCGATTTTTTGGCCAGTGTGTTTACATTCACTTTAAACGCGACTGGTATCCGATATCTGTGTTTACATTACTTCCTGCCCCAAAATGATTGTCATTGATAGTTTTACATGCACATAGTAGACCCTCGGGTTTTGAATGACCGTGCTATTAAAATTATTTATATATTTCATGTCGAGTGGCCATGATTTCCTGTCAGAATGGATAAGTTAACAGCTGTCAGTGTCATGGATGTATTGAAGCACGAATTCTAACTGAACGAATATAGACTGGAAAATAAAGGTAATTTGCATTTGATATTTTATCTACAGTTATCAGTTTTAGAATACCATTTTTTTTTAATGAATTCGAGCGAGCTAGGGAGAGAGTGTGCGCCCGCGCGAGAGAGAGTGAGAGTAGCCACAGTGAAGCTTTTGGCTTATAAGAAAAACAACACGGCGGTCTCTTTTAAATTAAATGGGCATAGGTTGAAATTCAGCTGCTGAATGTATGTGTGTGTGCACAATTTCTTTCTAGAAAAATAGATAACGTTAGACATAAAGTTCCCACCTCAATAATAAAGCTGCGAATTTTTAGTGCGAGTGCATAGAAGCACGTCTGCTTCATAATACAACATTAAAGATACCTTTTAGTGAGCAAACGTGCCGCCCTCGCCTTGTGATGGCTTGGAATTCCAATGGAAATCGGATATGCGTGTTTAGACGTAGGTCACATGTCCAGAGATCGGATATGTATCGGATTTAAAACCACATTTGGAAGTGGCTCAGATCGGATGCGAAAAAATCGGATCTCGTGTGAATTTTTGTGTTTACACGTGTGCAACTAATTCCAATCTGTGTCAGATGTGAGCAAAAGATCGGATTTTTTTGTGCCAGTGTAAACGCAGCCTAAATGATTATTTTTAGTCATCAACTATGTTTTTGTCCTGTTGTTTTATGCGATTTTAAACTTGGGGTAATCATACAATTTTTTTTATTCATTACATCATAGATCGGAAATATTTTTTTCTGGAAACGGGCAGACTTAAATAAATAGCAATACAGTAGCAAAAAATACATGATTAAAATTGCAAAACAAAAATTAATAATTAATCCAGAGTTTGAACATTTATGAGTAGGCTAAAACATCTTCATTTGAACATGCGTTGTGTGACTGTTTACAGTAAGCTTACACATTGCTCAAACACAGCGCAAAAATAAAGAATTTATATAGGGGGAAATTTGACCTGCTGGTGGTTTTAGGTATAAATGCCCTGTTTTTAATCTGGTTTTATCTAAACAAATTTTAACAACAGGGGATTGTAAATAACACAATTTTAGTAAAAGTCAATGACTGGGAGACTTGGATATTTTGTTGAAAATCTGTTATGACAATTTGAAAAACAGCCATGGGTAAATTTTACCCTGTGACGGTTCTAGTGTTAAATGCATAGTGCCCGTCGTGTACGGTTGTCCTAAAGCCCAGTGGCATGCACAGACCTCCGGGAGGGCAGGGGTGAAAGCGCGTTCCGGGGGGTGGGGAGAATTGTGGTTGTGGGTCTCCCTCGGTTAGAATCACGTTCCGGGGGAGGAGAAATGAGAATGCGGGGCACCGCGATGTGACTGCAAATGGCACTTTCACTTTCGCGATCAAAGGGGCAGGGGCTCAAGCCCCCCCAGCCCCCCTCACTGTGCACGCCACTGCTAAAGCCTCTAAGGGTGGCGGTGGTGCCGGGGCTTGGGCCCATCATCGCTGCTTACAGCTATATTTTAGAATTGGTTCTTCATGTTTTTTCCCTTCCAAGAAAACCAACACTCAGCACAAAGTTTACAGAAATTGTCTATTTTAAGATTCAGTATATTTTTGCAGACAGTTTGAGGAAGCTGAGATAAAAAAAACTATAGGAAAATCAATAAATAATCAATGACAAATAACAACAGATGCATCACTGAAGGGAGTTTGTTCTCTTTCCTTGTGTATCAAAAAAGATAATAGATTGCATAAAATTGGTAGTTTTGGCCCAAACTCTTGTCAGACTTAGCCCAGAGTGTCATGTTTCTTGAGATGTTGTCGTCTGAAGGAAAGTGCTGCGTAGTTAACACAAGATAGTAGATTGGTAAGTGGGTAGTTGGTCTTTGGTCTTGGTTGATGGTAGTTAGACAATGTGCTGAGGGCCTCTGGACTCATTGAAGAGGATGGTGGCTGTTAGAGGAGTGATAATGAAGTGACACAGACTCTGGACTTTTACATAGCAGTGTTGATTCAATCAGTCCTCTGTGTGTACATGTTAGAATGAGGCAATCAGTCTGAATCACTCTAATGGTTATTTATCACTCTCTTGTAGTCCAGACTGTAAAGAAAACAGCTTACTGGTTTACATTTCCATCATTTAAGTGTCAGAAACATAATTTAACATTGTGTCTCAGCAAAGTAACAATATGAGCACAAATTATGTGCTATGATAGACGCTGCTTTTAAACGCTCTTATTCATGTTTGAGTGCTCTATGAGTGCTAAATGTTTCTATTTACAGCGTGTTTTACAAGAGTTAAGCATTGTAGCCAATCACAATCATATCTGTTGAGCTCATGAATGCAAAGGCCTATCAGAGCAGAGGTGCTAGTCAGTTAATTAGCTAGCCAGTCAGTTAATTCCCAGGTTAAGGGAAATAACATTCTTATTGTACAGTACTACTTAGAGCATGTAGTCAAAATCGGCATGATTAGGGATTCCAGTATGAGAGCATATAACACGGACAACTTTACGTGTGACATGAACAAGACTTTATTAACTAGACTAAACACTTAAACTACTCTAACATTCACACACATACAGTGGGTACGGAAAGTATTCAGACCCCCTTAAATTTTTCACTCTTTGTTATATTGCAGCCATTTGCTAAAATCATTTAAGTTCATTTTTTTTCCTCATTAATGTACACACAACACCCCATATTGACAGAAAAACACAGAATTGTTGACATTTTTGCAGATTTATTAAAAAAGAAAAACTGAAATATCACATGGTTCTAAGTATTCAGACCCTTTGCTGTGACACTCATATATTTAACTCAGGTGCTGTCCATTTCTTCTGATCATCCTTGAGATGGTTCTACACCTTCATTTGAGTCCAGCTGTGTTTGATTATACCGATTGGACTTGATTAGGAAAGCCACACACCTGTCTATATAAGACCTTAGAGCTCACAGTGCATGTCAGAACAAATGAGAATCATGAGGTCAAAGGAACTGCCTGAAGAGCTCAGAGACAGAATTGTGGCAAGGCACAGATCTGGCCAAGGTTACAAAAAAAATTCTGCTGCGCTTAAGGTTCCTAAGAGCACAGTGGCCTCCATAATCCTTAAATGGAAGACGTTTGGGACTACCAGAACCCTTTCTAGAGCTGGCCGTCCGGCCAAACTGAGCTATCGGGGGAGAAGAGCCTTGGTGAGAGAGGTAAAGAAGAACCCAAAGATCACTGTGGCTGAGCTCCAGAGATGCAGTCGGGAGATGGGAGAAAGTTGTAGAAAGTCAACCATCACTGCAGCCCTCCACCAGTCGGGGCTTTATGGCAGAGTGGCCCGACGGAATCCTCTCCTCAGTGCAAGACACATGAAAAAACACCTGAAGGACTCCAAGATGGTGAGAAATAAGATTCTCTGGTCTGATGAGACCAAGATAGAACTTTTTGGCCTTAATTCTAAGCAGTATGTGTGGAGAAAACCAGGCACTGCTCATCACCTGTCCAATACAGTCCCAACAGTGAAGCATGGTGGTGGCAGCATCATGCTGTGGGGGTGTTTTTCAGCTGCAGGGACAGGACGACTGGTTGCAATCGAGGGAAAGATGAATGCGGCCAAGTACAGGGATATCCTGGACGAAAACCTTCTCCAGAGTGCTCAGGACCTCAGACTGGGCCGAAGGTTTTCCTTCCAACAAGACAATGACCCTAAGCACACAGCTAAAATAATGAAGGATTGGCTTCACAACAACTCCGTGACTGTTCTTGAATGGCCCAGCCAGAGCCCTGACTTAAACCCAATTGAGCATCTCTGGAGAGACCTAAAAATGGCTGTCCACCAACGTTTACCATCCAACCTGACAGAACTGGAGAGGATCTGCAAGGAGGAATGGCAGAGGATCCCCAAATCCAGGTGTGAAAAACTTGTTGCATCTTTCCCAAAAAGACTTATGGCTCTATTAGATCAAAAGGGTGCTTCTACTAAATACTGAGCAAAGGGTCTGAATACTTAGGACCATGTGATATTTCAGTTTTTCTTTTTTAATAAATCTGCAAAAATGTCAACAATTCTGTGTTTTTCTGTCAATATGGGGTGCTGTGTGTACATTAATGAGGAAAAAAATGAACTTAAATGATTTTAGCAAATGGCTGCAATATAACAAAGAGTGAAAAATTTAAGGGGGTCTGAATACTTTCCGTACCCACTGTACATGCATACAGTTTACCAAGGGAAAGAGAGAGCTGAAGCAGAATACAGGAAAGCAAGAAGTTACAGCATTGTTTGAAATTCAGCAGATCGACAGCCTTGAGCAAACCATCAGTTTAGTTCTAACACGCCCTTCTTTAAAAGGGGTAAGGATACTTAATGTATCAAACAATGAGACTAAGTTTGATACTTGCATGTCTCGCCAATTTGAATTAAACTTGTCCTGATGCAATTTGTTGGGGCTCCAGTTGATCCTTGCTGATGTTGTCTTGGTGAGAAAGAACCAGTTAGATTCAGAGGATCTTTGGTGAATGGAAGGACAAGGCCGAAGCCTGGCACAAGCTTGGGGTTCCTTAGAAGCTTTTAGCTTCTTAGCATCATCTTCACATCAGCATTTCTCAGTAAAAGAGAATAAGAGAGACTGTGATCTTGTGATCAGTGATTTTAAAGGGTGAAGATGTCACACCCTCTTGAGGTGTCTGAGCCAATAAGGAGTTGTCCTCTCGGATGGAACTTTACGAGTCTTTGTGTCTTTGGCAGGATATTAGCATAAGACACTGGATTGGATGAATGAGAGAAGAACCTTCTAGATTCTTAAAATACTAATGTGTCACAGAGTTAGCAACATGTAACATTAATTAACAAATAGGAAATGGAAGTTGGAGTCCATCGATACTAAACATGCTACCCATGTGATTTTAGTTAACCATAAATTTTCAACTCCGAAACATTAATACCAAAATAGCTCAAAAGAGAGAATTAATACATAGAATAAACCCTATAAAAGGAAAGTCATGAGATGGGAAAAATTGAATACATGTTTATACATTTCTCAAGTGGTTATGTATAGAATATATAGGATTAAGAGGGTTTATTTGTCCTTCTCAGAAAGAATGAAGTCACAGTCACTAGTCTCTGCAAAATTCTTTCTGATCGTAAAAGTTCTTATCAGTTTTCCTGTGTCCTGTAACAGGACACCTAGTTCTGTCTGTGTGTTAGCTACGTTTGGGATGCTAGTTGCAGTTTTAGGGGGATGGGTTCACAGAACTTTGAGAGAGTGAGTTTCTGGATAATTCATTAAATATAATGAATAATTGTCTGTCTGACTGGTCCAGACGCTACATTCATTGTACAATTAAGACAGCTTTTTTATTATAACGGGAGTTTTCATGAGAGTGCAGAATTCAGTGAGCTTGTGCTTTAGAGATTGACAGCCTTTGTGATTATAAAGAGAGGGATCTTCTCTTGCTTTCTTTTTATTACCCATTCACAATCTGAATACAAGTTTAAATTTTCATGCTGCTAAGTACACTGCAAAGTTTCTGAATTGACAACCATATTTAAATGCGCTATTGAATTAGAAACTGTGATGATTGACAGTGATAACAAACGGATGAGACAAAACGGGACAAAATTTTTTAAAGTACTTAATTCAACAGTTTTTGCTCTGGTACCGAAACTGGTTCCGAGAACCGCAAAATGTTACTTGTATTTGGTACCATGATGACAACCCTTTATGAGTGCATAACTTTTAATAACAGAACCTTGTAAAAACAGGAATAAAATGTCTTTTATTTCAAAATTTAACCAGTATCTTTATGGTAGCTTATCATCGCTGTCAGGAGGATACCTTGTATGTCCAAAACTGCTACTTTTCAGGAAATGTAAAAAATAATGTTGTGGATTTATTTATGGTCAGACACTTGAATGCAGAGATGTTCACAAGTCTTTCATCTGAAGTCCGAGTCAAGTCTGAAGTCTTTAAGCTGGAATCTGAAGTCTTTTTTTAATCACTGGAGTCTGAGTCAAGTCTGGAGTCTTTTGTCACGAGTCCAAGTCCGAGTCAGAGTCAAAGCAGAACTGACAAAGACCATAGCAATATTGAATCAATCGATACATATTCTGCACTATAAATCATTGTATATTCTGTATATTACACTCATACTACCATTTTTGAGATACTGTGTGGAAATCTGGGGAAACACCTACACAACCAACCTATAGTCGTTATGCACATTACAAAAGAGAGCAATCAGAATCATCAAAAACTTTGGATATCTGGAACAGACAAATTCATTATTCTTAAAGTCACATACACTGAAGTTCATTGATATGGTTAAATTTAAGATGGCACGAGTAATGTTTAAAGCAAGAAATAATTTACTTCTGGGAAGTTTACAAAAATGTTTATGGAAAGGCAGGGTGGATATAACTTGAGAGAAGAATTAAACTTTAAAAAGCTCAAAATAAGAACAACTCTAAAACGTATGTGCATCACTATTTGTGGGGTGAAGTTGTGGAATGGTTTGTAACAGTTTATTGAAACACTATTAAAAGGATATGAGGATGAACAGAGGTGATTGTGAGTTATAATACTGATTGCATTGGGATGTGTGATTTTTAGGGTGATGGGTTGTTTGGTGTAAAATGTAAAAATTTGGTGTTTAAAATTACATTTGTTATCTTGCTATGAATATATAATATATAATGATATATATAAAAATATATAATATATACTGGAACTATTTAGAGTTGTATAAGGGGTGGGAAAAATAACAAGCTTTAGCTTCATCCTGCTCCTTTTCGGACATATGCGATTATTGTTTATAACACGTTATAGATATTGTTTTTTCCTTCGATATTTTTTGTTCAAAATAAAAGAAAGAAAGAAAGGAAACGTTCCCTTTTGTTACGGTTCACTCGCATTGCATCAGTTACTGACGCTTTGGGGAATGCAATCCAATAGCTCCGTGCTACAAGCGCAGAATGGAAGACCCTAGGGAACTCCAGGTAAGGGCCCTTAACAGGCCTTTCATCAGTCCACCCTGGGGTGAAAATACCTGGGGCAAAGCAAGTATTTGCCCAACGTTGATAAGCTCAGGCCATGAGGCTGAAGCAATTGGGGCATCCCATCATGGGGCAACACTCCGAGCACACTAGACCCTACAAGGGTCCTTGACTGGCTTAAAAAGACAACATCTGTGCCTAAAGGGCAGGGACGTTTTAAAACCTGACAAAGGTGAGGACCAGCCAGCCGCCGCTCAGATATTGCCAATGGACACTGTGCTAGACCATGCCCAGAAGGAGGCCATTACTCTAGTGGAGTGGGCCCTCACTCCAATAGGGCATTCTAAACCCAAGGAGGCGTAAACCAGTGCTATCGCGTCCGCTATCCAACAGAATAGTCTTTTCTTCGTAAACTGCAGCCCTTTAGCGCTGCCTCCAAAACACACAAAAAGCTGCTCTAAAGCCTTCAACGTAGGTGTAAGAACTGCTTATCCTCAGAGGGTAATGACGTGTGCTCTGAACGGAGTGGAAAGCACCTTTGGCACATAGCCTTACCTTGGCTCAAGGACGACTTTACCGTCATTTGGGCCAAACTCAATGCTTTCAACGGGAGTGCCTGCAGGTCGCCTACTCGCTTGACCGATGCCAAAGCCAGCAGGAGGGCAGTCTAAAGCGAAAGGGGCCATAGCTCGGCCGTCTGCAGAGGCTTGAATGAAGGACCTCTGAGAGCCCTGAGGACCATGAATAGGTCCCAGATTGGAATTGTGTGGTGATGGCAGAATGAGCCTTGTAGCCCCCCTAAGGAAATTCGCTGTCAGGTCAATCATACCAACTGATTGGCCAGCAATGGGAGCGTGGTATGCCGCAATAGCTGCCACATAGACCTTTGGTGTGGATGGGGTGCATTGCCATCCAGCAGCTCCTGGATTGTTCCGGGCTGCACACCATTTGGAAAAGACAGACCACTTGAGGGCATAAAGGCACTTAGTAGAGGGCTCTAGTATTCATGATACTCTGAGGGAGGTGCCCGTTGTGATGCCACAGATGGGGGCTCCACATCTCAGGTTGGAGGTGCCAAATTGTCCCTTTTGCCTGGGAAAGGAGGTCCCTCCTCAGTGTGATTGACCAGGGAGCTGCTGACAGCAGCTGCACCATTCCAGGGAACCACGGCTGGTTCTGCCAGAACAGAGCCACTACACTGTAAAAAAATCCCTGTAAAATTTATGGTAAAAAACCAGCAGCTGTGGTTTGCAGAACTTTACTGTAAAAAATACAGTAGCAACGTAATAAAAAAAAATACATATACAGTTAAAAAACGTATTTCATTAACTGGTATAATGTTAATTTACCAGCCTAATGAAGTACTAATATCTGTTTTGTACCTTTGTAATACACTGACAACCACCAAACACAGTGGTGATGAGAGTCACATGATGAATCAAAGTTCATCACAAGCAGCTTTTCCAAAAGCTGAGAAGGACAATACTAATATATAGAAGGTGCACACAGTGTCATTCACACAAACACTAAACACCATCATGGTAACACACATGAAATTTTAAAAATGCAAAAAAACATTAATTTAACAATATTAATTGTAACCTTAAACCATAATGTACATAACTGATTAGAAAAAAAACTAAGAAAAACTAAGAAGAAACAGAGTTATTTCAGGGAAAAGACATCAAATGTGAAGTGTCATGCAGTGTATATTTTTTTTACAGTGTAGAAGGGCCGAGAGTCTGTCCTCCCTGATTTGTCTGATGACCTGAGGGAGAAGAGCTACCTGGGAGAAGGCATACAAGTGCAAGCTGGGCCAGGAGGCGAAGAGTTTGACCTCTGCTTGCCCGAAGAAAGTCCAGACCATCTGAACCGTTTGGGGATGGAGTCACCATTCACCTTGAGACACTCTGCTCCGGGACAGCATGTCTGTTCAGTCTGTCCGGCACCTGCACTGCCTCCACCAAACGGAGGTTGTGCTGTGCCCACAGGAGGAGGCTCCTCGCCAGCTTGTACAGAGGGCACGACCTTGGAGGTTTATGTAGGCTACCACCGTCATGTTGTCCAAGTGGACCAGGGCGTGATGCCCCTTCATGTCTGGCAGGATGGCCTTGAGAAAACTGCCATCATTTCCAGGCAGTTGTTTTGCCAGCACTGCTCCTGGCCTGACCAGGAATCGAATGCCAGCCTGCCATCGCACAGGGCGCCCCAACCTGAGTTGGAGTCATTCGCTGTTTCCTTCTGGAGACCAACCGCAGATCTATCCCCGACTGATACAGTTTGGGGTGCTCTCCAAGGGGCCAATGCCTTAACACAGCTGTAGGTCACCCTGAGATTGAGGTGTCCCAGACGCCAAGTGTAAGGTGGAACACGGGCTGTGCCGCAAGCTGTTGCATTTTCCGAGAGTGTTCCGGCAAAAGCTAGGCACTCATCTGTGCTGAATTGAAAACTGCACCAAGGAAGGATATACATTGGTTGGGCGACAGTGAACTCTTCGACTGCTCATGCTTTGACTGGGCCAGAACATGCCAGTCGTCAAGATAATTCTGCGAGTGAATTGGAGCGAGTAATCTTGTTTGATTGTTTCCAAGACCCATTTTGACACACCCAGAATGGCTTTCCAAAAGCCTGGCTTTGGGTTGCGAGGGGCTGGAGCATTTTGAGTGGGGGGACTGACATTTACACTGCTGTGAGAGGAAGATTGAAGAGGAGAAGTGCACTTTTTGTGAAGGTGTTTGTTTCTTATTTTTTGGTTCGTTGTAACAGCGATGAAATGCTTGGGTGTGTACACATTTAGCAGGGCAAACCCAGCATCTGCAACAAACAACACGCCCCCGACACCTGGAACTGAACAGGAGGTTAGGAGGTGAACACAAAGTCTCTTGGAAGGTGGTCCGGCCACAGCGGGATTAGCCTTCTCCTCCTCTCGTCTGACGCATCAGGACTGCTTTGGCTGCAACTCAGGATCCAACACTATCTTCAGGTGGGGATCCTGGGGCTTGGGAAAGGGATAGCACTTGGCACTGCGGGAGTGCCGTCTGACCTCAGGCTCTGCCTTAGGTTGAGGCTGAGCAGGCACTGCTGCCAGTTTGGTGGGCTGCTGAGTCAACGAGGGCGGCTAGAAGCAGCAGCTGAGCTGGATCACTTCAGCAGGAAGTGGCGCATGACTTGTGATAACTTCTGGGCCACGGTGAAATGCTCAGCAAAGCCGCCCACAGCAGTGCCAAACAGTCCTGTGGGAGAAACTAGGGAGTCAAGGAAGGCTGTCTTATGTGCATCCTTGATCTCCATTTAGTTTAGCCAAAGGTGGTGCTCAAGGACCACCAGATTGGCCATTACATGCCCGATTGCTTGGGCCATTGACTTATTGGCATGCAGACCGAGGTTGGTTGCGCTGCGCAGCTGTTTAAAAGCAGCGAGGTCTGGGCCAGTCTCATCCATTGTGTGGAGGAGCTTGTCCTGGAAAACTTGAAGCACCGCCATTCTGTGGAGAGCAGATTCAGCTTGTCCAGCCGCGGTGTAGGCCCTGGCCGCTAGAGTCGACATGGTCCTGCATGGCTTGGAAGGGTGGATAGCTTTGACCTTACATCCCAGGCGGGCAGAGGTGTGGGATCGCTTTCCTTAAAGCACAGCGTGGTGAAACTCATGCTCTTGCAGTGAGAGCAGCTCGTCTTGATGAGCGCAGCCCCAGCGTGGGCATGGCCCAGGAAGCCGACGCACTCGTGGTGGTCATCCGAGGGGTGCAGGGGAGCCCTGCATGTTGAACTCACTGAATGTTCTAATCACACTGGTGTGATCGTATGCTTTAAAGGTTTATTTATCAAATGTAATTTTTTGTCTATTGGAAGCTGTGTTTAAATCCATTTTGCTCAAAAATCTGAGGGGGCATGTGTTTTATTGTCCCCACCACTTTTTTGGAACTTTTTTGATTTTACGGCACGGATGTACCTAATACAAAAGAAACATCTCCAGTTTAGCATCTCCAGATTAGCAGTTCATTCGTTTGTGATAAATAAGAGGTTATAGAAGATCTTTCTATTCATCAAAGTATTCTGAAACAAGGAAGGAAGGAAGCTTTTCTTCCAACTCTAATTAAACACAGCTGAACCACAGACAGACACGCTTACTGTTGTTGTAGCTCGATTGAAATCAAAGACAATATAGGAGACAGACCACTGTTTCTCAAAATAAGTGAGAGGAATCGCTATCCCTTTAAAGTTTGTGTCAAGGTTTGACTGGTTTGCATGGCCCTTATTTTTCCATATGTAACCATATCAGTGGGTTTATATTTTCCCCTGTATTATTAGTCACTACAGGGTATGGGATTTTTGTGATGTCACAAGTTAATTGGTGTCATTATATCATTTTACTGTTGCTCCAAAGTAATTAGTCAAATGACAGGTGATTTGATCAAAAATCCCTGAACTGACTGCCAATATGCAAATATGGCAGATTTCAAATCACACTTTGGGTTCCTGTAATGAAGCAAGTGCCTTTTGAAGTCAATGATAATGCAAATGGAAAGCTATATAGGAGATCTGTAGGTATTATAGATCTCCTTCTTCCTACCTCTGGATATTGATTGTTAAGACAGCATTTTTATGGTTTCACACACAGCCTATAAAGTGGTTTTATAAAAGGAAGTCCTGCATTCAGTTATTGTGAAAGGCATTACTTGACCTTTTTTGCCTTTAAAGCAGGGTTATTATCATTAATTAAAACTAAAACCATTAAAAAAACAAAACATTTTCATTATTTGAAATCAAATAAACATTAGCAGAAATAAAATAAAATATAAAACCAAACTTGTTTTATTTCAGGTAGTGGCCAAGGCAACATTTCTCATTTTACAGTACTAAAATAACTACAAAAAACAAACAAACAAATAAAAAAATAAAAAAAATAAAAAAAATATAGACATTTATAAAATGAAAACAGAAAATATAAAAATAAAATCTAATTTAAAATCTTGACAAAAACTACATCAGTAATACTAAAATAACAATTTTAAAGGTGCATATGCTTTAGCCAGACCAAAATACAGATTTTTAACCTTGTGCAAAACAAGAAACATTTAGAGTATTGTAAGATTTGATTCGTGTTGAACATGCCGTATGCTTGCCAAACAGTTTTTTGTAATATTTTGGTCAGGTAGATAGGAGCTGACTAGAAAATGCATGCCCTTGGGATTTACCAAACAAACAAGTAAATTCATTTGCAGGAAGACCTTAATCAAAGAGCAGGATTGAGCACTCGTGTTTACTACTTTTTATTTATATTTAATATTTGGAGAAAGTATGTCATGCCATCCCCAAAGCTACACAAAAGAAGAGTTTTCTTCTCCTCCCTTTTTTCTTTCTTTCCTAGCTTGTTGTAAGAGAAAAACTGAGAGAGAGGGGGATACAAAGAGTGGATTGTGTAAAATGGGTCTTGTGACAGTATTCAGGCAGCAAGGCTCCAAGTATAGAGTGATGTGGGGAGCAGAGCTTTGTGCGTGTGTTTGTGGAGGGGAGTGCTTATCCAGTGGCCAACTCAGGCGTAAGCTGTCAGGCCCAGGTCACGTGACTGCCGTTGTCATGACAAGCAAGCGTCATCCCATGTACAATGCTCAGCCGTGCAGCTCAGCAGACATTCAGAGGCTTAGACTGAGCTCTACAATGAACTTACACTTCATTTCATTCTGATTCACAGCCCTAATGTGACTCTAATATATTGTGCTTTATAAAGTTTGCAATATGCTGCAAAAAAAAAAAAAAAAAATCTTTTCTTAATCAGTATCTTGGTAGTTGACAACTTGTCAATTCGTTTTTTTCAACATTAAGGTATTATATTATATTATATGTTATATTATATTATATTCATTAAAAACTTTTAATCAGATTAATTATGTGATATGATGTAGGGATGGGCATTTTTGGCAATTTTTCATTTCGATCATCAATAGGTTTCAAAAATGAGTAATCGAGTACTCAGGGGGCAGGGCGTGTGCGGGGAGCAGGGAGTGTTCGGGGAGCAGGGCATGGCCAGCATGGAAATAATGAAAATATCTGAAGACTGTTATGAAAATGAATGTTAAAAATAAAAATATGACATAAAAACCTGTTTATGAAAACATGAACACGTGATTAGAACACTGTTAGATTATGATTATGATGCAGCAATATTATTAAGAAGCATCTAAAAGGAATAGCTGCCTGAGGTGAAGAGTGACTTTTTGCCAATAAACTGAAGCCCGTTCTATGTAACATCCTATGATATTAATCAGATAACTCAGATACATAACATAGACATAACATTACAACTTGTATCTGCATAAAAGGATGCAAATGCGAGTGAACTTTAAGTTACGCGCTATAGCGAGAGTGGGAGAGAGAGAGAGCTCCCGCCATGATGCTTTCATGACAGCGCGCTGAAACACGGGCAAGGACAGAATTTACTATAGATTTCTATAAAGTTCTCATTACAATGCTATGTTTATGGCAGATTTGTGCTTTATTTTCATCAAGTTCGCGAATGCAAACGTGAGCTTGACCGAAAGTGTAACTCCGATTGCGCTTTAAAACGAAAGCCAACGAAACGAAAGCACAACAAATTCACATTCTATTAGGCTACATTAGTGTCACTATTGTAATTTTTTATTTATTCTAATATTTCAGCAATATTTTGGATTCAATTTGCACTTTCTGATCAACCAAAATGTTATTTTATGAAAATCACTGATGATCATAGGCGCCGATTTGTGTTTCTGCCGGTGGGTGCCCAATCTCTATGAGAAAAAGCACGCTGAGATTCGTGACAGGACAAAGTTTGAGCACGTCCAGTGTGTAACATTGTTCATAAGATACAGGAAGAAGGAGGCGTTCCCTCACGGCTCTCACCCGCCCTGCTCGTCACATACCCCCATCGCCCCTCGCAGGGCGGGGGGTACTCCCGAGACTGCGGTCTACTCCCCCCGGGGGCCAGTCTTGGCGGCCGCAGCACCTGGGGATAAGGACAGACGAGACGAGAGAAAAGGAGAGGGAAGCACAGGGAGCGACAGACGAGAGAGGAAAAAGGAAAAGAAAGAAAAAAAAATTCTTGGTCCAGTTCCCTGACACACTGCCGCTCGGTCCTCAGCCAGCCGAGAGGCTCTTCCTCACGGTGCCATGCGATGGTACTGGACGCTCGGTGGATGGCTCAATCCTCCTCTGCCCCCTGGCAGCCGGTGATGGCTCCTCCGGCTGAGGGCAGCCGGCAGCGAGTCCCCCGTTCCCTGCTCCTCCCCTTCATTGCGGACGACAGCAGGCTCCGGCCCATGGCGAACGGCGGCGACTCCTCCGCTCCCTCTTGGACGGCAGCCACCCCACCTCGTCCCAGGAGCACGGCAGCGAGCTCTCCGTCCCACCCGATGTATACTCGCTCCAGCACCACCGCCTCGGGCAGCCACTCGCGGTCTTCACACTCCCGCGCTGCCCGGCCTCCTCAGCACTGCAATCCCCCTCAGCAGCGAGGGCTCTCCGACAGCATGTCCCTCCTTCCTCCCGAGTTTTGGCACCTATGTAACATTTGTTGATACGGGAAGAAGGAGGCGGGAACCGGTGAACGTTCAACATAACTTTAATATATAAAATAAACAAATACAAAATTAAAGTAATGCCGGCAGACCCTCATGGACGTCTGCCGGCCGCACAAACATAATACAACATAACTTAAAGTCCAGGCCTGGTCCTCTCTCGTCCTTCACTGTCGTCGCTCCCCTTTTATGCTTCCGGAGCTCCTCCGTGAGAGACTCGAGACCGGTGCAATGTGCTGCTGACGCTCATTATCACTTGCGTCACTGCCCTCGCGCCGTTCCCTCACGGCTCTCGCCCGCCCTGCTCGTCACACAGTGCAAGAGTCAAAGAAATCCGCATCCGAGCAGAGAGATTCATGCTCGTGAATTACATGAATGCGCTCTCGCATGCGTTACAAATACGCTCTCGACATTAACGAAATAGAAACTGCCTCAAATGGACTATAAAAATGAAAAGAAAGCCGTGTCTGAAGGCTTCAATCGAATTTTATTGGTTGAAATGAAATGAGAATATCTTGTGTTTTTTTCGTGGGTGTTCGGCGGCTCGGCGCCTATGCTGAAGATTATTGCTAAATTAATTATGAATATAATTTAAAGGATATTTTCAGCACAAGATAAAAGCTTGGCGCTGCACAGCTTGCATTGAACTGTATTTTCATCTATCTTGTCAAAGTGAAGCCAGACATTCTCTCTCACGTCTTTTGACGCATGCTGTGGCAAGCTAAACAATCAGAGCTCAAGTGCTGCTATAACCAATCAACAGAAGGAAAAAAACAAGCATTTCGATCGTCGCTGTCACGGTCGAGTACTCGAGTACTCGATCGCTGTTGCACATCCCTAATATGATGATATATCAACTTTACAATCACAATTAGCTTCAAATACTTATCCATTAATGTTTTTTTACAAATAACTTGTCCATTACTTTATCAACATCAGCATTTATTATATTATATTAGAAAAGTTGTCAATAAAATAAAACTATTAATTAAATTATTTACATTATATGATGAATATTACATCAGTTTAATCACAATTTAATAATGGACATTACTTAAAAAACACGCAACTTTGTGGCTGGTAACAGAATACTTCCTAAATTGTAACTTTGAAACAAGCTTTTTCTGTTAAGCTGCTTCGAAACAATATGTATTGTGAAAATCGCTACACAAATAAACTTGAATTGAAATGAACTGACAATTTGCCACATATACAGTATAGATACTTACTGAGCCTCAAAATGAAGATAATTCAAAGACATTACATTATTGTGCAAGGGGCTTACAGGCAGAGGTCGCGTTGACCGAATATTTTCCGTCATTGAATTTTTTTAGCAGTGACGGAAAAATCTGAAGGCCGTCCGTTGTTTTGACAGATTACACTAGGTGGTCTATTGTAACTTGTAACTGTAATTCCCACCCCTGTCCAGTTAGTAACGAGGGTACTCCAATGTGACAGCAGAGTGTGGGTTCAGCCTCCAGAACAAAATTAAAACTGCCATGAGAAGCCGGCTGTGTCCGAAAGCTGAAAAATGCAGTCTTCGAAGGATGCATTCCAAGGTAGGAAGGCATCAAGGCATGTCCGAATCCAGTGTTAGCTTCACTTCCTGTCTCCTGCATGGAGAAGGGTCTGTCTGCATCCCGCAGTACTGCAAACCATGCCCCTGCAAGTTATGCCTACTACTACAAGTTAAGTATTTCCACGAACAACCAAGTGTGGATGTCATTGACTAAAACAATCTTTTGAAGTAAATAATTTTATGTTTTATGTATGAAAATTTTGTAAGACTGACATATATTGCTTTTGAATCTTATGGAGTATGAAATAACAGCTATTAGAAAAACATAAAATAAATTATATAATCAAATTAATACAGACTCATAAGAGTTTCATAATTAAAATACTTTAAAAACGAACTTACAGCGTCTGGTGATCTATGTAACACAATCTGTATTCCTTATCACTAGGTGGCGATAATGAAGCTTAAAAAGCGAGGAAAGTGAAGTAGAAGAAGAGCTGTACTAGTGACAACATCAGCGATTCTAGATATTCATGACTGACAACGTCACTTCCGCTATGCTTGCCGCCATTTTTGTGTCCGACATGGCAACGAACACAGCAGTGCATTATTGTATCATCTTTAGCTTCAGCGCGAGCTCTCAAACAGAAACAAAACATTATTAACTATGATTGGGGCTCTCATATACATTATAACATTATATTTGTATACACTATTGTAACAAAACATTGTAAATTCTTTGGGCTTAGTTGCTGTGTTTCGGCGTGTTGTTACGGGAAGAACGCTTTCACAACAGGAGCTGCATTCTGACTACGTAACTTAGTTCAAGTTTATCTGTGCGTGATTTTGTGCAAAATAAAAGTTGTAATATTATTATTATTATTATTATTATATAATATTATTATTATTATATGTATTTCTTTTGTATAAATATCCACAGTAGTGCCCCCGAGAATAAAGTGGATATATCTTGTACATAATCCATTGCCATACGCCAGAAAAAGTGTTACCAAAAAATCTATTGCCTAACAAAAAATAAAATAACATAAAATGATTGAAGCCAACCATTTATTCCTCCGATCTAACTCCTTTGGGATCGAATAAAATTGTAGTTCGGGGTTTCTCTGATGACTGTTGTTACAGCCAACAGCACAACATATCCCAGGCATATTGTAACCTTGTGTGAACCTTCTGGGAGTGTTTCGTTGATCTTCCTCTGGCAGTTGTGGCTGCTGTGACCATAGACTGAAACAGATCGTGCAGCTGTGACCGGGCGAAATATGGTCCTAATGAATAGAGCGTCGATTGAGATTAGTTCAATTAATTTCTTTACGTTTTGTTTATATTATAATCGGAATTGTTATTAATATATTGTGTTCATATTTGCCTGTTCAGGCCCATAAGGCCAAAAAAACAAACATTCATCTGCTTTGTGTGGTGTTGAACATGAAAGTGATGCACAGTCTATATTCATCTGTTCTTTTCCTAAATGAATAAATGCATAATCTTGCCCTTGTGCTCATCCTGTAGGTTTCATGATTAAAAATGAAAATCTGAACAAAAACAAAAGCTATTAAAATTCTTATTATCATTAAAATATTAAAATTAAAATGATGGGTAATAATAGATTATGGCAGAATTTTTACGACCCTCTCCGAGACAGGGGTAGCTGCAGGTTGTAGTAATGGGCATGCCGAAAGGTGAATGCTACAACAGAAACTAACTCCCGGCCTAACCCCACACCCTAACAAGCAGCTTTTGTGACCAATTGTAAAAACCTTTCGCCATGCCCATTACTCCAACCTTCAGAAACCCACACTTGAAAATAACGGACAATCAGAAAGTCTAATGCTCTCTCTTACAGATCAAATTATTATGCAATCTTTGTCTTATTTTCCAGTAAAATTATGTAAATGTAAGTTAACATTTACAGTACCTGAGATGTAAAATTGTGTAAGGCGCTAAGACTTGTTGTCAGACAATATAATTTGAAATTTTTCCTATTTCCATTTGTAATGTGCAAATTTTGTCTCTTCAGCCTCACAAACATTTGCTTAAATGGAACAAAACAAGCTATAATTTTATTCAAAATGAGAAGGAAAATTGGTTAATTGGTTAAAGGTCTTATTTGTAAACATTAGTTAATGCATTAACTAACAATGAATTAGTTCATAAAAATGTCCATGTTAGTTCACAGGGCATTAACTAATGTTAACTTTTGATCTTAAAAATGTGTTAGTAAATGTAGAAATTAACATGAACTAAGATTAATAAATGCTGTAGAAGTATTGTTCATTGTTAGTTCATGTTAACTAATGTTAACTAATAAGTGTTACAAAAAATCTTTTGCTATTTTAATTCTCAGGTCATTTTTTTTTTTTTAGATATTAAAACAGGCAGGTACAAAAACAATAAAGGTACTGATGAGAAATATGATTCAGTATATGACTGTTTATTCATCTTAAACCAGTTTATTAATTCCAGAATGTGAATGAGCATCTTCAGAGTATAGGCCCAAGAGAAAATATTGACACACCGTCAGTCAGCATAGAAAGAGATGTCACATGACCTCTGACTATTATTAATGAATTAAGCCCGAAAGGGCATGGATAATAAGCAGCAGTAGTCAAAAGAAATCTTTTTACTCAAAGGATTCTTTTTTCTATAATAATACACTATGAGATTAGAATAAAATCCTTTAAGATGGGTCTTTAAAGAAGTTTTTTCCTAATAATGAATAAATGCTTTTTTTTTTTTTTTTTTATGAGTTGGTGAGGTACAGCAGAAACACTTAATCTTTCCCACACACAAACAGTATGACTTTATCTCCATTTAGGGTTTGATGGTGGTGGATGACTATCAGGCCTGGCTAACTCTTACATTTAACCTTATTAACACTGAAGCTTCTCAGAGCACTGTCACTTAACTCCAGCTCGGACGCCAAGTCACGACTGAACCTGTCCTGATGAGCAGTGGATGCCAGATCAATGAACATTCGTGTAGATTTTTTCAAAATGAAGACTAGAGTCAGAATATTCTGGCCACACTTAAATATAATTAAAAGTGACAATAAAATAAAAATGACAAAAAAACATCATAAAGGTATTTTAAAAGTGATCCATAGTGGTCAGTTATTCACTGAAAATGATGTGCCATTTAGTTGCAGTCAAATTACATACTGTCAAATTAGTGTCCAAGTCACTGGTATATGCTTTAAAGGATCCATATAAATTTTTTTTTTTTTTTTTTTTTTTTTTTTTTTTTTTACATTGCATAAAAACTAACATATCTTTTATGTTGTTTATATAGCCACTAGGGTGGAAATATCTAAATATGAGGTAAACTGCATGAATTTGTTTTTGCTTTCTCTCGTAGGTTGGTGTCATCCATTCATGCTGTTATGGCTACCGCAGCTGGAATCATTGTGGTGTCCTCGTGCAAAGGCAATGTGATTATGGACCGGTAAGTGGACCAATCCTGTTCCACACCTTTCACGGTGCACTAATAATGAGCTTTTCTGCAGCAAATTATTATATTGTCCTGCATCTTTGTGTAAAGGTAATGATAAAACAGATAAAGCAGCACTAGATGGTGATAGGTCAATACAGTGTAGAAAACACTTATTTCAGTAACCAATTACAATTAAATTCTTTTAAACGATTTAAACAATTTTTTTAATAGAAATACTTTTATTTATCAAGGACGCATTAAATTGACGCAGAAGTGACAGTAAAGACTTTTACAATGTTTAACAAATTTTCGGTCACACTTTAGTTTAGGGTCCAATTCTCACTATTAACTAATTAACTATGACTTTTGCCTCAGTAAACTCCTAATTACTGCTTATTAATAGTTAGTAAGGTAATTGTTAAAGGATTAGTTCACTTTCAAATGAAAATTAGCCCAAGCTTTACTCACCCTCAAGCCATCCTAGGTGTAAATGACTTTCTTCTTTCTGATGAACACAATCAGACTTATATTAATAAATATCCTCACGCATCCGAGGTTTATAATCTCAGTAAGTGTTACCAAACGAGTATGAGCTGAAGAAAGTGTCTCCATCCACATCCATCCATCATTTAACAAGTTAAGAAGTAAAATATCTAGCTTCCACCAGACCGCCTTCCATATTCTACTTACGAAGAAAGTGTAAACTGGCGTCGCGTCAGTTACACTTTTTCCGTAAGTTGAATAGGGAAGGCTTAGGATGTAGTGTAAGCTTTTTGAACTGCTAGAGTTTTACACTTTCTTCGTAAGTAGAATACGTAAGGTGTTCTGGCGGAAGCTAGATATTTTACTTCATAACTTGTTAAATATGGGCATTTTTTTTACACAAATGCATCGCTTCGCTTCAGAAGGCCTTTATTAACCCCCCCGGAGCTGTGTGGAATATGTTTATGATGGATGGATGTGGATGGAGACACTTTTTTTTTTCAGCTCATACTCGTTTGGTAATGCTTACTGCCATTATAAAGCTCGGATGCGTCAGGATATTTATTAATATTTCTCCGATTGTGTTCATCAGAAAAAAAGAAAGTCATATACACCTAGGATGGCTTGAGGGTGAGTAAAGCTTGGGCTAATTTTCATTTGAAAGTGAACTAATCCTTTAAGTTTAGGTATTGGGTAGGATTAAGGGATGTAGAATACTGTATGGTCATGCAGAATAAAGCATTAATATGTGCTTTATAAATACTAATAAACAGCCAATATACTAGTAATATGCAAACTAACAAGCAAGTAGTTAATAGTGAGAATTGGACTCTAAACTAAAATGTTACCAAATTTTCTTTTACAAAAAAATTCTGTTCCAAATAAATGCTGTTCTTTTGAACTTTCTATTAAAGAATCCTGAAAAAATGTATCAGTCTCCAAGTCAAGTCAAATCAAGTCAAGTCACCTTAATTTATATAGCGCTTTTTACAATGCAGATTGTGTCAAAGCAGCTTTACAGTGATAACTGGTATATAATTTTGGCTGCACAGCAGCTCTTAAAGAATGGTGTCAATGCAGGCAGATCAAAGCACTGTTGAATATCAAATGTCAAGTCAAATGTCAAGTGTCCCCAACTAAGCAAGCCAAAGGCGACAGCGGCAAGGAACCCAAACTCCAACAGGTGACATCAGGTGGCAAACAGGTGGCAAATAGGTGTTAAAATGGAGAAAAAAACCTTGGGAGAAACCAGGCTTAGTCAGGGGGCCAGTTCTCCTCTGGCGAACAGTGCTTTGTTACGATTCAGGTAGCTATCATAAGTCCGATAGGATCGCAACATCCACAAACATATTAAGCCGCACGACTGTTGTCAACATTGATAATAATAAGAAATATAGGCAACACTTTATAATAAGGTTCATTAGTTAACATTATTTAACTACATTAGTTAACGTGAACTAACAAAGATTAATAAATGCTGTAAAGATGCAGTTCATTATTAATGTTAATTTCAATATTTACTAATACATTATTAAAATCAAGAGTTGTATTTGTTAACATTAGTTAATGCACTGTGAAGTAACATGAACAAACTATGAACAGCTATATTTTTATTAACTCACGTTAACAAAGATTAACAAATACAGTAACATATGTATTGCTCATAGTTAGTTCATGTTAGTTAATACGTTAACTAATGTTAACAAATTAACCTTATTGTAAAGTGTTACCAAAATGTATCTTGAGCACCAAATCAGCATATTAGTATGATTTCTGAAGGATCGTGTGGCACTGAAAACTGGAGTAATGATGCTGAAAATTCATCTTTACCATCAAAGGAATAAATTACATTTCAAAATAGAAAAAAACTTATCTTAAATTGTAATAATATTTCACAGTGTTACTGTTTTTACTGTATTTTTGATCAAATAAATGCAGCTTTAGTGAGCATAAGACACCTCTTACTTCACTTCTCTTAAAAAAAAAAAAAAAAAAAAATCTTACTAACCCCAAACTATTCAATGGCAGTGTAAATTCTGTTTCTATATGAAAGATATGACTGCACACTCACTTGCAGAAAGATTTATGCACCAACGTTTCGGCACAAAGCCTTTGTCAAGGTATATGACCTAGACATATACCTTGACAAAGGCTTTGTGCCGAAACGTTGGTGAATAAAACTTTCTGCAAGTGAGTGTGCAGTCATATCTTTCATATACATTTAGATTTATCTTTCTTGACTTGCACCTCGGACGGAGTGCGTTTATGTTTTGATTAGTGTAAATTCTGTTCTCATAAATTATGAAAATATAGAATTAAATTACAAAATAAAATCTGTTTAAATCCTCTTTCTCTAAAGCGTCACTACACTGCGTCAACAGTTTGATGTTCACAATTGGTGTGATGTTGCTTTAAGAAGGCGGTCCATTAGACCCTACCTGCCCATTCCTTTGTTCATCTCAGTGGCCAATCACAACAGCCTCAGGGCAATAGTGCTTACCTCTATTCTCATGCCACATCTGCTGACCCTTTGGCTCCGCCCCCACCCCAAGGACAGAGGGAGGAGGAGATTAGGTACACGGAGTCCCAGGGCAACAGCTGTTACCTTCCTCTGCACCCTTCCTCCCTCTGCTCTTCCCTGGCACTAGACTGACACCTGCAATTTCAGCCTCTGCCACCTGTTCATGTGGGCTGGGTGAAATGGGTGCGTGTGTTTGTGGCATAACAGAGTAATCCATGGAAGGCACTTGCCAGGCAGGCCTAGAGAAACTCCCAACCACCCTGCTAATCCCCCAAAGGCTTAATAGTTGGCTTGAGCACATGCGCAGCCGTGATCCTGAGTGACAAGGAGCATCCAATGACACTGTGAGTGTTAAAGGAATAGTTCACTCAAAAATGGAAAATCTGTCATCATTTACTCACCCTCATGTTGTAGAAATAATTCAGATATTCAGAGTTTTCACTTTGATCATATAGAAAGGAACAGCTTACATATTCTGCTAGATAATTCTTTTTGTTTTCCACCCAAGAAAGACAACAGCAACAACAAAAATAATCATAATAATAATAAATAAAAAAACACCTTAGATTTACACTATCGTTCAGAAGTTTGGGGTTGGTAGGATTTTTTCATGTTTTTGAAAGAGGTCTCTTATTCTCCCCAAGGCTGGTCAAAAATACAGTAAAAGAGCAATATTGTGAAATATTATTACAGTTTAAAATAACTTTTCTATTTCAATATATTTTAAAATTCCAGTGATGGCAAAGCTGAATTTTCAGCATCATTACTCCAGTCTTCAGTGTCTTCAGTCTTTAGTGTCACTTCAGTGTCTCTCGATCCTTCAGAAATTAATTCTGTCCTTCATTCTATTATGCTGATTTGGTGATCAAGAAACATATTTTTTTATTATTAGTAATACTGAAAACAGTTGTTGGTTAATATTATTTAATGGAAACCATGATACAATATTTCAGGTCTCTTTGTTGAATAGAAAGTTCAAATCAACAGCATTTATTTGAAATATAAATCTTTTTAACATTTTTTTATTGTAACTTTTGATCAATTTTAAAGCATCCTTGCTAAATAAAAATATGAATTTCTTTTAAAAATCCATCTTACTGACCCCCCAGTTTTGAAAGGTAAGATACATGGGATACATACGATATATTCCAAATCTTCTGAAACCTTTATGCATACTGTTCGTTGATATGTATGTATGTTAATTTTCATGTCTATGATAATAATTTGCCTATGGCCCAGGCTTTCGTGTACCTTAGCTATTATGTTTTCGGTAACACTTTACAATAAGGTTCATTAGTTAAACATTAAATGTTGAAATTAACATTAACAAAGATTAATAAATGCTGTATAAGTGCAGTTCATTATTAGTTCATGTTAACTAATGATCCTTATTGTAAAGTGTTACCATGTTTTCTTTTAGTTTCTTAATATGAAAGATAAATAAAGTGCTTGAGAAAATACTATGTGAATCTTATATTTACCATATAATTGATGCATATCTCATCTGTGTTGCGTATAAACAATATAGAAATGTTCCAGGTCAGTGTAGCAGTAAGCTCTCTTTGTGGTAATTAAAGAATTCACCGCTAATCACATGTGCAAAGTCTGTGGAACAGTGTCCGTTTGCTGTAGGTTATCTAAACACACACATACTTATCAAAAATGAGTACATATTTTTGACTTCTATTGTTTTTATATAAAGGTAATAATAAGTAATGACTAAGTCTTACCCTGCCTGGCTGTCCCAAAACGAATAATGCATAAATAATGTACAAACAGCTTTTACAATTGAAGATGTCCCCAAAGGGACATTTTCTGCGGACAAATTTGTTTACGACTCTTTTCTTATATTTTCAAATGCATAAAGTATTATTTTAACTTTATATCCATCTATTAATAGATTTTTCTAAATTTGGACTATATCTGTAGCCTATTATAGCCTGTAGGCTATTTAAAATGGCCACTAGCTAATGACATAATGACATGTGGTAAACAAACATGACACATTTTAGCCACACCTTACAGAATACATTTTTAGGTTGTTGGTTTCAATCCACACCCTCACGAAGGCTCTTTAAGCTATTATGTCAATTATAATTTTGAGTGTTACAGTTCTATTTTAATAAACAACTATCAGCTATCAGCTATCAGATGATAAAACGGGTGAAAAAATGTCATAGCCTAGTTAATCTAATTAGTAAACAACCATTCAAAAGTTTGGGGTCGGAATTTTTTTAAAAAAATGTTTTTGAAAGAAGTCTCTTATGCTCACCAAAGCTGCATTTATTTGGTCAAAAATAAAGTAAATTGTCAAATATTTTTACAATTTTAAATCCCTTTTTTATTTTAATATATTTTAAAATGTAAGCCATTAGACTTCTTTGTCACATGATCCTTCAGAAATCATTTTAATATGCTGATTTGATGCTAAAGAAACATTTCTTATTATTATCAGTGTTGAAAACAGTTGTGCTTCTTATTATTTTTGTGAAAACCGTGATACATTTTTTTTTTTTTTTTTTCAGGATTCTTAGGTGAATAAAAAGTTCAAAAGCACAGCACTTATTTGAAATATAAATCTTTTGTATTAATGCAAAATCAATGCCTTTACTGTCTCTTTTGATCAATGTAATGCATCCTTGCTGAATTAAAGTATCAATTTCTTTAAAATAAGTTCTTTCTGACCACACACTTTTGAAATACAAACTTTTAGAATACTTAAAAATAGTAAAAAAGGTGTTTTTAGAAGGTGAGAATGAGCATATTTGTAATTTATTTGAAATCACTCCACACTGTCAACATGATTTGTTCACCTGTTCTGTTCATCTTCTGTTCCAGACACTGGCTGACCACCTATTTTGTCATTTGGTATGGCGTTCCCTACATGTCATATGACATCTTTGCCATGTACCTCAGCCATTACTATCGCTTCCGGGTCAAAGGTCACAAGGACTATAAAAGCCACTCTCTACGAACCGTCAACTCATTTGTGAAGAAAGAGTTCCTGCTGGTCCTCCATCACATTGCACTACTCACCATTCTACTGCCTGTGACTCTGGTGAGAGAGAGGACAGAAATAAAGGGATAGAGACTCGGATGAGTGATATGACAACCAATAATATGATGAGAGAGAGTAATGGGCCTTCTCAAATATCCACCTCCACCTATAGCCAGGACCAAATGGGAGGGAATGTAAAAAGGGGGATGCAGTGCTTTTGTGTCCATTAAGTACCTGATTCTATGAGAAACAATTACCTTAATAGCAGCTGTTACAATGTCAGTGTACATGCAGTGGGACAGACACACACACTGGTGGAAACCTGGTCTTTTGTTTGGTGTCTCTGGGCTGTCAGTGGTGATATGAGATCACTTTACCCACGCTTCCATTATTCACACACAGCTGCTACTCAGATACCACCTCTCGCACACCCTGCTTTGTGCTCCTGTTCCACAAAATGTCCCATGAAACATAAAGTCACAAACATGGACAAACAGATTTTGACATGCATGGTAATAACACAAAGAAGGACAAAGCCCCAGACCACCACAACAAAACATCTGGCTGTTATAAAAGAAATTTAACACTTCACTTCACTTATTTTTGAAATTATTTAATACATTACCATACAGTAATGTTTAGTAAGGCATTTTGCATGGACAAAGAGGATGTAAAGATAAATAAAATATAGATAAATATTACATAAACCATAGACTCCCCCCAAACAGTGTGGTTTAAGATTACACTTTAGGTTAGTTGTAAGGGTTCGGGTGGCTGTTTTAACTGGTCATTCTTATCTTGTTACATTTATACACACATTACACACCTTTGATTCACCATATCCAGCATCATGTATCATAACACAAACATATGATGTGGACCATTTGCAAAACTAGACAGAGAGTAATTTCTAGACCTTATCTGTGTCTGTGTAAACACCATTCTCTCCATATTGTCTAGTGTTATTTTTGTGTTTGCTCATGAGGGTCAGTTTCACTTTGTCTTTTAATTTAGTATTGCCTATAAGTTTATTTTAGCTTGATTTGATTTTTGTTTGATTTACTTTAGCCTAAGATTACTTGTAGAACACTGACAAGGCTGTGATCTAGAGAGCCTGATTTATCACTAGGGCTGTAAATATTTTCTCTGACATTGATTCATTTCAATTATGATTCTTTATTAATGGTGTAATGATTTATGATACATTAATAGTTTGTTTTTATTTGCTTATTTTAATCATTTTAAATGTGTTATTTTAATATACGTTTATTAATTGTAATATACATTTTAGTAAATATAATGAATATAAGTTTAAATTCTTAAAAATGTTATATGTTTGTAGTTAATAATATAATAATAAATATGCCCAAATGTAACTGGAGGGACACTGGAACTACATTGGGTATCTGGATTTATTCAGAAAATAGGCAATACACTATGTTCAAATGTTTGGGGTCTGTAAGATTTTTATTTTTTATTTTTTTATTTTTTTATTTATCAAAGCATTGTGATAAAATATTCCAGTATTAACAGTATTAAGCAGCACAACTGTTTTCAACACTTATAATAATAAATCAGCATATTAGAATTTCTGATGGATCACGTGACACTGAAGACTGGAATAATGGATGCTGAAAATTCAGCTTTGCCATCACAGGAATTAATTACATTTTAAAATATATTAAAATAATATTATTTTACTGTATTTTTGATCAAATAAATGCAGCCTTGGTGAGCAAAAGTGACTTCTTCCAAAAACATTTGAAAGAAAAAAAAAAAAATCATACTTGACCCCTCATTTTGAATGGTAGTGTATGCATTTAATTTTCATTATCAGATTAATGCATTACATATTTATACCCTTATTGTTCACATAGGTGGTGTGTGTGCTCATGCTTGTGCTGACTGTGGTTTTTGGTCTCTTTGTGTACATCAGTTCTTCAGGAAGGACCAGGGTGATTACTTCATTGGCTGTCTCTTCCTCACAGAGCTCAGCACTCCTTTTGTTTCAGTGGGCAAAATCCTCATTCAGGTAACACATGCACACACTCTCACAAACTGATTGTGTATTTTACTCAGCTGTCCTTCACAGTGCTGCACAGGAGCTGCCAGTCAACATTTTTTCTGTTTTCTTTTAGTCAAGATAAATGGTTAAATACAGAGATGGAGGTCTGTCAGCGCACCAAACAATCTAAGCATTCACACAGTGTTTCTGCTTTAAAGTGAAAATCCATAAAATCTATTGCTAATACTTCCTTATGTTTCTGCTGTTGTTTTCCCACCAACAATTAAGTGTGATAATACTGGAACATTTTGATTAGAGAAAGTAATATATAATAATAATTAATAATTTGTGGGGTTTTCATGTTTTCAGGGGGTTTTCATGGGACATAGCCAAAAACAAAACAAAAAAAGCAAAGTAAACCGATTTAAAATTCACCACTTTGTTAACTTGTAAAATAAAAAGTTCTTATTATCAATGTTGAAAACAGTTGTGCTGCTTAATATGTTTGTGGATACATTTTTTTTAGGATGCTTTGATGAAGACAAAGTTCAAAAGAACAGCATTTATTTGAAATAGAAATCTTATCTAGGTGGTGGTGTATGGGACATAAAAATGTAGTGGATAACAGCATGTCACTGCTAGATGAAGCATTCTTTGTCTCTCAACTCTGTATTTTTCCAAATAACTATTTTTCTGCTGATTCTTGGTCTTTGCTTATTTGGAGTGATTAGGTGAAATTGCTTTCAGACATGCACCACTTATGTGCCTCCACATGCCCCCGTTTGGTAGTCATGGGTATGACATTTCAAAGCAATCCCAGCATCTGTGGTTGAAGGGTTAAATAGGGTGAAACATGAAAAATGAAAATTCTGTCATAATTTATACACCAACATGTTGTTCCAAGTCTGTATGAATTTCTTTTTTCTGAGGAACACAAAAGAAGATATTTTTTAAAGAATGTTTGTAACCAAACAGTTTTGGTGCCAGATGACTTCTATTGGATGGACAAAACAAACAAACAAAAAATAACACTGAGACATTTCTCAAAATATTTTGTTGTTTTCTAAAGAAAGAAGTCATGTAGGTTTGGAATGACATGAGGGTGAGAAAATGATAAAAAAAAAAGAAAAAAAAAAAGGAGCGTTTCCATTTGAGAAATCACTTTGTGTGAGTTGTGTATCATCAGATGGTCTGCGAACAGTGGTCTATGTATAGGTGGTCTGTGGGAATGTTGTTCTGAACTGAGACTATGTGACATTTAAAAATGATCGTTCAAAGAATCCACCAATATAGTCAAAAGAATAGTTAACCCAAAAATGAAAATTCTGTCATAACATCCTTCCACTGAAAGTCCAGGTAACTAAAACTTAGAGGATCCAAAAAGGTCATAAAAGCGTCCTAAAATTAATCCATATTGATCGAGTATTTAAATCCAAGTCTTGTGAAAAGTTACGATCACTTTATATGATGAACAGATTTAATTTAGGCTTTTATTCAGCCGCGGCTCCTCTGTAAGGGCAGGTGGGGCAGCCAGAGCCCCTACCAAAATATTCATCCAAACATAGATCTTTACTGAATTGTAATGTCAAGTCATCTTCATTTATATAGCACTTTTTACAATAAAATTGTTTCAAAACAGCTTCCAGTGATAATAGGAAAATGAATGGACAGAGATTGTTTTGGCTTTACAGCAGCTATAGGATAAAGTTATCATCAAGCTAAAGTAAGTTTTTGATTGAATCACTTCTGTTGTAAAAATCATTAATTATTAACTTAGGGGCTGCTTAAATGACACCTTTTTAACTGAAAACAGAAGACTTTTAATGCGTTCTTGCTGTTCATTTACGTGTTTAGTCTATAGGTATGCCCATTTGAATGTGTGTGTGTGCAGACGCTTAGTCTTTCTTTACAAAGTGACATCGCCAAATTATTTGTCTGGCCCGCATAATACAGAATTATTAGTCGTTTCCGCGAATCCATGCGAACTGGAATCATTACACAGACACTACAAAGCACTGTGTGATACTGTAATGTGTTCAGCATTCTGCAAAACGTTTTTTTCAGATTTTCTAGATGTATACATTTTAAGTTGTAAAGTGAGCAGGTTATATTAAAAATTTAGCGCATGGCATCGGCAGGCATGTTACATGTATCATGATGCAGGGCAGTTGGTCTTGGACCCCTCCCCAGCTCTACAGCGACCCACAAACTTCCAATGTAAAAACTGAACTGCAGCGCACTCTAATTGAGAGCCACTGGGGCAGATTTGAAACTGCTCCGTTTATTTTCACGTTACCTTACGTAAACCTCACTCCAGACCAAGACGATATCAGTCCGTTTCAGCTATGTGTCTGCATCAGGTCAGTTGGCTAATACATTGCCCTGATAACTAGTAGCATGTCTGTTCTTCCTATGTGGAGTAGCATATCAAAAAATAAAAGTTTTAGTTTAAATGTGCTCATGTGAATAGCTTTTATATACAGTTTTTTTCTGTTGTGTTTGTTTTATGTTTGTTCTGAGAATAGACATGACTTTGTTTTCCTCACTGGAATTCCTACACAACTTGCAACATTCTAAAACAACATTCGGAGGCAATAAATAGTACATCCAATGAGGTTGTTCTAATGTGTGACGCCCACACGAGTTTCTGTGTTTACCATATGTGACGTGCTCTATGTATGTGTTAATATGTGAAAAAAAGCCTAAATTCGATCTGTTCATCATATAAAGTGATTGTATTTCTTCACAATACTTGGATTAAAATGCATGATTCATATGGATTCATTTACATTTGACTTCTAAATTTTGGTTACCTGGACTTTCAATGGAGGGACAGAGACCATTGAAGTTTCATTAAAAATCTTTTAAAGTCTTATGGGTTTGGAATGACATGAGGGTGAGTAAATGATGACAGAATTTTCATTTTTTGGGTGAACTCTCCATTATATTTAATGTTAACCCTGTTTTGTCCGCATCTTCTAATCTTCCTTTCCTCTTCCTTTTATTCTTCTCTGTTGACTGTCTCTTCTGTAGCTGGGAATGCAGGACTGCTGGCTGCACAAGGTTAATGGTGGCATGGTGCTGCTGAGTTTCTTCATGTGCCGCATCGCACTCTTCCCCTACATGTACTGGACCTACGGCTCCCACTACGGCATCCCTCTTTACAGCGTTCCCTTCCATCTGCCGCTCTCCACCAATCTGGGCAACCTCTGCATCCTGTCGCCGCAGGTCTACTGGTTCGTCCTCCTCTGCCGTAAAGGCTTCCGACTCTACAAGCGTCAGCGGGATGCCCAGAACCAGGCCTCTCCGCTGTCCTCGCCCGAGCCTCTCTTGGATATCTCCAAGGCTGATTAGTGAAGGTCTTTATCTGGAACAAACAATCAAATGACGTCACAGCTGAAGGCTATGGCACTACATCTACTACTGTTACAGTACAACCAAGACTTCATGTTAGACATACCCTTATCACTCCTCTTCATTTTTCTCTTCTCTGCTTTACTCCATTCCACGCACACACTTATATTTACATGTACGACCGTTACAATGCCGCTCCACTGGATTTACTGCAGTGACCTCCAGGGAACATCTTTTAGGTCAGTTATCGAGGGCCGAGACCCTCTCTTCCTTCTCTGATTGGAGTATCTGTTACAGTTTGGACTGATGTCTTTGAATGTCATTGGAATTATCTTGTTACTTTTTGGTTATTGTCTTTGTCCCATATATGAAATTCTATCCCGTGTGCTTAAAGTACAGAAATCCACTGGTTTAAATGAGGGAAATTATTATGTGAATGGCTTAGCCATCATTATAATAAATTCATCAGATTAAACCCACAGTATTTCAGATCACATCCGAGCAACATTTCACATCACTTCCCACTCGCCTCAAAGCTCCGATCACATGGTAAGCATTTCCATGGCTGCAGTGCTGCTGTTCTTGTTTACAGCTCATTAGAGTTCTGTGAATGTGTTTGCACACACACACTGCCCTGCTGTGACTGTTTACACACCGCCCCACACATGCTCTGGAGGCTGCTAATGAATTCTGCTTCACTTCTGTGGGCCTTCTGAGAATCCGAAGTCCTCCCATCCACATGGGGGCAGTAGAGAGTCAGTCTTTGTGTTTTAACTAGGGATGGGCAACTTCAGTCCTGGAAGGGCCACTGTCCTGCAGAGTTTAGCTCCAACCCTGATAATAAACTCACCTGCCTGTAGCTTTTTTTTGTGATCTGGAAGACACTGATTAGCTTGCTCAGGTGTGTTTGATTAGGGCTGGAGATAATCTCTACAGGACAGTGGCCCTCCAGGATCAAAGTTGTCCATCCCTGGTTTAATTGGCATACACAGGACTCGAGTCTATAGGGGGATGGGGTCTTTGCAGGGTACAAAGAGTGAGCACATAACGCTTGGCATATCTTTTAGGCCACATTATGCCCGAAGGCATCTCCAGGCAGTAGTCAAAGCAATAACACAGGGGGCTTCAAAGCAAGGGATTGTGGGTAGTTGGATAGCTCATGTGAACACATGGGCAAGGATAGAAAAGTTGTATGCCACCTACTCTGAAAACTGATATTTGTATATCTAAAGGGCACAATACTGGGTTCCTATGGTCTTGGGAAGATGGAAAATATCAGGGAATTTTATGTTTGTGATTTTCATGTGTGGAACAGTCATTGGTAATCTTTAAAATTCATAATTTCAGTAGTCAATTTTTTTTTTTTTGTTATGCTCAGCTCCTCGGAGGAATCATTTTTTCAGCTAAAAATTACTTTTTATGATTGCTATGTCTACTAAATAATTTCTAGAAAATTTTGAGTAATCATGGAAAAAGTCAGAAATTTGCTGGTCAAAAGATGTGAGAACCCTGGTAATAGTGTCGTGTTTGTGAGTGTGAAGTGTGAAATGCTCTTGATGTAGGGCATGAGTTTTCTATGAATCTTTCTATTAACTGAGCCTAAATTTTGAGTTGTAGATAAATAATTGTATTTATTTCTATACTGATGAATAGTGCAGCATAAATGGGTGATTTGCTGTAGCTTAGGGTAATTTTTTGGGATAATCTGTGGCGTATGAGAGCTTGTGTAAGTGTAGCAAGGAACTCAGAAGCCTTTGTTTCAGGGCTTTTAACATAACCTGCAGCATCTTTCATAATACATTTAGTGAATGCTGGATGCCGTATGAATGCAACTAACAGTTGTAGATTCCACTAAGCACTTTTCAGTAGTGCAGAACTGTCAGATTAAAATGTTGCTCAGTACATACCCATGCACTCTTATTTAGTGTGTTTCTAAGACAAACTGGACCTAAAGGTTGCCTTTAGCAAGTGTGTTTGTGTGCGAGAGACAGAAAGAAGACTTATATAACAGTGTGTATAAGCTCCCAGCTCACTCTCTAGGAGGTTGAACGGGGTCTTTGCTGGACTGAAAGAGAGAGAGAATGCATGTTTTGCTCTCCATTTCTAAAGCTTTAGTACTTTTCAAAACTAACTATGCAGTTTTTCAAGCTGCTGCTTCTTGTCTATGGCAACACTATGCTTTCTTTAGTTTTGCTGAGATGGGATGCATTTGGCAGATGAGTTGGCCATATTAATCATAATGCATGTTATGTTTCTGATATTTTCATTTTTTTTCAGTAGTATATCATGTCAATGCTTTTCTCAGTTGTTTTTCTCAGTTGTAGCATACGTTGTACGTTTTTCTATAACCAACATTAATTTCTCTCATTTTTCACTCTTTCATTTTTCAGATTGTGTTTTATAAGACATACCCATAATGTAATATATACACTATATGGCGGAAAGCATGTGGACACCCAACGAGCATTTAAAATCAAATCAATGGGCATTAATTAGGAGTTTGTCATTCCTTTGCTGCTATAACATCTTACATTCTTCCCAAACTGAGGAAAAAAGTTGGGTGCATACTATTCTGTTGAATATCATTGTGTGGTGTAGATTTGTTTTTAATTGAATTAAGGGGCCTATTGTTAATTATGAAGGGATGTCCACAAACTTTTCGCTGTGTACTGTAAGCCTAGAATATATGAAGGTTTATATTCAGAGTTTTGAAATGCATGGAACATTATCATAAATCAATATATGTACTGTCCAACAGGCTTATTTATGCCACACTTAACCTTTAAATCATAGTGCAGTGTATAATGCTGATAATCAATTTTTTTTTTTTTTTTTTTTGGAAATAATAATACAAGTCGTACAACGTGTCTTCAAAGCCTCCTCTCTCAGCTCAGGGTTTGATAAAGACGTTATCATCAGTTATTTAGAGATGAAAGATGAGACTGTGATTTAAAAAGGATTTACATAAGACACATTTATAATTGAAATATTTTTTTCAACACTTTTTGGGTTTGGTAGACCAAAGATTCTTAGACACTTTTTATAGATAAGTGACATGTAGCTAAACTGTCTGAGACTCCACATCATTGCCTTTCCCTTGCTCAACATCCACACAGGATCAGATCTCTACAGGAATGGCTGTGAATATGGCTCAGGCAAACTGGAATTCTCTACTGGAATATTTGGCTTAGTTTATGTTGTTTTACTGTAAATTACAAACCGTGAATCTGATGAAAACATGTCCAGATCATATTTCACCCCCAAAAGCAGTGAATAATAAAATAAAAATAAAATGAACAGAGAAATTAACATGTTTAATTGTCATAAAAGAAAAAAAAAGGCTTATTGGTCATAATATGGACTTAATTTTCTTAAATATATGACCCGGACATGCTTTTAACAGGTTTTTTGAGAAGGGCAGAAGTTGAGAAATAAGAGTTGTAGATGTTCAGGAATGTTATCAGCTGCTCTGTTTTTTAATACATATCAAAACTAGACTGCACTCTTGCTGGTTTGATGGGTGCTTTGTTTGGAGCTTTATAGTTTACTGTAAATGGATGTAACAGGAATGGATGAAGGCAAATATATGCATAAAAGTCTGAGGATAGAAAATTGAGCTATATTAAATATTATAATATCTATAAAAGTTTTGTTTTACCCCCAAACTATGTGTTGTCTGGAATATCATAAAATACAGTGCCTTGTATTAAAGTTGTGTGTGATATTGACACAAGCTCAGTGCACAGCAGCCCTGGGCAGGTGGTGTTTTAGGTTGTGACTGTCTCTGCTCACACTTTTGTTTTGTTCACAGTACATTACACAAAACTAAGACAAATCTTTCCATCATCAGGCACAGTGTACTGTACACTTAAAGCCTTTATGCTAGTGGGTTTGATTTTAATTTGGATAAATTGTTACAGCTAACTTTGTCCGTCAAACATGCTTCTAAGTCTTAAAATTGTTTTAAGTGAGGTTCTGTATGCTTGCTGTGTTGTCTTTATATTTGCACTACTAAAGCTAATTTAAAACAAATCTAAACTCTAAAGGTCTATAAAGTTACCCAGTTTTCTGAACTGCATCCATTCCTCATGAAACAGACACAATTGGACAATGTATTGGCACAATCTTAGGCAGGTTTAAAGCCATGTTACACATCTACTCTGTTTAGATTTTTGCACGGATTGAGAAGCATCTTATCTTCCAACACATTCCTTGGTTGCATCTCCAAACTCAATTCAGCATTATTAACTCTTGTTTAGAGAAGTGGGAAAGGAAACTTTTCAGAGAACTGGGCAGTAGCCAGAAAGCATGTTTGCATTATCTGTTTCCTGCTGAGGAAAACTCATTTCCTTGCTATGTCAGCTTGACCTCAAAGCATGATTTCATTGTGATTTCCTAATGCACAACCTTTAGCACTCCCTGCCCTCTTATTTTTGATCACATTTTGATTTTCACACATATATTGTATCAGATTTCATATAAATATATAGGTTTCTGTTTGTTTGTAGGATGACATTTTAAGAACTCTCCTTTTAGAAAGGGGATACAGAGTGAAACTAATATAAACACTTGATTGAGCTTATTTTCTTGAAACTTGTAAATCCAGACACCACTTTGGAGAAAATAAATCTGATTTGGTGAATTCTTTTAAACTGAGCTGCCTTTGTTTACTAAGAAGCTGTGTGTTAACATTTCACTGATACACAACATAACACAGGCAACAAGTGTGAAAAAATCTGAAGAATTTATGACCTATTACACTATGAACTTCAGTAAATACTTGATACCACTTTTTATTTTTCCACAGACAAGATGTAACGCTATACATTTTGCCTTACTTCTCTCAGAGCATCAACCAGCACAAAGGATGACATTTTCAGTACAATTATGTACAAATAGTTTTTCAGATCATCAGATGGTCTGAGACAGAAAGGTCAAGACATCCCTTAAATTGTACAAAACGTCTGCTTGAGTTTGTTGTCATATTGGTCCATTCAGGCAACCGAATCTCTTCTGGAGGGATGAAACACCTCTTGATTAGTGGGAGAAAGGAAGATTGCACAATGTCCCCCGTGATAATGTCTTTCATTATACTGTGAGGAACACACAATAGTACATGGTAACAGTCCTGAAGCTGATGTTCATCTGAGGTAGTATTCAATGGCAGCAGAGAAAGCAGCAAAACCTCCACAGCCCAGAACTCCAGCTTTAAGACCAGCTAATGAAGAGAGGAACAGCTTATTCATATTGTCCAAATAATAATAACAACCATATAAAATTACCACACATCTGAATTCTTTCTGTTCTTTAATCCCAAGTCGAAAAATTACCTCTGAATCCAATGGCACCTCCTGTAATACAGCCACTGTATACTGCATTTTTCCAGTCAGATTTTCCACGATGCTAGAAGAGAGAAATAAAACCATTCTTCATCAGTACTGAAAAAAATCCTACAAGGAATGGATGAGTAGATAGACTGCTCAAATACAGAACCACTAGGTGACGCCATTAATCCATATTAAACTGAGCGATATTAAGCAACATAAGCAAATGCGAGTAAAGGGATTTTTTTTTGTTTTTTTTTTTTTTTTTGAATGAATTAGTCAAACTTTTAAATAGTATACTGCTATAGTATTTCATACAGTCTACATCAGTATATTAAAAATGATGGCTAGTTTTATTTAAGTGGATAAAAATAATTGAAAACGGAAGTTTGAATATGCAATGCATTGTGAGAAGTAAAACACTAAAAAACTGGTTGTTTTTAGAAAGTGAATTTGACAGCTTTATTCTGCATGCATAAAAAAATGAATATCATGTAAAACATACATTTTACATCTACAAATATAATACAAGTTTGTGCTATTTTACATGCAACAAAATGTTTACATTCAGCAGTAATATTTTAGAAAATTCTTCCTAGGACTGCCACCATGTGAAAATGTGTATTTATTTGTATTTTATTTAGTCTCAACCTCAGACGTCACCCCCATCGTTGGCTGAACATCTGATGCATAAGGCACACAAAACGGTAAACACTTTGGGAGTTTTGAAATCATCATCTGATTGGTTAAATTTTACAGGATTTCCAGAAGATGTGCGTGTCGCGTTCTTTAAAGGTCTGTCTGGAAACAAAGCTGACGTTTCACCAAACCCCCTCATGGAAGAAAAGCCGTCATGTTTACAACTGTGACAATGAGCGTTTATCAGGAATCAACTCAACACTGGATTTTCAAAAGTATGTGAAGTTCTTGGCATAGACTTTTTAAAAAGATGTCCAAGAGTTTTGCTTGAGGCACTTAGTCAAAACGAAAAAAGATATTTTCGCTCGTTTGCCGAATGGATATTGGAAGAGTATTATTTTTCAAGGCCGACCCTTTGCCAGCACTTGGAACGATTCCCTAGTGATCCAGTTTTATTAATTGTGTGCCCTCTTACATCAATTAAGAAAGATCAGGTAGCCGAGAAGGGGATATCAGCAGCATATGTGGGGTAAACATTAAAGAACAGACGCTGACATCGCAACTGGCCGATTCATGTCAGTCAGACAGCCTCTTGGGCAGTTCTTGGTCAATTAAAGCTGCAATGGAGTCCAAACCTTCTGTTGTCAGTCTGAAGGTCTGGCTACGCGAGACTAGTGTTTATTTGATAGAGAAAAAGGAGATGACAATGGAATGTAGTCGGACAGACAAAATAAGACAATGGTACTCACTGATTCAATGAGACACTCCGTGCATGAAAACATTGCACCCACGATAGCAAAGTTTTTAGCATATGACATTCCTCTCTGCCCCATGTCTCTCAGCACCTCCCTTGCTGTGGGGGTCCTTAGGGGGTCTTTGGGATCAAGACCAACATTTGAGTCAATTCCGGCTGTGAAGACACCAAAAGCACCTCCCAACACAAACCCTAAAGGAGAGAGAAATGCTGAATTAGAGCTGATGATTTTGATTCTGAATTAAATATACAGTCAAAACAAAAATTATTCAGACATTTCTGATACATTTTTACTAGTGGGTGCAGGACACTATAGTTCATTTATGTAAGTGAGGATAGCAAAATAAAGTAAACTGTGACATATTATACCCAAAAATTCTTCATACAGTGGACTACCAGTAAAATTAATAAAAATTTGGAACCAAAAATTATTCAGACACTTTGACTAGACCATGTTTTGTTTAAGTGTTATCTGACATAATTCAATTATTTTTTTCTGACACAGTTTAACTCTGAGATCGTCATATTTTATTACCATTAAAAAAAAAAGTACTATAGTAACGTTAAATAAACTGTATTAATGAATGAAATATTCAAGGTGTCTGAATAAATTTTGGTTTGACTGTATATTGATATAGGGAATATCGCTTGTCTTGTCACAAACCTCTTACATATGAATTATCATCCATATATGAATTATTAACATATTGAGCAACTCAACGAATATGTATTATGGAATGTATTATATGGCTTTGCATTACTCAGTATTTTAGTATTAATGTACCCCAGAATGCCTAATACTTGAGTCTACTGTGTTCATTGATAAACTGTTGAACTGCCAAACATGACAACACATTTATTTGATCGGGTAACTATGCATATCAATGAAATACCTCCGACACATGCTATCAGTGATTTAAACGCGCAGCTCTCCATTCCCCTCTCGATCATCTTCTGCTCCTCTGTTTTCTGAGGACTCGGTAAAGCACCCATAACGGTCGGATTCAAGTCTTTAATTTGTCTTTTGTCACCAATAAGGTGATCCAAAAGAAGGCTATACTGTAATGAGACATTTTCCACAGATGAAACAGTTGCCAATTGACCTGTAGTAACTGAGAGGGATGCATCCGTGCTCTTTGTGGGCGCAGCCATGTTAAAACAAAGCATGTTTCAGTCACATTACGCGGACGTTAAACAAGAGCACATTCGTCAATATTCATACAAAAAACGACCAAATAACATAAATCACACAGCTTGGTTAGTTTTAAAGTCCCGTAAATACTCATAATATTATATAATATGTGTGTGTTTCCCACGCAACATTTATATAGTAATTTTCCATTATAATAATAATTGGTTCTGCAGATTCGACAGAAAGGGAGGTGACCTTTGCATTGGCACAGCAGTCAACCTATCACGACTGTCCTGTGACATTGAGCATGTTTTATATAACGATAATGCGACTTTTTTGTATTTTAAATCCTAAAATGATTTTATTTTACGTCTATATAGATTACTAAAGACATTATTATTTTTATCTATTATATATATATATATATATATATATATATATATATATATATATTGCATATTATACACTACATATATTTACAATATTATTATTTCCCTATATCTTGAATAAACAAATATGTGTCAATTGTTTCTGACTCTCTCAAGCAGCTTAAATATATATATGCTTGTAAATAATCCAACTACGCCAACTACAATACCCAGCGTGCCCCTCGTTCACTGCACCAAAATGTCGCGCGCTCCACCTGGCGGAGACGTTGGTTTTGGCGCTCAAGCATCTTCAGTTGGTAGCAGCGGCCAGCGGTGCTTCTCGGCGTCAGGGAACAGGTGAGTAGATGAATATTTATTCTTGTTTTTGTTGTCTCGGAGATTATATTGTCATTGCAGTGCTTCTGCTTAATTCATTTTATCACTTCAAGAAATTATTTATAGTCGTCATTGGGAAAAACACTGTACTTACCCGCACTTTTATCAACGGATGTTGTTTTCGTGTTGCGCGCGTGAGTGAATGAGCTGCTGTTTTAACGGTGACCGCTGTCTAGCTGATGTGCTTTCTCACCTGCCCTTTAGTGTGATAAGGATAGCGATTCAAAGCGAACATATATTGCTTTTATTTTATATTATTTCCGCTTGATGACTTCTCTGGATAGCGATACAGTCAGCGGTGAGATACTGCAGTTGTTCTGTCATGAGAGCTGTGTGAACTAAAGACATAAGACTCCAGTCACTGCGGAGATGCATTGACAGGATTTAGATGTCATATTTAATTTATTTGAAAGCGTATGTTTAAGATTCTACATGTTTATGAAGGGAACTGAATTGTCTGTCTGTCTATCTATCTATCTATCTATCTATCTATCTATCGTATCTAGTGTGTGTCAGTAATTTTCGGGATTTCGAAGAGTCTCGCGTTAACTGTTAACAAACTTTTTAAGCAAAACACTTTTTGTGGTATACTTGATATTTATATATGTATAGTTTGTCGATGTTTTCCGATGTGGGTAATGTCAGGAACAAATATTTCCGCCCGTTCAAATGGTCGGAAATGGGAACTATCGAATTTAGGTTTAGAATATTTATAGGATTTACAACAGTTAGTTGTGTTTTAAAGCACCTCTAGTCTTCTCACCATTTGTTCTTGGTTAGAGTATTGTGCAGCGATAGCAAAAGTTCTTGTTTTTACTATGGGCGTCTGTGAGAAGTTGCTGTCTGAATTTTAATAGATCCTCAAAGGCTTATTAAGTGCTCACACACACGCATTATGATATGACCACAAAGCTGCTTTTTACTTCTTGTTTGAAAACATTAAGGAGACTGAAAGGAATCATTATGGAATTGTAAAGCACCTAGTTCATCATGCTGTCACATGTGCATCTTGATGGCGTAACTTAGGCCTAATAATGTTGGTTATTTTATTTTCTAGCCCTATTAATTAGTTTTGTGTTGTTCCTTTATGGTTGGAACGTATAATGCAAACTTATGAACTAAAAGGATCTTTTACCCATTTGTAGCACAACCATTTTTTTCTAGCATATCAGAACTTATAATGTAAAATGTTAAACAAAATGTAGCCGTAACAATATAAAGGCCATCACTTTTTTATGAGACCAGAGTGAATCAGCTTTCATAACTACAGCTTTGTGTACAACCTTAGAATTAAACTGAACTACAGATGCCCTCGACAGATCAGTCCTGGGCATAGTCAGTCCTCCCAGTCAGTGATTACACCGTGATAGAAAAACCCCCCAATGAAAAACAAGTCATATTTCATTCGAAAACTTTCATACTTCTCCTTTGACCAACCAAAATAAAGCTAAAAACAGCCTAAGTAAAACTTCCCTAAATCACCCAGTGTCTAGCTATTTGTAGGTAATTACAGCCTCAAGTTTTTTTTCTGGGTAAACCATCGAAGGAAATAGCAAGTGTGTCTCTGGCATAGACAGCTAAGCTCTCTAGAACACACTGCCCTAAATAGAGTTCTCTGCATCTCTGAGTCTACACTGCAGCAGTTTGATCAGAAAAAAACCCTACTGTCTCAAATGATAAGGTTAAATGTCTTTTGCTTTTTTATAATGTGTACTAGAGTGTTTTTGTGAGTGAAGGGTTTGGTGAGGTCATACCAGCAGGTGTTTTGAATAGTCATATAGACCTTGACTGATAGTTAAAGTATATCAAAATCTATTGATAATTTAGAAAAGCATTGACATATCATATCATCATATCATATCATCCTCATTGCTCTAACAAAAGCACACATTTACAGATGAAATGAAGTCACTATACATAGTCTTTGGCCTCTGGAAAATAAGAATGCTCCGATCGATCGGCCGCAGATCAGTATCGGCTGATAATCACATTCTAAGAATTGATCGGTAGTCACTGAATTTGACTACAGTAGCATAATAGGGAATTAAAAAACATTTAGGCACTTGTTGGGTAAATATAAATGAGAAGATCTGAATATATTATTTGGTTCTGCTATATAAAGTTATAAATGAACCATTAGTTCTTATGTTGCCTGTGTGGTTGCTTGAATGTGAGTGTGTAAAATAAAGTCTAATTACATTACATTAGGGATGTTGCTTACACAGCAGCTCAGCATCATACATCCCACCGCAACACCACACTATGTCACAGCTCTGGTCTAATCAATGAGACTATTAGAAGAGAACTGATTCAGTGGAGTTATTTTAGTAACAGGGATGCTCAGCAGCATGTCTGTACAATGTCAGTTCTAAGCCTGAAAAGAGTGGTGACTTAAGTAGGGCTACAACTAACGATTATTTTGAAATGTGTTATTTTAGAAATGGGTTATTCACTAAAGTGACGTGATGGCTGATGGTTTCGTTTAGGGCTGGGCGATAAAACGATAACGATATGTATCGCGATAGACACGTGATCGATATCAATAAAAAATGTGTTCGATAAAACGTTCGTTTTTTTTATTCTTCGTCGGAAGAAAACAGAGGTTGCGAAGCAAGTTTGGTTGCATTAACAAAGGCTCTCGCTTTCTGGTAACCTAGCAACGTAGGGAGTGACACGCTAACAGCCAATCATGTAACAATATCACTTTTGGTTGCGCCATATCGTTGTCTCGTGCTGGTCTGCTGGATTCCTCTTCAGTAACCGGCGACTGATAAGCAGAAAATGAGTGCTGCAGCGAGCGAGGAAATTGTAAATAAAAGAGGAAAAGTCAGCTCGCCAGTATGGTGGATAGTTTTTTGGATATTATAAGTCTGACCGTAGTCAGACCAGTGTCGTCTGCAAATTATGCAAGACCGTCGTCCCCGCTAAGACTGGTAATACCACGAACTTGATGTACCACCTTAGCCGCGCTCACCCTTTGGAGCACAGCCGTATTCAACCAACAACATCTGTGCGGTGTTGCAGCTACAACATTTTAATTATTTGAGTTTTCCATGGTTGTTGACATTTCTGTCTTAATAACTGGAGGGGATTATGATCAGAGGAAGGTTAAGTTTAAAATAAAAATGTTTAAATGTAATATATTTTTCTCCTGGTCCTTATTTTAAATGGGTCATAAAAAATATCAATAATTATCGATATCGACCGATATGAAACACTGATATCGTGATACAGTTTTCAGCCATATCGCCCAGCCCTAGTTTCGTTGCATTTATTAAATGTGGTTTACTCATCTTTTTCATATGAAATAACATTTCTGTTCGTGACTGGTGCTGCAAACTCATTTCAGATGATTAATGTTAAACAAGACTCCGCTTTAAAACCTGCCTTCAAGGAGAGAAGCCGTATTCATATTTTCATGGATTAATAACTTAAATTTTGCTCTGTACCCCATAAAAAAACTTTTACCGCCAGAGAGGACTGTGACTGCAGCTCATCATCATTTGAACTACTTTTGGTACCACTTTTGACATTTTTGCAATAAATAAATTATTGTGATTACGCTTGTTTGTCTGTTATTCTTTTATTTATAACAGTATGTAGTTCTAAGAAATGGTTATGGGTAAATTTAGGGATAGGTGTAGGATTAACGGCTCAAAATATAATTTTAATGCTATATTGTTACTAAAATTGTCATTTTCCTACACATTTCTGTCCATTATGTTTTATTCTTTTAATATTCTGTGTAAAATGGGTATGTTTAGGTTTGGGGTGGGGCTTAAGGATCTTACATTTATCTATAAAATGATAAAAGGGAAATTATACATATCTTTATGAAAGGTTTATAAATATTTTAAGTTTTTTCGCTGTAAAACGTAATAATGCTACGTTTAAATGCTGCCTATACATCCATATTGTATGTTTCAGCACCTATCCAAATGTACAAATATGTACGTTTTGTGTTTTTGAAAGTTACGTATTAATACTTACGTACTAACAATAAGACCAGGCTGCCTTATCTGTAAATATTTTAAATTTGCAGAAGTATTTCCATTTTGCATAAAAGGTCATTCTGAAGTCACACATCACAGACTTCACTGAAAGAGCACTAGCTATGTTTCATTTCCATCCACCTATTTTCATGCGCATTTTGGGATATCGCATAAAAGATGTTTGATAGAAATGCGCTCAATTGAGGAATATACAACACATTTTTTATACAATAAGAAGACTTACGCATAAACTATGTCGGAAACAAATTTACTGAATAAATCCCTCAATGCGCAACAAAAAACTCACGTGAATTTGCCTCAACAATGTATGTGATTGGATAACTGGACTTACCAATTTCATTGCACACAACCTCAAAATTTGGTTTAATCATTTTGAAATGCCTGAGACAAAGACTGCCAAGACTGCCATCAAAATGATTTGCAGGGCTCAACGCTAAGGATTTTTTCTACTGGCCCAAATTTTTACTTGCCCCGCCAAAATTTTCACTTGCCCCACAACAAAAAATTAAAAAAGAAAAAAGAAAAGAAAATGAGCCTATAAAATAAGCCTAGTTATTGTTTTTTGTTGTTTTTGATACATGTAACCTTAATTAATAAATAGGGTTATGATAACATAAACTACTAGATTAACTCACTTAAATTTTAAATATTGTTAGACAAATAAACAGTAAGTAATAAAATAGTAACAAATAATCAAATTATGAGTAATAGCAAAAATAAATACAACAGAACAAACATAAATGAAATAAATGGCGCTTTTCATGTTTTTCATGTAGGTTTAAACAGGAGATTTTCAGGTACAGAAATTGTAATCAAATGTATAACTAACTATATAACTATAGATTAAACTTTATTAAAGTTAATCAGTCAACAGCAGTTACAGATGCATAAATGATGTTTTGAAATGTTGGAAATGTAAAACGTTAAATACTGTTACTCGAAATTATTTAGAAAAATGAACAGACATATTAAACGTGAAATTAAACCTGCCAGTAGGTGGCAGCGAATCACTGTTAATGAGTGAATCATTGCGATTCAACTGATTCATTCAAACGGCTGATTCATTCAGGAAGTGTTGCTCAGAGACGCAAAACAATTCTGTGTGGACTTTGTTTGGAACTATTTTCGTGGGTGAAATAGAGCGAAACAGGCGATTTGGTGTCTAAAATGTAAGTCACTTATTAAGTTATTGTTCATTAAACTGTACGCTGTATAAAATCAATATCACATTTGTAATCGTGCCGATATTTAGAGATCAAAGGCGCTCTTTGTTTAATATTAGTTAACTATATTAAATGATATAATATGAAAGATATACAGGGTCATTTTTGCCCCTTATCTTGAATTCTGGGGCATTCTAAAGGCATTTCAGTAGACTAAATCACGCAGTGAAAGCGTGCACTCTAAATACGCGCACTACTGGACTACGTCACGTAGTGTATGCGTGCACTCAATGGGTGTCTTTTTGTTTGTTTTTGTAAAGTGAGGGACACACTCGATAATTTCATATCGTTAAATCAACAATTACAATATCATAGACGATATATATCGCACACCCTACAGCACTGGCCCGATCGGGCAAGTGACAGTTCCGTCTACTGTCCCGAGCGTCGTTCACACTGGCCCCGGGCCATCGGGCAGTCCTTATTGTCGAGCCCTGATTTGGTTTAATTCCCTCCCTGAAATGTCTCACATGATTGCTTTCCCAAACACCAGGCATCTGAATGCAAGATACCATAACAGCGTTTGTGTTTCATCTGCACACTAAGACCTAAGTCATTTATGATGCAGGAAAATGGAGCCACAGTGGCTTCCCCAATTGCAGCAACTTCCATTTTTATTACAGATTTTTTGCACCAATTTCCCAGGAGGTTACGATTTTGTTCTCTTGAATGCATGCATAAAGCTTGCCTCAGTGCGCTGGCAAAAGTAATGATTATAAATGTATCGGGAAAAAACAGAGTGGAGACTGTCTGGACATTTTAATAATTTAAAGCTTTCTGAGTCAATGTTGGCGGCAAAGATGAAGTTAACGATGCTGACTCTCATCTCTGCAGTATAGTGGATGTGTCTATAGAGAGAAAGGCATGTTAAGATAAACATGTCATGCAGTAAGCGCTGTATTAATTTTAACTTCCACACTCTGCACGGACACTTGGATATGCGCCTAATAATAGCACTCATTTATCTAGGTTAACATTAAAGTTAGAGCGAGTGGCTAACATTAGGCTACTACTTACATGTTTCAAATTACTCAGTTTTGTTTGTTCTTAGTTTTTGTATTCATGGACTTTCAGTTTGTTTTCATCAGTCACATGTGTCTTATGTGTCACATGTGTGTTCTTTGTCTTAGTTTCCTGGCAGTCATCAGTTGACATAGACACTCATCTAATCATCACACCTGTTTGTTATCATCTCATTATCACTTTGTATTTAAGTTGCTCTGTTTCACCCTTCAGTTGTCTGTTGTTGAATGTGTTTGTTGGGCACACTGTTACACCTTTTTGCCTGCTTTTGGATTAAACTTTGTATATATTTTGAATCTGCCTTTGTCTGTCTTCATCTTCATTTGGTGACAATGTGTAATGTACTAGTTATTTGCATCTACATACACTATGCATTATCTAGGGGTGGGCGATCTTCTGAATCGTGATCTTCGCAATTTTGAGATGTACAATTGAGAATATCCAGACTGGAACAAGCCTATGGACTTATATTTGCACAATCCAAAGCACAGTATTGCATTAAACAGTCGGTTGTCAAAATAGTCATTAAACCCTGAGTTAAACTTTAAAACACTGCATAGTCTTTACTGTATGAATTAAATATACATTGATTCTTGTATTAGGCTTTAAGACAGAATGCATAGATCTAATATAATGACACGCATCCGTTTTCTTTCCCAACTGATTATTCACTTAAAGGGCTAGTTCACCAAAAAAAGAAAATTACCCCATGATTTATTCACCCTCACCCCATTCTATATGACTTTCTTCTTTCAGACCAATATAATCAGAGTTATGATTATATTGGTCTCCTCTAAGCTTTATAATAGCAGTGAATAGAGAATGAGATTTTGAAGCCCAAAAAAATGCAACCATCCATCATAAAAGGCCATCTGAAGCAAAGCAAAGCATTTGTGTAAGAAAAATATCCATATTTAAAACTTGGATATTTTTAAAACTAAAATAATTAGCTTCCGACAGACGGACGTTTTAAAATAAAGCATGTCCCACAGTAGACTGCGTTTTACGACAGTCATGTTACATGATTTGACTGATTTGGACTTTAGGTTTAGGCTTTTAAGGAGGGGTGAAACCACACCGCATTTAAAGGAAAGGAACAGCATGCATCACAGTGATCATTTTATCTTGTGATAATTTTTAAAATAAAAAATATTTTAACAAAAATATTTTAACAAGTTTTAACAATTGTTTGAAGTCAAAATCGAAACGGAAACTAAAATTTGATTCATCGCACAGCCCTATACTGTTGTTGAATTGTTTTTCAAATGCGTCACCATGCACGAAAGACATAATAGGGACACATGATATAATTTTGCCAGCCATCTAGTAGGCTGTTGCTGTATTTTAACATTATTACGAGGACATAAAAAAAGTAGATTGTGAATGTCTTCAAGATTGATCATGATAGAAAATCATCCTACCCCTAGCATTATCTATCACTGATTATGTGACCTGGCAACATCAGACATGTTTAGTTGTCAGGGAAACTGCATGCGATGTGTCACATGAATTCAGACAAATCAACAATAGATTAGTCTGCCAGGTCTGAAGAGAATACTGACTCAATATATATTCTTTGCTGTGTAAGGCAATATAAATTAAAAAAAAAAAAATAATAATAATTTTGTGTGGCTATCCTAGTGCATTGTTAGTGCAAGAGAACACACAAACAGGGTGAACTGATCTGATTCGCTGTGTTTTGTGATCGCGCCACGTCACACCCCATTGTCATGTTCATTGTTACATGAATTGCTTGTCACTGGAATCTTCGTCAGTGTCACACCTGGTTAGAACATAGTGTTGGACTTCTCTGAAAACCAGGGAAGCCTGTTTTGACTTTGGAGCAAGAGACTCACTTTATTCATGACCTGTTTACAGGCAGTCATTCAGTCCTCCTCCTCTGATCATATTTTCCCCTTCTCTCTTGTTCTGTGGCTGCTGTTTGGTTTGTGGGTGGATTAGTTTAGCAGTACCCAGGAGGACTAAGGGCTGTGACTCTAATGGCAGACATAAAGACAGCAGGGCGATAGGACATGTTCCAATATACCTTTGTATCTGGTTGGACACTGTATGTGTGAAACCCTAAAAGTTCATCCAAAGGTACGGTATCTGAATCTCTTTCCATCTATGATTTTTCACTCTCAGTCTCAAACATTTCATTAGACTACACTTCCCACATGGTGATCCTGACATAAACACCACTGATGTTGTCACTGATACTTTGCTGTAGATGGTTTGCATTTTTTCAAGTACACACCCTTTGGCTGCTACTGAGAATGATTGTTGCACCAGCCTCTTCTGTTTTCTGTGAGTTGGCAGATGGAGGTGTGTTTTCAGTCTAACGCTGCTCATTCATTCTGTAGGTTGTTCCTTGTTCTGCTTTTAGGAAATAATTATCCTTCCACACTACAGAGGAGTTTGGGATAAAAGGTAACTGACCCTATTAATGAATTTGTTTTGTGAACATGTTTGATGATGGTGATTAGGATAATGACAGACTGTATTGTAGTTCAATGAAGCCTGTTGCATTTTGACTTAAAGAAACTTAAGTGTAGATTTTTGAAGAACAGACAGATGTGTTCTGAAGCCGAATATTTGAAAGTGCAGTCGAAGTACATTTGGCAGGTCTGCGTTCAGACGACAGGAAATGGACTGCATACTTGCTGTGTAAATCTCAGTCAGCCTGGGTAACTGCGTGGAATTTTGTCGCTACATCAGATAGTGAAATGCCACAGCTAATTTCATACAGCCAGTCTTGAATTTTGACGTTTCTTGACCCTTGAGGAAAGCAAGGGTTTTAAACTCAGCATACAATTTTATATTATTGCTGCTTTTGTGTTTAATGCATTATAATTTGGTAAATTAGAATTCTAAGTTTCAGAATTTTAAGTGTTACAACTTAGGTAAGCAGAAATGAGAAATATCAATAGTAGGAAAGACTATATGAGCTATATGGAGTGGTTTACATTCTAGGCAGAAAGGACATTACCCTACAATAACAATCTAGGATAGCTGTGTTTGGCCAGTTTTCATTTTTGATGAGTTAGTACAGGCTTATTTGTTACTTGTGTCATTGTGTGTGTCATTTGTGTGCCCAAAGTGAAGTAATTGTTTGAATAACACCCTCTAAAAAACATTGTACATCCATAATAGTCTGTCCTCTTTTTATGTTCTGTGATGGTTGTCATTCAGGAAGATTCAGCTCTTAGGAGCCAAAGTTTGTATTGTATTGTTGTAGTCTTCTAGAAATAATGTAAAACGCATGCAGTAGGGCTGGACGATATGACCTAAAATCAAAATCTTGATTAATTGAACATTTTACCTCGATTACAATTAATGAATGATTATTTTGTTTTTGTTTGTTTTTTTGCTTCTTTTTTTTCTTGCCCTCATAGTTTACTGACAAGATGTGTACTGTAAATTTGCTTAGCTATTAAAGGTGGGATTTTTTTTTTTTCTAATGAAAGAGTGCTCTGACATAACAGCTCACTTTCAGCAGTTATTTTATTGATGGTTCCTGGACGGGGTGGAGTCACGTGACTGCACCTGTGGTAGTATGTTTTTAAAGGGTCATGAAACCCCCTGTTTCAGCAGCAGTCAGTTCTCACCACAGTTTTAAAAAATGCTACAGAAGTGGGAATGGTTAAGCTGCGGAGTGGAGGGGGAAGAGGGGAGACTGTCTGAATCAGAAGTCTGAATCAAACTGTGTTGTCAGTTTTATTTTGCTCTCATTAAAAGCATCAAAGCTTCCCACAAATGCACGCTGCAAATTACCATTACATGCAACACAATATACACATGGTTTTTGCTATAATTTAATGCACAAATAAATGCACAGCCATTTGTATTTTGTTCTCTGCATCGACTACATATATGAACACGCTGTTGCATCTTTGATAACTTTTGGGACTTGTTTTGCGGCGTTTTTATGAGCCGTTTGATCAGTTAAAGAGCTGTAAAGACCAGTGACACTCACAGTATGGATGAATCGTTTTTTTGTCATAGACACAGATATTGAAGAGAACTTGTGCAACGCAGAAACTCTTACAAAGCAAAAACAAACTCTCGTTTTTGATCCATTAATGCATCTCTCACTTACTGAATGCGATCTCACTGTTTGATTCGAACTTATGCGAAGCAAAAACAAACACTTGTTTTTTTTTTGTTTTTGTTTTTTATTAAAATAGTGAAAGGTGAGATAACATAACAGGAAGCCAATAGGCAGAACAAAAACAAAAAGAGAAAAGATAACAGAATATGAGCAAAAACAAACACTGATCCATTAATGCATCTCGCTTATTGTATGCGATCTCACTGTTTGAAGCACCTGTCAGAGGAAATTAGGGGTGCAACGGTTCAGATTACTCACGGTTCGGTTTGTAGCACCATTTTAGGCTCACGGTTTCGGTACGGTTTGGTTTTTGCTGTGTTCAGGTAAAAAATTACTACTGTCAAATAAAAATAAAGAAAATAAGAACAAATAATCAAATGGCACAAATAAATACAGCTTTTCAGGTTTTTCATGCAGGCTATCCAGTTTTCAGGTACAGAAATTGAATAAGGTAGCTAATAAAATGTAAAACATTGCATGTAATCTTCACTGTATAAATTAAATAAAGATCAATCATTATTAATTATTAAGTTACTATTCAGTCATGAGCAATGAGTGATTTCCTTGTCTTTTGTTGTTTGATTAACATTAAAAACACACAGACAGCAGGAATGCAAGGGCTGCTGTCTCTTTAAGACACAATACACGGATCAGTACACTGATACTGAACACATGCGTTCTTTCTCGAGTGTATAAGTTCACTTAAGACATAACCGACTATGCTTGCTAGGATACTCGCCAAGACGGGCATGTTGACATAATTTTGTGTGAATTTGTCCGTTCAAGCACAAGATTTGAAAGAGACCTCAACGCTTCCACATGTGCGCTTCGGATGAGTGCGCAAATCTTCTCACAGTGCGCACGTAAAGTCTCTTTCACGCCTTGCACTTGAATGTTAAAATTGGCAAGGCTTAAATGAGTTTAGTTTAAATGCAGATAGCAACATGTGCTGTTCAGGTCTCAGCAACTTGTGCTGTTCAGGTTCTATCAACACCCGGGTGATGACGGCGTAAATGACTGGTCAGAAGGAGCATACGGCACTCGCATTGAACAAAGTTTAGGGGAAGCCAGAATGCGTATCCATCGACAGAAACATACATTAGCCTAACTCTGTCTGTCTGTTTTATTTATTTTCTACAAACCATATTATAGATGTGTATGCGTCGTCAGATATGAGATGAACCGCGGTGCAAGTGCGTGCTGAACCGAGTGTGCAGAACGGCACGGTTCCTTTTTTTTTTTTTTTTTTTTTACCGAGAACCGTTTCACCCCATAGAGGAAATCAGCGCATGCTGTCATGAATTAAGCAACATGTCTTCTCATAGGATAAGGGCACGAGACACTGATGACAGAGATTGTATATTATAGGGAGATGAGAGGGTCTGTATCTCTTACCATTGGAGAAAGCGTAACGGCTAACTTAATCATGTGCGGCACCTCTCAGCCTATCGTGTAATGGCAGTGACATCAGTCGCAACATTCCCTAGTCTGCCTTCTCTTAAAAAAATACATTTTTATCAGCTAAAATCTACATATAGTTCCCAACGAAAGTATTGTTTAGTGTACAACATGCCGAAGATGAGCAAACAGGCTGTCGATTAATTAAATGATTAGCTATTTCCCCACAAAAGCTGTTAAATCAGCATAGTGAAGCCTCTCATCCATTGACATCCTTTCAAAAAACAGCCTCTGGTCTCCTTCCCTGCGTACTGCCAGAGGCGGAGCGTTAGCATTAGCCCTTACGCTTTTTTGGCTAAAGGTTGCAGGCTTGCCTTCCAGTGGCTTTGCTGATGAGTCATCACCGTACTATAGGATGAGAAAACGTCACATCCTGTGACGTTGACACAAAGAATAATTTAAACCCGGAAGTTGAAAATAGGGCAAAAAGGTTTAAAATTAACTAGTTTTCTCCTCATTCAAAACTACGGGATAGTAACATTGATTTCTATGATGTTCAACACACAAAACTCTAAATAAACAACATGGGAAAATTACCTTGGTTAGAGGTTCTGAATTTCGGTTTCAATTACTTTTCAATTAATCGTCCAGCCCTAGCATGCAGTAACATGCAGTGAATCAACAAATAGGGCATGTGATACAAGAGGTATTTGGACATTTAGGTCTCACAGTATGAATTTCATCTGCGTTTTGTACTGCGATGATATACCGTGGATACCGTTAAATATTCATAAATTCTAATTTTGCATTTGTATTGTTTTGTTTAATTTTGTACTCTTTACAGCTTTTAATACTAGTAATGATTAGAGGTCGACCGATATTTCGGGCCGATATTTGTCTTTTTTTAATGTATCGGTATCAGCCGATATCCGTGTTTAGTAGTGCTGATTTTAAAGCCAGGCACGTCCGCGGGCAGCCCTGTGTTATTGGTGCGGTGGAATGTGCTGCTGCCGCATGTGAATTGAAACTTTTGGAAGATTCAACAACAGTCCTGGGAGATAAAGGTAGCCTAAGGCTTAAATTCTGATATTTCAAAATCCTATGGCCATATATTTACTATATATTACTAGTAAACTATGAAGCGTTGCTTCACTTAGTGAAAGAAACAACGGATAGCATAGAACCGTCGGGAACTGGCATAATGCTACAGCTGGTTGAAGGTTCGCTTACTTGTAGTTAACTTTAAGGACTGTAGTCCAAAACTACCAGCAACTTGCTTGCTAACATATTAGCCCCAATGTTGTAAGTTCTGTTTTATTTTTTCCTTTATCGGAGTCGGAGAATTTCACTTTGCTTGGGGTGGAGAAGGCGGCAGCGTGATTGAGGGCTACGTTACTCCGACAAATATTGGCAATATTAAGAGGATTTGGCATTTCCAATTAATGTAAGCCTGTTACATTCTTCTAGTCTATTATTACTATTAGGTAAGCTACTTTTATGATTAAATTAATATTATAATAAATTTGCCACGCAATAATTTCACTGCGCATCACTGCATAACTGACGTGCTGTGAGGATAATAAAAGATTAGGCTATCAGCTCCTCTTTGAAAATGTTTTAAACATTTTTTAGGTCTATTATACAATGAATTAGACCCATAATTAAAATTATTAACAGTCTATAATATTTCCTAACACTGCAGTAATAAATGAAAATTAAAAGCAGCTTTAGGCTACTTCAAGCACCAACTTAAAAAAAACAAAAAAACAAGCTGTTTAACACGAAATACTAATCTTCTCATTTGTTTCTCTATATGTACGGGCCACAAGAGAAATAATGGAATAAATTAAGACAGTTATATACCGTTATCAGCATATTATGTTGAAATTCGTCTCTGAGAGAAAATGCTCCGTTAATGCAGCGTCAGGCAGCTCCGTCACTTTTACTTTCACTTTGAATACTGACCGAGGTTAAGCTTTTACTGGCATAACTTTTCTGCAAAGTTTGCACGTTGCTTCTTGTGTGATATCCATTGGCTCCCCTTCTTGGTTGATGCAGACAATAGCCGGGTTTCCATCCAACTTTGCATTTAATGAAAATTCAGCTCAAGAATATGCGCATCTGCGTGTGTTTCCATCAACTGTGTAATGCGAATAAAAATGGACATCAGCCTAATAAAGTGATGTGTTTTCCGACCAATGACTATATATATTACATTGCACAGTTATTACCCTCATTAAACCTGTCTAACGTTAACCGTCAAGAATGTCAGAAATCACTAAGAGTTTAGCACTGTCCTTGCATACAAAGCTGTGCAACATGACAAAGTTTTTAATTGATTTTTATTTATAAAGTTGTATTTATTTTATTTAAATGTATATTTAAGTTTACATTTATGTTCCAACAAACTTGAAAAATTCAGCTTGATAAATGATAAAAACTTGATAAAACTTTTATGTAAATCAAGTCAGTGTTCAATGAATGATGTTAAGTTTAGAAATGTTGTGCATCCACTTATTATTAGTGTGACATTTTAGCATGCAAATGAAGGGGAAAACTTCAAGATATCGGCCCTAAAAATCTGCAGCACATATCGGCCATCGGCTGACCCTGACCTCTAAACATCGGCATCGGCATCGGTTATAGAAAAACCCATATCGGTCGATCTCTAGTAATGATGATACAGAATCGAGGCTGAACGTTTAACTTTTTGTCCTCTACCGTGTCCAACGCCTCACTACATAGGCATTAGTAATCAAACAAAGAGAGCATTGAAACAGTCCAAATTAATAGAGCACAAACCACCTACTCAAAAACACAACAGCAACAAATAAGCGTGCATATAGACAATAGGGGTGGGAGAAAAAAAAATTGATGCATAGATGCAACGATTCTGGATTGATTATGAGCTTAGTTTTTAACCGATGCGTGATGACGCTGCGTGTGCTTGGTGCGTGTCCACTGGCGCGGATCAGAGCGAGCATTTTCAATTAATTCCTACTGAAGTTGAGCATGAAGCTCGGAAAGTTTGGAAAAGCTGAAGCAAATTACATTCGCGGGATTCATTGCGTGCACAGGGTATGAGAGAGCTGTGAGAAACGCGCACTTTGCTTGATGTTATGCTTGCAGTTTGTGGTCTCGCCCGCCGGTAGGCCTATTTTCCTTACTAATGCTCCACGAAGGCATCATTTATGTTGTTTGGAATGCTGTGGGCTTATATATTAAAATATGAAATTCACTGACAGAAGGCTGCTTTCGATTTCAAATTCTCACGTTCGCTTTGTGAAGCGCGCTCGCGCATGTGGCTGTGTGCGACTAGTGCTTAAATGTACTTGCTTCTCAAAATGCTTTTATGAGACGTGAAATTGATATAAACACAGTCAGTTATGTCTTAAAGTATTAACCATACAGGACAGAAACTTCTTATATTTCAAAAGAGATCTGTGCATAGTCTGGATGCAGCTTATTAGACCTCCCGCTATGGCATCAATAATCAAACAACTGCAAAGCTGAGAAAGTGAAAAATCACTCACGGCTCTTGAAAGGTAAATGTTCTGAAAACACTCTTTGTTTATTGCTTGTAATGTTTCGTTGTTCCTCTTTATTATTTACTAGGTGACTCGCTTGTTTTGAAACTTTATATATGTCCCTATATAAAATTCTTAACATACAGTTGTATTAATGTATTTTTTAACTTTGAATTATTTGCAAAGTAAGCTACTTATAATTCCATATGTTATTTAAAAAAATAATTAATAAGCAAATTAATAAATAAGAAAAAAAGTATCAAGAATCCTTTTGGAATCGGATCGTGACTTCTAGAATCGGAATTGGATCGGATTCGTGAGGTGCCTAAAGATTCCATTTCCCACCCCTAGATAAGATACATATATTGCCTGCAATTTAACTAATTTAACTACTTTTTTTTTTCTCATATCGTGATATAATATCGATTTCGTCTGGACAGTGGAAAATATCGTGATATGAATTTTAGCTCATATCGCCCACCCGTAATATCAAACCAAGTGCCATCTGCAAGCAAATGATGCTAGAAAAGACGTTTCCAGTCCTGTTCCTGGTGGGCCACTATCCTGCAGAGTTTGACTACAATCATAATTAAATAAGTTAATCAAGATTTTCAGGATTACTAGACCCCTCCAGGCACCTGTGTTGAGGCAGGTTGAAGCTATACTCTGCAGGACTTTAAGACTCTAGAAGCAGGATTGGACATCCCTAGACCTTTTCTCACAATTAACTAGCCATTTTTGCAATGAAATTAAACCAGCTGATTGCATGATTAGTGGATGCATTAAGTCAGTTCACACAAGTGTCCTATCACATTAATTGGCAAGGTGATCCACTAACGTTTGACATGCAAAAAATGTTCAAATATGTTTTATCTTAATTTGGTATTTTCATACATTTTAAGCATGATTTAAGTGTCCAATACATTGTAAACACAAAGCAGCATTCATTAAAATGTTAATGATTGATATGCATGTGAATCCTTTAGAATTCAGTCTGTGTGTAGGTCAGATGAGGTTAGTGTTTAAAAAAAAAAAAAAACCCTAGTGTAATTTGTGGAGTGTTTACTCATCCAGTGCTTTGACACCACACATACAGGAAGCTACACTCCATAGGGACTGCAAATCTCTGAGAAAGATGAACGCTGCTGTGAATATTGCTTGAGCATTTTGATATATAGCTAGGGGTGACAGTGCTTGAAGTGGAAAAATAAAAGTGCCGGTACTCCAGTGCTCAGTTCAAAACAAGTTACTGGAGAAGGGAGGGCGTGGCGGGCTTCTATACGTGCAACATGTCGGAAGTGCCGGTACGCAAGGAAAACTGGCGATACGCTGCAGGTAAAATTAGAGAAGTGCTAGTACTCCGTACCGGCGTGTACCGGCCCACTTCAAGCACTGAGGGGTGGGCGATATGGCAAAAAATATTCTCATTATTTTTCTCAGACAAGATCACGATCCATGATCTCTTCTTTTTCATGTTGGTTTTTGAGACTATTTTGCAAGTCACTGTGCAATACAGCCAAACTAATTTCCCTATTTTAATAATTTATCCTTTTAAGGTAACAAAATAAAAAAGAAAAAAGTGGAGGTGGGCGATACGACCAAAATCTTATTATTATACTGATACACTATATTACACTGAATACTGATACTAATATACTGAACTGTTTACATTCACTTAAGATATAAATGACTGTTTATTTAAACCTTGTGTGTATTTTTTGACATTTTAAGTGCAATAAGACATAAAAGAGAACTTAGTTCAGTACTCGCGTGCTGTCAGGCTTAATACAAAGAGCCAAGCACCGATCACACAGAGTACTTTTTTGTGTTTTAAAAACATGACATGCAGTGGAATAGAAAAAAACCCCACAAAGTCTATAGTCTATTTTTTTTTTTTAATAAAGTTGAACTTTTAACTTTACATGGCTTTCTAAACACGTGGCTCTCTTGTGCGGCCAATAATAACCAACTGCAGAACCGCAGAGCCATACGTCACATCAGTCTGAGGTAGGGCTGAGCGACAAAAATAAAATCTCGATTTTTTTCAGAACGATTGACCGATTCACGATTTCATTTTTCTTTTTTCTTTTTTACTGTTTAACTAGTCAACTTAAAAACTTAACTACAATATGATTTAAGTAACATTCTCTTTATTAACAATCTGGTTAAAAAAAGTTCCATTCCAAGTGCACCACACATAAAGTGATCAACATGGTGTAAATGTAAAACAATTTGTTAAATATCTTTGCAGAAAATATGCCTGAAATATGAAGGCAAATGTTGTACAAACTTATCTTAAACACATCCTGTATACTCAGAAATAATATAAAATAAGAAAATGCTAAATATTTCTTAGCCAAAAAGTAATAGCAATAAATAACACCAGTAATAAGCTATTATTAACAGCAAATGCTTTGTAATAACAGAAAACAACAGCAGCTTTCAGCCTGTCACCATCATGCAAACATGAAATATCAAACATACAGTAGTAGATCTTTGCAGGTTTTTGCATTCCATTGCGCTATTTGTCCTATGGTTTTTATGTTTGGTGGACATGTTTAGGTGTTGCACTTGTGTCTCGCGTCTTTTGCAGCGTCTCACCCATGAAACAGCATTCTAAAAGCACGGCGGTCAAGTTAAAAAAAAAGACATGTAAACTCGCGTTTAATAACTTTGCCTTTTTTTCCTCATTCCACTGCCTGCGTCTCAATTTTATAATGCAATAATGCATTTCTGAATGAACAGCCGCTTAAGACTAGTCATGTGTTCTACGTTCATAGAGGGTCACATGAGAGCGGTTAATCAGACGCGCCGGCGCCATCATGAGGTTGGATCATTTTCTTCTCCTAATGCGGTTTCCATTGCTGTATTGTCAACATGTCTAATTGTAACGCTTGCTAACATTTTTATTCAAAATCGCGATTTCTCGATTTAAAAAATAATAAAATCGAGGCAAAACATTAAATTCGAATTAATCGAAAAAATCGGGAAAATCGCCCAGCCCTAGTCTGAGGACAGCAGCACCAGGCCAGCAATCTTAGACCGTTGTGAAGCTTATAGCATCATTAAGGGTAGGTTTAGTGGTTGGTTGGGGTTGTGAATTTGTTAAGGTACAGCTTATAGTTATAGTGAAAGGTAGGGTTAGTGGTTGGGGCTAGATACGTGATTGTCAGCACCACCCTAACGTCCGGTCTTACGCTGCTGGCCTGGCGTTGCTGTCCTCAGAATGCTGTGATGTGTAGTTCTGCGGTTCTGCAGTTAGATATATCTCCAAGTGCGAGACGCGAGTGCTACTGTCAAATATGTCCATCTAGTGCATGTTTTTCATATAAAACAATGAAAAAGCAGCACAGAAAATTCTGCGTGAACAGCTTGATTGTGGTTTTGACGTAACCAAGATCTTCTCCGCATTGAGCTTCTCTATTTCTGCAGTGTTTTGCATGTAGCGGGTTAAACTGGATAGGCTAACAAAAACATTAAAACACAACAACGACATCATTGCATCTCATGTGCCACTGCCTGATGCACACCTAAAATTCAAATGCACCGTTTTTGCATTTGAATGTGGATTTTTATTTTAAATTCGACAAATATTAGAAATTCAAATTTTAATTTGACAGCCCTTCTATGCTCTCATCCTTTTTGATAATAATTGTCATTTTCACTCCACTATCTCTTAGGGATTAAATGTATCATTCATAGAATAGTAAACATACTCTGTTAATAAGTCATGTTTTATATGGCACTATAATAAGGAAATGTTGGTAGTGATTACCCTTGAGCATACTGTCCAGTTATGACAAAAGAAACCATTATCCCCCTTTTTGTCTTGTGCCTTGTTTGTGATATTCAGCTGAATGTTTTATTAATAAACCTTTGTCCCTTCATTATTCTGAGCTTTCTGAGCCTGAAATTCAGCATGTGTATCACACACAATTATAATCATTCCTGCAAGTTATATATTCATATTGTGAGAAATTCCAGCACAAATATATTTGCTAGGGCTTGGTTGACAATATGGGTTTCTCAATTTTATTTGATTTTCATTTTGATGAACCAATATCAGTTTTTAAATCCTGAAGAATGAATCTTTTAGTCTGTGCTGTGAACCAATGATCTCTTCATCTTAATCTCTTTATACTACTACACCGTGAAATAAACATGAATAAGAAGGTATGTTTAAAGATACAGTACAACTTACTGAAATGTATCCTGTCTCATGTATTAATCACCCAATCAGTGTTTCAAACAAGGAAAGAGAAACAGCTTGTAAACAATGTCACGTAACGTTACATTTACCTCAGAAAATCAATTCAATGTCCATAACAAGAACATGTGGACATCAAAACATGCAAACTCAGAGAGATTTGAAATCGTGATGAACAACAATTCACATGATATTTAAAATTACCATGTTGCTGGGTTAAAATGAACCTAAAATGGTTTGGATATTAAAATCGCACACAGATTTACTAGAGTAACAACACAGGCAACGGTAATAATAAATTAGATAACCCAGAGTGATCAGTAAATAAATTGAAATTAAAGAAATTATTAAAATAACGAAAGTATAGCCAGAATCATCAACTTTGTCTTTTTAATTGCAGAGACAATAAACGCTAAACTGGAGTGGCAGCCTTTTTAGCTAAACATTCACAGCATCCACAAATCAAATTAGAACCGGCTGAAATGTTTTGAAATCACTTGTACCCTACCTGATTGAGAGAAAAAAATCCAGTCTTTCACGCGATCTGCCTGTGTCCGTTTGAGTCTTTTCAAATAGCGCGCTAGTCAGCTCGTTAACGTTGGCCGGCAGAAGTGCACTGCAATGTTTGTTGTTGCTGAGTGGTAGGACATGACCTGTTGGCACAACTTGCATCTTACGTTTTTGGATCATCTTTTACCATTTCAAAGTGTATCCAATTCTACACTTTAGATTTTCTTATCCCAGACATTGTTAAAGATTTAATCCCTGCCGCCAAGATGCTCCTCTGTCGGTCACGGATCATGGAAGTGAAATTTAAATCTGTCACAGGGGTGGTTGGATTTATTCATTTCAGGCACATTAAAAATATTTATTAAAAGCTTCTTTCTTTTCACATTTTTATTTACAGCATTATCATAATAGGCTGTATATAACTTATTTGGATAAAACCGGTAGGTCTATGTAAAATCAGATATTGAGCACCCCCATATCTCGTTTCATAACACCTCTGTGAAGATTCGACTGTGAGATTGGTAGTCGAATCAGGCTCCTCCTATCAAAGCATCGAATCGTCGACTATTCAGGGTCACCCCTAGTCTCGTTTATACGTTTGTACATTTCTACGAAGTGGACTACTCTCCTGTTCTCCAGTGTGTATCTCATTCTCCAGTGTGAATCCCCAGCGTGTATCTCCAACGGGTATATCCAGCCTGCACCTTAGCTGTTTATTCACCTGATTCACTATGTTTGCTCATTGTGGTTAATAAACTGTTCTTCTAAACATCATCATCTTGTCTGAGTCCACATTCTGTGACAATAATCAAAAGTTCAGTATTCATTAATGAGCAAGAATACCCAGGATTGGACAAAAATATAGGCAAGAGTAAAAACAATGTGTACATGTCTATGTGAGTTAGAATAAGTGCAGAAAAATATGACAACTCAACAGTTTTGCAGCTTGCAGGTAAACGAAATTGCTTTTTAAAAGTTTAATTTTAAAAGTTAAAAACATTAAACGGTTTTAAGGACAAATTTGACCATATTTCGCCTATTTTTTTTCTCACGGCAATGACCCCACTAATAGCACTACGGCCAAAACCATCAGTGCAAACAAGAAACACACTGACTGAAAGCCCGTAATAAACATTGAAAGTTGGGAATAAACTATGTATTAGAGGGAATCAACAAGATTTTACCCTCTCCTTTTAAAGTGTTTATAAGCGCACGTCACCGCTTGGGTGATTCGAATGTGAAGAAAACACTCTGACAAAATCCTCCACTTTTAAAAGAACACATTCTTCGCTGCAAATAATTTCAACCCAGGCTCAACTCAGCGTTTGAATAGAAAAAAGTATAGAGAGCATATATAAAGAGAGAGTGCTTGAATGAAGCTAATGCCATTGTGAATGACATCACTAAGTATAGAAAGTATAAAGAGAGAGTGCTGAATAAAGCTAATGTCATTGTGAATGATAAGATGCATCCCTTATCCTATGCTTTTGAACTATTGCCATCTGGTTGGTGGTATTGTGTTCCCCAATGCATGAAAAACAGGTCCAAATTATCTTTCATCACCCAAGCACTTTTAAAATTCTTCTAGCAGTAATTGTTGATCAGCTGGTCTGGTTATTTTAAATTAGACTTGTCTTTTTATATATATATATATATTATTGCTTATATATATGCCGACTGTGATTGTTAAATGTCTGTGTGAGTATGCTGCAAACTTATTTTCCCTATGGGGATAAATAAACTGACTGACTGACTGAAAAAATAACAGTGTTTTAAGAGCCTGTGGCTTTAAAATAAAACAATTTTGCAGAATGTATGTGCATATAAACTGCTATATGACAAGAAAGGAGAAAGGTGGCTTTGGTAAAAGTGTTGTGGCTATTATTAGAAGCTTTGCATCATCTTTATAGCACACAATTCTAATCTCCATATCACCGTATTTTTTTTTTTTTTTTTTTTTTTTGCCTTAAGAGGAAGAGTTATCGCTGTTATTTATATATTATTTATCAATGTGTTTTTGTCCCTGATAATTAATTGGGGAGAGTGTCCAAAAGCCCATGCTAGATTAGAGGGGATTGTGGGATAGCTATTTTACAGCAGGGGAGAAGTAATTGGATGAAAATTATAACTTCCTGTCCTGCTTTGCGATTCCAAGCTTATGAGTTGGCACTTTAAGGGCCAGCATGCACATTTATTGTTCCCATGTGTTCTACAGATGTTACTTCACTGACGTGGACACACACAAATAATCCTCTGTTGGTAGGTACTAGGTTGTATTTGTGCATCTGGAGCAGTGGTCAATCATTGATGAATGATACAGACTAGAGAGGCACCACTAAAGCACTTTGAATGTCAGATGTCATCACCTAAAATATTTGTTTTAAACAAACAAGTGTTTTAAAAATTACTGTCTGAATTCGCTTTTGACTTTTTTTTTTTTTTTTTTACCTTATTTTAAAACGTGGGATTAAGCTATTTTCTGACTATTGTGATTCATTAGCTCTAGGCTAGTAGTCAACCTGTATATTCCCAAGGCCCTATATATTCTGTTTGGCTGTTGGTGTCAGAAGTAGGGCTTTTATTTTGTTTATAGAACACCATGCATACAAGCTCTCATTCTACATCTTCATTAGTTTACTGTTTCTGTTCCTGTTCAACAGTTCTGTCTAATAAATGATTATACAGAGCTGTTAAACAAAAACGTAAACGTATACAAAGATGTTTTATGGCATTTTCTTTTCTATTAGTAATACAATGGCAAATATGCTATAATACTTTCTTATATATATATATATATATATATATATATATAATTGGCTTTATATCGGTCATCCGCCACCCTGCTCTCTAAGATATTGGCATCAGCCATCAACCAAATCAATATACTGTAGGTCAGCCACTATTCTAAATAATTCTAACTAATTCACATTTTTGGCACATATGAATACAGTTGTTACTGGACTTTGAATAGTGTGAAATCAGGTCATACAATTGTGTTTTCATGATAAATTTTTGCTGTCTCTGCTCAGGTATTGCCCTAGAATGTAGGCCTTCAGTTGAAGGTTGGTCTAAATAAATCGGGACTGAAACCACAGTTGTTCATATGGGATACAGCTGTTGTCCAGACTTGCAGAATAGGTCTAGTGGTTAACTGGTTATGTCAAATCAGCAGTAAGTCTGGAAAGCACTCTGGTTTTGTTAGCAGCAGGCAGTGAAGTGAAACTGGGTTGAGGGGATGTTAAAATCTGATATATTTATTCCATACTGACTACATTCATGTGACATTTATGAGAGTTTTTTCTGAGACTGGAGAATCACACCATTCGATAGGATGGACACCAAGGACGATAACTATAACTAAGTTTTAATAATCATCCTAATTCTATAAGAATAGCAGTCCACACCACAACTAACGATAGCGACTCAGAGGAACGATATCATTGGAGTCACTTTCAGAACTTTTTCAGACAAGCACAGTTACCCACATGGTAAACCTTCCAGAAATATATATACAGTAGCATACCATTTGGGCACCTTTGACATACTTTTTTCAATACCATAATTTGAGATGGAATCATTTTATTCTTGCATCTGATTTAGGGCAGAAGGTATGGATTGGGACACAACCAGAATCTCCATGTGTTTCAGAAGACTAGTCATGTCATAGAGTAATACATAAATAGAGACCCTTGTCTGTTCATTGTGTAGGTGCCTTGTTGTCTTGGGTCATTTAAAAGACATGAATAGTTGGCCCTACTACACATGCCTCAGTCTTCTGTTGTAGACTGCTGTCTGCATTGTAAGCATTGTAAATATTGTAAAGGGAGCTATTATATACCATCATGTAGGTGTTGGCCTCACTGTTCATTGGCTAATAGACATTGAATGCGGCTGGGTGATATTTACTCTGGGATTGGTTATTTTCCCCTTGATTTATTTTTCTTTGACGCTGTAGTTTTGCAGCATCTGAATGAAAAAGAGACACAACAGGATTCCTTTGATGAAGGAATTCAAGCAGTGATTTAAAACATGGATGAGTAAATAAAACCATGTTGCTATTGGCATGTTAGTGTCATTATTCATTGCCTGACCGTTTGTGCATTGAGCATTTTAGTTAGACATGGTTATGGAAAGATACAGTTGTACAGTGTGCTTTCAATAGCAAACCAAAACAATACAGCACTTAAAAAATGCTCTGGACCTTTTCCTGCCAGTCCAGCCCTTTCATAAACTAAAAATTCACCATTAAAACATTGAAGTAGGGCTGCATGGTAATGACAAAAATCATGATTTATTACTGATTGCATTGCATTGATATGCACAACTAACACGTCTCTGCATTAGGAATGTAAGATTTCATGAAAACAAAAATCAAATTGTGATTTCCGATTAAAAATTGGGATTACAAAAACAGGTTTGATGTGCTTGTTTGTATGGCTGAAAAAATGTGACCTTATTTTTGTGATTGTATTATCAATATGGCTATAAAATATAATTATTATTAATTATTAGGGGCCAAGCACCGAAGGTGCGTAGGCACCTATTGTATCCGTTGGCGTTCTTTTTTTTTTTTTTTTTTTTTTCTTCTTCTTCTTCTTCTTCTTCTTCTTCTTCTGCCCATAGAACTGTATAGTAAAAAGTAGTGAAATTTGGCACACAGTTAGAGGACAGTCTGAACTGTGTGCATAGCAAATTTGGAGTCTCTAACTCAATCCCTCTAGTGCCACCAGCTGTCCAAATTTGCGCTCATGTTTACGTTAATAACTTTTAAACCGTAAGGGTAAAATGCTGTATTTTACGAACGCATTAGCGTAACTCGGTATGGGTCATCAGGACAATGCCCTGAAGGAGCCTGAGAAGTTTCGGACCAGCGCCACCTAGTGGAGAATTTATTTTTTTCATATGCTTATAACTTTTGATCTGGTTGGCTAATTTTCACGGGTGTCACATCCTTAGACTCCTGAATCCTTGCCGAGTCCAACGATACCAAACATGCTAGGTTTCGACTTACGGTTTGTGCGGCGTGGTGATTTAGCGCTTAAAAAACGATTGCGAATATCTTTGAAACCGTTAGTCCGATCGAGACGAAACCAGCGTAGGAAACACGTAACATAAGCTGGTTAATTAAATGTTGAAGCCCAATTGTCAAAATTTTGATTGGAAGTGGCAAAAAAATCAAAACAAAGTCGTCCATGGGTCATTTTTTATGATCTCTTACATGTAAATGTCTATAACTCCAAAACGAAATGAGATATTTGCACCAAATTTGATACACACATGTATGGGGTCACCATGAGGACACATAAAAAAATTGGTGGGATTGTGCCTCTTGGTGGCGCTATAATTGAACAAAACATGAAATTTACATTAACTACAATACAGTATTATGATAAAAAAAATGCTATATTATACGAATGCATTGATGTACCATTACGAAACTCAGGATGTGGCATCGACATCATGCTCTGAAGGTACACAATAGGTTTTGAGACAGCGCCTCCTTGTGGTCAAATTTTATAACAAAATATTTTAAAAATGCTAATAGCTTTATATAAATGTGGCCTATTGTAATGAGACTGGTCTTATTAGATTCCGTGGATCATGCTGAGAACATTGATGCCAATTTTGCCATAGTCAGCATAACTAAGTCTCCACTACTTTGATTTTCTTTAAAATCACACTTTTTTAAACTCCTCCTAGACCATTGATCCAATTTTCACCAAAATTGAATCATATCATCTTCAGACCATGCCGGCAAAAACTCATGAATTTCTTGTGATAGACATAACCTTTTTCCTATACTGCAGCAACGAATTAGAGGCATGATGCCAAAATCACTGTTGAGTCTGTATCTCTGCAATGCTTTGAAATATTGACACCAAACTTTGCAAGTGTCATTGTCACCTCACTCTGACCATACCACATTAATTTGGTCACAGCGCCACCTATTGGTCGAAAGTGATGAACCAGTAAATCCTCATTTTTGATCATTTTTCAGCTCTTTTGCCTAAAATGATCTTAATAGGTCTTTAATTGCTCACTGTTGCAGTTGGTCTGATGCTCACAGCCATGTTGGCTGGCTTATTGTGCCGTTTTTGTGCTTGGCCCCGTAATTGCTGCTTGCAGCTATATTTATTATTATTATTATTAAAAACAAAATAAGAACTATTACTTTTGTAATATTTCACTGTAAAATAAAAATCAAGTATTTAAGAATTTTATTTTATTACGTTACAATTAAAATACTAATGTTTATGGCTGTCTTATTTGGTTCATTTTCATACGTTAAACCATCAAACTTTTATTTTAACAGAAAACTACAGGAAGCCCTTAAAACATCTCTTTTCAACACAAGTATGGGAAAATGGTTGGCTCATGTTGTGTTCCAAAATGAATGTTAAACCGACCCAAACTCATGCACATGCAGAGATGGAGTTTGTGTGAACCGAGCCACTTTGAGACAGCAAAGCACAGTCGGATCCATGAGCTGCTGGCATGTAAGAACACAGTGCCGTGCTTCACTCTGAAACCTGCATCGCATGTGCTTATTTAATTAAATCACAGCCTTCGTGATTTGGAATTCGCACTAAGCCATATTGCGATTTTTTTTTTTTTTTTTTTTTAAGCCTACTCTGCATGGTTAAAGTGTTCAATAGTTGTTAAAAATGTAAATACATGACAAAATGGCAGTAGACATACAGTAAATCAGATGTTGTAATATATACTTTTCATGATTATTTAATTGAAGTTGCCAGTTATTTATTGCATTAACTGTTCCTACATTTCTTTTGGCCCAGATTCGGAATTTCCTACATCTCTATAAGTGCGGTCAAATTTAGAAAAGTTTAGAAAAGATTCTGTGAGCTGCAGCCCACAGATTGCACTTTCTGTCTCTATTTCTCTTCTCATCACAGAACAGGTGGCAGTATCAGAAAGACTGTCTGTGTTGGCTGTAGGCCTTACCCACTCCTCTGCATTATTAACACTGTTACACTATGTTCTGTTGCTTTATCATGTGACTGTGCTCATTGCATCTATTTACAGTAGGGATGCACCAATACCATTTTTTAAGGACCGAGTACAAGTACCGATACTTTTTTTTCTGGTATTCGCTGATACCGATACCGATGCCTATACATTTAATAATTTCTCTCTCTCTCTCTCTTTCTGTCTCTGTGTGCGCATATGCGAGCGTCTGCGGTGCATGTGAGTAGAGCGTGTGGTGAGTTTGAGTGCGATTTCTTTCTAACTTTTCTGTAGTTTGTTGTTTTTTGTTTGTTTATGTGTTTTGTGTGTAATTGTTGTAAAAGAGTAGCTTTTAGAGAAAGTTGTGGGAGTCTGCTCCCGGTGTCTCTTTCTGCCGGGAAGCATGGCTGCTCCAGGTGTTAAGAGTAGTGATGGTCTGATGCGGCGTCATGGGATTAAAATATTGTGTAAATTCAGTGTAGAGGAATGTGCTTTAGCGGTTGGCAATGTGGTGGGTTACAATTCTATTGTCTCTGCGTCTAGAATGAACAACGCAGTTGTTCTGTTTTTGAACTTGATCGAAATGGCTAATGAGGTTGTTCAAACGGGAGTCGTAATTAATGATGTGCTTACACCTGTTCTTCCTCTTAGTAGCCCTTCCAGAAAGATTTTTTTGTCAAATGTTCCTCCTTTTGTTTCTGATGCAAGTATTGCTAAAGAATTGTCTTCTTTTGGCAAGATAGTCTCTCCCATTCGGAAAGTTGCTCTTGGCTGTAAATCACCCTTGCTGAAACATGTAGTGTCTTTTCGGTTTATATGATTCTGAAAAACAATGCTGACAAACTTAACCTGTCCTTTAATGTTAAAGTCGAGGACTTTAACTATACAGTTTATGCTACATCTGAAAGCATAATGAAATGCTTTGGTTGTGGCAAAATTGGCCATTTGATACGTTCTGAAAAAATGGAAGAAAATGCTACTGTACAGACAAACTCTGAAAATAATCATTCTGGAGTTGTGTCTGTTACAGAGGATGTTGTGGCTTCTTCTGCTGTTGAGTCAGTTTCTGGTGGGTCAGTTGTGAATAAACCAAATAAACCCACAATGGCAGAGATTACTGCAAGTCTTTTTTCTGTAACTGATCTCATGGTTTTTGAGACTGCTGAAAAAAGCAGCGACGCAACTGCAGATAACATGACAACTACTGACAAACAGGTCAGTGAGGGGGTTGTTGAATTAGAGATGGAAACGGAGTCAATCTTCAAAATTCCTACTAAAAGAATTTTTTTTTGCCAGAGCAAGGTGATTAAACAAGCAAAAAAAGACAAAAATGAGGCTGAAAGTTTAACCTCTGACAATGATGCAGATTCTACAGACTCTAATACTTCTGATTGTTCTTATCTTTCATCTCAAAATGATAATGAAAATCAGACAACAGTATATGGAGTTGAGGAAATCAGCAAATTTTTGAAAGAAACTAAAGGGCTACCTGGAGTTCAGGTTGAAGATTACTTCCCTGATCGATCAACTTTCATTAATGATGCAAAGTTTTTAATGAAAGAAGGTGTATTTGCTGATAAAGAAGTATATCGTCTCAGAAAAATTGTGAGTAAACTTAAAAAGCAAATCCTTAATGATGAAAAACAAGATATGGTGTAATTTATTTTTTCTGGTCGAAGTCTTAGTATTGCTGGCTGTTTCTTTTAACTTTTGTTTTTTTAAAACATTTATTATGAGATATTTTAAAATTGGAACTCTCAATTTAAATGGTGCTAGAGACAGTCAGAAGAGAATGTGTTTGTATGAATTTATAAAACAAAAGCTTCTTGATGTTACTTTTGTTCAAGAAACACATAGTGACTTAAAAAATGAGGTAGACTGGAAAAAGGAATGGGATGGTCAAATTTTTATGAGTCATTTGTCTTCTAACAGTGGAGGTGTAGCTGTGTTGTTTTCAAGGAAATCACTACCAATTTCTTGTGAAATAGAGAAAATAGTTAAAGGGCGTTTTTTAAAAATCAAAGCCAAGTTTGAAAATGTTTTAATGAATTTTTTAAATATATGTGCTCCTACAAAGGGGGCTGAAAGAATTGTTTTTTTTTATGTAATTAGTGATGTCATGAAAAACTTAAGTTCAGAAGAATTATTGTGCCTAGGTGGAGATTTTAACGGTACAATAAACGATAAATTAGACAAGGACCATTTAGAACCACATATTGCCTCACAAAAAGCTCTCACACAATTAATAAAAACATTTGATTTATGTGATGTTTGGAGGAATGTGCATCATAAGAATAGACAATATACTTGGGCACATAGTAAAGATAATCTTATCTCTATGGCAAGACTGGATAGGCTTTATGTGTTTAATTTTCAAGCAAATCTGGCTAGAGAATGTAAAATAATTCCAGTTGGTTTTTCTGATCATTGTTCAGTTATTTGTAATTTTTTTATTAATTCTGTGAATTTAAAGAGTGCTTACTGGTATTTAAATACATCACTTTTAAATGATAAGAAGTTTATTGAAATTTTTAATTTGTTTTGGGAAAATTTTAAAGAGCAAAAACAGTTTTATACTTCCTTGCCACAATCCCACCATTGTTGTAAGGTCCATATTAAACAACTGTGTCAAGAGGACACTCTTAATGTTACTAAGGAAATGGCTCAGTCAATGAAAGAGCTAGAAAATGAAATAGTAGAACTTTTGTGTACAACAACTTCTACAGGTGATGGTGAAAGCAGTAAATCCAAAAAAGAAATGCTTGCAGATTTATTAGGTGTGAAAGCACAAGGGCCGTTAATTCGCTCCCGTTTTCAAAGTATCACACAAATGGATGCACCATCTAAATTTTTTTTCAATTTAGAAAGCAAAAATGGATAAAGTCGTATCATTCACTCATTGCGCTCTGACAGAGGAAAAGAGCTTACGGAGCATAGTGAAATACGCAAACATGCTGTTGCTTTTTATTCAGATTTATATAAATGTGAATTGTCTCAAAGAGAAAAAGAAGATTTTACTTTTTTTAATGATCTTCCAAAGATTGACGAGGAGTCTAATAATATGCTTGAACAATCTCTGTCACAAAATGAATTATACACAGCTATGATGAGTATGGAAAATGGGAAGACTCCTGGTATTGATGGGATTCCTGTTGATTTTTATAAAATGTTATGGCCAGTGATTTATGGCCACTAAGCTGTAGAAGAGCTGTTATTACTCTGTTGCCTAAGAAAGGGGATCTTCAAAACATAAGCAATTGGAGACCAATATCTGTTTATGTGCAGATTATAAAATATTATCAAAGGCTTTAGCTACAAGGTTAGGTAAAGTTTTGAGTCAAGTAATACATTCCGATCAGAATTATTGTATACCCAATAGATCAATCTTCGACAATATATCATTGGTTCGAGACGTTCTTGAGGTTGCAAGGTTATTTGGTGTTAATTGTGGTCTGATTTCGCTTGACCAGGAAAAAGCCTTTGACCGTGTTGAGCACGCATATTTGAGAGATGTTTTAGAGGCTTTTGGTTTTAGTCAGAATTTTATAAATATGATTGAGGCCATGTATTGTAACATAGAGAGTGTACTCAAAGTCAATGGTGGTTTGAGTGCTCCTTTTGAAGTTCAGAGGGGAGTTAGACAGGGATGTGCTATGTCAGGAATGTTATATTCACTGGCTATTGAGCCTCTACTTCATAAATTAAGAACTGAGTTAAGTGGTTTTACTATACCAAACTGTAATGTCTCTTTGCACCTTTCTGCTTATGCTGATGATGTAATTGTTTTTATATCTGATGCTGTTAAAAATTTGGAGATCATTGTTAATGGTTTTAAAAAACTTTCTTCTGCAAAAGTCAACTGGGCAAAAAGTGAGGCCCTTTTAATGGGTGATTGGAATAGAGGACTTCCCAACTTACCTGGAGGTTTAATCTGGAAGAAAGGTGGTTTAAAATATATTGGAGTTTTTTTTAGGTAATGATGACTTTGTTCAAAGGAATTGGGATTGTATGCTAGAAAAAAATCAAAGGACGTTTACAGAAATGGAAATGGCTACTTCCCCAACTGTCTTATAGAGGTCGCACACTTATAGTTAATAATTTAGTGGGGTCCTCTTTATGGCATAAACTTGCATGCGTAGATCCACCTGTAGGACTTTTACCAAAGCTTCAAGGAGAAATGGTTAATTTTTTCTGGGACAATTTGCATTGGACACCTCAAAGTGTTCTTTTCCTGCCAAGAGATGAAGGAGGTCAAGGTTTGAATAATCTCGTCAGCAGAGGAGCAACTTATCGATTACAGTTCATTCAGCGATTACTGATGGGACCTCAAAGTCTAGTGTGGAAGCCATTGGCACAAAGCATTTTGCGTGGAGTGAATGGAATGGGACTTCATGCTGCTTTTTTCTTAATGGATCATTCTTTTCTGGATTTGACTGGTTTACCCTCTTTTTATAAAAGTCTCTTTAAAGTGTGGAGACTTTTTAAACATCAGTGGACTGAGTCAGCTACATCTCTTTTTTTGGTTGCTTGAAGAACCTGTGGTTTTTGGGAGTCGCCTTGATGTGTCAGGTGATGACATTCCAGGGCTTAAAGACTTACTTGTGTCAAAGAAATTATTACAATTGAAAGATATTGTTGACAAAGCAGGACCTGGACTAAAAAATGCAGAAACTGTTGCTGTACATCTGGGTATAAGATCAATGAGATTTGCCAGAAAGTTTCTAGATAAATTAGATGGGGTTTTAAACTCCAAAGAAAAAACTCTACTTGAGGAATACAATATGGGTCTTATTTCCACTGATGCTTATGATTTTTTTCCCAGACATCAGAATTATACCTGATCTTAAAAAATCCAGTTATAATAGTCCACTGTTGTGTTTGAATAAAAATGAAAATCTTGATTTTTACACAGTCAAAGGAAAGGTGCTGTACAGATGCATTGTGAAGATAATTAATAAAAATACTTTAAAAGATAGAGCTGATACAGTTTGGAGAGACAAATTGGGAGTGGTAGAGGAAATTAAACCAGAGTGGAGAGTACTATACAAACCACCATTGACTAAAAGAGCAGGGGATCTACAGTGGAGAATCTTGCACAGTGCCATAGCTGTAAATGCTTTTGTGACAAAAATGAATCCCACTATAAATGATAATTGTCCTTTCTGTTTACAGAGAGAAACAGTTTTCCATTGTTTTATGAATTGTGACAGACTTTCTCCGCTCTTCGATCTCTTAGATTTTTTATTTTCTCTATTAGGGATTTCTTTTACAAAGCATTGTTTTATACTGGGTTTTAAGTACAGTAAACTACAGAAATATAGGTGTCAATTAATTAACTTTATTGTTGGTCAAGCCAAAATGGCAATTTATATTTCTAGAAGAAATAAAATTGAACAGAGAAATGGACAGCACATTGTAGCAGTTTTTAAGAATATGTTCAAATCAAGAATTCTTGTTGATTTCAATTATTACAAATTGATGAATGCAATCAATGTTTTTAAGATTGAATGGTGTAGTGATGTTGGTATGTGTACTGTACTTAATGATGAGTTGTTTTTTATACATGAATTAAGGTAATTTGAAGAACTTAAATTCAAAGAACTGTTTTTAATAAAGTGTTTGTAAAACTCAAACCTATATACCAATATATATAATTGTTGTTATATAAAAAGAAATTTACAAACAAATTACAAACAATACAACAAATACTATAGAGATACAAATTAAATAAACTTGTTTTTCAGATACAGTAGGTTTATTTACCATGTATACATTTATTTAACATCTTTTGTTGTTTTATTAACATTAATGACAAATATAGGCTATGGTCCCTTTAAGAACTAATCCATGGATACTGATACATATCCTGTTTTCATCTAAATGTTTACGTCGACTTAAGCCATAACCGACTGTATTTACGTGAGATACTCAACACGATGGACATTTTAACAACTATGTGTGCATTTGACCATTCAGGCGCAAGGAGAACTGATCGCGCACTGTCTGAGAGAACTGGGAGAGCGCGCTAGAAAGAGAGAGCGCGCACGCGCGAGAGAGAGAGCGTTTCTGGTCTGTGTCATTCAGTGCGATTCCGCCTATCCCGCCTTCACTAATCGATAACAAATTGTGATTGAAAGCATGCAGTTCGCAATGTGTGGGTTGTTATCATTAATTTTGAAGTATTTCCACACCCCTGAGGCTGACATTGTTTCTGCTGCTGCCGCCGGTGTCTCTGTGCACGGAAAATTCTGTCAGTTACGTCACGCGAGGTATCGGTCTTTGGTATCGGGGGTATTTTTACGAGTACGAGTACGAGTACAAGTACAAGTACACGAGCTTGATCATCATGATTGATTCACAAAATATAAAAATCTATTGGTTTTAAAGAAGTAAAAGATTCAGTAAGAAGGAAGTATTTAAAAAATTCCTTTTACTAATGATTGATTAGAGCCCTGGGTGGGATGGGTAGGTGTTAGTGGCTGGGGGTCCAGGCCGGTGGTCTGGAGCCTTAAGTCAGCTTGACTCTGGAGTTGTAGCTGGAGTCAAGCTGGAAGTTTGACTGGGTGTATCCCGGAAGCCAAGCCGAGTTGGGGCTCCGTACTCTGGGCTTACGGGGGCCTCCTAGTGGGCCCCCAATGCCCGGAGTATAGAGCCTTAACACGGCTTGGCTCCCGAGTTATGCCCAGTTATACGGAACTTTAGGACAATATAGGCTTTATCTCAATTGAATTCATGTGAGTAATTTGTGGGCCTATCTAAATGTAGTTTTAAATTAAGGTAGTATGTAAGGTAAGTTTAAGTTAAGGTAAAAGGTTAGTAAGGTAAAAGTACACAAAGAAATGTTATCATTAAACACTTTCACTCAGAAAATTTATCAAAGTTTGTAATTAGAGGGATTCCTCTCTGAAACACATTTAAGGTGGGCTTAAATAGTACCACAGTGAGTAATGGTGAAAAAAGACAATGTTTTCCTTTAAAAATTAAAAAGCTTAAATATAATGTGGACTAAGTATCATTAATTTTCATTGTACTCACATTGAGAAATGTTAAGATTTTTTCATTCAAGTTTAGCTTGTGTTGGCTATAGTTTGCATGCGGCTTGTGGTGCTGTACCATATAAGCCCATCTTAAAAAAAGTTAATTTATGAAAATAATCTGTTCTACAAAACAATTTAAGATGTATTTATTTGTAAATGAATGTAAAATGAATCACAAAACATTTAGTGTTTGTAGTTTACATGCTTAATTCTTTGGCAGTCTATCTTTCAGTAAGGCTAATGGTTTGACCTTGAGATTAGCTTTGTGTGCAAGCTAATAAAACTCATCTTTCCATTTAAAGGAAAATGATTCAAAATGAAGTACTATTTGTTCATACACAAAAAAAAAAACAATACATTTATCTCTTATTTGACATAATATCAATGTACTTGCCAAAGAAATGGCTGAAAATTGGAGAAATGTGTTGATTTCTGAAGGGTCCCGAAACCTCAAAGGTTTTGGGTGTCTTTGTGTGAGGTCCCCTGAGACAGCATGCATATGAGTGGGGCTAACTCGACATTGACAAATGTGATTTTCTCTGTTTTTAATTAGACTTCAAAGTTGAAAGTGGGCTTAAAAGGTACATGGGCTTAATGGGTACGCTTACCCTATAACCTACGGGAGCACCCACGCTCCCGTTTGCGTGTTTCTGTTTAAGAGCCAATAGAAACTGAAAACAAATAATTAAAAAACATGCTCCTGTTGCATTGTTTTCACCCTTTAATGAGTCTGCACAAATTGCGTAATATGCGTTTACAACAAAAACACAGGCGCTAACTGAAAATAAATATGTAGATCTCACATGACGTTTTTGCTTAGAAATTCATGAAACATGCACTGATCGTAGAAATGTGGATGCAGTGTTATCCAATGTTCTGAAACTGTCCATGCTTGTTGTCCAACGTGGAATAACACAAAATAGATATCATTTTAAAGTGTAGAAACTCAGCTTTTTAATGCATCTAACCGTTTTGATCAACTCTTAACGAGTGCTGAGAAGTCCCTATAAACTGGAGTTTACCGCCTGTAGGTGCCACCTAGCAACAAAAAAATTAATAATCATATTTTTCAAAACTACTGCCACAAAATAGGTGTCATTTGAAAGCTTAGTCTGAACTTTACAATGCATGTAGCCAATTCAATTAAATCCTAAGTAGTGCTGAGTTATTTTGCTGATAAATAGAATTTTTCTTATATATAATTTATGAAATAATTTTTTGTACTATATACTGCAATGTGTCAAAAACGTCATACCGCTCAGGTAGTCATGTGTCAGATGTCTTTTGAAAGGTATGACGGAGTAGATTACAACAAGCATAATTGTTTTGGGCTTTGACTAAACTTGAGCAAGTTTTTGTATGTGAAGCCCCACAACACCCATATATAAATAATATACAGATACAGCATTTTTATGTCACGTTTAACTTCATGTAACTTCATGAAACATGCTCCGATTGTAGAAAATGGCACATCATTATTTACAGCAGATTCTCACAAAAATCAACATAATCCATATTCACAAGATTTTCCTTACAGAGTTACAACACATAAAACTCCACTGGTGCTAACTCAAAACAAATATGTAGATTTCAAGTGGCATTTTTGCTCATAACTTCATGAAACATGCACAGATCATAGAATATGGCACAGCATTATTTACAGCAGATTCTTACAATTAGATTGCTCAGGTGGTTGCTGGGTTCCCATCTCTATCAACTTGCAATGTTATATCTATTGCTCACGAGAACACACAGCATGCATTCTAGTGCTAAGCTGGCCGGCAAGGTAGCCAAGGCACACATAGCCTTAGGTCACTAGTGTTAAGCCGGGCGGCAAGGTTGCATTAGCAGCCAATGAGCTTGCTGCTGAAACATTCAAATATTTGGCATTGTTTGCTGTTAGCAGTCTGCAGCACGCTTTCAGAACCCTCTTTCTTCCCCAGCTCCACCTGTATAGATCTGCTACAGGGGTTAATTCATGTATGTTACATGTGCAGCAGCAGCAGCATGTCTTACACGCTCACAGCAATGTTTGTGGATGTATTGGCAGTAGCAAGTCACGGTACTTGCTCTGCAGCTGCAGCAGTGTAGCAGGTCTATTCCGCCAAGAACAAATACATTAACATTGTCATATTCATTACCATGCCAATCTCAAATATCATACCAATATCTCGAGAGTTATGACAGAATAAGGATTCATCTTTATTTCATTTATACAGTGAAGATTATATGCAGTGTTATTTTACATTTGATTACTTTATTCAGTTTCTGTACCTGAAAACTACTGTTAGGTCTACCGGAAAAACCTGAAAAGCACTGATTTTTTTCAATTGAATTTTTGTTATTTTGTAAATTGTATTTATTTATTTGTGATATTGCTTGTAGTTTGATTATTTGTTCTTTCTTATTAATGACTGTTTACTTGGCTTTAATAATCTTTGAAATTTATATTAGTTAGATAGTAGTTTTAGCTGTGGTCTCGAAATTGCAATCAATAATTGTTAAATTTCACTGGTATCTAAAATTTTGGTGTCATAACCATATTTATTACAATACAAGGACATATGGGTCAAAAACAACAAAAACAATAACTGTTTTATTCATTTATTACTTTTTTGTGGTGGGGCCAGTGAAAATCGAATCATTGAATTCTTGAATCGAAAATCTCAAATTGAATCGCGAATTGAATTCAGGACATCTGTATCGATACCTAGCCCTAGTCATCTTTAGATTGTATAGTTTTGAGTGTGTGCAGCTCATGTGCAAAAACAAGTGCAGCAGAAACACAAGGATAAATGAAGCAAGGGCGCCATGGTTACGTGTTCTAAGTGTACTAATGTCTTCAAGCCATGCAATGGGTTAGGTAGGCTAGACTTTTTCTTTTTTCTTTTTTTCCCCGAAATATTATTACCAATTTTACTGAACATAAGAACTACTTGCTTGTGTAAACGCCACAATAAATGTACATGTATAGAATAAACAAGTAAAAAGATCCTGGTTAATGAGTGATCTTCCAGCACTGTTTTAGCTGTGCGCTCCTATGGTAACACTTTAGTATAGGGAACACATATTCACTATTAACTACAACTTTTTTCTCAATAAACTCCTAATTTACTGCTTATTAATAGTTAGTAAGTTAGTTGTTAAGTTTAGGTATTGGGTAGGATTAAGAATGTAGAATAAGGTCATGCAGAATAAGGCATTAATATGTGCTTAATAAGTACTAATAAACAGCCAATATTCTAGTAATATGCATGCTAATAAGCAACTAGTTAAAAGACCCTAAAATAAAGTGTTACCGCTCTTATTCTATGGCGCATGGTAAATCAAGACCTGTCAATCTGAGCAGTCAAATTGGTCTCTACACATCATCCCTACCCACCAAACCTGAGATCCAGTTTACATTGGTTAAACTTTCAAATGACGTTGAAACACTGTGTTATGATCGCGGCGAGATCGGATCCCAGAAGTCTTATAGCTTTGTCTTTGACTTGCATTGTCTTATGTTGTTTTTGGGCTCGTTCGAGACCACCTGCTCTGAATAAAGATACACGATCTACTATGGTTTACTAATGTTTCGCATTACAAAAGCGTTTTATGTTACGCTTCAAACCAAAACGTGGAGCAAAAGCATCATATGTTCACTGCTTACACATGCAGTGACAGCAGCGCTTTTTCATACACATACTTGGTTTGGTCTCTAACCAAAACAAATACGCTTGTTGTATTTTGCTAGTTGAGTCTATCTGTTATGTACTGTGATTTTACAGATCACATATTCATATAAAGCAGTTCTTTTTTTCACGCTATGAAAATACAGCACTTTTAATATGTCAGCAAATCCCTATATTCACTGTAAAGCTAAGCTTGTAAGCTTTAAAATGGCACCTATTTTGTGTTGGTTAAGCAAGTGGTTAAGTAACATGATAACTTAGTAGCACCCCTGCTTTGGATTTAAGAGGTTAAGGTTAACAATTAATTGATTGTTAATTTAAACAACGGTCGATTATAGGGATTTATGTTAATTGACATCCCTAGTTTAGAGTTTATATTGTCAGCTGATATATATGATTGCAAGGGAATTTATTGTATTTAAAGTCTTGCTTGTGAGAATATTATCCACAGTTGGCTCACCCACAGTGAACCCAGCCAAATGTTTTTCCTAATTTACACCTGAGTGTGGCTCAAGCTTGGCTGATCAGAGAATTTGTTTCCCCACTCCCTCCCAAGTTCCTTGCTTTCTGTCAAAATTGCCACAATATCATGCTGTGGCCTCTCTGAAACATTTAAAAGCCATTTTCATTTTCCTTGCGTGATCCTGGGCTACAAGTATGCAGGATCTGGCCTTAATCACATTTGAAATCTCTGTCTTGGGTGTAGAACAGAATTTAGCAGCTCATAAAGCCCTCTTTAAATGTCTCGCTCATTAGCAAAGTCTCAAAAGATAGATGCTGAGAAGTGAACACACAGACGTGGTTCCATTTTACTGAAGACCGCAAACTGCTGCCGTTTTACTTTGAATATATATATATATATATATATCACAAAGATGGTCTTTAATGCACTCATAGGTTCCATTGCACTGAAGACCGCAAACTGCTGCTGTTTTATTTTGAAAATAAAACAAAAAAAAATCACAAGGATGGTCTTTAATGCAGTCTGACTGTCCCTGTTTCTCTAGCTCTCTTTTTTCATTCTACCCTTATTGCTGCCTTATGAGTGGCCAACCACAAAAAAACTAAACAATGTGTATAAATTGCTCAAAGTTAGGAAAGTCTCTGTCACAGCACTATTATACTGACACTCACAGATTTCAAACGCTCACACAAAGGAGCTCCTTTAGATTGTCCAAACTTTAGGCCAGGATGTTTCTAAAACAACTGTGCTCAGATTTCAGTCCTTCCACTCTAGTCATGTTATAGATCTCACAACAAAAACCAGCAAGAACTTTATTCACAATGGTGCTAAAGATGATACAAGCTACGGTTGGTTTAATAAATTGTCTTAATGTCTGTGTAGCTTTATTAGTCTCTGTCACTGCATTTCTAATAACACATTTTTTTCTGATGTGCCCATAAAGGTGCAGTGAATTAATTTTTGAACCACATACTGTAGATAACAGCACCACACATAATCACATACTGTAAATAATGATTTTTTCCAAACATGGTGGTCAAACACCCAAAAAGCCTTATCTTGCACTGTTTAGATAGTCGGTTGCATTGGCTGAGCCAATGTTGCAATATTGGGTTGCTCAGACAAACATGTGAAATTCTGTGTATGGTGCCACTTGAGCAGTGGTTCTCAATCTTGTCCAACACAATTTTCTAAGTTATAATTTTCTGTTATAATTATGACAAAGCTCCTTGTTTTTATAAAAATAAATAAGTAAATAAACAGGAATTGGGAAACAAACAGAAACAATAATTATTGAGGGGGGAAAATAAAAAAGAATAGGATTTCTTGTTTTTGTGTAGTTCTTTTAGAATTTACATTTTTTTAATAATATAATATTAATATTAATAGTATTAGTAATATGATATAAATTGTAATAATCCAGCAGCCCTCTTGGAAGTTTGCTAAAGGCCCTAGTGGGTCCCAGACCCTCTCCGCTGCACTAGAGTCTCAAATTACACACTGCACATATATGCCATATTATAGTTAGAAAACACATCTGACATCAGATCACATAATATAGTTTAAATTGAAATTGTCCAGTTGTAATTTACAGCCATCTTTCTACTCCTGTAAAGGGTCTTTTTCAGCAGGAGGTTACAGCACAACATAGTGATTGTGGGTACTGACAGTAGTCACTTACTCATGGGAAACAACAATAGCGTCATAGATGCTGAAAGCTGCTTACTGTGATTTAGCTGCGACTCTGGGAATGGTTTGATACCCTTGTGATCACAGTATTAATAGACTTCAGTCTGCAAGTAAATTCTGTGCCATTCTCTACTGCACTGGCTAATGTTAGGCTAAGAGATACAACTTTTAAATTTATTAGTAAATGTTGAAATGAACAATGAACCTTCTATAGCATTTATTAACCTTAGTTAATGTTACAAATAAACTCTTATTGTAAAGTGTTACGGTTTCATATAAATATGAAAAAATATGAAAAAAAGAAACATCTTTAAATATCTACACAAAGGCCATAGCATTGAAATGAGATAAAATGTATATTATGTATATTATACTCTCCCATTTTATTTGCTTCTATTTTAGAACACTTGATGATTATCTAAACAGAATAACAAAATATGTATTACTGTGACGATAAAATAACTGCGTTTCTGATTTGTTTAGGCCTATATGTTTCTGTCGGCTGCATGAACATATCAATTTGCTTTCTCATGACACTAGCTTTAAATATGCAACTTTGCTGGCTAACGACTGCATAAAATTGACCAGCTGGATATAAACTAATGCAAATAGATGGTAACAATCGTGACATTAAACATTTGAGTCAGACTGTTTTAACCGCTTTGAAGTAATGTTAGCACCCTCTCAGCAAGGGCTGCACGATTAAGGCAGGCATACACTGTGTGATTTTCGTCCGATTTTGAGCCGAATTCTGACTCGTGCGACTCTTTTTTGAGTCAGGCCAATTTTCAACTTAGTCGCGTGGTCGGATGGTCAGATGAATTTCTGGCATGTCAGAAATTTTGGTCGAACCTCGTGAGGATATCGCATGAACTGATTGCCCTAAACTCTGTGTTTTTTCCCTCACTGCGCCTGCGCAAAACCAGAAATTAAACAATTTCATCTTCAATGCAGCAAGAAAGAAAACGAAAAGAGGGAGATCTTTAAGTTATGTAGCTATATCAAACTAGCTGCAATTTAGCAAACTGCTTACCTCCAGTTCGTGTTGCATAATGGATAAACCATAGGCTATTATCTTCCAAGCCACCTGGATGTAGGCTACATATTCACCAGTGCCTCTTGTATTAATTTACTTAATCATTAATTTACTTGTTTCGCTTTTCATCTCATGTAGGCTATTTAATATTTACTTAATTTTATTATCATTGTAAATGCGGAAATGTGAACCGTTGTCCATCATTTGGCAATTGGCGATAGTCTAAAGAAAAATGTCACGTCGCAATATTGGAATTTTTTAATTTTTACACCTTTTTTTATTTTATTTTAAACCATGAAGACGAGTCAGTGTACTGTATCACAAGCAATGTGCAAACTTTTTGCGAGAGTTATGCCGATGAAGACGTCTCAATCCAATTATTCCTTTACTGAAAATAAAAGTAAAACCGACAAGCTTTCGATGCATATTCTCTCAGAGACAACGAGAGATAAATCCTACTTCAACATGCTGATAACGGTAGGCTATGTCTTAATTTATTTTCTTACTATTTCTCTTGTGGCCCATATAGCCTACTGTACATAGTGGGAAAAAAAAATGAGAAGAGAAGTATTTCGTGTAAAACAAGTTGTTTTTGAAGTGAAGCTGCTTTTCATTGACTGATTATTGCAGTCTTCGGACACATAGGCCTACTGTTAATAATTGTAATTATTCATTGTATAAATGTCTTTAAATTATTTTCAGTGAGGACGGAGTAAGCTAATCTATCAAATCTTTTATTATCCTTGCAGCGCATCGGTTTGCGGCGATGAAATTAGCCTATTGCGGGCCAAATGAATTGTAATATAAATTTAATAATAAAATTAGGCCTACCCAAATAATACTAATAGTAGGCTACTACTACTTATAATAATAATAATAATAATAATAATAATTTAATATACGCATTGGAAATGCTAAATCCTCTTGATATCCATAACTGATGCTTTTGACGATGTCTCTGGAAACATATGGTCTGTCGGCGCAACCCAGTACCGGGGGTTTATCGTGCATATTTCAAATGTATAGTGTGAGCAGTCAAGTCACAGCTCGACCATTGGACCGCATAGTTTGAGCGCATAAATCGCGTGCTAGGGCTGCATGATTTGGAGAAAAAAATCTAATTGCGATTTTTCTGGTTGAAATTGCGATTTGCGATTTAAAATGCGATTTTATAAAACAAATGAAAAAAAAATTATAAACAGTACCAGGCTTATTTTGCTTGTTTGTAGGGCTGCACAATTTGGCCCAAAATTTTGTGCTAATATATTATTTTGACTAATTATTTTTTTTTTTTTATTATTGCTAAATAAAAATATTAAACCAAATAAGAAATATTACTGTTGTAATAACTTTCATTATTAAAGTATTTAGCATTAGTATTTAATTATAAATATAACTATAATAATTAACTTGTATGACAAAATGTGGGGTTACCTGTTAACATGCAAGCAGTATGTCTATAAATCATTAGAAAGGTCTAAGGATTTATTATCAAATATTATATTATTATGATAAAAATCTGTTTCAGTAATTTCTTTATTTTTGTCAGGAGGTATGCAAAATCAAAGAGTGAACTTTCATATAAACTACGTGCCTCTTATGCATCCACTGTGGAAAAAAAAAACCCTGTACACTTATGTACGCTGGAGAAAAACATATTGATTATATGTCCCCCTCAGAGAGAGGAAGTATTTTTCCTATTTTTACCCTGAATAGGATTTAGTGAGCTTTACTTGGTGCTAAACATGTCTGTTTCATACTGGACGCCGGAGGGCGCCCTTGAGCAGATACTCCAAATACTCCAAATATAAGCAATATAGCAAATGCTGTTCCAGGAAATCCCCAATGGGCATCATGCTATCACTGTGACTGAATAAAAAGAAGGTAGAAACGCTTTGATTGATTAAACATGACTAAAATAAACAGATGACTACAACAATACATGGTTTATATGTTTTCTTCAAGCCTTATCGAGTATTAAAAACACAGTAAATGTAAATGTCTTTTGTTAGAAAAGAAGTTCATAAAGGCTTCTCATGTTTGGAAAGTTTGTATATTTGACGTGTGTTGCTTTTTCTAATGCAGCTCTCTCAGATGGAGCGTAATTTACTACTGATCACAGAGCAGCTCTTAACATATTTATATAATTAAAAATCGCAGCCTTTGCGATGTCATAATCGCACTAAGCCAAATCGCGATTTCGATTCGTTTACGATTAATCGTGCAGCCCTATCGTGTGCCTTGGGTTTACATCGCACGCGTTTTACTCGTACAGTGTGAGCTGGTAACCTTGCTGAAATCGCACAGTGTATGCCCGCCTTAAATCGAAAAAAAGATCACGATCTCGATTCATACATAAATGCGATCTTCTTTCTAAATGACGGCGATTTACTTGCATGTATTTCCCTGTATTCAGATCACGCTGCATTCACATGTTCACTTATTTACTTTATGACAATCCAAGATGCTATATCAGTCAAATTTATTGGTCACTCTCACACAATGTAAAACAAAACACTATTAATTCACCAATCAGGCCAGAGATTAGCGAATGATTCAGACATAAATCCCAAATAACTTCTCTCCTCTCTCTTCCTCATTTGCGGCGCTCTGCTGTCACTCACGTGACGTGTATAACAAGGAGGCAGACCTGAACAGATTAGTTCGTTTACCTGGTGGATTTCGAGCAGCAGTTTTAATCAAGTTCATGAATAGTACACCATTTTAACATTATAAAAACACGTATTGAGTTACTGAAAGTTTAAATGTTCTTGTTTCCTTTTATTTTGAAGAGCTGAGGTAAATTGTCCATTGTTGCTTACAGTACAGCTATAAAAGGTGCGCAAAAAGATATTCAAACTCACATTAGATGCTTTTAACATTAAATAAAGCACATACACAGTACCTGAGATTATCATTGTCATACTTTGTGTTGTTGTTCCAGCCACGACGACGCAGCAAAACATAAACCGTTTCTAAAATAGTATCAAAGCGTGTCGCCGTCAAGGCTAGTTAGGACAAAAATGAATTAACATGGAAAAGATACTATTGATCATCTCATGTCGCGACATTGTGTCGCGTCTCGTTAGGACAAGGTGTAAGGTAATATTACCAATCTCTACAACCACCTCAAACGTCACCACAAAATACAGTACGTGTTAGCCATGAAGGACAAGGGAGCCACACATAAAAATACCAGCCAAAATAAATAAATAAAGAAAATAAGGAATATAGACTATTTTTTGTTACTTTTAAGTACAGCACTTTATTATAAATGAACGTCCTGTGTAGACAGCACTTTTTTTTTTTTTGCAATAAATGTTTTGGTTGAAATAATGAGAATCATGTGAGAGAATCGTGATCTCAGGCCGCTCTCATACTGTATAATTACAGTGGACCCTTCTGAGCTGCACCAGCAATGGTCGTAACATGGAAAATCTATCGGTATGGATTTTTGCAGATAACCAATTGTTCCAGCAATCGGTTATCGTGCCAATTAATTGGCAAAACTGATAATTCGGTCAACCTCTAGCTACTGGTACTGGTGCTTTAATGGGAGGACTTACATATTTGTGGGTGGGTGTGTGTTATGAGCTTATGTTTGAGAGAGCAGAGGCCAATTACTTGCACAAACAGCTTTCATTTCAAGTTCCTTGTTTTTAGTTTCATGTCTTTACATGAAAATTTTAAGGAACTAAGCTGGATTGTTGTGCCACCTTTTCATGTCCCCTTTTGTTGAAATGCTGTTGATTTATTTTAAGACTCTAGCTGAGGCCATAAAAAATGTTGAGAGGATGTGATGAAGCCACCTGATATTTAGCTTCTACATCCTCTCAAACCGACTCTGCCTAAACATGACTGGTCTCTCAGCGATAACATGCAGTACACACTACCGAGGACAAACTGAACCTCAAACCAGAAGGATTTGTCTGCCTCACCCTTATTTCAAATGCATTGACAAAAGAAATGTTTATGCTTTTTCTTGTTTATGCAGGTTTTCTTTTGTGAAAAAATAGCATGCTATTATTTATTTTGTTGAAAGGGAAGGATGTTGTCTTTTTTTAAATTACCAGTGACCAGTAAAAAAAAAACAAAAAAACACTTTAGCTCTTTTGTATTGTGGCTCGAATCCATGCGTCATTAACAGCTGAAACTGAGAACTCTTTGAGTCATTATGAGCTTCCTCTCTCTCTTCCTTTGTAGCTCACTAACAGGAAGATGGTTATACTGCATCATCCTCAAATTGCAAGTAGGAGGAATTCATCTGTGATTATAAAAACACTGTTCGACTCACCCTACATTTAGCATTTAGCATGCTGTTCAGGAAGAAATTTTACTTCATTCTTCTCCCTGACTTTTCAAGAGACGGATTATAATTCCTGGAAATATATGTTAGCATGGCTATTCATGTCAATGCCAAATGCTGAAAGTACCTGACTACTTTTTAATGCCTATAAGTAGGGGTGTGAAATATGTATAATATCATATATCACAATATATATGTGCGAGCTGACAATGGCTGCATTTACATTGCAAGTCTTAACGCGTAGATCTGATCTTTTGACCATATCCAATTTTTTTTGGCAAGTCCGTTTACATTCACTTTAGACGCGACTGGTATCCAATATCTGTGTTTACATTAATTCCCACCCAAAATGATTGTCATTGATAGCTTTACATGCACATGATAGACCCTTTTTTGAATAGTCATGCTGTTAAAATTATTTATATATTTCACGTCGGGTGGCCATGATTACCTGCCAGAATGGATAAGTTAACAGCTGTCAGTGTCATGGATGTTTTGCAGTGCGAAATCTGACTGAACGGATATAGATAGACCTGAAAATAAAGGTAATTAGCGTTTTACACTATTTCCAGTTTCGGACCGGGTTTTGGAGAGTTTTTTTCGAGTATGGCCTGTATGACGTCAAAAGATAGCGGAATACCTTGTATAGGCACTTCTCCCTGATAAGCATGCACACACACACATCACCCAGAGCAAGAGCACGCCCATCAACACGTTTCGTTCGGGATACGGAAGCAGAGAGATTTTTCAACAATGGCTGTGTCCCTATTCAGGGGCTGCACCCTTTGAAGGCTGCATAGATCATCGAGGCAGTCTCATTTAAGAAAAATAAGCGTTAGATTGCAACGCAAGAAAGAAATTACACTATTTTACACCTCACAATGGATATCAGTCAATTTTATTACATACAACATATGACATCTTTGAAGTATTCAGCCTTCAAATGCGATCTCCGAAGGACGCAGCCTCCGAAATGAGACGCAGCTCCTGTTACCAAAGGAGTGTGTTTTTTGTTGTGATGGAAAGACTACCTTTTTCAGCTTCCCAAAGAGCCCAGCGTTAAGGGAACAGTGGATGAAGTTTGTTTTTCCGAGGCAGCAACGGAGTTGTGCATGTATGTTTGTTTGTTTGTTCCCGGGATTTCGGTGATGAATACTTTGTAAACAGGTTCCAGTTTGGCGCTGAATTTGCAGATCATGGGTGGTGAGTAAAGCTGCATCAGATGTCTGTGGTTTGTTGGCAATCGGCACGCAAGTGCATAAAATGTAAACACCTCGAACGTTTTTGTTCCCTTTGTATTTATAATGATGTCGCAGCTAGCAGACGATTTCTACGCAAAAGCTGCGCACGCTTGTGACACTTTAGCTCCGCCCACGGCACTGACGGCAGGCACGCCTCCAGGAGCTTGGCTTTTTTCAGAAAGACTCGGTTTAGTGTATCTATCTTTTATAAATATGATAAAACTAAAGACTTTTCGGAGATATGAAGGATGCATTGTTACTCTAGATGTACTCAAGATTAACAAGATTAACATGAGATTGGCAGAAACTGTGTAATGCTCAGATCGGATGCGAATCTGATTTTTGTTTTTGTGCCAGTTTAAACGCAGCCATTGCCACTCACTTGAAAAAAGAAAAAAAAAGAGAGGGAAAAAAAAACCACCTTGAGAGTCCATGCATTCACTGCATGAAGTAGCCTAGTATGATAGACTACTATGGATGTTGTATAAGACAGCAGGCAAACTGGGTAGCTGTATTTTGTGCCAACGATATAAATCATAATGTGATTTTGTATAAATTGTAATCAGGTGTTAAAAAAAAGAGTACCCATTAAAATGTCTTTACATAAAGGACCTGATCATGGAACAATGCACAGTACAAGCATAGCGTTGAGCTTCTTGTGTCTGTTCAGTGAGGAGCGTTTTTATTGGTGGATTAAAAGCTCTCCGTGATTGGCTAAACAGAACATCCTCCAAAAAAAGATATTCATGAATCTTAACCTGCCAGGAAGGTCTCAAAAATACCGCACACAAATTCAAAGCAGTCCACGCACGTGTGATGATTTGCAAATGCAGATTAACACTCTGGAGTCAGGAAACGCGCCGGCGCGTTTTGCTGGATTATTTTCACATAGTAGCAAAATCAACTTAAAATACTCCGTCACTTTTTGTCATAGAGTAATATATCAATTGAAACTATAGAATGTCTTCTTTTATTTGTGTACACTTAGAGTAAAAACAAAATATTGTGCTTTTTGCAAAATAAAGAAAACTAACATGATGCGTGATCTGTCATCTCCCTCTGAACGAAGTCCAATCTGATACTCCCTCAGAAAATGAACTGTAACATAGTGAACACTAATTACACAAAAATGAGACATATGTTTAAAGAAACGTTGAAATGTCAGGTTTTAAATCGTGCGAGTCAAATCAAAAACAAATATTCTCTGTTTATGTAATCTGTATGAAAAGAGAGACCCCTAATGCGGCCACGCCCACGGAGCGGGCGCGCTATTCACACTCAAATTCTGAGGCGATACATGCAACAAAGTGAACGCTCGCGTCATCTCGGAAAAATGCCTCAAGCTTGGTCAGTTTCACGTTGGCTACTTTTCATAGTTTTGAGATGTGGTGAAGAATAATTCTAAAAGGATTTACCTCAGTGAAAGATCTGGTTTCACTTTTCCATTTCGAGGATCAACTAGATCAATCCAATTATTGTGAATGGTACTTTTTTTTTTTTTATTCTTTAGTTCTTTATTCTAATTGTGATATAGTGTCTGTGAATATTAAATCGCAAAAAGACTGTTTAAATATGAATCCTGCAAGTTTTGTGTGTCTCAGTGTGAATTAATGGGGCAGATCGACGCACGGTTTCGTTTACTACACATAACTTACGTTAGTAAATTGCCATATTGGCTATTCCCAAACTATATTGCTACTGAGATGAGTGAAATCGACTGAAATACGTAATAATAACTGAAATAAAATGTGTTAGCAATGTATTAAACTGCACATTTAGGCTCTATAATATAACAAATATAATATATGAAATGCCTTAGAGGTAATATGAATGTTTAGACGCTTTGCATCACAGAAATTACATTATATTTTAAAGTATATTAAAATAGAAAACCATTATTTTAAATTGTAATAATATTTCACACTATTGCTGTTTTTTATCTGTATTTTTGATCAAATAAATGCAGGCTTGATGAGCATAAAACTTCTTTCAAAAACATTATAAATAGTAATGCATCCAATCTTTTGACTGGTACTGTAATTAAAAATATAATAGGCCTATACAAAATTTTCTTCACATGATGTGCAATAATACATGAATGCATGAGATCACAAAAATCGTGTTTTCTGTTAAAAGTGGACATTATATTAACGTTAATACAATAGCTGATATGATCCTGTTATCAGCATGCTTACAGAGGGTTTTTTATCTCACAGATTTGAGAATTATATTGGTCCACATTGGACTGCATGCATATGATACTGAGATCACTGACTGGAAGCTGGAAAGTTTTTTTTTTTTTTTTTTCTCCAGTGCAGAAACACCAAATGGCAGGTATGTGATGTTCACATATATCTTTGAACAGGATTTATTTCCAGGTATAACTGTGTACTCAAAATGTGTCTTTGACTCTCATTTATATAGTTAATTATATTTTAAATAAACTTCAAACAAATTGTATATTTCTTTTGTTATTGCATTCTTTCTTAGTTGACTCAGTTACATTTCTGACTAAATGGCTCATTATGCGGCTCATTAGGGGCAGGGTCTTAATCTCCTCAGGTGTGAATCACAGCATTATTCATGAAGATTCACGCCTCTCCGCATACGGGCTCCCTAAACAAAAAGTGTCTTAGAAATTTAAAATCAATACATTGTTTTTTGTGTCCGAGTAGGCAGGATAATTTCCACATCATTTTGAAGCAAAAACTCTAGACTAAAATATACAATTCCCAAAAGTCTTGTGAAAAAACATTTAGTATGCATTTTGAGGCCTTATTTCAGTTTTTTTTTTTTTTTTCAAAAACCACGCATATACGTAATTCTCTCAAAAATACAAACATGTACATACTTGTTGCTCAAATATTATTGTAGCCTAGTTTCTGCTGAATACAGCGTAATGAGACTTTTGTCATTATTATGTCAACACATCTCCAGGACCCCAAATCAGCCTCAGACTCCAGAGGGTTAAATGATCCATAAACATGTAACATCATTCATAAATGTGTGATGGAAATTAATTCAAGAACTTGATATATATATATTTGTGTAAACATTTTAAATTTGTAAACATTTTAAATTTATTTAGGTAAGATGCAAGAGATAATACACAAACAGTAATAATGGATGCCATGTTCTGGGGATATGCATGTTCATTTATAAACAGTTTGTCTATAAATTAATGCAGGAGAGTCTGTTTTTACAGGCTTTGTGTCTTGTCTTTGTAGCCTGACTCACAATGACTAAACTATGCGGAGGTCTGCATAGTTTGGGGTCGTAAAACCATGGCAACTAGTTTTATTACCTTGGGGGGTCGGGACACCCTGGTTTGCATTCGGTGAGAAGTTTTAGGAATATTAGATAAATATAACAAATATTTGTGTCTGATTTATCTCAGTCATTACATTAAATTAAATTTGATGGAAACTCTACTCTGTAGCTGTCAGTAATTCTTCATTCAGCATTCAAACAGCGTGTTGCGTTTGGTTATGACGGTCAGCACAGTAAAACTCTCTCCAAGATGATTCAATATTCCCATTGTTATATTCATCTGTAGATAAAGGTCTGTGGATTTGCATAAAGTGATTGACTCTTGCTAGAGTTTATTGCTGTTTCTAAATGATGTACTCACTACTGGGTGTCTATTATCACAACAGGACTATGAGAGGACTATGATGCTATCATGCGCACAGTAACTGGAATTAAAATTGTGAAGAAAAAAGGCTCAATAAACCATTCAATTAGATATGCTTAGGGTTGCAAAATTCCGGGAATTTTCAAAGCTGGAAACTTTCCATGGGAATTAACGGGAATATATGGGAATTAACGGGAATATATGGGAATTAACGGGAATTAATGGGAATAAACAGGGAATTTGCAAAATTGCAGGTTAGCCTATAACAGGGTACTTAAATGTAGTTGAAAAAAAAAAAAAAAACATCTTGCAGCATAACTTTGGTTAAAACAACCAATTGAATTTTTACCCTGACATTCACACAGCACACTACTTACAGCAGGGCTATTGAGGCCACACCCCCTGCATGCACTGTGCATTCCCCCAGTCCATAACATACACATTTGATCAAAAATACAGAAAAAACAGTAATATTGTGAAATATAACCACAATTTAAAATAATGGTTTTCTATTTTAATAAACATTAAAATATAATTTATTTCTGTGATGCAAAGCTGAATTTTCAGCATCATTACTCCTGTCTTCAGTGTCACATGATCCTTCAGAAGTTATTCTAATATGCTAATTTGATACTCAATTATCAATGTTAGAAACAGTTGTGCTGCTTAATATTTTTTATAACCTGTGATACTTTTTTCAGGATTCTTTGATGAATAAAAATTTAAAGAACAGCATTTATTTAAAATAGATATCTTTTGTAACAATATACACTACCGGTCAAAATTTTGGGGTCAGTAATTTTTTTTTTTTTTTTTTTGAAAGAAATTAATACTTTTATTCAGCAAGGATGTGTGAAATTGATAAAAAGTGATATTAAAGTGATATTGTTAGAAAAAAATTCTATTTTGAATAAATGCTGTTCTTTTTAACTTTTTATCCATCAATGAATCCTGAAAAAAGTATTACAGGTTCAAAAAAAAAAAAAAAAAAAAAAATATTAAGCAGCACAACTGTTTCCAACATTGACAATAACTGAGTATCAACTCAGCATATTAGAATGATTTCTGAAGGATCATGTGGCACTGAAATAAATAACACATAACAATTGCTGCAATAAAAATATTTATTTTACATATTTACTAAATTAGAATTAATTGAATGTGAAAAAGAAATTTCATGTTTTGACCAAGCAAAATGTTTATATTTATGTTTGTATATAATTTATATAATATTATTATATAAATATTATACATTTATATAAATTTCCCAACATTTCCAATTAATACCCGTAAATTCCCATAAATTCCCATAAATTCCTGTTAAGTTTCCAAATTGGAATATTTCCAAAATTCCCCAGGTTAAGTTCCCATGGAAAGTTTCCGGAAATTTACCGGAAACTTTCCGCCCCTTTGCAACCCTAGATATGATACACTAAGAATTGTGCACACAATATCTCTTCTCTTTGTGTCCTGAAATTTTCAATGTAGAGCGCTGCGTGCTGTGACTCAGCACGCATTTTTCTTTAAAGCACATCATTCTACACCCAGGATGAGCATAAGATGTAAACAGCACTGGTATCAGATTGTTATCAATATTGGCCGATACTCAGAATTTGGGTATAGGAATCAGATCAGTTATGAAAAAAGGTGCATCCCTAATTTAGAGTGCACGTTTTCACTGTGTGAGTAGCCTATTAGAATAACCTCCTGCCACCACCACCAAAACTCCTAGCATGGATTTCTGGTATGGGCCGAGTATGCACTTCCTTCGCCAGTCAAACATGGGACTCACCCCATTCCAGTGTGTACTCAGGTTCCCGTGGTCCAGCGGGTAGAATGCCGGCAGGAGATCCACACTGATGCACGGAGATCCACAACTCCAATCTACCAGCACAGGCAAAATGTGTGGCTCTCCACCAGGGACATCAAGCTGCGCCTGCCCTTTAAGAAGCTCAGTCCTTAAACTTACCATCTGTATTCCTGTGCCTCTCATTTCTGTCTGTGCTAATTACTGACAGCAAGTCACATGATTTTGTGTTTTTTTTTGTTACTTGCTTCAGAATAGCTATAGTCAGTTTCAGTGTTTACAGTTAGTGCTTAGTTAGTCATTTAGTGTTTCTGTCTGTGTCTTAGAGTATTTTGTGTAAAAGGAATGCATCAGGCAATGAGAAAAATGTAGGTATTATTTGGTGTCTTTCTCTAAGCACACAAAATCTGACACTGATTTCATGAATCAGTGTTTTTATATACAAGCTCTTGATTCGATTCTGATACTGTTTTAATTCATTATTGATAGTTTGGATGTATATTAGGAAGAGTGCATTGATTCTTGGGATTTAAGAATTAATATTGGATAATAAAATTGATTAACCAAAAAAAAAAAAAAAAAAAGATAGGTTAAATCCAATTAATCGATATTATCACCCCAGCCCTATTGCCCAACATGCTGTCAAGAGAAAATATTGAATTGGATTAAAACTGCACTTTGTATTCCAAAAGCCTTTATTTAAATGTGCGGTATGTGGAGAGGATATTTATTTTTTATAGATAGTCTGTAGAATAGTACTTTGATCCTTATTTAAATAGATTAAATTTATATAGTGGTGGAGGGTGTAAAAATCATAATTACCTGACATCATCTGACATTCTGGCTAGGTTCATTTTTAAAGGCTGCTCTTGGAGGTTTAGATTTTGCCGCCTTGCTTATTGAATGGTGGATTTCGATTTGGGTCACTTTATATGGGACAATATCATAAGACTGACATGTTTTTCATAGACAAACTGGAGGTTATCTTCAGATAACTGTATGCGTTCTGTGCCAGTGTAACGGTCTGTTTGCAAACTATTAGAGCGAAGCGTGCTTACCTTTATTGTGCTGAAACGGCAAGGATAAATGTTAAATTCTTTTGAGTACCTAAGGCTGAAATTTTGGCTGCAGTACAAAGAGATGCAAATATGCAAGACTTAACTAATGCACCATTTTGACCTGAAGAAATGGCTGTGAGACTTGCACAGCCATGAGTCTATGTTAGGTGGCTCGTTATGAGGGTTTTTGTTGCTGTGGACCTGCAACCTATTGATATGTGGATTATCATGGTTTAACACTTACACTCAAATTTCAGCATTTATAAATGTATGCATTTTAAATAATGACTTAACATTTGCAATCAACTAATGGTCCATTTCACGGTATACTTGTGTGCTCTCTGTTTGCTGTGTGATCTTTAGATGGGCCTATTGGGTACTTGCGTCGTATGACTGTTCCTTCAGACAGTCTTCATACTGTGCTGTAATCAGATAAGCATTCACAGGCTTCCTCTAATTATACCCACCCACCATACATTTACTCTCTTCTTACCAACAGCAGTCAGTGTGTAGTTTTAATGGCATTTGAATTGGAGTGGTTAAATTGTTTTTAGAATTGTCTTCCCACTGCTTTTGGGGTCAGTCTATCTCAAGTGGTCCAATGGACTTAAGTCTAACACAGTGTCTACACCATGTGCAAATTTTGTTGCATAGCATCACAACAGCTTTATGTTCCAAATCCATTTGTTCTGTTGTCGGAAGTGGCGCGTGGAGTGTGCCACATCCACTATAAACACTGTGTAAGGAACAAGACTGTGCAAAATGTTCAAATATGTTGATGTACCTTGTAATGTGCTCAGTTTTTGCTCCAAGGAGCTAGGATGTTGCTTAGCTGAGATATTGAAATTTCTGCAAACACCTTTAAAACCAGAATTTTTGTTTACAAAAGTCACCCACTGTGGTTAAACCAAGCACAATAAGAATAAAACACTGGTGGTTTCCACTCAAAAAAAGATAAAAGAAAAAAAACAAGAAATTAAATGTGGTCAAGCAAACAACCTGACAATTTTTGGATAACCTGAGATAAACTGCCCGTTGGTGACTCAAAACAATTCAGGCCTGAAACCCATTTTTTTGCCGTGACCCACCAGCTGAGAACAACTTCCTTACAGGGGCCATAGTCTAAACTTTTTTTTTTTAAATCCCCTCAATTTCACTTATAATATTAGTCTGTCATACTTTTATTGGCACAAAGGCAAATGCAGTAACACATGTCAAAAACTGGAACTAAAATGGCTTTGAATTGATTTGATATTAAATTTGAACATTTTTACATTTTCTTTCACAGAAAAACAAAACAAAACAAAAAAAACCCCCTGATTTCAGTAACTCAGTTTTGACAGTTTTGAGTGTAAGCACTGCACTTATCCTCTGTAGCACTGCATAGTTTGTCTACTTCAGTTTCAATTAAGTCCTCTAAAGGCTGGAATACACTACATTACTTTTTGCCCAGATTTTTTAACCTATTTTCAGTATGAAGGAGTCAACAGAAATCAGAAATTCAGAAATCAGAAAGAGCTTTATTGCCAGGTATGTTTACACATACTAGGAATTCGTTTTAGTGACAGAAGCTCCACAGTGCAACAGAGTTACAGCGACAAGACAAGACACAGATAATAAAAAGAATAAAAGAATAATATACAAATATACAAGATAGACAAAGTGCAAAAAAAGCAAAAAAAACAAAATATAATATAGACAATTTGTATGTACAGTTATGATGTGTGCAAATTTGAAATATAAATAAGTATGTGTTTCAAGTAAATAATGTATAATAATGTTGTGTGTTCCGTGTTTGTCAATTGTTCCTGAGATGGATTGCCTGAGGGAAGAAACTGTTCCTGTGTCTGGTCGTTCTGGTGCTCAGAGCTCTGTAGCGTCGACCAGATGGCAACAGTTCAAAGAGGGAGTGTGCTGGATTTGAGGGGTCTAGAGTGATTTTCTTTGCCCTTTTTCTCACTCTGGATAAGTACAGTTCTTGGAGAGTGGGGAGGGTTGTACCAATGATTCGCTCAGCAAACCGGACTACCCTCTGTAGTCTTCTGAGGTCAGATTTGGTAGCTGAGCTGAACCAGACAGATATAGAAGTGCAGAGGATGGATTCAATGATGGCAGAGTAAAACTGTTTCAGCAGCTCCTGTGGTAGGTTGAACTTCCTCAGCTGGCGAAGGAAGTGCAACCTCTGCTGGGCCTTTTCACAATGGACTCAATGTGGTTGTCCCACTTAAGGTCCTGGGAGATTGTGGTGCCCAGGAACCTAAATGACTCCACTGCAGTCACAGTGCTGTTCATGATGGTGAGTGGGGGGAGAGCAGGGGGGTTTCTCCTGAAGTCCACGATCATCTCCACTGTCTTGAGCGTGTTGAGCTCCAGATTGTTAAGACTGCACCAGACAGCCAGCTGTTCAACCTCCAGTCTGTAAGCAGACTCGTCACCGTCCTGGATGAGGCCGATCAGTGTGGTGTCATCTGTAAACTTCAGGAGCTTGACAGAGGGGTCTTTAGAGATGCAGTCATTGGTGTACAAGGGAGAAGAGCAGTGGGGAGAGGACACAGCCCTGAGGGGCGCCGGTGCTGATGGTGCGGGTGCTGGATGAGAATTTTCCCAGCCTCACTAGCTGCTGCCTGTCTGTCAGGAAGCTGGTGATCCGCTGACAGACAGAGGTGGGCACGGAGAGCTGAGTTAATTTGGGCTGGAGGAGTGATGGGATGATGGCGTTAAAAGCAGAGCTGAAGTCCACAAACAGGATCCTCACATAAGTCCCTGGTCTGTCCAGATGCTGCAGAACATAATGCAGTCCCATATTGACTGCATTATTCACAGACCTGTTTGCTCGATAAGCAAACTGCAGGGGGTCCAGTAAGGGTCCAGTGATGTCCTTCAGATAAGCCAAAACCAGTCTTTCAAATGATTTCATGGCCACAGACGTTAGAGCCACAGGTCTGTAGTCATTAAGTCCTGTAATTTTGGGTTTTTTTGGGATGGGGATGATGGTGGAGCGTTTGAAGCATGAGGGGACTTCGTACAGCTCCAGTGATCTTTTGAAGATCTGTGTGAAGATGGGGGCCAGCTGGTCAGTGCAGGTTTTCAGACAGGCTGGTGAAACACTGGGCCTGGTGCCTTTCTTCTCTTGCTCTTTCTGAAGACCTGGCGCACGTCATCTTCACTGAACTGAATTGCAGGTGTGGGGGAGACGGGGGTTACAGGAGGTGTGAATGGTGTTTTTTCAAACCTGCAAAAAAAACTCGTTCAGATCGTCTGCCAGTTGTTGAACACTAGTAACAAGTGTATGATGCCTAGTGTTTTAAGATCTGTTCAGATTTTATAAAGTTAAATTGTGTATTCCAGACTAAGATCAGAGATCAGACACCTTTATTATTAATCATAGGGTCACCATCATTACACCCTACTAGAGCTGCACAAATTATTTTTTTTTAAATAGAGATCACGATTCTGAATAGACAACTAAACAAAATAACATGTTATTTACTGGGTTCTGACAACATGTTAATTGCTGCAGTCTATTAAAAAATATTTAATTCATTTAATCAATTATTTTTTTTAAACGAATGATTCAATGACTCGCTCATAAAGACTTGTTTCATTACTGGATGAATCAGCCTTTTTGAACAAATCTCTTGAATGAATGATTCAATGACAAATACATTTTAATAGTCACTTATTACCACCTACTGGTGTAATGACACAGTGTCGTTCATTACTTTCTAAAAGTGATTTACTCTATTTTGTTTTACTCTACCGTAGACATCAGTGTTTATATCCGAACTATACAATTTTAGCCCAGTACTTCTGTGATCATTTGAATTATTTTAAAAACAGAAATAATGATATTGTGTGGTTGAAAGACTGTTTGTGCTGTTTCATATTTACATGACAACAGCTGTCAATGCAGATTTGAATGTTCCGCTGTAATCGCACTAAAGGTTTAATAGACATTGACAAATCAGTGCCATTTAGGAATAAGATCGCACGGGTGTTTGAATCGAGATCGTGATCTTTTAACAATCAATCATGCAGCTCTATACTAGTGATGTGCAACAGCGATTGAGTACTCGAACGTGACAGTGACGATCGATCATGTAAACGATGATCGAAATGCTTCTTTTTTCCTTCTCCTGATTGGTTATAGCAGCACTTTGGGAGAGAGAGAATGTCTGGCTTCACTTTGACAAGATAGATGAAAATACAGTTCAGTGCAAGCTGTGCAGCGCCAAGCTTTTATCTTGTGCTGAAAATATCCTTTAAATTATATTCATAATTAATTTAGCAATAATCTTCAGCATAGGCGCCGAGCCCCCAAACACCCACGGAAAAACACAAGATATTCTCGTTTCGTTTCAATCAATAAAAATCGATTGAAGCCTTCAGACACGGCTTTCTTTTCATTTTTATGGTCCATTCGTTAATGTCGAGAGCGTATTTGTAACGCATGCAAGAGCGCATCCATGTAATTCACGAGCACGAATCTCTCTGCTCGTATGCCGATCTCTTTGACTCTTGCACTGGACATGCTCAAACTTTGTCCTGTCACAAATCTCAACATGCTTTTTCTCATAGGGATTGGGCACCCACCGGCAGAAACATAAATCGGCGCCTATGGTCATCAGTGCTTTTCATAAAATAACATTTTGGTTGATCAGAAAGTGCAAATTGAATCCAAAATATTGCTGAAATATTAGAATAAATAAAAAGTTCCCCCTCATGTGCAACCTATTGGAAAGCGCGGATGAGTCATTAGTTGGGAAATAAAATAAATAAAGTAATTGTAACACAGTTCGTAAGATGTGGGAAGGAGGAGGCGGGAACCGGCGAACATTCAAACAATAAACTTTAATAAACTAAACAAAGAACAAAACGAAACTAATGCCGGCAGACCCTCGCGGACGTCTGCCGGCCACACAAACATAATACAACAAAATAAAGTCCAGGCCTGGTCCTCTCTCGTCCTTCACTGTCGTCGCTCCTCCTTTTATGCTTCCGGAGCTCCTCCGTGAGAGACTCAAGGCCGGTGCGCCTCACAGGTGGAGCTCGTTAACCCTCGCGTCACCGGCCTCGCGCCGTTCCCTCACGGCTCTCGCCCGCCCTGCTTGTCACAGTAATAAAGTCAAATAACGAATAATAATTATATAATAACGAAAAATTTAAATAATCTTCCCCCCCACCCGACGATATCATCATCCATCGCGATGTTTTACTGTAAACATCGTCAACTGCCAATTTAGGGGACATCGCCCAACCCTAGAGCAAGTCTTTCTCACTGATTTTTGATGTTCATATATTTATCATTTCACATCTCTTGGGATGTTGTTAATGGTTGAACCTATGTACATTTGCATGCCACCATTATTCAAGTCAGTGAGAGCAACCCACAAGGGTATATGCTCAGCTCTCTGCAGGACACATTAGCTCCCTCACCCTCTTCCCTTCTCTGGTTTGAAGAGCACTTATGCCTCTTTCAGTCAATGGCCACCTGTCCATTCCTCTCACATTACCTCTGCTTTGTTCACTAATGTGTCACTAATATATCACTTTGAGTCATCCAGTCTCTGCATTAGCAACTGTTTTAAAGATCTTTTAGGGTGAAACCTACCCTTTGCATTGAGGGTGCTGGGTCTCTGACAGGGGCTTTTGATTAATAGATCACTTAAAAAAGGACCTGCTTAGTCACAGGAAGCTTCTTGGGATTTTTCTCTGGGTTGTCTCTCATTTTATCTCTTCCCTATCTCTCTTCCTCTAAATTGCCCTGCTTTCACTTGCATTAAGATTATATCTCTTGAATGATCCTGCATGTTCCAGACAGGTTATTCCTTTACCAGATTTTGTTGCTGCCTTTTTTTTTCTTTTTTTTTTTGTGCATTGAAAGTAACGATTTAATGAGCACTACGCTGGCTAAAGCCTAAAACTAAATGAACCCCATGATCTGACCCAACCGGTACTGTGAACTTTTAATACCAAATTTGAAATCACTGTTTTTTTCTTCAATGAGCAAGTAGTCTCACAGACTTAGTTAATTTAACGTTAAAATAAAAACAAAATTATTTTAATGTTTTATAATAACTTCCAACAAATCCAAATCTGCGCAAACTTAAAAAGTTATAACCTACATGAAAAATCTGTATCAAGTTCTAAAGTTTGCCAGATTTCATCTGGCTTGGGTCAGGTAGCAGACCTCTAGCTTAGCGTAGAATGTGCATGTTCTAATGACGGGTGTTCTGATTCTGCTGAATTTTGTAGGTGCAGTTTCTAGTTATGATGAAAAGTGTAGCACTTGTGTTTGTTTCCAGCAATCCCATTGGGACTAAACTATTTCCTGTACTATAATCTGAACTCAACCATCTAACGCCAGTGTTTCCCACAGGATATTTTTTTTCTATATGAGGATATGGTGGTGGACCTTGGTCGCTATGGGGGGGTAGGGGACATGAAAATTTTGTACATTTTAAAGTTAAATACATCAATCTAGTTCACTTTGAGAGTGTCCAAATTAAACGGAGTAAGAGTCTTTAGATTGACTTGTACCTCGTCTTTAAAGTGGACTTTTTTAGGTGAGGTATAGTGTCTCAGTCTACATTACATTTACACTGGTGTTTTAGCAAGCCAAACAATTAGAATATTACTAATAATAATAATTATACTTTCTTCACTTTAAAGAGTTGGCCTCAAGCATTTATTTTGGCAGAAAACTCTAGTTTCTATGAAAACAGGTTTACAGACAAGTCTAGTGAAATGCTGTTATCAACTGTCAACAAAAATGCAGGAAATTATGAGAATGTGAAAATAATGCATAACTGGTGCCTATTGTGTTCCAAAATGCATATTAAACTCACAGCACATGCAAAGATGGAGTTTGCTGCATTCACTGTGAACTGAGCTGCTCGAAGACGCTGAAAACATTGAATCACAAGCTGATCAAGTCAAAATGTGCACTTCGCTTTGAAACACGCAGTGCAACTGTTAAATTGTAGCCTTTTGTGATTTTATAAGGGCATTAAGCCATTTCGTGCTTTCAATTTTTGTTCATTTGACAGTTGCTATGCCAAAGCAATGGTACGAAATGCAACGTAGAGACCTTTTATTTTATTATTAGAGGTTTTAAAATATTTTCGGTTCATTATAAAACTATGGCAGGACAGATTAGACTGTGGTGGGAGTCTAGGTAATTTATGGGAAACTCTGACCCTCTTACTTTTGTTGCTTTGTCCACAGAACAAGTAGCGAGAGTCGTGAACTGAGAAGATCATGTTGAAAGGGGGCACCGTCAAGGCGGCACTGTCCAGAATGGGTGCTCCAGAGCGTGCAAAACTGTCTACAAATAGCTCTCAAGGCTCTTACTCCAGCAACATCGGGATGAAGACCTCGAGATCATCCAGCACCATCGCCTCTGATCTGCGACTTAGCAAGGTGAGCTTTAATATATAATTTGAAAGTGGAATGGGTGAGAAGTGGGAGTCATGGGACCCTGGCACAGCACAGGTTCTTGAGTTTAAAAAAAAAAAAAATTGGCAAAACACTAAGTAAGCTGAAAGATGTGATGCCACACATAAAGATGCGTTTCTAACGTGTACAATACACAGGACCAATTAAAAATTACATTTGACACAAGATCTTTACCTGTGTATGCTATACTGTACAATAGTCTCATAACTGTAACTATATTTTATTCCCTGTAGTATGTATTATTTTGGTTGTCACTACTATTAGGACTGGGCTGTATAGCTAAAATATTTTTAATATTTATTATTAATATTATATTTATAAAATTATATTCCTAATATTTGATATATATCTCAATATTTAGCAGCACTGCAAACTTGTCACCTTTTAGCTAAATTCACTGAATCCAAAATAATGTAATTTATGTTATTCGTACTGATCCAATGAGGTTTGTTTAAGACAGCTGGTGATACGTTGTTATTGCGTTGCTATTGCTGTTGCTATTGCTAGTCAAAAGCAGGGCTTAAAAACGGAAGAAAAAAAAAAATTCAATCGTTTCACTCCGAGCAGAATCGGTATTTTAACGTTTCTGTTCCAGCTTTCCGTCTGTATTATTAACGTTACGAAACCGGTTTTAGAAAAAATAACGGTTAACAACGTTATTTTTTAACTTTTTTTTTTGTTTGTTTGCATGTAGCCTACTTAATAATAATAATAATAATAATAATAATAATAATAATAATACGTACAGCATTTTATTTATTAAAAAACAAAGAGAGTATTTGCCGTCTTAGCCAATAGGCCTACAATTTTCTTTTATAACAAGATTCTGTCCAAATGTAAACCTATTAAACGAAAGGAAAACTATCAACGGTTTACAAAGTATTTTTTCAAGATATTTTAAAATGTTTGCTGCATGGTTAAAAATAGACCGACGCTATTCCTGAGAGGAAAAAAGACATGTCACGTATACGTTGCATTTTATTATTACATTCAGAAATAATGTAATTTATCAGTAAATAAAATAAAATGTTACAAATAGCCTAGCCTATATATAATATAATTATAATGTTTGTAAACATAAATTATGAACAAAACTGCCCTATTTTATTTTACCACAAACCTCTAAAGTTAATTCAGGCTATAGGCCTATGTCAAGCCAAAACGAATTTAAAAAAAATATATATTTTCTTTTTTAACGCCATTCCAGCTTCTATTGCTATATTCAAGGCAAGAAACAGGTTTATTTATTAGAAATAAAACTAAAGAAGATGCTAAACGAATTAATTTAAAGTGAATCTGAAGCCTACCTTTCTCATTCGGCACTGTTTTCATTTTCGAGACGAATGCTAAACTATTATTTATTATGTAAGCTTTGTACTTCACTCGCATTATCGGCATCATCCTTCACATAACAGCACAGTCAGGCGGTGGTCACAGGTGGTAAACAGCAGATTGTATTACTTGAATTGAGCAGTGTAACGTTTTATATGTTTGGTTGATTATATTTTATATTAATTATTTTACAGGCTGCGATATCAAGTAGCCTAAGCAATGCAAGAATTTGTGTGAGCGATTAGTTTTCACTGGATTAGTTTTTTCCTTCTAAGACAGTAAACTGTACTCCGTAATTTATGGTCATACAGGTAAAAGCAAGACATAATTCATACATTTACAAAAGACAACGAAAACAAGCAGAATGTCTGTTTCCTTTCCTAGATCTTTGGAGTGCGCCACAATGAACTTTCGTTTTGTTAATCTGTAGACCTAATTATATAGTGAAATATCACGTAGCCTATAGGCCTAAATATTCCATTTTATTGTATATGTGTTATGTAGGCCTATAGTTTTTTTCTGTTTATACTGTGACGTTGTGTGAACTCATGTTCTACTATCCTGCAATTTCTGCTGGTTTCAAAACGCACAACAAGCTGCATATTAGCCTACTTGTCATTCACTTAATGTAGGCCTAATGCTTGACGGTTGGTGACATATATCATCGGAAAAACTAGCGCCAGGGCATTGCCATTGGTCAAAATTTTGTTCGTTTTTGGTTCGGAGCCCTGGTCAAAAGTGGTAAAAAGATCGCCATCTCAATTCAAACACCTACGCAATCTTATTCCTGAATGACAACAATTCGGCTATGTCTAGTAAACCTTTGACAAGTATGATCAGAGCGGAACATTCAAATCTGTCTTTGCGCTGCCGCTGTGCCAGAGCGAGCAGTTGTCATGTATAGGTATGAAACAGCTTCACAAACAGTCTTTTCTTTTCATTTCTGCGTTACAATAATTCAAATTATCACAGAAGTACTGGGATAAAAGTTTATAGTTCAGATATAAACACTGACTATGGCAGTGATCAAAATAGAGTAAATCAACATTTGAAAGCAACTTGATGCTTCAGATAAAGATTGTATCTATTACATCATTACACCAGAAGGTGGTGACAAGTGACAGTTAATAAAATATATTTATCATTGAATTATTCATTCAAGAGTAGTTTAAAAATGTTGATTCATCCAGTAATGATCCAAGTGGAGTTTTTATGAGTAAGTCATTGAATCATTTATTCAAACCAGTTTTTTTTTAATAATAAGTAAAACAAATTAGTTAAATAGTTTTTAATTAGACTGCAGCAATTAACATTTTGCAGAACCTCTAGTAAATTACATGTTATATTGTTTATTGGCTTATTCAGAATTGTGGGAAAATCATGATTTCTGTTTGAGACAAACAAATGTGATTCTTAATTTATCCAGAATTGAGCAGCTCTAATATATACGTTCATTTTCATAGAGGAAAAACTGTTCATTTAAATGCATAAGTCAGCTTAAAGATACTTTTATCAAAAGTACACGACACGACATATTAATTAGTGGGAACCTTATATTAACTCGGAACGTGAGTCGTGGCCACGAGATGCTTATGTTGTGGCCACGTGATGTAAAGTCGTGGCCTCGAGATCCTATGTTGAGGGAATGATATATTTGTCTCGTGGCCATGACTTTTTTATGTTGAGGGAATTACGTATTTCTCATTGCCACGTGTTAAATGCATAAACAACCTGCGCGACCATAGCAGCCTGGAAATATTAGAAATGATAGGCCGTTAATAATATTTATTTTTAATTAAGGATGACTAAATAAGGGCGAAAATAAGAAATGATTATAATAATATATTATAAACTATTATATTGCGCGCAATGTTGCCATAGACAGCATTTGAATGAAGTTTGTTATTATTGATAAATAATAAAAGAATATGTAAAAACATAAAATAATATAGGCCAACAAGAAAGCATCTCATAGCCTTTTAAATCTATTCACTGATCGTGTCTTTATTTATTTATTATTATTATTATTATTATTATTATGCCTATTAAAACTAAATAAAATTAAATATAATATGTTACAATAAGCATTCCCGCATGACTGTCGGGCATTTACGGTATTTACAAAATATAGACTATATGGTAGGCTACTGAAAGTAGGCTATTAGATAATACATAACGTTAATTTGGTAAAGAAATAATGAGATCAAATGTATTATTTATTATTTATTACTTTATATAGCCTATAGGGCTACACACAAATAGGCTTTTTTGTAGCTTAAATATTCTTTTAACATATAGCCTTTAATAATAACAAATTATTCAAACTTCATTTGAATGCTGTCACTGTCACGAGGGGCTACAAATGGAAACAGGCTAATAGTCTACAGAAATACAGTCATAAAGTCAAAACTTTATTGGCATGATCGGGCATTTACATTATTTACCAAATAAACGTTATACTTTAAGTAACATAATGTGCAGAAAGGTAAAGAGATACGGGAGATGAAGGGGAAAATAAAGCAAATACGTAACAATGAATAAAAAATGTAACCAATAATAATATGTAATAATAATATATAATAATAATATAAAAAATATTAAATAAAATGATCAGTGAATGGATTTAAAAGACTGTTGGATTGGAGAGATAAAAATGTACACAATATTTCGAGAAAAATATATCGTTCCCTCAATGTACGGACGACTTTACATAGGGTTCTCATGAGTTAATGGCTGTGTCCGAAAACTGGAAAATGTTGTCTTTGGAGGACACATTTCAAGGTAGGAAGGTATCAAGGCACGTCCAAATCCAGTGTTAGCTTCACTTCCTTTTTCCTGAGATCCCTTCATCTGATCGATTTTTGAAGGAAGCATAGATGTATCCTTCGCTGCCTTTGATATCCCACAATCCTGTGCTTTCCATTCTGTGACAGTTGAGCTAGAAATATAAAGATGGCATCCAAAAGTTGCGTTTGCTAGTCAGTTTGTGTGTAAATGTGTGTTTTTGACCAACGTTTTCCACTTTTGATGTAATTTCTAGCAAGAAATTACTACTGTAGTAAATAAATATTTGTTTAGGTCTCACAAAAGCTAGCGCTATCTTGCTGTAGATAATTAAATTGTTATGCTGCCTCAGACGTCTGTCCGAAATCCATTTCATGAGGTGCCTTCATGCACAAACGCTACCTGATAAGGCAGCGAGGCAACAAGTCAGCTGTCTAGGTTTTCGGATGCAGCCAATATGTTGTGACCATGAACATGTCCCCTCCCGGGCACCGTACAAAACATATTTTGTGAAAAATTTGATTCTCAGCTGTTTACACTGCCAGTATTAATGTTCTTGTGTGTAGATAAAAAGGGCGAGCAGTGATGATGCTCTGGCTAAACCTGTTCTGGGTTCAGTGGCTGCAGTGTCCCGCATGAAGAAGACCATCACCACAGGAGCCATCTCTGAGCTTACAGACAACAGACCACGCAGCACTTCAAGTAGGATTTTACAACCTATAAACATTAATCTCATGCAGTCATACTTATTTCCTAATAGTGTGCGGTTTATACAGAGATGATTTTGTTACTTTTTGAATTATTTAATAATTATGTTTATTTAATCTCTTAATTTATCTCTTAAATGGTAAGTAACGTGTGGATGGAATACTATATATTTCAAATGTTCATGTTTCACTATATTGATATTTATCAGGGTTTCTGCGGGTCTTAAAAACTCTTAAAGTCTTAATTTGTCCTTTAATCAGAGCAGAATGTCTTAAATTCCTAAAATCATGGCATTAAACATTGCATGCATTTCAAAAAAAGAATATCTTCCTCAGTATTTTTGTCCTGTTTTCCAATACAAATATCTAAACATCTTTAAATCAAGATATATTAACTTGAGATGCAAATGTACAATAAAAAATTTAACAAAGTTAATTGAGTTTATGCTTATAACAAGAACAAATATCTGTCAATGAGTTATCAAAACTTCCCTTTGAATTAAGTTGATTTTTCTGAGCCCATTAGCTGATATTTGTTCTTCTTTTAATTATAAACTCACTTCATTTTCATCAGTTTCACAGAAAACAAGACTTCATACTTTGTCATTTTGTATCTCCAGTAAATGTATCTTGATTTAAGAATCTTTAGATGTCTGTACTGGAAAACAATACAGCTTTTTGCAGTGTGATTAGAAAGATATTTCCATATTGTAGTGGTTGGGAGCAGAGTGATTCAAATGTTTTTTTTAATAAATGAATTAAAAAGTAATTGTACTCTATAGGGATGCACCGATACCATTTTTTAAGGACTGAGTACGAGTACCGATACTTTTTTTTCTAGTACTCGCCAATACCGATACCTGTACATTTATTAATTTCTCTCTCTCTCTCTCTCTCTCTCTCTCTCTCTCTCTCTCTATCTCTCTCTCTTTTTGATGTTGCGGTTTTCCAAGCACACACAGTGAGACTAATGAATGTAGGACAGCTTTTTTATTATTACTCTAATGAAAAAAGTAATAATTTTTATGTGCTTGTCACAAACTTAAAGAACAAAAATTTCACAGTGTCCAATAACCTTCAAAGGGCATAATTACCAATAATTGTTGTTATATAAAAAGAAATTTACAAAAAAATTACAAACAATACAACAAATACTATAGAGATACAAATTAAAAAACTTGTTTTTCAGATACAGTAGGTTTATTTACCATGTATACATTTATTTAACATATTTTGTTGTTTTATTAACATTAATGACAAATATAGGCTACGGTCCCTATAAGACCGAATCCATGGATACTGACACATATCCTGTTTTCACCCAAATGTTTACGCCCACTTAAGCCATAACCGACTTTATTTACGTGAGATACTCCACACGATGGACATTTTGACAACTGTGTGTGCATCTGACCATTCAGGCGCAAGGAGAACTGATCGCGTGCTGTCTGAGAGAACTGGGATCGCGCAAGAAAGAGAGAGAGAGAGCGCTTCTGGTCTGTCATTCAGCGTGATTTCGCCTATCCCGCCTTCACTAATCGATAACGAATTGTGATTGAAAGCATGCAGTTTGCAATGTGTGTGTTGTCATCATTAATTTTGAAGTATTTCCACACCTCTGAGGCTGACACTGTTTATGCTGCGGTGTCTCTGTGCACGGAAAATTCTGTCAGTTACGTCACGTGAGGTATCGGTCTTTGGTATCGGGGGTATTTGTACGAGTACGAGTACAAGTGCATGAGCTTGGTATCGGGCCCGATACCGATACTGGTATCGGTGCATCCCTAGTACTCTGAGGTGCTAATACAAATTATTGTGTTTCTTCCTAGACATTGACATTCAGAGAACATATTGATGTATTGTGTTCCCAACAGTTTATTCTTTAAATTTTCTTTATTTGGTCTTAAAAAGATCTTTAAAAAGTCTTAAATTTACAATCAAAAACCTGCAGAAATATCCCTTCAAGGTCCCTTTTAGAATAAAATCACTGCCCAGCTCTTGTGAGTGCAGATGATCACCTCTAGAGGGCATAAGGAGACCGTTCTCTGATATTAAATCTCTACGGCATGCAGATAATGGCAGTTCAGTATTTAACAATGTACAGTATTTGTGTAAAAGATAACTCCTTGGACTTGAACTATACTAAAGAAATATGACATATTTGTTTTCCCAGCAGAAATGAGCAGAATCCAAAGCTGATATGGAAAACATGACTTAGACTTCCAGTATTAGGCGATGAAAACAGAACCGCCAAAAGTGATCTGATTTGGTTCTAATTAAATTATCCTTGAGAAATGAGATATGAGGGATTGCATCTTTGTAGAGTGCATGTATCTGTGCTCTCTATTGACCTCAGACAGGGTAGATACCATATTTAATGTATTCGCAAATGAAAACAAGGGATAGACTGTTCTATGCCTTGTACTATTTTGTACTCGTGTTGATTGTTGGAGTAGATTGATGGAGTCTGATATCAATAATTCCTCTTTCGTCAACATTCCCACACACAGAAGAAAGAGACAAGCTGGAATAGACATTGTGTTAAACAGGAATGCTGCCTGGCCACATGACCTCTGTGGGATTGGCCATATGTTAAAATACCAGTATCAGGGTGTAGCAGAATTCTTTGTACTTCATGTGATGCTCTGCTGGCTGTTTTATCTGTAGGTGAAGGAGGTGCTATAGTGCTCAATTATTGAGATGGATGAGGACATGAAAAATAGAATAGACAGAAAATCATCATGGTTAGATACTAGACAAGAGGACAGTGGGAAATATAAGAGATTTTTTTCAATCTTAAAGGGATATTTCACCTATAGCTGTTTAAATCACTCTCATGTCGTTGCAAACCTGTAAGCTATAATATTTTATGCAGAATTTGAAAGAGAAATAGTTTGTAACAATGTAAAAGTCAAGTCAAGTCACCTTTATATTGCGCTTTATACAATACAGATTGTTTCAAAGCAGCTTTACAGGGATAAAAAGGAAAATAATGATTCAATGATGCAAACAGAGTTAAATTCTGCTGTAAAGCAGCTCTAAAATAAAATAGTGTCGTTGTTTATCTGAGGTCAGTTCAATGTTGAATCAGTTCTGTTTAATAACTGTGTAAAGATCATCAAATGTGAAATGAGTTCAATTCAACTATAAAACAGCTCTATGGAAAACAGTGATGGCATTGTGCAGCTCAGTTCAGTTCCCATCCAATAGTGTCAGAACGCTGTAGTGAGAAAGCTGAGAGATTAATATAAGCGTAAATGCCGTGATGTTACATCAGATGTTATAGGTAGTGTTCCTGACCTAATTTATGCAGCCTAATAATCCTTTAACAGATTTTAATTATAGGAATGTGATAGTGTGTTATGTGTATGCTAGGTTAAAAAGATAGTATTCTAGTTTATTGTGTGTGGAGGTTTTAGTCCAATTATTAAAACTGTTTTTTCAGAATTTAGTAGTAGGAAATTAGTTTAGTTTAATTTAGTTTATTGATTTATAAAGCACATTTCAAAACAACAGAGGTTGCAACCAAAGTGCTGTACAGAAAAATTAAAACAAAATTTAAAAAATTTAAACACAAACACACACAAAACAAAAAGAATTAACATATTGGATCAAAACCTTGAGGACAATCGAAAAATTCACACCCTCAATTGAAACAAAGAATAAAAATAAGTTTTTAAAGGGGATTTAAAAGTAGAAACAGAGGGGGAAGATCTAATATTGAGAGGGAGACTGTTCCAGAGTTGAGGAGCAGCCACGGAGAAAGCCCGATCACCTTTAGCTTTATAGTGTGAGCAAGGAACAGAAGGAAGAAATTGATTGGATGAGCTTAAGGATCTTGGAGCTTTGTATGGGACAAGAAGATCAAGGAGCAAGTCTATGTAAAGCTTTAAAAAATTACTAGTCATCCAATTTTTTTTATATCTACTATGCGTTCTGTTAGTTGTGTGAGTTGGTATGTTTCATCAGGCCTCGGAGAAATAAAAGCTGACTATCATCAGCATAACAGTGAAAAGTAACGCCATGTTGTCTGTCACTGTTGATCAGTTGAAACAATTGTCCTTGCTGAATAAAAATACCAATAAAGTATTAAAACTATATGCATTTTACATTAATTTTATATTATATATTTCTAAAATGTTATATTATGTTATATATAAGTATTAAATAAATCTTTTTTTTTTTTTTTTTTTTTTTAAATAGTGTTAGTGGTTGTGTATCTTTGTACTAAAATATTTGTGTTACTGTTATGGAATGTAAAAATAAATTATTTACTTTTTAAAAAGAAAAAATTCAAATAAAAAAAAAAAGATGTCTAGTTTATTGGATGTTCAGCATTTGGAAGCACACTGCACACTTTGCATGGTAATATCATTATAATACATGTTCATAAGTACACTTATAGAATAATAACAAAACAAAATCTGACATGCACTAGACAGGAAATGTAGCGTGATGCTTTTTTTCTCGCAACATTGGTGAAACAACTCTTAGCATCAAAGGAGAACAAATATAACACTGACTGCATAGCTATGTAATCATTTCATCATGTGAGTCAAGATGTCTGATGGTGTAATATTGTCATGTTTTTACTCATGGTGCATTAGCAGGGCAACCGCCTTTTCAGCTCCTATTCTGTCTGTTGATGTGCTTTGTTGTCATGTTGCTGAATGATTAAGAAGCTAGCTGCTAACCAAGGAATGCCCTTCAGAAGCAGGTCTTAAATTAGGGATTCACCTCATATAATACAAAAATACCCTGCTAATGCAAGAATGAAAATAATACATACTACATAAATTACATTCTGAAATATCAACCAGATGAGAAAATGTTTTACCAATTTCTGATTTATTATGAATTAGCACAACTTAATTTGCATGAAACCATAAGATTTTTAGAAAAAAAAAATTAACAAACCAAAAAAAAAAAAAAAAAAGTCCACCCTAAACCTAACCCTCAAGTAGCGTATAAGCAGATTGTATGAAAACATATAAATGAGATCATTCAAATTCATCACTAATTTGCCAAAATGTAAAATTGTTACAAACTGCCAATGATATATAGTTTGAGGCAGACAGTAACAATGCTTTATGGAGACTTATCAGCCACTGCTACAGTATATGACAACTCACATCACCTTAGCCAGCCATAGCATGGCATCATTAATATTTAAATGAAGCTTTCCTTTGCTGTTAGGTCTCAAAAGTGAAATGAAGTGAGAGGCACTTGGTCTCTCATCTATAAATAACATCTATGCCAGTGTTAGTGGACAACCTGCCCACTGTGCCTAAGGTCACATGTCCTTCTGTGTCGTCTTTTAATTAACACTCCCATTTCCAATACATAACACTTCACAGCTCTGTGATGCTGTATCAGTTACCATATAGAGACTGCTTATGTGAGCAGTTAGGCTGGCTGTAATAGCGATTATGTCATTGTCAGACGTATTAAGTGTATGACTCAGTGTTGAGGATTTAGCGTATGTGTGAATAGTGCATTGTCACTCTGTTCCACACTGCCATCTTACAGGAGTTGAGACTCACAGACTGGCTCAGCTGAAGTTGATGGTTAATTAGACAGAGCTGCCATGTTAATCTCTCCCTTGATATAGGCCATTAGTTGCCATTCTGCATACTAAATTCAACAAAAAATAAATAAATAAAAAAAACGTTTAGGGCAAGAAAGATTTTTTTTTTTTTTTTTCACTTTTTTTTTTGAAAGAAATTAATACTTTCAACAAGGGTGCATTAAATTGATCAAAAGTGACAGTAGAGAAATTTATAATGTTACAAAAGTTGTAACATTAGATTTATATCCTTCAGACAATCCTGAAAAAAAAAAATGTATCATGGTTTCCACAAAAAAAAAAAAAGTGGCTAACTGTAATAAGACGAAATGTTACCAAATCAGCATGTTAGAATGATTTCTGAAGGATCATGTGACACTGAAGACTGGAATGATGATGCTGACATTTCAGCGTTGCCATCGTAGGAATAAATTACTTTTTAAAATATAATTAAATAGGCTATGTTCACACTGTCAGTTTTTGGGATTGACAACAGCATTTACTTACAGGTGTCAAATGTCTCAAAATGTCCCATTCACACAGCAATTTACAGTAGTGTCTCTGTCTGTATGAACATGCAGGAATCAAGCCCATATTCTCTTACCAGTAACCAAAGCGTCAGTGACCAAAGTAATACCAAAGATGGCGTCGTCCATCACGGTTATGAGACCTGAATATGGATGTGAGTTTGGTTATACAATGCAGTCATTACTTCTGTAAATAACTAAACTGTGTGTGAACATAACTGTATTAAGGACTCAAATACAGGACTGATGACCGTATTCTACTGCTTTGTGAACATGGCTATAGAAGGACTTTGATGATTGTTGTGTGACAGGGTTAAGACATACCCCCACTGTAATTTAAGTACAAAGACATTTTTATCTTCTGTATACGGATATGGAGGAAACTTTCTAGTTCACATTCCGAGTGCCTGTTTTTGCACATGCTATCAAATGCAGTGTTCTTTAAAAGGCTATGCATTTAGCAGTATGTATGCGATAAGTGTTTACTTTAAAACTGAAGTATACTTTGGGGTTTATACCAACAGGAATACCAGAATGGGACATGACATTAGTATCTGCAATGTACTGTTTACAAACTCCTAGTAGTCACAAACTAGTAGTCCTACCTATAAAATGATGATTTAGATATTACAGCTCAAATAATACACATTTTGCATATAAAATTAATATACAGTATGTCCTTTAAAAAATATTAGCTGCACATTTCTGTTTGTAAACCCTCCTGGAATGCCTTGTCCCATTGAATTCAATTGTAAAATGTTTTTTGTTTGTTTTTACAAATTGAGGGATGAACAAAAAATTAATTTTAGAGGTAATAGAAAATCTGGTGCTCAGCCTAAACTTGGAACATTCCTTTAATGTTTAACAGTGCTAACTCTGCGCTCATGTACGGTCAGTGACATGAGACAGTAAGAGGTCTGGGTGGACACAGATCCGCTCAGCTGTAGTTTACAGAGGCTTTGTCCTGCCTTTGTTTGTGACTGTGAGCGAGCTACAGGAGTGCAGATTAGAACTGGGTTTATTTAACAAGGGTGGAGAGACTTTTATAACCGCAATAAAATTCAGGAATAAGACCAATAAGAAATAGTATTATAATAATTCTATAATAACTTACACTCCCTTTAATAACTTTAATAATTCACACACCCTTAAAAGAACTATCCAAAAGATACTGAGACTTCTGTACTTGAGTAAATTAAAGAAGGAGAGGCACACCAATAAATGGGAAAATAAAAATTTTAAATAGGTCTTTACATGGTTCTCTGGAATACTTGATTCTTATTGGTAAATTTGCAAAATTTTGTGGTCAGATTTTTTTTTTGTGTGTTTGTTTGTCATGCTAAACTGTACAATTGACTGAATTTTTATATAGCTGATTTCATTTTTCTAATATTACACCACAGTCTCTTGCTGCTCACACAAAATAAATCAATATTTTATGCCTGCTTATTTATTGATTTTATAAGTAGCTGTATAAGAAGCAGGATAATCTGAGTTTATTTTACCACATTAAACCACACTGAAAAAAACCCCTGGAAAATAAACTGATTTTTTTAGTACTTTGAAGAATTTAAAACAAATACATTTTATGATTTAAAATAAATAATATTGACTATTCTGAACAATTTCTAGGTCAGTATATTTAGTGTCGTTCATGTGATTTAAAGAACATATTTAGCTTCAATCATCTCAAATCATGCTGGACAACATGATCATCAGGTAGTTCATCATAAACTTGTGCCAGGGACAGATTCAGGCAAAGATGGCATGTTTTTTCCTAGCATGAATATTTAACACGTATGCATTCTACATGAATAAAGAATGAGGGGGAGGGAGGGAGCTAAAGAAAATAACACATCTATCTTTTCATGCCTCCTACTGAGAACAGAAAAAATGGATCAGTCTAACTCGGGGGCTCTAATCTCCCGTACTGTGATAACGCAGCAATCCATGAGAGAGTAGCTTTTCACATGTGTGTCCCAGTGTAATTGCCCCCTTTCTGCCCGGTGTCCTCCGCTACAGAACAGATGAATGAGGTCAGAAAAGTTGATGTGGAAAGAGACGAATAGAACCTCCTCTCCATCATACATACTCTTCATTTCTGGAGATAGAGTGAAGTGAAGGAAAGATAGAGCAAGATAAAAGAGGGAGTTGCTTGCTCTAATTTTCATGCTTCAGTTGGAGGAGGAGCAGATATACAGACAGAGGCCACGCCTCCAAAACAGAGACTCTACTAATAACATACTGAATACACTCCTGCTGCAGCTGCTGCCCGACACTGAGAGAGAGACAGAACAAGTGAATGAGAATAAGATTGAAAGAGTTGCACTGGGACAGACTTACAGTCAGCAGGAATGTTGTCTGGCTGCTGATTCACAGTCAGCAGGGCGAGAGGAGAGGACAAATACCTCTGTCTCATTGTCTTTGTCTCGTACGCACCAGCGGCAGTGAAGTGAGTGTGCACTGTCAGGTGTGTCAGAGCTCCGCTCTAATGGATTAGTGTCTTCTGTGGAGCAGCGTGTAGCAGCCATGGGGAACCAGGAAACCCGGGTGGAGGAGCCGGACACAGGTCTGACTAACATATCACGGTTGTATTATCATTCATTCTGGATGGCGTTGTGTGTTTGTTAGAGCGATCAACTCTCTTTGTGTGTTTAGCTCTCTAATATGCTTACTCTCTGTCTATTATTATTTCCTACATTTTCTCTTTTTACTCTGTATATCTGTTGGTTCTGTCTGTTCTGCATCTTTTCATTCTCAACCTCTTCTTTCTGTCATTGGCACTGTTGTGAGCGTCCAGCTGTAGGGGTGAATGTAAATTGAATGATAAATGGAGCTTTTATCCACACTTGTCCGGATTAGTGTTGTCACGATATTGGAATTTCTAACTACGATACGATACCTTGAAAAATGTCGATATTCGATACTATTTTCGATACTGCTGGGAAAACTGCCATATGTACTGCCATATAGATATTTTTATCATCTCATATTTTTTTTTTAGAATTTTGGTAATTTTCTTGCAATAGCTTACACACAGCACAGGGAGGCTTTATTTGAAACTTTAAACATACAAATAAAAAGACAAGTAATAAAATAAGGACAAATAAATTGCAAACGATAGCACAAATACATACAACAGAATAAAAAGACAACTGAAATAAACAGCTTTAAGTTTTTCAGGTGGGTCTAACAGTAGTATTTGAGTAAGAAATGCTACAGAAATTAAATAAACTGATCAAATGTAAAATAACACTGCATAGACTTCACTGTAAAAAATAAATAAATACAGATTAATTCTTGCAATTAAAGTTACAAAAGTTATTCAGTCAAGAACAAAGAGTGACTTTCTCTTTGTCTTTTATTCTCTGAATAACATGACAGAGCTTATGTACAGATCTAATATACTGTTACACAACAATATTTTTCAAGTATTTACATTCTAAAACTGTGTTTAGCTGAATACTCACTAAGATAGGCATTTTGACATAATTTTGTGTGTATTTGACCGTTTAAGCGCAAATAAATTTGGTACTCACAAGATGTTTGAGAGGCAGCTTTATGAGCATGCCACTTATATAGATCAGTGGTGTGCACGCTTTTGGTGTGAGCGCGAAACCTGCGGGAATGAGTAAAATTATGTGCAATACCCGCAACCCCCTGCCGAAATTCAGGACCTGTAACACCAACACTATTCAACTGGAGTAAAAGAGATGAGTGAGTAAGAGGAATGTGTCAAACTGTCAAATTGCCTTCGGAGAGAACGAGAACTTGCAGCTGGTATTATTGATGCTGTAGAAAAGCAGTATTGGAATTTTTTCAGATATTTCAGTATTGATACATATCAAAATATTGATATTTTTGACAATACTAGATCCCATTCCTCATTCCACTGCTGCTGTGTGTATATCTTGAAAAGACACACTGACTCGTCTCAGAAATAGTGCTTACTGACCACATAGTAAGGAAAGCATCACTTTTACTTTTGTTCATACTTAGGTTTATGGATTTTTTCAAACCCCTAACACTTGAGACAACTTTTGATTGCGATCTGGCGGGCAACAAAAATATCATAAATTCACTTTAAAAGAGGGACCCAAGCTATATTTAGAGACCATGATATCATAGAAACTCAAAATTAACAATTCTTATTTTTTATAGAATGTTTATAAAGTGTTTATAAATTATTTTTGCATATACTACTATATATTACTTTGCATATATATATAATATATATATATTATAGTTTTTCATGAAAAATATTAATGTGCCCTCCCCCTCACAACGACATCTCTTTTACGATGACGTTTATACAACATGAGGGCTGGGCTATAAGGTTGTTTAATGGCCAGAATTTGAATCTTTTCACTTCAGCAACCTGTCACTCACATGAAACAATCATTCATTTATTTATTAAGGAATTATTATGAAATGCTCACTTTCTACTATTCATTCAGTTGCCAAGCAATAGACACAAATTCTCCCCTATTTTTTTATATACTCATTCGATAAACCTTTACAGTAAAATAAACCTCACAATAGGAAAGACAATTTGGTCACAATTTCCACACAATTTTAATTTCAACTTTAAGAGTGGGCTCTTTAGACTTTGGGTCTGTAAGCAGTCACCTAGCAACACTTTAGCTACCACATAGCAACACTCTGACAACCACCTTTAACACCCTAGAACAGTGGTGAGACTTGCAAGCACTATAAAAATCTGTATATAAAAATCTAGTTATGCGGTTATCGGTGTGTGTGCTAGAAATGTGCTGAGTAACACTGATTGAAAAGAGTCTCAATGCTAAAAAAATATTGTCTCTCTACAGTGTGTGCTGTTACATATCCACAGTCCACCCTGGGGGATAAACTTTCTATTGCATTTCCATTTCAAAGTTTGCTTCATTTCAACCATCCTTAACAGCAGATGGAAAGCAACAGTTTGCTTTATCTCGCTGTCCTCCTGCACATCCTCATTCTCTTGGGTTGCTCTTTCTCCATATCACTTTATATATTGCGCTGTCACTGTTCTTGACTTATTTACTGTGGCTCATGAAAGTTGACATTCAGTTCAATGGTAATGTTATTGTAATCTTCTCCTGTTGTGGTGATTGAATCGTGGGCTTGATACACGAGTGAAAATCATGAGTTTTCTGAAAACTGAGTTCTCTGCAGTTGGTCTTCTTTGTAAGGCCACTAGTAGTTTTCTTTGTTAGATTTGCTGGAATTTGAAGTCTTCATGTGTGTGGCTGGTAAATAAGGATGTGTGTTGTCTGGCAGAGAGATTGTGGCTGACTGCCACATTTACCACTGCAGGAGCCTTATCTATGATGGAAAACGCTGCCAAACTCTGTGTGTTTGTGTGTGTTTATGTATGTGTGTTTGAGATGAAACAGTAGATTCTTATACTGAACACACAAACACTCCTGAGCTGAGGTTAGGCGCTATCTACCCCTACAGCTTGATACCTTTTGGCAAAAGTAAAGATTGTTTAAAAAAAATATATATCAGTTGCAATGCTGTGAATGTTCACATAAAGAGTTTAATTTCGATGCTGATAACATTTCCTTCCACTGTCCAGATGCTGATCATTTCTGATTTATCAAATATCATTTTTCGTAAAGCAGCCATCACATTGAAAGGAGAATGTGTGAAGATTAATTTATGATGTAGAAGGCTTGGACTGATAAATGACTCTTTGAAAGAGTCAAGATTAGATAAATCTTAAAATTAATATTTAAATTGAAAAATAAAAATAAGTGAACATCATTGTAAAACAGATGGACTCCATGAGTCTGCACTACAGATCTGTTGTCACTAGCTTCATGTCAGGCAGTGCAAATGCTCCCTCTTCACCATAGGCAGTTGTCTCCCTCTCATAAAGATCACCCTATTAGAGATTTTGCTATAAAGATAACATGTCTCACATCTGGAATGGGATGTCTTAACACTGTTATTTAGTTTTTGTTTGTTTGTTTTACTAAATGTATTCATTTTTAATGAGTATATGAATAATACATGCAATATTCAATACTACATAAGCAAATACAGTATGCTGGAACATATCTGACTAAATATATACAAGCCCTCAATTTTGGCTAAACTACACATCTGTATGAAATCATTAATTCAGAGCTCAGTGTTTTGACCACTTGCCCAGTTAAATAAAATTATGTTTTTGATTGCTCTGACCTTTGATAAACTTTTAATGCACTTAACATATAGAAAGTTGTTCACAGTATAGTATAGATTTCATTCTGAGGACTATAAATGTCAAGAAAATCAAGAACTATATATATATATATATATATTTATATCTCAACTATATCAGTCAAACCAAAAATTATTCAGACATTTTTGATATTTTTTTACTAGTGGGTACAGGACACTATAGTTCATTTATGTAAGTGAGGATAGCAAAAGAAAGTAAACTGTGACATATTATACCCAAATATTCTTCATACAGTGGACTACCAGTATAATTGATAAACATTTGGAACCAAAAATGATTCAGACACTTTGACCTGACCATGTTTTGATTAAGTGTTATCTGACATAATTAAGATTCATTTTTTTCTGACACAGTTTAACTCTGAGATCTTGTCATATTTTATTACCATTTTTTTTTAAATGTTCAAGGTGTCTGAATAAATTTTGGTTTGACTGTATATATATATATATGTATATGTATGTGTGTGTGTGTGTGTGTGTGTGTGTGTGTGACCCGTGCTGCCAAAATGAGTCAGAATGCGCACAGGCTAATTACGAGCTACAGGCAAAACAAGTCAAAAATGTCAATTTTGGTTGAATTTGAGGTTTTTCCAAAAATTAGTTCATTAAGCTCTCATCTAGCGATCCAAATGCTTCAAATGGCAGTTAAACGTCTAAAAGTATATTTATTTGTATGATTTCTGAGAGGAGTACCTTTCCTTTGTCCATGAAAAATGCCTTTTTCTCTGCTTCAGTTTTTGATGGCATGAGTCTGAAACAATGAAATATGATTTTCAAACTCATGCTGATGTAAACAAATCGATCTTACTCACGCTTATATTGTAATATTGTAAGTAAAATATTGAAAAAAAAGTTGATTATATATTTTCCTATAGATATTTGATTTTGATGAGGTGTGTGCCAAATTAGGTGTTATTAACAGGCATTTTAAGGTATGATTGCTAGGTGATTTTGTTTTGGAACCTTCAGAAAACTTTAACTTGATTTTTCTCAAAATTGACTTTGCTGACTCTCGACTTCAAACAGGTGTAGCTTGGTCATTTTTTTTTCAACAAAATATACATCATTTTGAAGGTTTTTTTTTTTTAATAGAGATTGTGAAAATAACAAAAAATAATTTTTGAAAATTTGCTCATTGCGACTCATTTTGCCAGCATGGGTCACGTATATAATGTTCTGTCTTGTCATAGTTTTCATGGGGTTCTGTTGCTGTTTTCCTTTGACCCAGTTTTTCTGTGTGTCTCATTGATTCATCCCATTCACCTGTCCCTTGTTAATTATCTCAATAGCTCCTTTGTTTGCCCTTGTACTTAAGCCCCCAGTCTCTGTCAAATCGTTGTCTTGGATTGTTTGATGTTAACGTGTTCATGGTTGTGTTTTCTCCTTGTTAGTTCTCCTGTTTATTGTTTTGATTCTTGGATTAAAGACTATTAGAGTATCTTCGTCATCGTGCGCTTTCATTACAGCCACCGACCGTGACAGATACAGGTATATTTTAAATATAAAGTGCAATGTAAAAACACATGTATGTATACAATAAGTACACTGTATCAAATCATTTATTTAAATGTTAACACATAGTAGTTAAAGACACTTAAAATAAAGTGGGTTTGTTCTGTCTAATGATTACATCTACATTGGACCATAACATGTGGATTCATGCAAAACTGATTTTTTTTCTTTGAATTTTCAAAGACATCAGATTTTCTTTTATAGAAGACCCCAACCCCTGGATCCAGTGAGAGAGAAGAGACTCAAAACCTAGTAATCTCTTCACAGCAGAAATACTCTTTTAAGGTTAACTTAGGTTACAGTCTCTGAGTCAGAGCTGGTGTTTGGCTTCATGTTGTGAGAATGAGGTGGTTCATTGGAAGTGGAATCTCATTTTTTCTTTTCAGACATTCCCTTCTGCTACAGCTGAGATATACCAAGGAAGGAAGTCAAAAGCGACTATCCCAAAAATCCATGACATTTGTTTTTTTTTTTTTTTCCTCATGAACAGAAATCAGACGTGTCTTTTAAACTTCATTCTATTCATGTTTATCTGCAAGTAGACAGATTGGATGTTTAATGGCAGCAATGTTGGACATTCCAGCAAAGCAATAGAGTGTTATTTTGCAGTAAGCTGAGTGGAGAATGAACTGGTGCCTGTGCTCAGCAGCTATTCAGATGACCCTCTCATTCAAATATGGCCCAACAGTGAGGCTATTTTCAGATCTGAAATGAAAAGCACCAGCCTGTACCCCGTGTGCTGTTTGTCCATCGGGGTGGGTTCGAAAAATAGTGAAAAACTGGAGGAAAAGACAGCAGATGCATGAACAAAAAAGGATTGATGAGAGCTCCAACTAGGTTCACATTGTCCACATGTTTTAGGGTCTGTGTAATACTGAACTTTGATGCCAAGTGTTTTGTTGAGGGGAAAGGAAAGAGATTGTTTTGATTGTAACACAGCAATAACAGTGCTGGTCATTAGAACAACAGCGCTGTTTGTTTTCTTTGTCCAGCTCATCAGTCTTTAAATGTGCAGTATCTACTTGTCAGCAGGGAGAGTTATTTTGGAGAACAGCAGAAGGAAAGGGAATTTTGGTCTGGATTTCTGGACTTTAAAAATACCCATTCACTACAAAGAGAACAGCTACAGTGTTTATGGTTCATCTGTGTGTGGGAGTAAACATGATACTTGTTTTAAACACATCTAGTTATTTTAACACTTTTATAAAGATGCTCTTCATTAAAGTTAGGGTTAGGGTTTAAAAGATGTTCTTTCTCCAGGTTTTCCTCTAATGGGGTATCTACTGTTGGAAATCTCTTAGATGTATCTTTAGCAGGATTCTTTATTGAGAACACGTGCTGTCGGTAGCTGCAGTCATCAAGTCCAACTAAGGCAGTGTACATTGAAGTTTATATACATTTTAGTGGGCAGTGCTTAGGGATAGAGACAAAGCACCTGGGAGACGACCTTTAACAAAGCATGCAAATGAAGTATTCAGGTATAGGAGCCCGCCCCAGACTCTAGAGTGTCGCAAGTCCTAATCCAATCAGTATAACTATTCAAAGAATGGGACAGGGGCTCCAAGAGCCATTAACGACAAAAGGTGAGAATCTCAGTAATCTGACTCATTAGACATACAATAAAGGGAACAGGAACTGGCAGAAAACTCTTGCTGGAAACTTTGCTAAACAGAATCATTCATCTGATGTCATCATCTTTACCTTAAAATGCTAAATACAATGTACTTCACCTTAGTATTTCATGTGATGTTATGTCAGGATGTAGGATCAGCAGATCTTAAACAGATTCTTAAATTTGTAATCCCACAGTAGCTATTCAGGCACCATGGACTTTTAAGACATCCACGCTTAGGCTACATGGTTTTCTGCGTCATCATGTAGTTTATACAACATGTTACCACCCTGCGTTGTATACAGGTGCTGGTCATATAATTAAAATATCATCAAAAAGTTGATTTATTTCACTAATTCCATTCAAAAAGTGAAACTTGTATATTATATTCATTCATTACACACAGACTGATATATTTCAAATGTTTATTTCTTTTAATTTTGATGATTATAACTGACAACTAAGGAAAATCCCAAATTCAGTATCTCAGAAAATTAGGATATTGTGAAAAGGTTCAATATTGAAGACACCTGGTGCCACACTCTAATCAGCTAATTAACTCAAAACACCTGCAAAGGCCTTTAAATGGTCTCTCAGTCTAGTTCTGTAGGCTACACAATCATGGGGAAGACTGCTGACTTGACAGTTGTCCAAAAGACGACCATTGACACCTTGCACAAGGAGGGCAAGACACAAAAGGTCATTGCAAAAGAGGCTGGCTGTTCACAGAGCTCTGTGTCCAAGCACATTAATAGAGAGGCGAAGGGAAGGAAAAGATGTGGTAGAAAAAAGTGTACAAGCAATAGGGATAACCGCACCCTGGAGAGGATTGTGAAACAAAACCCATTCAAAAATGTGGGGGAGATTCACAAAGAGTGGACTGCAGCTGGAGTCAGTGCTTCAAGAACCACTACGCACAGACGTATGCAATACATGGTTTTCAGCTGTCGCATTCCTTGTGTCAAGCCACTCTTGAACAACAGAGAGCGTCAGAAGCGTCTCGCCTGGGCTAAAGACAAAAAGGACTGGACTGCTGCTGAGTGGTCCAAAGTTATGTTCTCTGATGAAAGTAAATTTTGCATTTCCTTTGGAAATCAGGGTCCCAGAGTCTGAAGGAAGAGAGGAGAGGCACACAATCCACGTTGCTTGAGGTCCAGTGTAAAGTTTTCACAGTCAGTGATGGTTTGGGGTGCCATGTCATCTGCTGGTGTTGGTCCACTGTGTTTTCTGAGGTCCAAGGTCAACGCAACCATATACCAGGAAGTTTTAGAGCACTTCATGCTTCCTGCTGCTGACCAACTTTATGGAGATGCAGATTTCATTTTCCAACAGGACTTGGCACCTGCACACAGTGCCAAAGCTACCAGTACCTGGTTTAAGGACCATGGTATCCCTGTTCTTAATTGGCCAGCAAACTCGCCTGACCTTAACCCCATAGAAAATCTGTGGGGTATTGTGAAGAGGAAGATTCGATATGCCAGACCCAACAATGCAGAAGAGCTGAAGGCCACTGTCAGAGCAACCTGGGCTCTTATAACACCTGAGCAGTGCCACAGACTGATCGACTCCATGCCAAGTCGCATTGCTGCAGTAATTCAGGCAAAAGGAGCCCCAACTAAGTATTGAGTGCTGTACATGCTCATACTTTTCATGTTCATACTTTTCAGTTGACCAAGATTTCTAAAAATCCTTTTTTTGTATTGGTCTTAAGTAATATTCTAATTTTCTGAGATACTGAATTTGGGATTTTCCTTAGTTGTCAGTTATAATCATCAAAATTAAAAGAAATAAACATTTGAAATATATCAGTCTGTGTGTAATGAATGAATATAATATACAAGTTTCACTTTTTGAATGGAATTAGTGAAATAAATCAACTTTTTGATGATATTCTAATTATATGACCAGCACCTGTATGTGTGTCAACAGTATGCTCAAGTTAAAGAACAACACTTATGTAAATGTTGGACACAACACAGAATAAGATGTATGTGCCTGTAACTGTTACAAGTTGCTCAGATGATTCTTTATCGTTGTGCAACTCCGAGTTGCTCAGATGACTCTGTCGTCATGAAGGTTGTTCATGGATATCTGAGGTGATGCTTTACACCAGGTGCTGCTTATAAGCCGCCATGGCATATACACATACCTGCAACACAAGAAAACAAAGAAACAGCAGACCAGCAGTATTCATGCATAGACTTAAGTACGTTAGACCTCTGATGATCGTATAGTTTTTATGTCTAAATCTTATCATAATAAACTTCTAGTGATCGTATAGTGCTTTTGTTCTTCTTTTTCTTAACCTAGTCTTAATCAATTTGACACCTATGGACCAGTAAGGTGGGGATGAACTACTGAGAGGGGGAAACCTATGAGGAAGTCTTCACCACAGGGTTGGCCCCCGAGGCCTGTTCTTCGGTTCTTCCCTGGGCTATTCACTGGTCTGTGTGTCCTATTCTCTCCCTGTAATTAATTTGCAAACTTTACTGTGCTACATTTCCATCTTCCATTGAAACATCAGTCATAGCAGACATCATAACCCATAGAGGATGGATAAGTGCCTGAAGTGTGCTGTAGCATAACATGTAAGGCTGTGAGTGTACTTAACCAGTATCCTCCAAATGGTGGAAGTGACAGTCAACTTTCTTTTGTTCAGAATGAGTCTTTCAGCTTTCTTGTAAATTACTGGGAAATTAAGCACTCACAGCTCAAATGGTTAGCATGTCAGCAAGCTGTTGCTCCAAGAGTTTGGAGTAGAGGGGAGGGGCAGTTTCAATGTAGCAAGTAGACTGAGTAGGAGCTGAGTAAAGCTGTTCATTTCTCTTAATGTCTTTTTGTTTTTCCTACAGTCTTTCATCCAATGTCCAGGTTTACCACAGTAATGACAAGTGCCTTCTCTCTTAGGACATTTACGTTCCTGTCGATTCTCTGTGTAGACCTTAAAGGATGCTGCTGCAATCTTTACTCTTGTCTTGACATCGGAGTCTCTTTCCCAAGTAGCTAACCTATCCAAGTTGTTTTGCAGGGTTCAATTGGACCATGTGAGGTCTAAGAAAGGCAATGCATTTCTGTATTCCAATAAAAGCCCATCAAATGTTGGGCTTGGAAACGTTGGGCTTGGATCAACGTTGAATTTGTTCTTGTGCAATGGATAGAGTAAATTCTCTGTGGCAGCAGATAATGCCCTTCATATTTTTCTTCTGAATACAAGCAAATACAAGCACCAAGTACCTTTTTGCATTCTTCAATGGACCAAACTTTTTCTGGATGAATCCCAAATTTCTTTGTCAAATCCAATCTGACTGACTCAGTCACTATTGAGTGTCCATATGCTCTCCTAACAATGATTTGAACTCACTATCTGTCCATAAAGGGGTAGCTAGTCCACCTTTCTCAGTTGTTGGAATTAGTCTAGCGTTCTTTCTCAACATTTTGTAATGTCTTTCTGGCACAACAATACACTTTCAACACTTCCCTGACAGAGCAGAGGATAACCTAGTTTATAAACATCTTAATGTATTCAACCTTCCCTGGCGAGCAGAGGACAACCAATTTGCTAACACACTGTAACAGTTGTAACCTTCCCTGATTTAACAGAGGATGAACCTTCTTCTCTAGCAAAGTAGAGGATGACTATTCTGTTAACACACCACCTTCCCTGATTAAACAGAGGATAAACAACCTTCCGTTATAAAGCAGAGGATAAATCTTCCCTAACTTTACAGAGGATAAACCATCTCCAGGAATGTAGAGGATAACCAGTAACTTATCTGACAAAGCAGAGGATAACAAATATTAGCATGCAATGCTAATCTTCCCTGCCTGAACAGAGGATAACCAATTCTTCCCTGCTGAAACAGGGGATAACCAATTCTTAGGGTTAGGGTTTAAAATATGTTCTTTCTCCAGGTTTTCCTCTAATGGGGTATCTACACTAAAAAAATTGTGTAGAAACAATTTTCACTCAGAAATAGCATGTAAATTTCACAAACAATTAAGAAATGCAAGTAACACATTGAATGTGAAATTTTGAAGTAGAAAAACTGAAATAGTATTTTCTTGTAAAACATACTCCAAAAATCTTTATTTCCTACTTCATCTTGTCTTGTCCAGTAGGTACCGTATTTTCCAGAAAGTCGCATCGGCGTGAAAGTCGGATTTTATTATTACATTCATAAATAATATAAAATACCAATGCACAACATAACTTATTGTGGTGTTCATATAAACAATATTTATTATAAACACCAAACCTAAATACATTTATGAAAAGAATGTGAATGTGCACAGTGATGTAACTGTATTGTACAGTGGAGCCACCTCTGCCGGCAGCTCGAGCTATTTGAGAACCCGTGAAAACTTTATTCTCCAGCTCAGGCCAACAGGCTTTGTGTCAACGATTAGCTTGTTTAGTTGTCTTCATTTCATTAAGGATTCATTTTACGTTTTCCTTTGCATACTGTACAACAGTTAATTTAAACAGAACTGTGTACAAACCCGATTCCAAAAAAGTTGGGACACTGTACAAATTGTGAATAAAAAAGGAATGCAATAATTTACAAATCTCATAAACTTATATTTTATTCACAATAGAATATAGATAACATATCAAATGTTGAAAGTGAGACATTTTGAAATGTCATGCCAAATATTGGCTCATTTTGGATTTCATGAGAGCTACACATTTCAAAAAAGTTGGGACAGGTAGCAATAAGAGGCCGGAAAAGTTAAATGTACATATAAGGAACAGCTGGAGGACCAATTTGCAACTTATTAGGTCAGTTGGCAGCATGATTGGGTATAAAAAGAGCCTCTCAGAGTGGCAGTGTCTCTCAGAAGTCAAGATGGGCAGAGGATCACCAATTCCCCCAATGCTGCGGCGAAAAATAGTGGAGCAATATCAGAAAGGAGTTTCTCAGAGAAAAATTGCAAAGAGTTTGAAGTTATCATCATCTACATTGCATAATATCATCCAAAGATTCAGAGAATCTGGAACAATCTCTGTGCGTAAGGGTCAAGGCCGGAAAACCATACTGGATGCCCGTGATTTTCGGGCCCTTAGACGGCACTGCATCACATACAGGAATGCTACTGTAATGGAAATCACAACATGGGCTCAGGAATACTTCCAGAAAACATTGTCGGTGAACACAATCCACCGTGCCATTCGCCGTTGCCGGCTAAAACTCTATAGGTCAAAAAAAAAGCCATATCTAAACATGATCCAGAAGCGCAGGCGTTTTCTCTGGGCCAAGGCTCATTTAAAATGGACTGTGGCAAAGTGGAAAACTGTTCTGTGGTCAGACGAATCAAAATTTGAAGTTCTTTTTGGAAAACTGGGACACCATGTCATCTGGACTAAAGAGGACAAGGACAACCCAAGTTGTTATCAGCGCTCAGTTCAGAAGCCTGCATCTCTGATGGTATGGGGTTGCATGAGTGTGTGTGGCATGGGCAGCGTACACATCTGGAAAGGCACCATCAATGCTGAAAGGTATATCCAAGTTCTAGAACAACATATGCTCCCATCCAGACGTCATCTCTTTCAGGGAAGACCTTGCATTTTCCAACATGACAATGCCAGACCACATACTGCATCAATTACAACATCATGGCTGCATAGAAGAAGGATCCGGGTACTGAAATGGCCAGCCTGCAGTCCAGATCTTTCACCCATAGAAAACATTTGGCGCATCATAAAGAGGAAGATGCGACAAAGAAGACCTAAGACAGTTAAGCAACTAGAAGCCTGTCTTAGACAAGAATGGAACAACATTCCTATTCCTAAACTTGAGCAACTTGTCTCCTCAGTCCCCAGACGTTTGCAGACTGTTATAAAAAGAAGAGGGGATGCCACACAGTGGTAAACATGGCTTTGTCCCAACTTTTTTTTAGATGTGTTGATGCCATGAAATTTAAAATCAACTTATTTTTCCCTTAAAATGATACATTTTCTCAGTTTAAACATTTGATATATCATCTATGTTGTATTCTGAATAAAATATTGAAATTTGAAACTTCCACATCATTGCATTCCTTTTTTTATTCACAATTTGTACAGTGTCCCAACTTTTTTGGAATCGGGTTTGTAACTTTTTCTGTTCTTTCATTGTTTGTACAGTGCATTTAGTGTTATGATGAGGAGGTTAAGATGATAGAACTGATTTGTTTATCATGCATATTTGTGTGCATGTATGCTCGCTCTATTTATGTGCTTGACGTTAATAGCATTATATAAGTCGCTTAAGAATATAAGTCGCAGCACGATTCAGATGATAAAAAACTGAAAATATGGTAACCACCTAGCAACCCTCCCCAAAAAGTTTTGCACAAGCAAACTTAAACGGTTATTTCAAGATAATTCAAAGTCCTTTCCCTATGGACAGGTTAACAGATATTCAGAGCTTATTATGTGCAGTATATACAGTGTGTGAGGTAAATTAGTTCCAGTCTTATAAGGTATTCACTGAATGAGCCTCTGTCTCTTGTGTGCAGAGAGGTGTGATTAATGGGGAGATTATGCAAAGTGCTTCACCTGTAAAAGGGTGGTGACCTGCTGTTGTGCTCAAGGGCACAGCTCTGCCCTCACTTCAGCAGGTTTTCTTTCTCACGGTTAAAAGTGACACTTCCCTGCTGCAGCCAAATGGATGCAAACAAGGGCTGTCAATCAACTGCAAATTGAAATAAAATAAATTATGTGCTGATTAATGAATGAAATTAATCTCATATGTCAATATCAGAAATTAGAATCAGAAAGAGCTTTATTGCCAAGTATGTTTGCACACACAAGGAATTTGTTTTGGTGACACAAGAAGCTTCCAGTACACAGTGACAACAACAGTACACAGATAAAGGTAATTAGGTAAAATAAAAAAAAAGTATAAAGAGATATATAAGATACACAATATATATAAGAATATATGAGACACATAAGATACAGTGTATATATATATATGTATATATATATATATATATATAATAAACAAAAATAGACAAATTTGTATATACAGGTGTGCTATATACAGCAGATTATAATAGAATTTACATGGAGTGGATTAAAAAGAGGTAGGTTATTGTCAAATAAATATAAGTGGTATTGCACTTATTGCTGAGTGGGGAGAACATTTAACTGTTCATGAGGTAGACTGCCTGGGGGAAGAAACTTTTCTTGTGCCTGGCTGTTCTGGTGCTCAGCGCTCTGTGCCGCCGGCCAGAAGGCAGCAGTTCAAAGAGAGTGATTTGGATGTGAGTATACATTTCTTGGAGGGTGGGCAGGGAAGCACCAATAATCCTCTCAGCAGTCTGAACCGTCCTCTTTAGTCTTCTGATGTCTGATTTTGTAGCTGAGCCAAACCAGACAGTTATGGAATTGCAGAGGCTCAGACTCAGGGACTACAAAGTAGAACTGCATCAGCAGCTCCTGTGGCAGGTTGAACTTCTTCAGCTGGTGAAGGATGTAGTAACTCTGCTGGGCCTTTTTTGCAATAGAGCAAATATGATTGTCCCACTTCAGGTCCTGAGATAAGGAACCTGAATGACTCCACAGTGCTGTTAATGGTAGTGAGTGGGGGTAATGCTGGGGTGTTTCTCCTAAAGTCCACAGTCATCTCCACAATCATCTCCAATATACTGCTCATATATCAATTTGATGAAAAAAATGTAATTAAAAAGACAAAATAAAAGAGACAAAATAATTGAATAGATATTGCACAACAATGGTGGTACTGCAAGCTTGAATTTCTCCCATGGTAGAAAGATTTATTTATTTAAAAAAAAATTTCATCAAAAAAGCCTAAAAAAAAAAGCTGCTTATATTTATCAGGCAGTAAAAATGCCCCTTCCTGCACCCAAAACAAGGTGAAACAAGGACTGACGGGATATTTCACAGACACGGGTGAAAGAAGAATTTTAGAATGACACGACAGTTATGACACTTCATTCAACAACAACAGCTCGTTCTGTGCGTCATACATCATTACTGCATTTCTGCGTCATTGCACATGCACAGTACTTTTCAGTTTCGGATTTTCAATCCAATCATGTAACTGTGTGTATGTAAACGTAGCTTGTGCTACTACTCCAATTACAGTCGGATTATTAGGGTCAATGTAAACGCAGCTACTGAGATGGCCTGAAAAGTCTGTTTCTATCCAAAATTGCTAATTAAAATTGGAATATCACATTAAACATTTGCGAATAAAGCACCGTTTCCATCCAGTGAGCCGAAGACACTGATCTATATTAATGATTTATATATAAATAAATCATTTATATAGATCAGTGGTCAAAGAGAACAAAATCGTCACTTCCTGATAAACTAAATATCTATCAAAACTACTAAAATATCACAAAGAAAAATGGAAGTTGATGCAGTAGGAGAAGCCACTGTATATAATAATTTTCGTATATATTATATTACACCTATATTACACATGTGCATCTTGGTGTTTCCATTCAGCGTTTTATCCCAAAATGCACATAAAAATAGGTGGATGGAAATGTAGCTAATGTGTTTCTGTCTTTTTTTTTGTTTTGTTTTTTTGTTTTTGTTTTTTTTTGTTTTTCCTTTTTCTTTTTTCTTTTGCTGATATTAGAGTTTTATTCACTGTAGTAAACATACTCTCTTGTACACACTGTATGTTTGCCAGCTCAGGTGTGTCATGTTTGAATTACTTCTCTGTCCTGTTAGTCTACGGGTGTTGTATCCCAGCACATACACAAGTAAAAGTATATTTGTGCAGCTAGATCATATAAAGTGATGCGGTATCATTTATTATGTTTGCAAAGACAAGACAAGATAAGATCACCATGATATAATCAAATAATTATAAAACACTTAGCTTGCAGATCTGTAGATAGGCACCTTTGGAATTATTTGTCCATTACAGAAATCATTTGTTTCCTGTCATGAAACATTAAAGTGATGGTGTTAAAAAGCTTTCACAGTCAACAGACAAAGGATAGCTTGATGCAACCATTGAAGCTGCTTAGTTGGTATTTTCCTGTCATTCTCTGGGCAAGGTTGCAAGGACTTCCCTCTGCTATCAGCAGATGAGGTTAAAGCTCTACATAAGTCAAGTTCGTGGTCAAATCTGTCCCAATGCACATGAAGTTCTTTTTTCTTCCATTCCCAGTGGAAATGGGCAGTCTTAATATTACTGAAGTTGCTTCAGAAATATTATGCACATAGCAGAAATATATCAAAATAGAAATGGAATGAAATCAAAATCTAGTGTACATAAATGCTCTCTTAATATTTGGTCTTCTTGTTTCTGAAGAAAAATTATTCCAGGGCTATATCTGGCTTGTTTTTTCCTCTCCCAGAATAAGTTGGTGCATTTTTATTGGGTTTGAACCAAGTATGTACAGTATCTCACAGAAGTGAGTACACCCCTCACATTTTTGTAAATATTTTATTATATCTTTTCATGTGACAACACTGAAGAAATGACACTTTGCTACAATGTAAAGTAGTGAGTGTACAGCTTGTATAACAGTGTAAATTTGCTGTCCCCTCAAAATAACTCAACATACAGCCATTAATGTCTAAACCGCTGGCCACAAAAGTGAGTACACCCCTATATGAAAATGTCCAAATTGGGCCCGATTAGCCATTTTCTCTCCCCGGTGTCATGTGACTCATTAGTGTTACAAGGTCTCAGGTGTGAATGGGGAGCAGGTGTGTTAAATTTGGTGTTATCACTCTCTCATACTGGTCACTGGAAGTTCAGCATGGCACCTCATGGCAAAGAACTCTCTGAGGATCTGAAAAAAAAAAAAAGAATTGTTGCTCTGAGTGCTGCCAGCATTGCTGCAGAGGTTGAAGGGGTGGGGGGTCAGCCTGTCAGTGCTCAGACCATACGCTGCACACTGCATCAAACTGGTCTGCATGGCTGTCGTCCCAGAAGGAAGCCTCTTCTAAAGATGATGCGCAAGAAAGCCTGCAAATAGTTTGCTGAAGACAAGCAGACTAAGGACATGGATTACTGGAACCATGTCCTGTGGTCTGATGAGACTAAGATAAACTTATTTGGTTCAGATGGTGTCAAGCGCGTGTGGCGGCAACCAGGTGAGGACTACAAAGACAAGTGTGTCTTGCCTACAGTCAAGCATGGTGGTGGGAGTGTCATGGTCTGGGGCTGCATGAGTGCTGTCGGCACTGGGGAGCTACAGTTCACTGAGGGAACCATGAATGCCAACATGTACTGTGGCATACTGAAGCAGAGCATGATCCCCTCCCTTCAGAGACTGGGCCGCAGGGCAGTATTCCAACATGATAACGACCCCAAACACACTTCCAAGACGACCACTGCCTTGCTAAAAAAGCTGAGGGTACCTAAACCCTATTGAGCATCTGTGGGGCATCCTCAAACGGAAGGTGGAGGAGCGCAAAGTCTCTAACATCCACCAGCTCTGTGATGTCGTCATGGAGGAGTGGAAGAGGACTCCAGTGGCAACTTGTGAAGCTCCATGCCCAAGAGGGTTAAGGCAGTGCTGGAAAATAATGGTGGCCACACAAAATATTGACACTTTGGGCCCAATTTGGACATTTTCACTTAGGGGTGTACTCACTTTTGTGGCCAGCGGTTTAGACATTAATGGCTGTGTGTTGAGTTATTTTGAGGGGACAGCAAATTTACACTGTTATACAAGCTGTACACTCACTACTTTACATTGTAGCAAAGTGTCATTTCTTCAGTGTTGTCACATGAAAAGATAGAATAAAATATTTACAAAAATGTGAGGGATGTACTCATTTCAGTGAGATACTGTATGAACCAAGTGCTAAAATGTTCTTATCAAGGCAGCTTAGCTCAGTGTCCATACTAGGGATGGGCATTTTTGGCAAATTTTCATTTCGATCATCGATAGGTTCCAAAATGGTTAATCGAGTACTCGGGGGGGCGGGGCATGGCTGTCATGGAGATAATGAAAATATCTGAAGACTGTTAGGAAAATGAATGTTAAAAATAAAAATATGACATGAAAACCTGTCTATGAAAACATGAAAACGTGATTAGAACAGTGTTAGATTGATTATGATGCAGCAATGTTATTAATAAGGAAGTATCTAAAAGGAATAGCCGCCTGAAGTGAGTGACGCTAATAAACTGAAGCCCGTTCTATGACACATCCTATGATATTAATCAGATAACTTAGATACATAATATAGACGTAACATTACAACTTGTATCGGCACAAAATAATACAAATACCAGTGAACTTTAAGTTACGCGCTATAGCGAGAGAGTGAGAGAGAGAGAGAGCTCGCACCGTGATGCGCTTTCATGACAGTGCGCTAAATAATGGGTAAGGACAGAATTTACTGTAGATTTCTATAAAGTTCTTATTATAATGCCATGTTTATGGCAGATCTGTGCTTTATTTTAATCACATTATTAAATGATTCCATAAATCGCCTGCGCATTTTCGAAGCCATGCGAATTATGCCATTGAACAAATATGACGAAAAATGCACTGCTGCATTATTATAACATCAGTATTTTTATTTTTATTTATTTTATTTTTTTTAAAAGAAACATCTAAAAGCAATATGACCGTCTCAAATAAATCAGTCAATATCGGGCATTGCATTTGAGCATTAAACTAAATTAAACACTGATATGCAGCGCATTCAGCATCTTAATAAATGTTGATATCCCGACCCAACGCATCCTATAGTAGATTAATCAGATGTAGCTATTACAACTTTCATCTGCAAAAGGTTTGCAAATGCAAACATGAGCTTGACCGAAAGTGTAACTCCGATTGTGCTTTAAAAAGTGTCACTAGGCTACTATTTCAGCAATAGTTTGGATTCAATTGGATTCAATTTGATGCATGCTGTGGAAAGCTAAACAATCAGAGCTCAGGGCGCCGCCCAAAGTGCTGCTATAACCAATCAGGAGAAAAAAGACAAAATACATTTCGATCATCGTTTACATGATCAATCGTCGCTGTCACGGTCGAGTACTCTGTCGCTGTTGCACATCCCTAGTCCATACATAATTTTATGCCACTTCAGATCTTAGAAAGAAAGGTAAGTGGTAGGTCAGTGGACTTCTGGCCACTAGTGGCATACTAAGCTACACAATCCACATTTCCCTGTAGCTACAAATTGCTCAAATTTATTACAGCCCCATTTCCACCTCTGTTAGCTGTCCTTTCTTAGACCAAAGTAAATTGAGACAGAAGCACTGTGTACTCACTTGCTTTTTCTCATTTAATCTGATACTGATTCTGTTTAAAGAATTTACGCTAAATTTTACCATACAGCTAAGCTGACCAAAGCGGGAGGTCATGCAGTGCAGTAAATGAAGGCAACATACTGTCAAATGACAAGACTGGGGCAGTAATCCAAGTAGAATCAAACAGCTGACTCAGTATCCAAGTTGACGGCTTGAAATGCAATTGGTTCATGAATGAGAAAGCAGTAAAAGTCCATCAGCTGATTGCACAGAAGATTGCTATGTAATACATCAGACCAGAAAGTATAGGAAGTTTTCCCAACAAGGACAACGTGAAGTCTATGCTGAAGGGAGGGTAATAGGTGCAAGTAATAGAGCCTTTTATGGATTTTAAATACTTTTCCTAATTTTTTTATTTATTTTTTTATGGATAATTAAAATATTTGTATAATTACATTTTAGTCATGAAAAGTAACCACAAACCACATTATGTGATGAATGCATATTAAACAACCACAGCAATCCTCATTTCTGCATACAATACATACACTTCATTCTTTTCTAGAGCCGAATGGCAATCCCTACACTGCTCTGAAGTTATACAAACTTATACTAATTGTAAAAATGTCCACTTTCAGGTTGTGGTACATGTGTCTTTTTTTTCTGTGAAATCTTTACAGCTTTTTATAAAGTAAACGCACAAATAACTTTTATATTTGTAATATTTGAAGATGAACACTTGCTGGACTAAAGCCACTAAGGTTCACTTGATTATTTATACATTATTTTTTACAAAAATCATTCACATCAAGTCACCTTTTATTTATATAGCGCTTTACACAATACACAATGTTTCAGCTTTACAGTAATAAACAGGTAAATAATGATGAATGATGCAAACAGAATGCAATTCTGCTGTAAAGCAGCTCTAGAAAGCTCTAGAAAGTCATCATCGAGCTCAGTTCAGTTTTCATCCGATAGTGTCAGTGCAGTCAAATCAATAACATTGCAAGGGGGTGGGGGGTGTTTGGTCTGCTCTGGTCAGATGAACAAACATGGTGTGGTTTAATTACACGTCACATCAGAGTTTTGAGTAATGTTTATTTGTACATCTCTCAATCTTTATTGTATTGCATTGCATTACATGTTTTGCCCCTACAATAAAAACTACAGAGCTTTGATCATAAAACTAAACATTTAAATATCAGCTTACATACGGCATTATGAGGCGATATATAAGCAACATCACAACATCAGCCTTGCAATATCGCTCTATATCAGTACGGTTGTGATTCGGCCTTAGGTAATCACAGCTGTGCTGATATAGAGCCATATCGCACAGCTACAAGTGTGATATTGCATTTATACAACAGTTCGATGGCACAAGTATGTAAATAAGAAACAATGGAGTGTCTTTAAATAACCCTCTTTTGTGAGGAACTACTTCCTTCCGCCACAGATTGACAGTTTAAAAGTTGAGCCCAAGCCTCTGTTACTTATTCTAAAATGTCACTTTATAACTAGTAACGAAGGAACGCTGAGTTGCTTCATTGAAGCTTATTGTATTATGCAGAGTAGAGTATTATGAGAGAGAGATCGACTAAGCGAGTGCATTACCTGCATCTAGATGATATTCTTCCGGTCAATCTTATATTCATAATCACAAAATCAGTTTAAATGTCCGCTGAGGAAAGCGATATCTTTATCTTTGTCCTTTTAACATTTAAGGGGATTTCCCATGACAGCGCTAGTCAATGCATGTCAGTTGCGTCTTGTAAGATGTTGTTTAAAGTAAAAATAACATCCTTGTTTACAATCTTGTTTCAGTCCCATTCAATTTAAAGGTCTTTGCAACTGACTCACTCACTCATGAAGACGGTTTTTGCCGCCATCTAATGGCGTATTAATGTAACTTTCACTGTAGTCGAATAAATATGATTAAATATAATTATTTATTGAACAATAATATTTAAATGAATGACAATAGCCATTATAACAGTATAAGAAGTTTGTACAATAGGAAATAAACACAAGCAAACAGTTCAAACGTACAAAAGCAGCGCTCTAGTTAGTACAAGATTTGAGTTCAATGTAAATATAAAGTTCTGAAACTTAATATAGCCTTAAGCCAAATCTGTTAGCTCTGGAACAAGTAATAGATTAATAAGACCAAAAATTGCCCGCTTGATATATCCAAAATGAATTACAACTCATGTTTTAACATGTTTATATAAGAGCCAGTGGCAAATTCCCGAAGGACTGTGCGAGATGAAGCTGTTCTCGGCGTGAGTGCTGAACTGCCGCTGATGGCCTGAAGCTCACATCTCCAAAAGCGTCTAAACAAATTTTATGTTTACATATAAATCGCATATTTGAGGTTTAAACAACTACGTTCTTGCCTAAAAAAAACTCTTAAAACTACATTTCATGACACAGTAAAAGTAGTATCTGTAAAAATATGGTGGGTTTGCTCGTCCGCCTTGACACTCACTGTGAGAATGTTGAAAGCGGAGTGATTCAAATGGTGAAACGGTTCCCATGGTGATACTGGTAGAATATCACATGGCTGGAAAAAACCTCTCAGCCAATCAGATTCGAGAACCAGAATGAATTGTTGTATAAAGAGTGACAACTGATATTTTAATGCACTTTATGTAAATAATCTGCTATACTGTTATAAACATATAATTGATTTACATTACAACTATCAGAATTTCATCTGACTTTTTGTCTATATAAATAACAACAACTGCACCAAATTACATATTTTTGCTCAGTTTGGACCTGTAAATAAAACTGAGGTCGGTTTTTTTCCCCTCCTCGAGTATGAGCTCCAATTTCGCCTATATCATATGAGCCATAAAAGTCTGATGTATCAAATATAATACTCTACAAAAACATACATACAGACCTTTTTTAGACTTTTTTTTTTTTTTTTAGATTTTGTCAAAAGGTTCAATAAACTTCCATTTCAATTTTTATACCCTATTATTTCATATGTCAGACTTTACAGAGTTTAATTTCACATATAGAAAAGGACCAGATCCACTTACTGTACATAATGTGGCTCTAGGCCTAACCGCATATCATTACAAACACCTCCACATTATGTCATTTCCTGCTTTGACAAGACAAGGAGTTTTTTAAAGTCTGCAAGTTATCTGTGGTGCAAAGCATGACACTTTCACTTTAACGCATTATTTGAGAACTTTAAATATGTGAATGTATCTTTCTATTCATCATGCAATTCTTTATAACCACACTTTCATTCAAGTGGTTGGTATGCTTTTAAGGTCCTTTGGACACTTTCTCAGACTACTTAGATTTTGGTGTCACCCTGACTGGCATAGTGATATGAGGATTATAAAAGGCTTTTACTTCTCTTTCCATGGACGCTCTCACCATTCAGGATGGCCAAAGTGTGTCACTGTTCTGACGCACATGGAAAGTCATTGATTCCGTTTTCCCCTGCATGCAGGATGTGGAGTGGAATGTCAGCAGGGCTCTCTGGCTACATCTACATGTTTACAACCAGCCACAATATGCCCATCTCATTTACTAGCTGGACAACAGGAAGATGTGACAGAGAACCAGGAATTGTTTTTAAGCGGTTGCTATTACATGCACTACACTTGCTTGGAAAACATTAGTCTGGCCCTGAGGCTGAAGGTTTTCTATTAGGGATTTAAAATGAGTTTCTGAGGATTCTTTACCCATCTTACAAATACATCTCTGGTCATCTCACTGCTGATACCTAATGCATGACAGCTGATTGCCCAAGACTGCTTACTTATCTTTCAATACATTGCAGCTAATTACTCCAGGGTCATTTTATGATGCACTCCATCAAAGTTGTCCAGTCTTGTGATGATTATTTCTGTAAAACTTGATCAACAATTACCAGCAGATGGTTGAATGTGCTGTCCACATAATGCAGTGAAACGTTTTATTTTGACTGAAAATGTTTTTTGTTTGTTTGTTTTTTTTCAAGTAAAATGTTAATGTTAGATGAACCATTCCCCTTTCAGATAACAATTGCTTTTAATGGTTGTATTATTGCAGTCTGAACTGTTGATCTTGGCTTTCATTGGCTTCTCTTTTTGGACTCACCCCATGTTTTCATGTATAACAAAACAACATAATTCTTAGATGATTATATTAGCTTCCCTCTCATTGCAGCTCAGCCAACAGTGAGCTCTTTCTTTGAGTCATGTTTATGCACTAAACCAACTCAAATTAGAGTGAATTCATTACTGGCACTATGGAAACCAAAACCCCATTCATTGTGATGTTGAATATATTTGTCTCTGAATAAAGTGTCCAATTTTATTTACTCCATGTACCAGTAACAGCCTCTGCTTAGTGGAAGTAAGACAATACAGACCTTGTCTTGTGGTTTTCAAGATTGAGGATGGACAGATGACTCAGACCTGTATATCTCCCACAGTCTGATCTTCTACACAAAGCTGAAGTACTGCTTTCAGTAAGGACTCTCTCTGTTCGTTTTTTCTCAAACCTTCATTGTCGCCTCTTTCATCACACAATTAGTCTTTTTTGCAAATGCATTAGCTTGATGTTTACATTCTCAGTCCCACAGCATCTCTATCTTGCTTTCTCGGTCTCTCTTTTTGTTTTTCTTCTTTCTCTCTCCCCTTCCAAAGGCTAAAAATAGGAAGTTTTCATAGTCATTCAAGCATGAGGGCAGCCAAGCACAGATACATTTAGAGTCAGGAAGAGCTTGTCTTGCGCAAGAATTAAGGTTCTTTTGTGTGGTCATTAATCAATTGCTGGCATAATCCTGCTTTTTTTGTTCTATTTAACCGCTTGAGTGAAACAGCAGTAGATTTGTAACCTCTTTGCCAACTAGCAAGAGTTGAAAATTCACCCTTTGGATCACCCAACACCTGCAGACCATATATTCAGATGTAATGAAGTTGCATTTAGTTCCTAAGTTGCATATATGCATGTATACTGGACAAAAGAACACAATAACTAGTCATCATGTCAAATTAGTTGTCTTGCCTATTTGTAGTTGTTCAGAATCAACAACTTTACTAATAATAAATAACCTCAGAAGTCAATCATGGCAGGTTGTACTATCTGTTCTTGACTGAAACATGTCTATTATGTGCATTCTTGGATGGAATAGTTGAATTCAGTAAAGGGTGATTCATGCAGCGTAGTAAAATGAGATTGTGTAGAAATGGCACTGCCCAAGCATTAGTCAGACTAATGGAAAATAGAATCTCTAATCTCATCCTTTGCTTGTTATGCAGCAAACATATATAAGGTTACCTTGCCTAAGGTTGAACTGCTTAGAACCAAATTAAAAGGGCTTTCATTAGCAATGAATGACTGATTTTTTTTTTTTTTTTTTCACATGTATGTGTGTGGGTCATAGGCTACATCTAAAATGCTCTTACTCTATAAGAAGCAATTCTGGTGATGTGATGTCCCTGTGCTGCTAAAACCCAATATTTTATTAAGAAGTAAGAAGCAATAAAAAGAAGCAATTCTTAAATGTTTTGAAGCAATTCTGAGAAGTTATGATGTTGCTGAAGATGAAAATGTTAATGTATAATGCAGGAGTGTGTGTCCTGGTTCTGTCTTTGATGAATCTATGTGTGTGAGAGTGGTAGATTATAGATTTATAGCACAGCCTATCCCAGTGTGTTTCATTCACTTGCAGCTCTGAGATAGGGACGGAAAACTTAAATACATTAATCTGAATAACTATATCCAGTCACTCAGAACAATCCTCTCAGTGTTATGAGAGGGAGCTAAATCGAATTTATCATGCTTTCTTTAAAATCAGTCTTTGCCACCCTAAACTGTTTCTTCACATTTCCCATGCAATGCTTTACCTTACCACAGCGCGAAACGATTTCATAGATTGTTATTGTATTGTAATTTGCTATTTTCTATTGCTATTTTTTATTTATAAAACACATTACTGCTGCTAAACAACCAGTGTGGCTAAGTGGAGATGATGTTATGGCTCCGTAAATTAGATTATTACATTTTCTGAAGAAAATTTGAGTGCTTTTTGCACATATGCCACCACACTGCTGGGGCACTCTAGGTGCTTGCCAGGGTATTACTTTTGAGATTTGAGTTGGGTGGTGACTTAACTAGTAAAAAGAGCCCACTTCAAGTTTACTTCAATGAAGACTATGGATTTATTTTATTTTTTTGGTCTGTTTTATTGTAAACCAGAGGAAAAATCATTCTGATTTCTTGGAAAATTAACTGCACATCTCTTCTTTACAAGCTGCACAATTTGAGGTATCATTCATATCCAGAGCACAAACAGTGTTACACACCAAATATAATTCATAGGGTTTGGGATTTCAAATCAAAATATGAGCAATCATAATAGTGATTATCAATGTTCTCTCTAATTTTTGTTCTTGCTGTGCAAAACCTTTCTCTCTTTGGACATTTCCTGCCACCTGAGCAAAAACATCCGTTATACCAGACCTGTAAAGGTTACGCCATGCAATTGTAACTTAAAACTTTATAGTTCTTTTTTTTTTAAATTTGATTTAACTTAAAGTGCCCCTATTATGCTATAAATGCTCCTAATTTTGTTTTGGAGGTCTTCTACAATAGGATTACATGCACCCAAGGTCAAACACTAATTTTCTCATAATATACATTGCACATCACCTAATTTCTCTGAAAACGGTTATACTTTCCATGAGTCTACTCTGATCTGATTGGTCAGATGGCCCAGTCTGTTGTGATTTGTCTACAGCTTACAGCGTGCCTATTACCATATCTGAATTTCAGCTCTGGAGGCTTCCTTAGCACTTGTATATACAGTGATACAAACAGTATTGGTAGCCTCAGTTTTACCATATCAATTTGAGACTTGACGTCAACATCACAAACCAAACATTTCCAGGCCTCAGCTATGACTACAGTGTTAGAGGGCGGGTATTAAATATTAAATCAGATTTTTGAAAACAAGCAGCTAATTTAGAAGTTACTAAATGAAGCACATTTTTAGATTACCTGAGCAAACATTTTTTAATGAGCTCTGTTAACTGTGCTATTCTTTACCAAGAAATTATATTTAAAAATCTCACACAATACAGTTACTTTCTGATGAAATAGGTTCATAATCAAATCACAACCATTAAAATATTCAATGATTAAAATATTTTTACAGTGATTTGGCTCGCTTCATGTTTTTTTTTATCTCTAAAACAGTGATTTCTTTTTAAAACCCTGTAGATCTGAAATAATCTTTGTATTAGTGTAATGCATCAGCTTTAACAATCCCCAGTCCAGCATATTTTGTGTTGGTAAATTCCAAAATTCCTTTCACCAGCCTGCCCTCCCAAAGAATAATTAACCTCCATTTTACAAACAGCGTAAAGAGGAGATATATATCACCCACACCCACTCTGATGCCACTCAGATGCCAGTGTTCTTGTTTTTGCTGTGCTGCTGTGGCTACAGTGCAGTGAAGCGGTGCCTGGTGGCCATTTGAATGTGACGGGACAAAACACATCTCTCACACAGATACGCCAGGCTTTGTACAGTGGAATGAGAAAAATGGTCACATTGTCAAATATCCCTGGCCTGAAGGACAGGAGTTTGTTAACTAGAACAATGTTGTTTCTTTAGTTGTTTAATTTAATTTTTATGGCTTAGTCATATGAAAACATCATTCATTTTTTATCAAATATTGGGCTAAAAAAGAGATATAGTTGCCCAGAGGAATGGTTTTGGGTGGTCGTATTTCTCAAACAAATTTGTACAGCATATACTGCAACTAAGATGTCCAACACTAACAAAATATCATTATTTCCTCTCTACCCAGGTGTCCAGTCAACCAAAAAGTCAGGGATCCCAGCTCCTCGTGAGATCCCGCATAGCATCTCCAGAGAACGTGTCTCATTGCGTGACCAACAGAAAAGCTCTACAGCCAAAAAGATGGTCACCAGTGCCAGCACCTCCAGCCTGTCCACGCTGACCAAGCATTCTCGTGGCTCTGTCAAGACCAAAGCAGAGTCTGTTGTTTTGGACAAGACTCTGCTGGAGAGTCAGGTGAGGGAGCTCCTGGCTGAGGCCAAAACCAAAGAGTTTGAGATCAGTAAGTTACGGATGGAGCTCCAACGACACAAAGGGAAGGATTCATTATCAGAGGCTTGTACACCAGAGGGGAGTTCAGAGATAGAAAAGACACCGACACAGCCTGACGATATCCAGGTGCTCGTAGGGGAACTGAGGGAGAAGAATGGACGTTTCCAGCGTGAGTTGGCCACTTTGCGGGAAGAGAATCAGGCTTTGAAGCAGAAGCTTATTACATTAGAGAGCACTACAACACTGCTCACCAGCTCCAGCAAGCATTCAGTTAATGGGGTTTTACCAGATAATACCACTTTAGATGCCGTAAACGGAAGCCACCTTAAAACTTCTGTGTCATCTGGTAGTGAAGGCTCTCCTTTACCCTCCTCAGACTCCTCAGAGTTTGAGAAGATTCCCTCACTTTCAGACTCAGTCACTGGCAGCATTAAGAGTGTTGTGCCCAGTGGTGTGGTGAAAGAGCTCTCAGTGCAGTCCCTGACAGACCGCATCCAGAAGATGGAAGAGAGTCATCACAGTACGGCCGAAGAACTACAGGCCACTCTACAGGAGCTGGCCGACCAGCAACAGGTTGTCCAGGAGCTAACAGCTGAAAATGAGCGTCTCGCGGAGGAGAAGGGCCTCTTACAGACTTCCCTACAGCAGCAAAGGGAGCGTGTAGAACTATTGGCACAACAGAATGAGTCCCTTCTCCAGAGGCTCAGAGAACAACCTCAAAGTCAAGAAGCTGAGGCTTCACGTGCCTCTCGGGTTGCAGAGCTTGAACAGCGTTTGGCTGAGCATGTGGAGAGCTCCCGCTTCGAAAGAGAGAAGCTGGTTGACATCCAGCAGCAGCTTACAGGGAGTCTTAGAGCTCTGGAAAAGGAGAATCAGGAGGCACAAATTGCTGTGAAGAGCTTAAATGAAGAATTAGAGCTTCTTCAAGGGCATCTGGATAGCGAGAAGGTTGCTAGAGATGAGGCGGTGAGGAAAACTGAGGAACAGCGGCTATCCTCTGAGGCTTTGAGAGTGGAGAATATCAGTCTGAAGACGCAGGTTGAGGTGGAGAGGCAGAAGGTAGCTGAGTTGAAGGCAGTGCAGAGCGCCAGTGACAACACAGAGTTGCAAAGTCTGCTCAAAGCAGCGCATGAAGATAGAGACAAGCTGAAGCTGAGCTGCACGGAGCTACGACAAGAGCTGCAGCAGGTGCGTAGTACAACGGAATGTGCTCAGGACGCGCTAGACAAGGTAGAGAACAACACTGGTAATTTATGATATAAAGATGCAGGTATCACCCAATTCTGATAATATTAAAGTGGCCAAAATACTAGCAAGTTATTTGTTTATCACTAGTTTTTAATTTGGTAATGCTTGTATGCAATCAGGATATTTTTTGAAGTCCACAGATGCAACTACAACTGTTAAGGAATTTGTAAAGCAAATTGTAAAATGTGCGATGAATACAGATGGTCATATAGTATACACCACGGATATCGAATCCTGTTCCTGGAGGGCCACCTTCTTGCAGAATTTAGCTCCAACACACTTGCCTGGAAGCCTGTAGTTATCCTGAAGACGGCTGTATCAGAAATTGCCCCCTACACCCTCAATCACTATTCCCTACATTACTTCACTTCTATAGTCTGCTAAAAGACTTGAATAAAAACAAGTGAGTGAATTCAGACACTGAGTGTGCATGTGCTGCGGATGCCATCTTCCATCGAAATGCGTGAATTTATTTAGTGTGATGATCATAGTCCATGGTTATTCTATAGTGGCTAGCCATTGAGTGTACAACGATTGCTAACTCATTATTTAGTTGCATAATGGAGGTCAATGAGTGCACTTGATAATGTCCACTATGGTTATGGACACCATTAAAAATGGCTGTCTCCTCAAATAGTGCTCTATATTAGGGTATAGAGGCGATTTGGGACACAGACCGTGATTAGATGATTCAGGTGTGTATATGGGATGGAGCTAAACTTTGTTGGAATGTGGACAGCCCTGGTATACACAAACCAACAGTTCCAGCACCTTATTATTATTATTTTAAGAGCGTTTGGTGTTTCAAAGTTCCAAAGCTCTGGCTATAATTCTTGGGAAGATGTGCATCATTTACACTTTGCAGGTTTAGTTCCACACAGTCAATATTTTTCTTAAAGATGGAAACTGTTTGAAATCATTTTAAGGCACTTTAAATTCATAATGTATTGAAAATAGCCTTGGTGTTGGAAATGGGTGAATTCTTTGTCCAGTTGGCTTGTATTATGACTATCATCACCTCAGATGTTTTTAGTGCCAAATTAGTCATGACTCATTTTTAGTGATCGACTGATATTGATTTTTTTTAGAACCGATACCGATAATTTGTGTGTTTATGTGCCCAATAACCGATATGCAGAACTGATATTTATTTACTGTTATACTTCTGTTTTTGACACGATTACAACACCACTGAACTGAACAAACCATTTTATTTATAATAATCACTCCCTCCTTGCATAGAAAACAAAACAAATTTGTAGCAAATAAGCTCAAAATAAATATGAATAATTAATCATAACTAGTTATAATTAATTATAAATATTTGGATCAGTTAATAAAATTAACTTAATGTAATAAAATTAATATTACAATCAATTAACCTGTTGTCCAATGAACACACAGTGTTAATTGTTTATTAATTCTAAGAAATGTTCATTTCCAGGTTATGGGAAATAACAATCTTATTGTACAGTACTACTCAGAGCCTGTAGTCAGGATCTGCATGAATAGGGACTCCAGTATATGAGTGTGAAACACGGACAACTTTACGTGTGACATGAACAAGACTTTATTAACTAGACTAAACACCTAATTACTCTAACATTCACACACATACATGCATACAGTTTACCAAGGGAAAGAGAGAGTTGAAGCAGAGTATAGGAAAGCAAGAAGTTACAGCATTGTTTGAAATTCAGCAGATCAACAGCCTTGAGCAAACCATCAGTTTAGTTTTAACAGGCCCTTCTTTAAAAGGGGTAAGGATATTCAATGTATCAGATAATGAGACTAAGTTTGATACTTGCATGTCTCTCCAAGTTAAATTAAAACTGTCCTGATGCGATTTGTGGAGGCTCCCGTTGAATCTTTGCTGATATTGTCTTGATGAAAGAGAACCAGTTGGATTCAGAGGATCTTTGGTGAATGGAAGGTCTAGGCCAAAGCCTGGAACAAGCTTGGGGGTTCCTTAGAAGCTTCTAGCTTCTCACAGCATCATCTTAACATCAGCATTTGTCAGTAAAAGAGAAGAGAGCTTGATCTTGTGATCAGTGAATATAAGGGGTGAAGATGTCACACCCTCTTAAGGTGTCCGAGCCAATAAGAAGTTGCCCCCTCGGAGGGAACTTTACGAGTCTTTGTGACTTTGGCAGGATATTATCATAAGAAACTGGATTGGATGAATGAGAGAAGAACCTTCTAGATTCTTATAATACTAATGTGTCACAGAGTTAGTAACATGTAACATAAATTACCAAATAGGAAACGAAAGTTGGAGTCCGTAGATACCAAACATGCTACCATGCTATGTAATTTCAGTTAACTGTACATTTGCAACTCTGGAACTTTAATACCAAAATAGTTCAAAGGAGAGAATTAATACATAGAATAAAGCCTATAAAAGGAAAGTCATGAGATGGGAAAATTGGATACATGTTTATACATTTCCCAAGTGGTTATATAGAGAATACATAGGATTAAGAGAGTTTATTTGTCCTTCTCAGAAAGAATGAAGTCAGAGTCACTAGTCTCTGCAAAATTCTTTCTGATCGTAAAAGTACCATGTATCTGTAACAGGACACCTAGTTCTGCCTGTGTGTTAGCTACGTTTGGGATGCTAGTTGCAGTTTTAGGGGGATGGGTTCACAGAACTTTGATAGATTGAGTTTATGGGTAATTCATTAAATATAATGAATAATTGTGTGCCTGATTGATCCAGACGCTACATATATCCCCCCTTTTGATCGTTGTTGTTCTTTCTATGGACAACAGCGAGCGACGTTGAAGGTGCAGAAAGATCAGACACACCACTGGCACACAAGGCTGGAAGGCTTTGATGGGCTCTGGTTGTATGTGTCTCCTGGAGTGGTGGTCGTTCCATGGCGGTTGATGTAGACAGTAGACAAGCTCAGGTCTCTGAGCTGGTGTTGTGTGAGTGGTCAGAAGCTGGTGCTTCTCAGTACTTCTAAGTACTCCTCCGGTAAGAACTGTTCAAGGAGCTCTCTTACTAGCGTTAGAAGCTCCTGCAGGTCCGATGCAGGCGTGTCCAGTTGTTCTTGTGCTGCCTGCTGTTGGAAATCCTGCTGTGTCTGCAGGAAGAGGATGCTCCCATCCATGGCTTCTCCCTGTGGTAGGTCTGGTACCTGGGTCTGTCTGCATTAATCCTTCTCCTTCTGTAGCTGCAGAGGATTTCAGGAAGTTGGCTGATAAGGTGTCAAGCAGAAGGCTTTGACTCCCCCCTTTGGCTTGGCTGGGGGAGGTTCTTCTGCTGATTCTATGTGGGGGAGTGAGACGTTTCTCCTGCTGTGGTTCTTTCTGCTGCAGGTAAGAGTGTCTCAGTTCTCTTTGGGCCATGTCAAGTTCATCTTTGGTGTTGTCCAGCTGCTGGGTCAGAGGTTCAGTCCCAGATCTGGACACATCCAGGTGATGTTCACAGGCCCTGATTCTGGTGTCTTTGTCCAAGAGTTCAGAATTTGCTGTTTTTAACAGTGACTCTTTGTGAAAGAGTTCTTTTTCCAGGTCCTCTCTGGCTACCTTTTCCAGCTTCTCTCGTTGCTGAGCAACTGTCAGAGCCTGTTGAGGTTTGTGGATTTTCTTCTGTGTCTCTATTCTGTCAGGGTCCTTGTGTCTGTCCTGAGCCTCCATCTCTAGCTGGTCTATGTGGCTTTTAGTATGCGTCAGCTACTTGTGAGTCTCTGTGATCTGGAGTTTGAGGTTGTTCACCTCCTGTTTCAAACCAGTGAGGTTGTGGGCCAGGAAGAAGTTGACTTTAGTCAGATCTTTGTGATCATACCTCTGGTTTGAGTCATCTGCCTTTAGTGCTCTTTCATTGTTGTCTAGTTGCTTTTGGCTCCGGTGCTGCAAGTGATCAGCAGCCCCAGTTAGGAAGGTGTTCCTCATGACACCTTGCCAGTCCTTTGGTCTGCCATCTGGGCAGTTAGGCTGAGCAATCTGCAACATTTTGGCACACTTGTGGTGAGAGTAAGGGCAAGAGACTAATGCAAGATCAAACAGAATTTGGAGCTGAAGGCACAGTGAGCAGCTAGGTGTATAATGTACAGCTAGGTTTAATAAATGACTTAAGATGGTTCTTATGGTCAAATTATTTCTCAGAACTTACTGATGGCTCACAACAGGCTTGACCTCTGAACAAATGGAAAAGAGAAAGGGAGAGGAAGAGGAGAGCTTTCCTATTAGATTGTGTTTATTAGTGGTGCTCAAAATTATGCCATAGCAATCGTTCAGATTACTTTTGTCGCTGGCTCATAAAATTGAAGTAATTGTTGTAAAAAAACAAAATCAAGAAGGAAAGTATGTCTAGTTACTTGTGGTCCTATTGGAAAATGAAACCACACAAGACCAAAAAGGAAAATGCAAATAAATCACATAGATGAAAGAAATAATGCTAGTAAAAATTAATAGCTGACTGCTATTATGATTAAAATCAATAAAAAGATTTAAAGAAGTGATTAAAATAGCAGAATGGGTTTAGGTCAGTTCACACTGCATACACACAAGCTGTAGTTAAAGGCTTCACGTAAATGATGCTAACCACTAACTGTAGAAGCTATTAGTTAGCTTAGCCTGAGCGGAAGGGCTGTTAGGTGGGGTTAGCTTAGCCACCTAGCCTGGTTTGTTTACAACATGGTGTCACAAGGTGATGAGTAAGCACTTCCTGTGACAAGTCGTTGTCATGGGAACCAATGCACATCAGAGCAATTCAAACAGTTCATGAAGATTGTCTTCTCATTTCAAACGAGTTACGTACAGAGTTAAAATGTGACGCTTATACTTTCAGATTTTCAAAAACTTGATATTACATTCAGTAAAATGCAAATATGTTTTGGCATTTGCAAATTTTACTCATGTAAACTCTTCTCTCTACTTTAAACAACTTCTTGTGCTTGTTTAACTCCCTCGGGTCGGCGGTCACGCCGGCGATACCACCTCGGTTTTTTTCTTACCAGTGTGAAAGAGACTCAAAATACTCCGTCAATGTTGCACATACAATTAAGATTTATACACCATTTTAATCTGTGGAATATCTTCTTTTATTTGTGTACACTCAAAGTAAAAACAAAATGTTGTGCTTTTTGCAAAATAAAGAAAACTAACATGATGTGTGATCTGTCGTCTCCCTCTGAACGAAGTCCAATCTGATAGTTCTCAGAAAATGAACTGTAACTTAGTGAATACTAATCACAAAAAAATTAGACTTATGTCTAAATAAACGTTGAAATGTCAGGTTTTAAATCGTGTAAGTCAAATCGAAAACAAAAATTTTGTGTTTATGTAATCTGGATGAAAAGAGACACATGTCAGAAGTCCGTGATTCAGCTCATTATCCACTAATGTGGCCACGCCCACGGAGCTAGCGCTATTCAGACGCAAATTCTGAGGCAATACATGTATACATCGTCTCAATCGTGTATTTATTGTCTTGAAAAGTGTTTATCTGTATGTTAAAGCCATGGTTAGAGACCTCTGGAAGACATGACGTTAGTTCCTGGAATGTCATGTTCTTCTTTAGATTAATTTGTGGACTAAATGTGTACAGAGCGCCCTCCCGCTGCAAGTATGAATTGAAAACACAGTATCCAGCGTTCATAGTGATGACAATAAATATTGAATAAATATTACTCCTCTGTATAGAAAATTGACATAAACATATGAGAATCCATCAATATTTCTCCAAATGTGCATGCTTTTAAGCTAAAAGGCTACATGAAATGCCATAGAGGTAACATGAATGTTCAGACGCTTTGCATCACAGAAATACATTATATTTTAAAGTATATAATAGAATACCATTATTTTAAATTGTAATAATATTTCACAGTTTTTTCTGTATGTTTGATATACACCATGATGAGCTTGAGACATGATCACAAAGGGTTTTTTCACAGCCTACCTGACTGAAAGGCCTCATTACTATGCAGGTCATTAGAGGTCTTTATGCAATTCTTTTGTCTTCTCAGGTGTGAATTACCTCATTATTCATGATGATTCACGTCTCCACGCATACTGTGTGTCTTGACAAAAAGTGTCTTACAAAAACTAAATCAATATATTGTTTTATATGAATGAGTAGGCAGGATAATTTTTACATCATTTTGAAGCAAAAACTCTAGTCTACAACCTCCAATACCCAGAAGTCTTGTGAACACAGTTTTAATTATTTATTTTTTTTGGCTTTATTTCAGTGACTTAAGTTTTTTGTTTTTTCAATAACCACGCATAAACGTTATTCCTTCAAAAACACAAACATGTACATACATGTTCCTCACATATTATTGTAGCCTAGTTTGTGCTGAATACAGTGTAATGACACTTTTTCCATTAATATGTTTATGAACAACTGAAAAAAGCACAAATGTCAGGGCATGTCAAAACTTCTCCAGGGCCCCGAGAATCCTCAGACCCCAGAGGGTTAAAGAGTAATTACACAGTTTTGCTGTAAGTCAAAGCTTGTTTAAGCATACATAGTTAAGTCCGTCTTGTGCATGAATACTGATGTTCCTTTCAGCGAGTGAAACAGTTTTGGTCAGCAGGTAGCTATGCTTGTAGATGCAGCCAAAGTTTAGATGAATGACATCAATCTTAACTATAAAAGGAGAGCATTACCCAAATCTACATTTATATAACACTGTACTGAGATTTATTCATCAGAAACAGGTTAAGCAATACTGCAATTGGTATTTCTCCAACCAAAGCAGAATAATCAATTTTGGTACAGTTTACATGCCGCTGAGCTGAGATTCCTTCATCAAAACAGACTTACGCTTTAAAACTGAGATTAGGGTTTCTTTGCTAAAATCAGATTAACTTTACTGATACCATTTGAACATATGCTAAAATGTGTCAAGACTCTTTCAGTTACAGTAGAGATGTCAGTCAATTCAAGCTATCACTTTATCAGCATTTAACAAGCCAGCAACTAGTGACCCAAATGCGCATCGCCTGTCGTATTCTGACTGGAATTATCAAATGCACACTTTTAAGTTGACAGTGGTTTAAGCTCATAACCTTTGTTTAATCATGCCCGCATTCTCCACCATTAATGTAGCGTATTAACTCAAAGGGGAAATATTAATAATTATTCATAACTCATTATGATTATTAATTATGAATATGTAAATCCGTTAATCAGATGAACTGGATGTAGCTACATTAAGATTAATATTACAATCAATTAACCTGTTCGTCCAGTGAACACTCAGTGTTGATTGTTTATTAATTCTAAGAAATGTTAATTTCCAGGTTATGGAAAAATAACATTCTTATTGTACCATGCTACTCAGAGCATGTAGTCAGGATCTAAATCACTTAAGAGGCGATTTATTAGCAGACGGAGTCAGAACCAAACATGTATTGTGCACAATCTTTATTAAGTAACTCACAAACTCATAACTAAACTAACAGACACATAACATACACGCAGGTCACACACATACGTAGGTAAGAATGAGCAATGATAGAGTTGAACCGGAAGTGGAACTGTTGATAGAGCTATAGGAAAAAGTCATAGACAGTCTGGAAAAGAATCATCAGTTTCCTCAGTAATAAAACACCTTTGCTGACAAAGGTAAGTTTTACAAATCAATACTAAATCGCTGTTTAGTGTTCAAATGTACGATACTTGCAAGATGCCTTTAGGCTGAGGAACATCGGATCTGCAGGCTGGGTTGTAATCTTGATGGTTCGGTCCGAAGTTGTTGCCAGTATCTTCTGCATTAGATGAAGTACTATGAAACAACTTATAGATAAGCACATGGCCGGGTTGTAGGCCGAGGCCTGCAGGCCTAGGCCTACAGGCCTGCAGCAAGAAGGGGGTCTCTTCAGTCGTCCAAGAAGCAAGGAAAGAGGGATTCCTAGGGATGTGCATGTTCATTTATAGAACGGTCTGTCTATAAATTAATGCAGGAAAGTCTGTGTTCTGTGGGGAAAATGCAGGAAAGATGCACGTTTCTGTGTCTCTTCTCTGCTCTTCCATGTGGCAACCACATTCTTTAGTGCAATAAAACTTGTAACAGAGAACTTCTCGGGGGATGGGGTCAGGCCCCAGAGTGCTTTAAACAATTATTGGTTACCTATAACAAATAATTGTGTCTGATTTGTCTCAGTCGTTACGAATTTTATATTCAAATATATTCTTATATGCAAATCTTATAATCTCCAATAAGTAGAGGGGTCTGAAAGTTCAAAAAATAAAAAATTGCACTGTTACTAAACTTGAAAATTAGTAGTCTTTCATGTTAATTTTAATCTTCATATTACAAAAATAATTTTATTTATAAAAAGCATCAGCAGCAACACTAATGTTAACAATAAGCAAAATAAATGTAGAATGTCTAATGTTTTCAAATGGAGAAAATAAATTAAAGACAGGAGTCATATCAACTTTGCAGAAATGTAATACTTCATTTTAAACTACAGTTTTAGTAGATTTATAAGCTGTTTAATAGGCTAAAGAGTGAAGAATAATTCGCTGGATAATGTTAAATAACTGAATAATATTCTCAGTATATTGGAATATAACAAACAAAGCATTGTATTTTATTGCATTTCTCAACTGGTATGTTATATCAGAATTATTAATAATGTTTTTGTCGTTCTAGATTATGAAATATCTGCTGACAAAGCGCTGTTTATTTGTGCATTTACACAGAACTATACTCAAACTGCGGTCACTCGCGGAGATAATAAATAATTAATTTCCATAGAGTTGTGTTTACTTGGATGTTTATTAGCAAATTAATGGTTATATATTAAATGTTTATATAATTACGGTGTTTTAAACAAGTGAATCTTGTTAAAAGTTACATGCGGTGGCCGTGGAGCATTTCCTGAGCATCAACCCGCTGAGTAAACAGCAAAATGCAGACAACTTCACGAGACTAATGATGAGCATAGACAACAGAGAGAGAATTAAATTCAGTGCTTGTATTTCCAACATTTGCTCATTAATGGCTGTATTATTTAATTCATGCAAAGTTACATCTTTATTGTGACAGGACTTGACGGATTATCTTACGTGACTCTGTGAGCTTGTCTCTATTTCTTAGAGACAAGCTGCATAAACTAGCTACATTTCAGGCGTTTATGTAACACATCTAATTTGTGCATTAATGTTAAATAAAGTTTACTAATTACAGCAAAGCAGGTAAGTATACTTTACCTGTGCACGCCGTTGTCTCGTCTCCCCTCAGATGCGCTGTAATGGCAATTCTGCGCGCAATTCTCAAAACACCCACAAGATGGCGGCGTTTATCGGTAAATCCGATATTACAAAACCGATATCCGATTATGGTAAAATGCTTAAATATCAGGGAAAATATCTGTAAATCAATATATCGGTCGATCTCTACTCATTTTTGACATACATATTTTTTTAGCTTCTCGAGAGTCCTATTTTAATTATAGATTTTTTTTAACAACAGTCTTTGGGACACGTAGAAAGCTTTGTAGACCTTGGTCCTTCAGGACATTTTATTATGTACCATTGGGGAACATTTATGTGGTATATTAATTTTAAAAGGACAACTTGGGTAAACAACTTTGTTGCCTAATACCCTCTCTGGGTGCCCTGTCAGCTCTCTAGTTCACACTTAATGTCAAAAAAGAAATGCAGTAACCTATAAAAATTTGACCACATATACAGATGTTGTATTACATCTAACCACAGAGAATATATCTTTTTTCATATTCTACATAGAGCTTCAGAAAATTAGAGAGCCTACATAAATATCGAAAGGCAAACTTTTGTAGCTCTCTAGTTTGCACTTCTAAATGTTGTGGTCATGTAGTTTAGAGGTATACCTCATTCTTTAAAAATAATTATACACAGACAGGACCGTTATAAACCCACAAGAACATGAACATCACTGGCACCTCATGGCTGCCACTTGAACCCAGTGCACCTCGAAATGCAAAATGAACTTTAATTTTCTCTAAGATTTAACCTCTGTGAGTGAGCCAAGCCTTTTAGCTTTAACATACACCCTTAGTCCAGATGTCATCCAGGGAGTTGCCATTAGACAGAGCTTTAGGATGCCATTCTCATCTCACAGCACATTCAGTGAACACTTCTCTGTACACAAGGCTCTGAAGAAAGAGGTGTGTGTGACTCGGCTGTTCTGCTCTATGTTCCAGCTGTCAAGTGAATCATGGCCTGGCCTATACCGCTACAAGAGTGATCTAATTCTCAATGAATTAGTATGCAACACTGGAGCAATATTGTTTTCTGCTGTCTGATCTAAACATTTTAGAGATTTCGGATGTTAAGTTTAGGAGGATAATTATAGGTACTTGTTTCTACTTTAATAGAAATGTCAACTTGAATTGGGGCCCGAGCACCGATGGTGTGAGGACCCTATTGTAATTGCTTGGTCAATTATTCTTCTTCTCCAAAATGAATCACATTTTTGAGGGCCTAAACATGCTCGAAAAATCATGAAACTTTGCACATGCGTCAGAAGTGGTGAAAATGTACGTCTGATATGGGTTTCAGAATTAGGTGTGGCAAAATGGCTCGAAAGCACCACCTACGAAATTTCAATTAAGCGTCCTTCACACTGTGTTTCACGTACAAGTATGCAATTCGTTAGATACATGTAACAGCCCAATACCTACAGAAAAGTCCCTGGGAGCAAAATCTGAAAACCCAACAGGAAGTGAGATATTTTAAATTTTCTCTGCAAAATTTTTGCAGTTTTTACCATTTCCAGACGTTGTACTTTAACGAAGTCCTCTTAGAGATTTTATCAGATAAACATCATATCTGGTCAGTCTAATCTATATTTAGTCAGCCTTTGCAACGTTAAATTGCGAAGATCTTGAGTTTTCACTGAAGGGCCTGTCTGTGGCGGCCTGACAAAATTCGATGTTTTGCCATGAAACAGGAAGGTGTTGTAACTCAGGCATACAATGGGTTTTATTAGCGTCCTGGCCTAAAGACATCTACATGCCAATAGTCAGTTACAGTCATAGCGCCACCTGTCGGCAACAGGAAATGTCATGTTTTACACTGTGATTAACTCCTCATTGAGATTTAACCAGAACAACATCATATTTGGTCAGTCTAATCTTAAGGCCTTAGCGATGTTAAATTGCAAAGATCTTTAAAAGACTTTTCACTGAAGGGTGTGTCCATGGCGGCCTGACAAAGTCTGTTTCGCCATGAAACAGGAAACTGTTGTAAGTCAGGCATACAATGTCCGACCTGCCCCAAGCGTCACATGTTTGATAAGAGTCCTGGCCTGAAGACTAATAAATGCCTAAATGCAAATATTCAGTTAGTCATAGCGCCACCTGTTGGCAACAGAAAATGGCATGCTTTACACTGTAATTCACTCCCAGAAACACATTTGTGTATGCCATGAAGTACCAAACATGCTAGAAACATGTTAAATCATGCAACACTTGGCTAAGTGCTAAACTATGCGATTAATGCCACGAAACAGAAAGTTGTTGTAACTCAAGCATACAATGTCCAATCTACCCCAGACTTCACGTTTGAGAAGAGTCCTGCCCTGAATACATCTACATGACAATATTCAGTTCCCTTTCAGTCGGTCACGTTTGACGTACGTAAGTAGTGACCGACGAATTGGGATATCACTAGAGAGCCCTATCAGCTTCGAGTGAACTAAAACAGGCCAATGGAGTTGGCGTGCGATATTTGCATAATGCGCACCGCCCCCGCCAGGTGGTATAAATAGGGGAGCAGATGCCATCGCATTCTGTCTTTCGCTTCGGAGCCAACTAGTTGTTCCAGCTTTCAGACTGGAAAAGAGTGAATACTACAAGCCTGTGTGTGAAGTGACAGCGTCTTGTGTTGGTGTAAAGGCACTTCAGCGAGGTCGCGAGCTTCCCGAGGAGCCTGAGCTTAACTCCCTCGGGTCGGCGGTCACGCCGGCGATACCACCTCGGTTTTTTTCTTACCAGTGTGAAAGAGACTCAAAATACTCCGTCAATGTTGCACATACAATTAAGAGTTATACACCATTTTAATCTGTGGAATATCTTCTTTTATTTGTGTACACTCAGAGTAAAAACAAAATGTTGTGCTTTTTGCAAAATAAAGAAAACTAACATGATGCGTGATCTCTCGTCTCCCTCTGAACGAAGTCCAATCTGAGAGTTCTCAGAAAATGAACTGTAACTTAGTGAATACTAATCACAAAAAAATAGACTTATGTCTAAAGAAACGTTGAAATGTCAGGTTTTAACTTGTGTAAGTCAAATCGAAAACAAAAATTCTGTGTTTATGTAATCTGTATGAAAAGAGACACATGTCAGACGCCCATGATTCAGCTCATTATCCGCTAATGCGGCCACGCCCACGGAACGAGCGCTATTCAGACGCAAATTCTGAGGCAATACATGTATACAACGTCTCAATCGTGTATTTATTGTCTTGAAAAGTGTTTATCTGTATGTTAAAGCCATGGTTAGCGACCTCTGGAAGACATGCCGTTAGTTCCTGGAATGTCCTGTTCTTCTTTAGATTAATTTGTGGACTAAAGGTGTACAGAGCGCCCTCCGGCTGCAAGTATGAATTGAGAACAGTATCCAGCGTTCATAGTGATGACAATAAATATTGAATAAATATTACTCCTCTGTATAGAAAATTGACATAAACATATGAGAATCCATCAATATTTCTCCAAATGTGCATGCTTTTAAGCTAAAAGGCTATATGAAATGCCATAGAGGTAACATGAATGTTCAGATGCGTTGCATCACAGAAATACATTATATTTTAAAGTATATAATAGAATACCATTATTTTAAATTGTAATAATATTTCACAGTATTGCTGTTTTTTCTGTATGTTTGATATTCACCATGATGAGCTTGAGACATGATCACAGAGGGTTTTTTCACAGCCTACCTGACTGAAAGAGCTCATTGATATGCAGGTCATTAGACGTCATTATGCGAATCTTTTGTCTTCTCAGGTGTGAATCACAGGATTATTCATGATGATTCACGCCTCCACGCATACTGTGTTTCTTGACAAAAAGCGTCTTACAAAAACTAAATCAATATATTGTTTTATATGAACGAGTATGCAGGATCATTTTTACATCATTTTGAAGCAAAAACTCTAGTCTACAACCTCCAATACCCAGTCTTGTGAACACAGATTTAATATATTTTTTTTGGCTTTATTTCAGTGACTTAAGTTTTTTGTTTTTTCAATAACCATGCATAAATGTTATTCCTTCAAAAACACAAACATGTACATACATGTTCCTCGCATATTATTGTAGCCTAGTTTGTGCTGAATACAGTGTAATGACACTTTTTCCATTAATATGTTTATGAACAACTGAAAAAAGCACAAATGTCAGGGCATGTCAAAACTTCTCCAGGGCCCCGAAAATCCTCAGACCCCAGAGGGTTAAGCTCTCAACTGCTGTTGTTACTACAGCAAAAAGAATTTCCCAGCTGTGTCTGTTGCGATATCTCACTGTGGGAACATGACTATTGCAGTGTTGAGATCGAGACTCTCGTTCCTTCGTTCTCAGGTTGCCCCGTTCCGCTGTTTTCTCTGGCTTCGGCCAGGGTGACGGTGCGTCGGCGTGTAGGCAGGGTGATCTGAAGATCATGGTCAGGGCTTCCCCGCCGAGCGCCGCTCCGCGGGCCCCTGCCCCCTCTACATCACTGCAACCGGTGGTGCTGACGAACGAGCGTGCCGGTCCCTCTATGGAGCAGCCTTCCGTTTCCTTCGGCACACCCGCGGATGACCACATGTCGATCGCGGCATCGGAAGGTGAGCAAGAGTCCTCAGGAGATGAAGACTCGGCTGCGTTACCTCCCTCCGGGACAGTAGCGTTGCCCGAGGCCGATCCTGAGTTGACGGCTATGCTTTCCCGGGCTGCCGAGAAGGTCGGGCTCGTCTGGAATCCTCCACCGTGTCCCGGCCCTTCTCGGCTCGATGATTGGTACCTCGGGGCGGCCCGCGCTGGTCCCCATCGCCCCGCCCCGATGCCTTTCTTCCCGGAGGTGCATGATGAGGTGACCAGGTCCTGGCGGACGCCCTATATCATTCATGCGAGACCCGGCCCCTCGTCCGCCTTCACCACTCTGGATGGCGGAGAGGCTAGGGGATACACGCGGATTCCCCCGGTCGAGCGGTCCATTGCGATGCAGTTGTGTCCAACAGCCGCCGGCTGCCGCGGTGAGCCGCGTCTCCCATCCCGGGCCTGTAAATTCTCGTCAGGACTGACGGAGAAAGCTTACAGAGCCTGTGGACAGGCTGCCTCCGTCCTGCATGCCATGGCCCTTTTGCAAGTGTATCAGGCAAAAGCGCTTATGGAAATGCCCCAGGGAGGTCTTGACCAGCAGCTGCTTGGGGAGCTGCGTGCCGCCACTGACCTCGCCCTCCGGGCGACTAAAAGTAACGGCACGTTCTGTTGGTCAAGTGATGGCCACACTTGTGGTCCAGCAGCGCCACTTATGGCTGACCCTGGCTGATATGAGGGATACCGACAAATATCGGTTCCTGGACTCCCCCGTATCACAGGTCGGCCTTTTCGGCGACGCGGTAGAGAGCTTCGCCCAGCAGTTCTCTGCCGCCCAGAAGCAGGCTGAGGCTATTAAACGTCCTGCCCCGGCGGTCCGCTGCTGCCTCCACGCCGCCGTCGGCCGCACAGCCTTAACCACACTCATCGCCGAGGGCGCCCGCCTGCGTCGTCCTCCGCCCCTGCTAAGACGGTGAAGCAGCAGCCTACACCCGCCAAACAGCAGGAAGCCGGTCGCGGACGCGGCGCCCAGCCCGCTCAGGCCAAGCCAGGTGGCAAGAGATCGAGGAAGACGCGATCCTGAGACGGGCAACCTGGAGGGGAAGGTTTCTGCTCTTCGGGAGAGGACTCCATCATCTCTCCCACCCCCAGAGGAGGGCCGGGGGCAATTTGTGTTCTTGTCTGTCCCGCCGCTGGCTCTCCGGAGTCCAGTGGTACCCACTTCCACACAAAAAGAGCAGTTTCCCAATCCTCCAGGTCAAAAGAGGGTGCGGCTGTCAGTGTGCGAGGCCCCGCCTTGCCACTCGCAGCCCCCTCTCACTTCGCCAGCAGGTCCCAGTGTGATGGTCGAGGCCGCCCCCCAGCCGTCTCCCATTCACACTGTCACCTCGCAGAGTCTGACCCCACTTCGGGCCGCTATGCCGTCCGAGTCGGGTCCCAGCACTTTGCTTTGCTACCCCACCCCCGGTACGTCTGTGGTGCCTTTGGTCCCGCTGGCTCGGTGTCTGGAAGCCTGGATAGCGCTCCCCAGCCCGTCCCGTTGGCTCATTCGCACTATCAGACTCGGCTATGCGATTCAGTTCACCCGGCGTCCCCCGGTCTTCAGGGGTGTCCACTACACTCAGGTGTCACTGGACAATGCACCTGTTCTCCGGGCAGAGATTGCTGTCCTCCTGGCGAAGGATGCAATCGAGCCGGTCCAGTCAGCCAATATGAAGTCAGGGTTCTACAGCCCCTACTTCATTGTACCCTAGAAGGGCGGTGGGCTACGGCCAATCCTGGATCTGCGTGTCCTGAACCGGTCTCTTCACAGGCTGCCATTCAAGATGCTTACGCAGAAACGCATTTTCGAATGCATCCGTCCCCAGGATTGGTTTGCAGCGATCGACCTGAAGGACGCGTACTTTCATGTCTCGATTCTGCCTCGTCACAGACCCTTTCTACGGTTTGTGTTCGAGGGTCGGGCATATCAGTACAAAGTCCTACCCTTCGGGCTGGCCCTGTCACCCCACGTCTTTACGAAGGTTGCGGAGGTGGCCATTGTTCCGCTCAAGGAACAGGGGGTTCGCATTCTCAACTACCTCGATGACTGGCTCATCCTGGCCAGCTCGCGGGAGCAGTTGTGCGAACGCAGGGACATGGTGTTAGCTCACCTCAGCCAGTTGGGTCTTCGGGTCAACTGGGACAAGAGCAAACTCTCCCCCGGGCAGAGGATCTCTTATCTCACCGAGGAGCGTGTCCAGTCAGTGTTGAACTGCCTGAGTACACTCAAGCGCAGGACAGCGGCCCCACTGAAACTCTTTCAGAGGCTCCTGGGGCATATGGCATCCGCAGCCGCAGTCACGCCACTCGGATTGCTTCATATGAGGCCGCTTCAACACTGGCTCTGTGGCCGGGTCCCGAGATGGGCGTGGCAGCGTGGTACGTTCCGTGTCCCCGTGACACCGAACTGCCGTCACACCCTCACCAAGTGGTCGGACCCTTCGTTCCTGCGGGCTGGAGTTCCCCTCGAACAAGTGTCCAGCACTGCGGCCGTTGCGTACATCAACCATCAGGGTGGTCTACGCTCCCGCCGCATGTCGCAACTCGCCCGCCATCTCTTGTTATGGAGTCAGAGGTCGCTTCGTGCCATTCATGCCCCAGGCGTGCTCAACCGTGCAGCCGACAAGCTCTCACGGCAGCCTCCGCTTCCGGGCAAATGGAGACTCCATCCCCAGGTGGTCCAGCTGATCTGGCAGCGCTTCGGCGAGGCACAGATAGATTTGTTCGCTTCCCCGGAGACTGCCCACTGCCAGTGGTTCTATTCCCTGACCGGCGGCACGCTTGGCACGGATGCCCTGGCACTCAGCTGGCTCCAGGGCCTACGCAAGTATGCGTTTCCCCCAGTGAGCCTTCTCGCACAGCTCCTCTGCAAAGTCAGGGAGGACGAGGAGCAGGTCTTGTTAGTGGCTCCATACTGGCCCACTCGGACCTGGTTCTCAGACCTCACGCTCCTCGCGACAGCACCTCCCTTGCCCATTCCTCTGAGGAAGGGCCTCCTGACTCAGAGACAGGGCACCCTCTGGCACCCACCTCCCGACCTGTGGAAACTCCATGTGTGGTCCCTGGACGGGACGCGGAGGTTCTGAGTGATCTCCCGCAAGCGGTCGCAGACACTATCACTTCTGCTAGAGCTTCTTCTACGAGGAACCTCTATGTGTTGAAGTGGAACCTGTTCGTTGAATGGTGCTCCTCTCACCGAGAGGACCCCCGATCATGTTCGGTCGGATCCGTGCTTTCCTTTCTGCAAGAGGGCCTGGAGCGAAGGCTGTCTCCCTCCATCCTCAAGGTGTATGTTGCCGCTATTACCGCACATCACTATGCAGTTGATGGTAAATCACTAGGGAAGCACGATCTGATCGTCAGGTTCCTGAGGGGGGCGAGAAGACTGAATCCTCCCCGGCCTCCCTCTGTACCCTCTTGGGATCTCACCCTGGTTCTTACATCTCTCCGGGGTCATCTCTTCGAGCCTTTGTAATCAGCTGAGTTAAAAGTACTGTCCCTTAAGACCGTCCTCCTGGTTGCATTGGCCTCGCTCAAGAGGGTAGGGGACCTGCACGCATTTTCGGTTGACGAATCGTGCCTGGAATTCGGGCCCGGTGACTCTCACGTTATCCTGAGACCCCGGCCTGGATATGTGCCCAAGGTTCCTACCACTCCCTTCAGAGATCAGGTAGTGAACCTGCAAGCGCTGCCTTCGGAGGAGGCACACCCAGCCCTAGCTTTGCTGTGTCCCGTCCGCACTCTGCGCCTGTACGTGGACAGAACGCAAAGCTTCAGGACCTCAGATCAGCTCTTTGTCTGTTACGGAGGCCAGCAGAAGGGAAAGGCTGTCTTCAAGCAGAGGATGGCCCACTGGATAGTGGATGCCATCGCCCTGGCGTATAAATCCCAGGGCGTGCCTTACCCGCTCGGGTTGAGAGCCCACTCCACCAGAGGAGTGGCCTCTTCCTGGGCGCTGGCGCACGGCGCCTCACTGACAGATATCTGTAGAGCTGCGGGCTGGGCGACACCTAACACGTTAGCTAGATTCTATAGCCTTCGTGTAGAGCCGGTATCTTCCCGTGTACTCGCTTTCAGCAGCCGGTAGACGCGAAGAGCCCGTTCTAGTGTTGGCTTGCAATGCCACTCCCGCCCCCTGGGCCGGATACGTGCATCCTTTTACTCCAGTCGAGTTCCCCGCTTGGCGAACCCTGTCAAGTTCCTCCGCCTTCCCCTTTGGCTCGGACATTGCGGAGTGTCTGATGCCAGGCCAAACCTCCGTCACTGACGTTGACGTTTGGCTGGGTGCCATATGTCGTGACCCCTCCACGTGAGTGGTCCCATGTGTGTATTTGTCCACGGTCAACTCCCCACGGTGAGCCTGTGTCTTTCCCTTAGCAGAGCCAGCTCTGCTGTCACCTGTCAGATGAGTCTTCCCCTACCCAGGTGGAGCCATCCCAGGGACTCCATATGTGTACTGCCCACGGCCAGTCCATATGTGTACTCTCCACGTAAATTCCTCCCTTGCGGGTGGGTAGTGGTCTCCGCGGCGTCCCCCATGGGTTCGCTTCCCCAGTGTAGTCTAGTTTACTTAGTGGGTATGTCGGAACAGCAGTAGACTCTCTCGGCGTAAGCTCGCCCCCTTCCCCGTCCCATTGGTGCGTCGGGTGGCTAGAGCTTGCGCTGGGCACTGGAAGGGGTTCATAACTGTGGCGCTTTATTTGGGATCCCAATTCGTCGGTCACTACTGACGAACGTCGAACGTGACCGACTGAAAGGGAACGTCTCGGTTACGTATGTAACCCTTGTTCCCTGAAGGAGGGAACGGAGACGTACGTCCCGTTGCCACAGTTTCTGTACCCTCGCTGCAGTGCAGACTAGGTTGTCTCCTCAGCGAAAAACAGAGTGCGATGGCATCTGCTCCCCTATTTATACCACCTGGCGGGGGCGGTGCGCATTATGCAAATATCGCACGCCATCTCCATTGGCCTGTTTTAGTTCACTCGAAGCTGATAGGGCTCTCTAGCGATATCCCAATTCGTCGGTCACTACTGACGTACGTCTCCATTCCCTCCTTCAGGGAATGAGGGTTACATACGTAACCGAGACGTTATAGTAATAGTGCCACTCACTGACATCAGGAAGTGACATGTTTAACACTGTGATGCACTACTAGCAACATACTAAAATATGCAATTGAGTGCTAAACATGCTAAAAATATTCTAAAACATGCTAGCAACACTTAGCTGAGTGCTAAATCATGCTATTATTGTCATGAAACAGGAAGTTGTTGTAACTCAAGCATACAATATCCAATCTGCCTCAAACTTCACATGTTTGATAAGTGCCCTGGCTTGAAGACATCTACATGGCAAAATTTTGTTATTTAGTCATATTAACACCAGCTGGTAGCAGGAAGTGTGGCAAATACAAATGACTAATGTAGTCCTCCTATATTTATATACTTAAATGCATATTGCCCACTGTGCTCTGTTTTCCTAAAGCCACCAGGTGGTGGCGGCATGGGTGCAAGGGCCCTTTATGAAGAGTTTAGATGCAAAAGCCACTAAACGCCACCTCAAACACCATGTCAAAAATGAGATAATGATATTGAGCGAATGCTCTCTGCACATAGTATACGTTCATCAAATACTTTCGCTTCAAATCCGCTAAATCCCAGTGTCAGCCCGTTCATAAATACCGGTCGTTGGCAGAAACCGCTAAATGCCACTTCCCACAATACCACAATATATTTGCAGATATTTAAGATACATGCTGAGTTCACATACTCGTTTCTCTGAAAACCAATGCTACAGCCAGTTATTTTACTTTGAAATGTGCATTCCGTGTCGGAATGTCTGTTTTTGTTTTGGTCTGTGCAAGACCGCACATTGCCAATTTACCCAATAGTATTTTGCCACCCCGGGTTGCCAGTTGGCGGAAAACACATGCAGTGAATTGCAGCCATGGAAGCCAGTGAACAAACTGGGTCAGAGATTGCAGATTCTACCTGACCTAAAAAGCATCCATCTAAAAATCTCTATGAACGGGAGCATATTAAAACACGATATCAACTCATCATAAATCAATAAATCAACTATAAGTCTCCTCACCTTCCAATGTCAATTGAGCTCGCTCATGTTGCGTGTCCTCAAATTGGCAACCCACGTGAGCGTAGAGTCTGAGGAGGAGGGGGCGGGGCAAACAATTTGAATTTGGACTGCAGTACCCATTTTAACCACTAGCTGTCATTCTTACATACCACACCTTTAAATGCCAATGAATTGACTAAAGTGACATTTTTGAAAATAAGGCATTTCAATAACTGATAACCTTTTAATTGCCATCAAAGTGAAATGACTGAACCTAAACATGAGAGCCTGATTTAAAAAAAGCTCATTTAAAAGAAAAGATTTCAGTTTTTGCAATGGAACTCTTCATATATATATCAGTGGCATGCGGTCCATATAAGCTGCAAATACTCTGCATACCCAAGCCATTCGTGGACTCACTGATTAACATTATAGTAATAAATTACTATATATTCCCTTGTTTGAGGTGTACCAAAACCTACATGATAAAATGTTGGTAATGGTAAGGCTTCCGGGTAAGCTGATCTACAGCAGCTTTTGCGCCTTCACTCTGTTGTTATGTATCGTCATCATTTTCCCGCATTCTCATTGGTTTGCTGGCATATGGGGGATTTCATGGACAGAAAAAGCTGTGAGCAGATTGCTCGCCCAAGAGGAAAAATGAGCTGCTGCTGCCAGATCTCGATCAAACGAAAATCACATTGTATGTGAGATAAAACAGTAACACTTTACAATAAGGTTCACATTAGTTAACTACATTAGTTAACATGAACTAATAATGAACTGCACTTATACAGCATTTAATAATCTTTGTTAATGTTAATTTCAACGTTTACTAATACATTATTAAAATCTTGTTAACATTAGTTAATGCACTGTGAACTAACATGAACAAACAATGAACAACTGTATTTTCATTAACTAACATTAACGAAGATTAGTAAATACAGTAACAAATGTATTGCTCAGTGTTAGTTCATGTTAGTTAATACATTTAACTAATGTTTAACTAATGAACCTTATTGTAAAGTGTTACCGATAATGCTAACTAGACTAAATCAAGTCATAACTAAAACTTTTTTCATAGTATTTCATTTTCTCCACAGGGAAATGTATTTTGACCGAAAACGTATAAACTGTTAAAGACAGACCTACAGTAACTATCCGAGGCTGTTAATTGATAGCCTATGGTTATGCTTTTGTTAAAGTCATCAATTTGAATTATTTCAACTTATTTTTTAAAGAGTACTTATATTTTTATTATACTTACATTTATTCTAATTATATTTGACTTATATTTTATTTATAATAGACTACTAATATTTATTATATTATAGGCCTACTTATTTCTGTGACATTAGTGACACCTAGCGGAATTACAAAAATAAAGCATATTTTGCAAACAGCCCTTTCACGCGTCTCGCTTGACTCAACTCAAACCCCAGCTTTTACGGGTGCTCGTGAAGGCAACAGGTAAATGTGGGCTACTTTCAATAAAAGGTCAAATAAGGAATACATTTAGCTGTGTTGCTATGTGTCATGAGAGTAAGCAACAAAGCAGCAATAACACTCTGTCCATCAAATGTATCTGCACCAGGTGCATTTTTGACATAAGGCGCCACCCAGTATACCCTTTTAAAAAAAGTCACCGCCACTGATATTTATATATCCAGCCAAATAAGTATATATTAAATTAAAATTAATTAAAACCTGTGTTCTCCACATTAACATGTTGTCTTAAATGCTACAGTTAAATACACTTCAGTTTAAAAATTTGGGGTCAGTAAGATTTTTTTATGTTTTTGAAAAAAAGTCTCTTATGTTCACCAAGGCATGCATTTATTTGATAAAAAAAAAAAAAAAAAAAAAAAACAGTAATATTGTAAAATATTATTACAATTTAAATACATTTTCTATTTAAATATATTTAAAATCTAATTTATTCATGTCATGGCAAAGCTGAATTTTCAGCAGCCATTACTCCAGTGTTCAGTGTCACATGATCTACCTGGTTACACTTGCCTGCTTTTGTGGATACCCGTCACCTGCCTTCAGTCATCCGTCATCTGTCTTCTGCCCTTCATCTGCTCCATCTCAGTTCCTGCTCTTCACCGTCAAACCTGCAAAGAGTCAATAACCATTACCATCAAGCTAAGTCATCATTACATCTCTGAACTGTTATACTCACCAGTCTGCATACTCGTCCAGTTCCGTGCCTCTGTTTCAAATAAACTCTGTTTTGTATCAACTTATCTGTCTGCCTCCTTCTGTTGTGTGACTGAAGTATTGCATCTTTGCTGAATGAAAGTATACATTCTTTAAAAAAAAAAAAAAAAAAAACTGACCCCAAACATTTCAAGAGTATTGTAGACCTAAACATAGATAAACCAACCAGTCAACTTCATATATTTTATTTATGTTTTTATGCGTCTTACAATAGCCTAAAATTCCTACAAATCAGATAAGTATTTGGTCAAATACAATAGGAAATCTGGAATGGGCAGTATAATGCAAACCCTCAGCTCTGATTATCTTGTTTTTAGTTCTTCAAATCAATATCAAGTGTTTTTAAAAATTTGTTTTGTAATTAGGTTTTGCCAAAAAAACTCTATAGGTGTTATTTGATTAGTCAAAGGCCATAGATTGTAGTCAGTGTGCAGGGCTGGCACAGTTAAATCATTGAAGGCCACCAGCTACAGCTTTAATAGAAGGGCCTTATTAAATAAGATATATGATAAACGCTGAATAGCTGCACTACTGTGTTTTAAAAATAGTAACAGTGTTTTTGTGGCATGAATGTGTCTGTATGTACAGGTGGAGGCAGACCGGCAGCAGCTGTTGGAAAAGGTGGAGAAACAGGAACAAGATCATAAAGCCAACATGCTCGCTCTAGAGGAGAAGAGCAAAGATGCTGAGAACCAGATCAAAGACCTGAAAGAGACCATCTTTGAGCTTGAGGACCAGGTGGAGCAACAACGGGCAGTTAGACTGCACATCAATCAGAACATCCTGGACCTTGAGAGTATGACCATTATCTGTCTCCCTGTCTGTCTCTGGCTGTCAATATACCACTTAGCCAAAGAATTATGCCACATGTCGTATGTGTGTTTAACTGCTATCCCTCAGCCAATGCTAAATATACTGCATCATCTGGCAGAATCTGGCCTGCACACACACTGGCTGGAGTCTGCTGTGATTAGTAAAACACATTGATTGGATCTGGCACCTGGATGGATTGAGATACTGAGCTGTTTAATACTCCAGTTTAAATCTTTGCCAGACTGCATCATGCAGGATTCATCTGCTCAGTGAGCTTGTCTGCCTTTCTCTCTTTTCCTCTCTAAGCAAGGGGGGGAGGAAATTTCATGGTACAGATTATAGTTTTATTGCATCCTCAGCCCATGCCAGTCCAGCTGCAATGAACTAAATAACTTCAAATAGCTTCTTGTTATGACCCTTAATTATATATAAATAGTATTAAATAGTATTTATATTTCAAGACTCTTTGTGGCTTTTAGCCCAAACTTTCAAGACAAGTTCGGGTCATAGTTTACCCCAAATCCAAAAGAAAGTAAAATTGATTTTAATAAAAAAAAAAAGAAGAAGAAGAAGAAGAAGAAGAAGAAGAAGAAGAAGAAAGAAAGAAAAGAAAATTATATATTTTTTTATTATTATAAAAAAAAAAAAAAAATCTGGAATATATCACAGTAATGAGAATTTAAAATGCATATATATATATATATATATATATATATATATACAGGTGCTGGTCATATAATTAGAATATCATCAAAAAGTTAATTTTTTTATTATAAATTATTTTTAAAAATGAAACTTTCATATATTCTAGATTCCCTACATGTAAAGTAAAACATTTCAAAAGGTTTTTTTTTTTAATTTTGATGATTAGAGCGTACAGCTCATGAAAGTCCAAAATCCAGTATTTCAAAATATTAGAATATTTCCTAAGATCAATCAAAAAATGGATTTGCAAAACAGAAAAGTTCAAGTTCTTTAAAGTATGTTCTTTTGTGCACTCAATACTTGATCGGCAGGACATATTACAGCAAATGACTTGCTCCTAGCACAAATTACAGCATCAGTGAAGTGTGGCATGGAAGTGATCAGCCTGTGGCACTGCTGAGGCACTATTGAGCCTTCAGATCATCTGTATATTGTTGGATCGACTGTTTCTCATCTTTCTCTTGAAAATATCCCATAGATTCAGGTCAGGCATATTGGCTGGCCAATAAAGCACAGTAATATCATGCTCAGCAAACCACTTGGAAGTGGTTTTTGCACTGTGGGCAGGTGCTAAAGTCCTGCTGGAAAAGGAAATCAGCATCTCCATAAAGCTTGTCAGCAGATGTAAGCATAAAGTGCTCCAAAATCTCCTGGAAGATGGCTGCATTGACTCTGCACTTGATAAAACACAATGGACCAACACCAGCAGACGTCACGGCCCCCCCAAATCATTATTGACTTCAGAAACTTCACACTAGACTTCAAGCAGCTTGGATTCTGTGCCTCTCCAGTCTTCCTTCATACTCTGGGACCATGATTTCAACATGAAATGCAAAATTTACTTTTATCTGAAAAGAGGACTTTCGACCACTGTTCACTGTCCAGTTCTTTTTCTCCTTAGCCCAGGTAAGATGCTTCTGACGTTGTCTCTGGTTCAGAAGTGGCTTGGTAGTCCTTTTCCTGAAGATGTCTGAGTGTGGTGACTCTTGATGCGCTGACTCCGGCTTCATTCTACTCATTGTGAAGCTCTCCCAAGTGTTTGAATTGGCTTTACTTGACAGTATTCTCAAGCTTGCGGTCATCCCTGTTGCTTGTGCACCTTTGCCTACCCAATTTCTTCCTTCCAGTCAACTTTGCATTTAATATGCTTTGATATACACTCTGTAAACAGCCACCCCATTCAGTAATGACCTTCTGTGACTTACTCTCTTTGTGGAGGGTGTCAATGATTGTCTCCTGGACCATTGCCAAGTCAGCAGTCTTCCCCATTAGTGTGGTTTCAAAGAACAAAAGATACCTGGAATTTATACTGTAGGGATGGTCATTTAATGAAACTCAAATGTAAATATTCTAATATTTTGAGATACTGGATTTTGGACTTTCATGAGCTGTATGCTCTAATCAACAAATTTAAAAAAAAAAAAACTTTTGAAATGTTTTACTTTACATGTAGGGAATCTAGAATATATGAAAGTTTCATTTTTTAAAATAATTTACAATAAAAAAATGAACTTTTTCACGATATTCTAATTATATGACCAGCACCTGTATACTTTAAAATATTATTGCAGTTTAAAATAACTTAAATAAAGATAAATTAAAACCTAATTAAAATGGGTCATAGTTTACCCCAAATAAAAAAAAATATAATAATAAAAAGAAAAGAAAATTCTATATATATTTTTGTTTAAAAAACAAGTAAAAGTAAAATGTTTGGGATATGTCTCAGTAATGAGGATTTTAGGGGAAAATGTCTTTATTGTCATGAAAATAATATATCAACACACACACACACACACACACAAACTTTTTTTTTTTTATATTTATATATTTTTTGTGCATCTTATGAAGTGAAGTGAAGTTAGTGCACACATATTAGGAGCGGTGAGTAGTGAACACGCACACCAGGAGAATCAAACCTGCAACCTCTCCTAACCGAACCTCTCTAACCATAAGTCCACAACTGCCTAAAACACAAGCAGAGGGTGGTTATGCTCACTGAGGCTGCAATTATTTGGGGGAAAAAAAGTAATACTATGAAATATTACAATTTAAAATATTTTTATTTATATTTTAAAGTGTAATTTATTCCTGTAATGGCAAAGCTGAATTTTCAGAAATCCTTCTGAAATTTCCTTCATAAATCATTCTAATATACTGATTTGGTGCTCAAGAAGCATTTCTTATTATTGTCAATGTTGAAAACAATTTCTGGATATCACTGTTCACAGTTTTCTGGAAACATGCATTTTCTTCAGGATCCTTTAGTGAATAGAAAGTTAAAAAGAACAACTTTATTTATAATAGAAATCTTTTGTAATATTATAAATGTATTTACTGTGACTTTTTTAAATCATTCTTTTTTAAAACATTCCTTAATATTCATCTCTTACCAAAATAAAATTATTGACTGTAAAAAAAAAAACAGTAGTGTATATATAAAATACATAATGTATACATAAATAATGTATATTTTATTTTTGTGAATAATTATTTTTCATTTTTTCCCCTTATTTTTCAGATCAAATCAAGAGGCTGGAAGAAAACAAGGCTGAGCTGGAGAAGCACATTAAGGCCATGAATAAACAGATGAAGGTGACATTTTTATTTGTTGTTTTTCTTTTTGTACTTTCTTCTTTTTTTAATGAACTACAGCATAATCAGGCATGTTTGACAGTGTATGTCAGTTTCTATAATTCAAGAAAAATATCTTCCATCTGTACAGAACTTCGAGGAGCAAATGCAAGCTGTATTGCAGTCTAGCATGTTAGTGTCCATAAGTCACTCTGTTTGAAAATGACATTTCCATTACCAGCCCCATGAGCTCATGAGAAGGCCAAAACACTTCTGCTCCACATGACTAAAAATGTGTGTGTGTGTGTGTGTGTGTGTGTGTGTGTGCACTTTCAGGATGAGACAGAGGAGTGGCGCCGTTTCCAGGCTGACCTCCAGACAGCAGTAGTAGTCGCCAATGACATAAAGGTGGAAGCTCAGCAGGAGCTGCGCACACTGCGCAGACGTCTGCAGGAGGAGCAGGAGCACAGCGCAAAACTGGCTTCAGAGTTGGAGCAGATCCAGGGCACCAGGTACACAGTCACTCATCAACTCATCACTGCCCTCCCCTCCGCCATCCATCTGGGCTCTCAACTCTAACAAAACTCTCCTCTATTCAAATATCAATCTCTGACAGCCACTGGCTGGATTCACTGGTATAGTTTGCTACATCATGAAGTTAAATTATCATAGAATCTCACAATCAGATAAAAATGAGTCATTTGACATTAAGTAACTGACATTTTAAAGGCTGTAGTAAACTGTACCAATGAACACTCAAACCAGTAGTCATGCAAAATTACCCTCACTCCTCTGCTTTTACACTTTCTTGCATCTATTTACTCTTTTTTGTGTAGAGTAGCTGCAGACTGTGATACAGCCCCCAAAAATTCACCTGCTGTGTCTGAAATCAAAGGCAACTGCCTTGCTGCTCAGTCAATGTTTTTTAATTCCTAAGTTTAAAGCAGCTTAAAAGACATTGTAACATCACATCTAAAAATCTTGAACAGATTTGAGTGAACTTTAGATACTTTTTGTAGTCATTAAATATTTGCTTGATTATTTCTACCTAGATATGGAATCAGTTAAAAAGTTGGAAATTTGTAAATGTTCAGTGTTATTTTAGTATTATTTATATACTATTATACTATATATTAATATTTTAAATTAGATTTTAGTTTGTTCATTTTTTTATTTTAATTTTAGTTTACATTTTAGTAATTTTGTTATGTACTTGTCATTTTTATTAATTGTTTCTTTTTCTTCTAAATTTTCAGTTTAACTTTAATTTATTTTAGTTTCTGTTTTTAGTAATTTTTGTACTTCAACTTAGTTGGCAAGGCAAATGGAATTTATCCAATATTCATGTTATTTTATTTATAACTCCATTTCAGTTAACAAATATTATTTTTGAAATATTATTCTGAAATTTAAACAAGAAATGCACAGAACAAACTGTTTATGGAAATGAACAGTAACATATCTAACTGTGTTAAATTGTGTTTATTCTCTGGTGTTTATTTTTTGTGTACTCCTAGCTTTGTAGAACATTTTGCATCTGACTGCAGTGCAAGCAACACTTTTTCCCTATTATTATCATGTGACACTAGATCTGTGCACTTCATAACAGAAATTCAATAAGATTATGAGCCTGAGTGCATGAATTAAATACCGGTTTAAGTATTTTGAGATGGGCTTAATAAAATACAGCACTTTTATAATTAGTGCATTTGAGTTGCTCGCTAGATATTTAAAAACTCTTGCCCTCCGTTCAAACGGACAGCCAGTGTGCGTCGATCTTCCCCCTCCCTCCCTCGATGCTCCCTGAGATTGCTCTCTAAAGGATTTCCCTCTGACCCAGGTGAGTGCACTGCTAGCACCAGCCCCAGCACTCATGCTGAATGCTAGTCTGAATACTTATGGATGGTCAGAGTGATTTAAGGATGTGTCTTGCCTGTTTTCCCTGCCTTAGCCACCCGCCCACTGCTTTGAACAGTACTACTATCTGATTGGCTGTGCTCATTTTATTCAAAAGTGGCTGGGTCTGCTTTGCTTGCTGGGTCTGCTTTTCTTTTCCTTAAGCTCTTGCCTTCAAAAACTTTGTATGTGGCGACATCTGCTGTTTACTATGGTTTTTGCACACAGATTGTGAAACAAATATTTCATATTTCTGGAAAAGTTTGAAGGTTTTCCTTTAGTCATCAGACCTGCTTATAAATCTGCTAATAAAAAATGTCAGATGATTTATTGATTTCCAGAGAGATGCATGAAGGTTGATAATGACAAATGAGCATTTGCTTGCCAAGATGAAAACATTTGTTTTATAAATGATGCTCAAATTACTGGTGATGCTGCTCATCTCATAAGTCAATCTGAGGCTTTCATCCTAATGAACTCAATTTAGCATGTATTTTTTAATGTACCTTCATTTGGACACCATTGTTTTCTTTGTGTTTCTTTCAGAATCGCCACTGGACCTGCATTTGAGACCTCCAAGACTGCAGTTGAGGGGCGATAGAGAGTTAGAGTTAAAACCAATGACTGGTTTACAGTATTGTAATACAGAGTTATCTGTGTATCAGTATTATTCATGAAGACAAAGTGGGGACATATTCTGAATTTTTGACAAGGAAAAAAAAAAAAAAAAAAAAAAAAATCATAAAACCAGAATACATATGCTGTTTCCACAGCTGCTCAGAGGAGATATTTGTATTTGTTCTAAAGCAACAGCACCTGGGGCCTGTACCATGATGGTAGTTGAACAAACTCAGGGTTATAGGATTAGTTTTGAGTTGACAAAACCATAACACACCAATCCGGCTTTGTTGGTACCATGATGCTGATCATCAACTTTCTCTGTCAGCTCAGGCTTTAATCCTGAGTTTGTGGAGAGCATGCACATGAATGTGTGACATCAGTGGCAAACAGCCAATCACATGCCTTGCAACAGAGAGAAACTGTGATTCACTTCTCGCGAGAGAGTCAGCGCAATTCAGAACTCTTTTGCTGAAGGTTAAGAGATTGAAGAAAATTAAGAATTTAAACGCATTTACACTGATGAAAATACTTGTCCATGAAATTAAAGAAAATTAAAATGCTAGAAATTAAAGAAAAGAAATTATCTTGCTCTATCAGTGCAAGTTAAACTTGTGAAGTTAGTTTATATAGTTGATAATATATAGCAATAGAGACTCAAATATGTAAGGTCACATGTAGTCATATTTAAAGAGTTTATTTAAAGCTTATTTATATTGCATATGATATGTATATATTAATATTCATTGAAAATAAATGCTTAATAACTTTTAAACTACAATTGCTTGTGTGTAATGGATATGCTTGTGTGTAATATCATATAATAATTGAAATAAATATGAAATAAATCATATATAAATCATAAAATAATTATCGTTATAAATCACAGAGTAATTATCATTAAAGCCAGACAATTTCATTGTTAAATAATTTTTTACTATATAGTGACCTTTAATTTGGAGGAAGAGAAACTGGGGGAGTGACTTTATTGCATTGGATGTGTCAGTGTCACTTAGCTCACATCCGATTGGCCCAATTTCGGTCGGAGATCTCTGACCCAGAACATAACCTGCCCCGGAGCAGGTTAGCCATGGAGCGTAAGTTACTATGGTGAGGAACACCGCTAAAAGCCAAGTCACTTTCATGGTACCTAAAACCCAGGATTGGCACAAACTAATCTGAAACTAGCCAGCTAATCTGTCTTCATGGTACAGGCCTCTGCACTATTTGAAATGTGTTTGAATTGATCGTGTTACCTGCTTTAGGTTTGTGTTGTTTGCACCTTTAAGCAGGGCCAACTAAAATGTGGGTGATAGATGGAAGAAAAAGTGAACAAATTGTGTAAGGATATATCTGTAACATTAAGTTATTATATCCCTAACTGTCTTTTTAAAGTACAAAAATAGCTTTGTATTGTGCTGCCTTAGGAATAAAGCCAATAATTTACAGACCTTTACTACGCTACCAGCACTTTTTGATTTTGTCTTAATGGTTTTTATTTTGACAGCAGCCAAAGAGCTGTTTCTGCCAAAAATAATCACAACTTGAATTAGATAGGAAAATATATGTAATTAAACAGGGTAAACAGTTTAATTGCCTCTGTTCTATGTTATTTCTTTTATATTTTCTGTTTACACACATTAGGCATAGCAGATACATCTATTTGAGTTACATGAAAACATTGGGAATTTTCATGTGCTACTTTTCAAACGATGAAATTTTGTTTTCTTACTGTTGTGTGCAAGTCCAACACTAGATGGCAGACAAATAATTCTTATCAACACTCCAACATATCAAGCTTGTTATAGTATTTAAAGACAATTAGATTCTAATAGTTAAAACCCAGTTGATTTACAATTTTTAAATGTTTTCATTTGATTTACACAAGCACTAACCAATGAAGATTACTTGTATTGCATTACATTTGCTGTAGAGTTAAGGTGGTTGTCTCATCCCTATGTTGTTTCTGTTTCACCACTAGAAGTATTGATAAGAAATCATTTGAGCTTTTGAGAAACCTGCTTTACATCACGTTCAAAGTAAACAACTTTGCTAAGCACTTCTGTTTTTGTTACTCATGCATGACGTTTTCTACTCCACTCACATTCCTATTTGCATTGGTTAATGATCTGTGGCCAACTTCACTTTGAAAGTTTCTCACTGAAATCGATGGATGTGAGTCACAATAAAATTAGGAATGCAAATAAGACATGATTTTCAAGTGTGAAGTGTCAGGTCCTCAACTGCCATTTTGTCAAATCTCAGGTTGTATGTCTCGCAGGAGCATATTCCTCTAGATGCAGTTCATAAGAAATTAAATCACATGCTGGTATTAACAGTTCAGATCATGACTGTGCCGAAATATGATTACATGTTCAGTAGTATCACACCTCCTCTGCCTTTAAATGATGCAGCTTATGTTTTGATTCAGTGAATGTGCAAATGTAACTTATGTACTGTTTCCACGTGACTGCAATGACTTGTGTACTCATGAGAGATACATATCGTTTATCTCTACCACATGGGGTTCTAAATGTACGTTTAAATGTGTCATCCATGTATTCTGCTCTTTTGAGGTCAATAAATCAAACCATCACCAGAACTGTGGCATCACCAGAACTGTGTTTTAAGAGTTCTTGCTGATATTTTGCATGCATCCTTTTTGCATATTTGAACTATTTTTGTACAAAAGAAATTTCTGCCTCGTGTAGTAACACTTCACTTCAGTGTGTTCAAATGTTCATATACAATCTCACCCTAACTGTGTGGAGAATTAGCCTTAATATACCAACGTTGTCTTTAAAACACACACAAGCACACTGAGAATCTGTCTTAATACTTGCCTGACTCAAAGAAATGACTACTGAGTATTGATTAAATGAGAAATCTTTATGGTCATGTGTGAAAAATTATTTAATCCATTATTAAGAATCAGCCAACATTTTTTAACATTTGATTATACTTGTTGAATCTTGACAAAACTTGTCATATTGCACCCCATAATCAAAAGAAAGAAAATAGAAATTTTATTGTGCATAAGGAACGTGATGCCTATTTTTAGAAACTTTACGATTGTTTATATTGTGGCATTAATTTCCTGACAGTTAAACCTGTTTATCCCCATTTTTCATTACCATAATGCAAACGAAAAGGGAAAACAATCAAACAAACAAAAATCTTTTTTTTTTTTTTCCTTTTGATTATTGGGGTGAGATGTGACCCAAACATGATTTCGTGAGATTTGCCTAATTTATTTAATGGCATTTTGGTATGATTTGAAATTGCTATTAATTACTATTATACTATTTAATATTATTTAAAGCAAGTATTACAAAGTCATTGTAAAAATGAATATAACAACATCTGTATATTTGTAATGTAAAGAAAATTATTTAAAATAGTTTATTCATCACATACACATGTAGTGTCTTACGTTCCAACATAAACACCCCTGTGGCCTGTCTCTATATCTGTATGTGTTCTGTGATTGATAGGTCATGGAATGAAGATGTTAGTCTCTCTGACTCAGATGGCAGTCTTCACTGGTGCCAAATGACCATGTCCCAGAATGCACCCGTCAGTTTCCTAACCGATGGCAGTGGGAGTGGAAGCAGCACGTCCTCAGAACCAGGAGCCACGGTCAAATCTCTCATCAAGTCATTTGACACAGCTGTGCCGAGTGAGGACACAACCTTTCTCTATGTTTTTCTTTTTTCCCTTGGTCTCCCCTCATTCTCACTCTTGTTCTCTCCCTTTCTCACCTCTTTTCTCTTCCTTGTAACATTCATTTTAAGATCTGAGACATTAATGAGTAAAATGTCCTAGATTTTAAAATGATTGCTGAGAAAATATTTAGGGAGTGATTAAATGTTTAGATTGTGGGTCTATCGTGGTGAAACAGATGCCAACAGAAGCTGGTCTTTAATCTGAGCTAATAATGTAATGCTCTCCAAACATCTCCTGTCTGCCATTACAATCTATCTGTTACATGGCAGCTAGAAAGTCTGGCTCTCATTACAGCAGCCAGACCTCTCAAATCATTCCCTCCTGTCTTTATGTTGGACAGATACTTCTTTAACTTATGGGGTGTGAGACAGCAGGACTTGTTCTCCTTAATTACAAAAAAATGTCATGTTAGCTTGGAGAGGTTATTAAATGTTCTTAGAACAATAAGACAAAGAGTCTCATTATTTATAACATTTAGTGCAGCTTGTGATTTATATGTGTGTGTATATATATATATATATATATATATAACATTCTGCAGAATACAATGGGCATATCAAAAAGTCTAATGTGGCATCAGACAGTTAATCCAGCTTCATCAAAATATAACTGTCCTCATAAGGGTCTTCACAAACCATTTCTTTACTTTAAACAAGGTTTATTATGATAAATCAAATTTTACCTAAACTTTTGAAATAAAAGAGTTCATTGTTCTATGATAACATCAAACACCAAACTTACTCTCCAGTCCCAAAAACCATCTATTGAAACAACGTTGCCAAAACTGCTTGTTCTGAACTTACTGACGAAATTTCAGAAGTCAGATGAATGTGAATATTAACATATGTCCACCCACATTTCTATTTCTGCCCAGTCACACTAAGGAAATATGCAAAATAGATACTATTACTCCTAAAGAGCAGAAAACTTAAGAGTAAAATGCAGAAAAGTCTGTCAAACCTAATGGCTTGTCTGGCTGTGTGTAGCACCTGTTGCTCTCCTTATACTTCAGAAGATCCTAATGTTAGAAACAGAAGTTTCTTTTTTAAAAATGTTGTTAATCATTTCAGTCTGACCTTTACAGTTTGAGTGGCTAATTTCGGTGCATATTATTTTGTGAACCCTTGCAGGCTGTTTTTAAAGGATGGGCCAGTAAAAAACTTTATTGGATGATTACAAAAATAAGGGATATTATGCCTTATCCTCTTGAATGTTGTGTATTTTGTCCTACTTCCTGTGTTATTGACCGTAAAGGGATAATTCACCCCAAAAATGAAATCTGTTTACCCATCTATTCACCCTCATGTCATTCCAAAAGTATATGACTTTCTTCTGTGGAACACAAAATAAGATATTACTGTCTCAGTGTTTTGTTTTTTATTATTATTATTATTATTATTATTATTATTATTTGTTTTTGTTTTTGTTTTTTCTGTTTGGTTTCCAACATTTTTTTTTTTTTTTTTTTTTTTTTTTTTGCTTTTGTAAGGTGAAAAGGTAACAAAAGTACAACATCATAATAATAATAATAATAATAATAATAATACAGGGTTACAGATTTCTACAGGCACAGTTGGAACATGTATGGTATGGTAAAGAAAGTACCATACAAGACATTTCACCAAGTGTCATTCTATTCATTCTGAGTCATTACTGTAATATATGTTCAGAACTCTTCCCAAGGAGACAACCCATCCTCTTTGACACCATTTACTCTATTAAGCATAGATTCGTAAGAAGCAATTTCTATAATTGCACTAGCCCAATGTTTCAGTTCTGGGGCTTTCACTGTCTTCCAGTGTCTCAGAATAATCCTGCTAGCCATTGTAATACATACCATTATAACAGAAAGTACATGCTTAGAAACATTTGGTAATTGAAACATGTCACCTAGTAAACACAGTTGAGGTGTTAGAGATATTGTGGAGCCATACCAGCAACTTACGACATCTATAACTTGTTTCCAGAATGTTTAACTAGGCTACACTCCCAAATACAATGTAAAAAGGTACCCGTTTCCAACTGGCACTTCCAGCACAAATTGTCCTTTATCAATTTTATCCTTTAAAGTTTGACCGGATTGTGGTAGTATCTATGAAGAATCTTATATTGAGCGTACTTCCTCCTTATTTCTTTTATATATTTACCACACCCCGCCAAAATGCTGGACCATTTTTCTGAATCAATTTCTTCACTAATGTCTCTCTGCCAAATGATCCTTAAATTTCCCAAGTCACTACTCCTAAAGGAGTTTACCATTTTATATAAATGTGAAGATTGTCAACCATGGGGCTAACTTTAGACAATATACAATTACGTAACTGTAAAAACTTCCAGAAGTTTTCTTTTCCTACAAGATTATAACACTTAATTAAATTTTCATAAGACCTTAACACCCTGTTCTCATACAAGTCTTTAATTGTACTTATACCTTGCTGGTGCCAGTACTTCAAATAAATCATCTTTTTACCAATACGGATTGCTGGGTTATGCCATAATGAAGAGTATTTCTGTAATTGATGAGATAATTTGAATATTTTATGAATTCTAACCCAAGCATCTCTAGTATGAATAAGAACAGGATTTGTAGTATTAAAAGTAGACTGTGAGAATACTTCAATGGGAGTAAAAGGTGCACAAATTGTATGTTCAACATTCATCCAGTGAGTTTTGTCCTTTTCCTGATTCCAATATTTAGCTATTTTTGTCAGAACAAATAGCAAATTATATAGTCTACCCTCCTTTTTCTTTTTGATTGATTCTTGCCCTTTTCCCATCCCAAAGAAAATGTTAAGTTATCGAATTGCTTGAAAAATGAAGATGGTATTTTAATCCGAAACATCATTAATATATAATTAAGCTGAGGGGCTATATATATAACAATTTTATAACAATTTTATAACAATCTATAACAATGTATAAAATCTATAACAATTTTAATAATACTAATTTTTCCCCATAGAGTAAGTTTGATTTTTCCCCACTTCTCCAGGTTAGTTTTGAACTTCTGTAATAATGGATGTAAATTGAGTGTTATTATTTCCTCCATGTTCCGGGACAGTTTTATTCCTAAATATTTTATTCCCTTAGGGACCCATTTAAATTTAAACTTTTCTACCATAACTGGTAAACATGAATTGGAAAGGGGGGTAGCTTCAGACTTTCCAATTGACTGTATAACCAGACAATTTTGAGAAGGATTGTAAAACATCCAATAGATGTGGTAGAGAGGTCAGGGGGTCAGTTATAACTGCTAAAATGTCGTCTGCATATAGTAATAACTTATGTTCTTTGTCTCTTGCTTTCACTCCCCTAATCCCAAAGTGTGCTTGAATGATAATTGCCAGTATTTCCAAAAAAATAATAAACACAAGTGGGCTTAAAGAACACCCCTGACGTGTCCCTCTTGAGAGGTTAAAAAAGGGGGATACTACTCCATTTGTTATCACTGCGGCCTTGGGCTCTTTGTATAATATTTGGACCCATGAAATAAAGTTTTTCCCAAAGCCAAAATGTGACAAGGTAGAGAATAAAAATTGCCACTCTACCTTGTCAAAGGTTTTCTCTGCATCAAGAGAAATAGCTGTTATTGGGGTATTTTTGGATTGGCACAACCAAATTAGGTGAAACAACAATCTTACATTGTCAGAAGAAGCTCTGTTGTTCATGAATCCCACTTGATTAGGATGAATAATGTTTGGTAACACCTTTTGCAGATCAACATTTAATAAACTGATAGGTCTAAAATTTGAGGGGTCTGTAACATCTTTACCTTTTTTTTGGGATTACAGAAATAAAAGCCTCATTAAATGTTGGGGGTGCTCACCGTTTCCTGAACATTTCTTGGTATACCTCATTAAGTATTGGAGCTATAACCTCTGCAAATTCCTTATAGTACTCAATGGGCAAGCCATCGGCACCCGGTGATTTTCCATTTTTCATTGATAAAATTCTTTTATCTCATTTGGTTTCCAGCATTCTTCAAAATATTTTATTTTGTGTTCCAAGAGTTGTACAGGTTTGGAATGACATAAGGGTGAGTAAATGATGATAGAATTTTCATTTTTGGGTAAAATGAAATAAAATGGCAGTTAAAAGTGTTCTGATGTATTTTGCTAGATGGACCCAGCAGCTCAGTACAGATACATACATCTCCCAGAAGCCCCCTAAGTGGCATACCAGTCCGTACAGCCCCTGCTGCTGCTGTCTCACCAATTCAGGTACTACAAATCTCACAATACACCACACATTTATTCTAGAGCACAGGGCATGCTATCACTGACATGTGCTTTATGTTTCTAGAGGCACTCTGGAATCAAGCAACTGTCAAAGACCCTTGAGAGAAGAATCGCCTTTGGAGATTTCCCCCACAATGGTACTTCACATAGTGACAATTTGCAGCGTCATTTAAACAACACTTCAGTTATCCTTAAACACCCATACTGTAAAGAAACATTTTAATTTAAAGGACGAGTTAAACTGTTGATAGCATCTGTGACTTTGTCGCTTACCACAGAAATTGTGATTTTGTGAAAATTGTGAAATTGTGTTCAAAGCAATGCAGTTGTAATGTCTACAAAGTCAGTATCTATAAAGTCAATATCTGTGTCTGAAATCCATGTCTAAAACGTCAGTGTAAAATCGGGTATAATGGACCAGGTATTGCACTAAAATGCAATTAAAATGCATTGTTTCAAAAGCCACAAAACGTCTCAGGTTACAACCGTAACCATGGTTCCCTGAAAAAGGAATGAGACGCTGCGTCTGAAGTTACAACGCTATGGGAATGCCTCTGCATGATTGCGTGAAGCACGAGTGTAATCAGTCCAATGGCTTGGCGGGACGTCATCCCATAGCGTGTGACGTCATGACCAGGGAGCTATGAAGCAGACCTTGACCAAGCAATGTCAGCTTCTGATTGGCTGAAGCAAGTCGATCACAAGCATGCAGGAAGTCGTTCGGGGAACCATGGTTACAGCCGTACCCAAAGACGTTCCCTTTCAAGGAAACTCGTGCTATGTTGGAAGTTACACCGTTTTTGGAACTTTAATACCCACTCCGCCATACTGACAAGTCCCTGTCTAGTATGCCAATTTGCAGAAGAGGCGTGACCATAGACCACCAATGTGTTGTCTGTCCGGACACGGAGCCTGTTAGGGAATCACTCCCCAGCCCGGGAGGGAAGCATCTGTCGTAAGCGTCTTGAGATGACAAGGCACTCCCAACATGGGACCCTGGGACAAAACCAAGGCTTTTTTCACATCACCAAGGTACGATGGCACTTGCGCATTTGGGAAAACCCCTTGGTCTCTTCAGCCACCATTGCAAAGGTCTCATGTACAGCTTGGTCTCTTCAGCCACCATTGCAAAGGTCTCATGTACAGCAGGAGAAAAGGTATCATGTTGGACACAGCTGCCATCAGACCTAACAGTCTTTGAAACCGTTTTTAACAGTCTTTGAAACTGTCTAGCTTTACCTTGTTACGGCTGAAAGGATCAAATCGATATGAGCAGGTGACAGATGTGCCTGCATTGTCGTCGACTCCTATACCACTCCCAGAAAATCGGTCCTGCTCAAATCTTCTCTGCCTTGATGCTGAGCACATTCACCTCCTTGGAGCTGGATAGCTGCAGCACCGGGCCTTCACTTTGGGCAGAAGAAACTGCTGAGCATGCTTCCAACCTCTGAGAGAAGGTGCTGGATCTAGCAGGTGAGGGCAGAGAAAAGGCAGAACCCGTCTCCAACCCCTCCACTAGATCCATCTACAATCTCCACGATCTATGGAGAAACAGGACCCAAACCATGAGGATTGCGTGCCTGAGCTCCCTTCTTGAAGCGGAGTGTTCTCAGTGCTAACCGATCACACTGAGCACAGTCAGTGGTCAGCCCTCTCAAGAGCTGACCATGCATGCTCCACTACCAAACAAACAATGCATAAATTGCATATATCCTCACCCGTGATGTAGCGAGGGCAGGGAGTAACACATGATTTAAAGTGCTGTTTACTCTCCATTTCACTCATTTTTAATATACTGTATATGTCTTTCTAGAGGACAAACAACACCAAATAGACAGACAATTTAAACTCAAGGCACGCGCTGAAGGCACAGAAGCTCCATTGTTTGGTCCTGGTCATGACGTCAACACACATGACATCCCGGCATGCCATTGGACTGATTACACATGTGCTTTAAGGCACAATCATGCAGAGTCCCATAGAGTTGTAACTTCCGACACAGGCTGCCAGTCTCTTTGGTGATTTCACACTTTGAACAGAATCATGCTAGTTACAGACTGATAGAAAAAAAAAAGGTTTTGATAGAGAACCTTAGTCATGTCTTTATTAGTTTTTAAATAACACTGTTGGGAAGTTGACACATAAGGTGTTCATAATGGTTCCCTTGAAAGAGAACTTGACAATATACATGTTACCATGAAACTAGTGAAGTTCATCTACTTAGAACAGTAGTCCTGTTGCTAAAAGATGATTTTATCAACTTGACTTCGATTAAAAAAAGAAACAGAAGAAATTATGCTTTCACAGTGCAAGTGTAAGAAGTAGTCAAGTGTAAAAAAAACACTAATTTGATGTACTGTTTGATGTACAAAACTAAGAGGATACTGTAAAATATACCATTCACAAGTTTGGTTTTGGTAAAATCTTTAAATATTTTTTAAAAAAGTCTCACCAAAGCTGCATTTATTTGATTGAAAATAGTACAATAATATTGTTTGGTATTATTAGAATTTAAAAGAAGTGTAATCTAATTTAATACATTTTAAAATGTAATTTCTGTGATGGCAAGCTGAATTTTTAGCAGCCATTATCAGTCTTCAGTATCACATGATCCATCAGAAATCATTCTAATCTGCTGATTTGGTGCTCAAGAAACATTTCATTTCATTATCACAGTTGAAAATGGTTGTGTTGCTTAATGTTTTTGTAGAAACCTTTGATAAATTTTTTTCAGGATTATTTGACTAATAGAAAGTTCAAAAGAACAGCATTTGTTTGAAATAGATTTTTTTAACAATGTAAATGTCCTCACTCTCAGGGTCGTGTGATGAACTGAAGCCCTCATCTCTTATGAGGAAAAGTCCATCCCTCGAGTCAGTAATTAAAACTCCAGCTCACTTCAACGCCCGTACCTCCTCATTTTCTTACAACAGAGCCAACAGCAAACTAAAGTAAGCATCACAAACACAAAACCACAGATGCAGTCAACATTTTCCTAACTAGGGGCACTAAAACAACAAATGACTCAGTAACAACAAAAGACACATTTACATTTCACTACTAAAAATATGTGAATGGAGACAAAGGCTAATAAGATCACTCAGACCAGAAAAGCCTAAACTGTATTTCTCATTTGTCATACACTTGCATTCCTCAGCTGCTTCTCGCTATTTTCATTTTGCTAACCTCTGATGTCCTGCTTAGAAACAATGCCTTGAGTTGCACAAGCCAGTCTCTTTGGTGATTCACACTTTGAACAGAATCATGCTTGGTACAGACTGATAGAAAGAAAAAAAGTTTTGATAGAGAACCTTAGTCATGGTCTTTATTCGTTTTTCAATAACACTGTTGGGAAGTTGACGTAATATGTTCATGGACTTTCTTTTTTTTTTCAAGATTTTCTATGATTTTGTTACATTAAGTCTACTGAAGAGGAGTCTGAGTGAGAGCCCAAGTGCAGTCTTATACACAAAAAGATAAACAAATACAAAATAAATGGAACAAAATAATGACTTGAACAGAGCAGATTTGAACTTGAACATAAACCGTTAAACAAAACTCACAAATAGAGGGTTACATTGAACATATCTAGACAGAAGACTAGAGAAACATTGCATATTCTTTGGGTAGGTACTTATTTTGAATAAGTAATTAGTTTGCAACCGTTTAAAAATTTTCTATATAGTATAAATGTGTGTGGTATTAATGTAATCCAGACATAATACATTTGCGATGTTGTCATTATCATGTGACCTACCAGTGTCAGTTACTGTACATCGCTTCACTGCCAATCACAAATCCTCTCCCATGGCCTCATGGGATAGTAGTGTCCATTATATGCATACTTTAGAAGCTCGCTAGAAGTAGTAAGTCATCCGGGTGCTTTTCGCCTACTGTTTTATGAATACTGTGAATTCGGACATACAGTACTACTCGGCTCATATTTATACACATTTATACAGTAAACAGTAGTGTAATCCCTTGATAACATATTAGTTATTATATTATGCAATAGAGAATAGTCTTGTATTTGTTTCAAACCCTTACAGACATCAATGTGAAAGATAATAAAACGATGACGCATACAATGTTCTGACTTCCAGTGCAATGACCACAGAGTCATCAAATCATCCAATAAACACAAAACAAGGCAATCTAATTATCTTTCATGCTTTGTCTCTCGCAGAGCAACGCCCTGATGTACTGATGTACTCTCACAAGTGTGTGAGGATTTTAGCAGTGGGTAAACATTTAACTGGTCAAGTCAGTCACGCTCAATCTGTTGTTACATTATTTCTCCCAGTATATATTTTGTGCAGATTTTCAGTGTTTGCCTTGTCTTTCAATGCTATAATTGCATTTAGGAAATAAATAAATGTTACAAGTGCATGTAACACATGCTAAATTAAATTTCAGTTCTAGTCACAAATCCCATGAGGACTAACCAATATGAACAGATGCAGTGTTAGTGACCGTACGTGTGTATGTGTGTGTCCCCTGACGCTAGTGTGGAAAGAACAGACCCTCTGTCTGCTCTGGCGCGGGAGTATGGTGGATCTAAGAGGAACGCTCTACTGAAGTGGTGCCAGAAGAAAACAGAGGGCTATCCGGTAAGGAGCACAGGCCCTGACCCTCTCTCTCACCCTGTCCCTCTCTCTCGTCTTTCAGTGAAGTTTTATTGGCATGACTGTTTAAATACAACATTGCCAAAGGAATGTAGAGGCATTTAAAAGTGAAATGTGTAATTTCTGCACCACAAGTGTCACCAAACAGAGCTGCACAAATAATTAGAAAAGGATATGATGTCTGAAAGTTTAAACACTTTTAAGTGTTTGACATTTGATGGTTATTTACACCTTACATACTTCACTTTGAGTTGTGGTGGAGTATCATAAGAATTGTCATAGGAATAAGGTAAGTGGCTGTCTACTACATATAGTATACTGTTGGCCATCTTAACATGCTCCTCCCAGTGAACTGTGGCCCTTGTGCAGTCTTGACTAGACTGCAATTTTTGTTTTGTTTTTTGTTTTTGTTTTTTTGTTTGTTTTTTAATAAATAAATAAATGCCAATTTAAATTATAATTTAGTGACTCTGTTCATTTGAGCACATGATTTTTGTTTACACAATAAGTTATTAATTTTTTCAGACATGTGTAATTGAAGACATTTGCTTCATATTAAGTTGAGGGAGTAAGTATATTTTGGGAATGTGTCACTGTGGAGATTTGAGAAGAATTTATAGTATTTAATGCATTAAATTGATTGGGGTAATAAAACAATTATATAGTATATAGAGTGATCAGTAAAACATTCACATTAAGTTAAAACATGATTAAATGGGCAAACACTTTTAATGGTTTATTATGTCAGATAATCATTTTGTATCATATAGTTTTATAAACTCAAATTTTCTTATTTCAATGAGAAATAATTACTGATGGTTTTGTGTTGTATGATTTTAAAGGGTCATGATCCCTAAAACATTTTTAATATGTTAACAGATATATACAGGTTGCACATCAATGAAAACAATGATAGCACTCATTATGTTTATTATTAAGGGAGAGGTGATTTAATTTTTTTCGGAGCCATTTCATTCTTCCGGTTTGAAAAAGCAAAGTTGAACCAGCATCACAGAAAGTGACGTATATGCGTTAATTCGGAGTGTTGATTGGCTGCTTTGGCTGGAGAGTACATGTCTGCTAGGGGAGTAAAGGTTCAAATTACTCATGGTTCGGTTTTTATCACGGTTTTAGGGTAACAGTTTTGGTACGGTTCAGTATGTGCTATGTTAAGGGAAAAAAGGACTATTGTCAAATAAAAATAAAGAAAATAAGAACAAATAATCAAACTACAAGCAACATGTTAAATAAATACAATAGTGCAAAGATACAAATAAAAGAAACTGCTTTTCAGGTTATTTGGGAATCTAACAGTAGTTTTCAGGTAGAGAAATTGAATAAAGTAATCAAATGTAAAATAACATTGCATATAATCTTCACTGTATAAATTAAATAAAGACTAAGCATTATTAACATTACAAAAGCTATTCAGTCAAGAGCAGTGAGTAATTTCCTTGTCTTTTGATGTTTGACTATCATTAAAAACACAGACAGCAGGAATATTAGGCTGCTGTCATTTTAAGACATAAGACACAGATGCAAAATTCTGATACATATGCTTTGTCTTTCTCAACTGTTTACGTTTACTTAACTGTTTACGCTCTACTGGGTGGTTGTTCTGCTCGCCTGATAAATAAACTACAGCTCGTACAAAATGCAGCAGCTAGAGTTCTTACTAGAACCAGGAAGTATGACCATATTAGCCCAGTTCTGTCAACACTGCATTGGCTTCCTGTTAAACATCGTATAGATTTTAAAATCTTGCTAATTACTTACAAAGCACTAAATGGTTTAGCTCCCCAGTACCTGAGCGAGCTCCTAATTCATTATAGTCCTTCACGTCTATTGCGATCTCAGAATTCAGGCCAGCTGATAATACCTAGAATATCAAAATCAACTGCAGGTGGTAGATCCTTCTCCTATTTGGCACCTAAACTCTGGAACAATCTTCCTAGCATTGTTCGGGAAGCAGACACACTCTGTCAGTTTAAATCTAGACTAAAAACGCATCTCTTTAACCTGGCATACACATAACACATTACCAATTTATATTTCCAAATCCGTTAAAGGATTATTAGGCTGCATAAATTAGGTCAGCCGGAACCGGGAACACTTCCTATAACACCTGATGTACTCGTTACATCAGAAGAAGAATGGCATCTACGCTAATATTAGTCTTTCTGTTTATCCCGAGGTTCACCGTAGTCAACCGGATCCGGGCCGTATCCAGGTGAGACCAAGGACCTGCACCTTGACACGACCACAACGCAGCCCTGAAGTATCAGCAGAGATTGAGTCAACTAGATCATCCCCTGTGAAGGCCTCATCGACACGACAGCCACGACACAGTTCCTCAACAACCGTCCATACCGGCGTGATGAATACGATCCTCAATTGGATGGAACTGAAATAAATACTTTTAATGTTGCGATCCTATTGGACTTATGATAGCAACCTGAATTGTAACAAAGCACTGTTGGCCAGAGGAGAACTGGCACCCCGACTAAGCCTGGTTTCTCCCAAGGTTTTTTTCTCCATTTTAACACCAATTTGCCACTTGTCTGCCACCTGATGTCACCTGATGGAGTTTGGGTTCCTTGCCGCTGTCGCCTCTGGCTTGCTTAGTTGGGGACACTTGACTTGACATTTTGATATTCAACAGTGCTTTTGATCTGCCTGCATTGACACTATTCTTTAAGAGCTGCTGTGCAGTCAAACAATGTACCAGTTATCAATGTAAAGCTGCTTTGACACAATCTACATTGTAAAAAGCGCTATATAAATAAAGGTGACTTGACTTGACTTAAGGCATACTATGTTTGCTAGGATACTCACCAAGACGGGCATGTTGACATAATTTTAGTGTGAATTTGTCCATTCAAGCACAAGACTTGAAAGAGAACTCAATATTTGCACGCTGTCTATGACGAGGCTTTCTGTGTGCGCGCTTCGGACGAGTGCACACACAAATCTTCTCACGGCACGTGAGTTCTCTTTCGCCTCTTCTTGTGCTTGAATGTTTGGAAGTTTCTACCTTGATTAGCTGGTTCAGGTGTATTTAATTAAGGGTTGGAGCTAAACTCTGCTTTTAATCCAATCACCGCGCTGTATTATGGATGAGATCGCATTACAGTGGAGAATTCAAATGTCACAAAAGCAGTTTGTTCTGTTCTGCCTGTTCAGCTTTGCATTGTGGTCCTTCAGACATGTGTCATAAGTGTGTTTCCTCAGTACAGCAACACAAAAGTGTTGTTTGCATTTTCCACTGGTTCGGTCAGAGCTGGAGTTTGACTACCAACAAATATGACTGTAACAGTATTTAATATGTATCAATGTGTGTTGAGTGCTTTCTGCGGAAGAATGCTTTTCGAACTTTCTCCATCTTATAATGAGTTGTTAGACGAAGTGACTCGTGCTGTGGATAAGATAGGCCTGGAAAGGGACAGTGAGTCAGCCCAAAGTCAGTCCCAATCTAAGCTTGATGACTGTTTTCTGGCTAGCCACAGTTCCTATTCACCCTGCGACTTACTAACCCCGCCTCTGCTGACTTCGCCAGCACAGCCAAGATGCGAAAACAGGGATATGTTGCAATGCCAGCCATCGAAGAGTCTCGCGGCCCATCTCCCGCCAGCCTCAGCTCCCTCTGGGAAGTCTCAGCCATTGCTGCCCTCTAAGCTGCATGGATGCCGGTCAAGTGGAAGCAGCCCTACATACTCCTGGCAGTACTCCAGGCTTACCAGGCAGATGTCTTAAAGGAGCAGGATGAGGGCTTAGTCGGGGTGCCAGTTCTCCTCTGGCCAACAGTGCTGGTGGTCCTCGCCAAGATTGGATGGTGTAACCGTGCTGAATGGTCTGCAACACCCAGCAAGAAACAGGAGTTTTTTCCCCATGACGGTGCTCTCTGGGGAAGCCCCAGTACTGAAGGAGGAAATTTTTCTGTTCTGGTGAATGGAGTCATAGAGGAGGTACCTCTTTCCCAGATGGAGTCAGGGTTCTACAGTCATTATTTTCTAGTGCCCAAAAAGAATGGTGGTTTACATCCGATTCTGGACACTCAACGTGTGCAGTTTCAAGATGTTAAAGCTGAAGCTGAAATCTGGATGATTGGCTCATATTGTCCAATCACGGGAGTTAGCAGTTGGTCATCGGGAAATGGTCCTCGACCATCTGAGAAGCCACAGGCTGAGGATAAACCTCCAGAACAGTGCTGTTGCCAAGACAGCAGACATCTTTCCTGGGTGTGGACCTGCATTCTTGCACGATGCAAGCATGTTTGTCTCCCGTTCAGTCACTTAGGCTTTGTCTAAGCCAGTTTAGGCCAGGGCAGCTGATCCACATAGGCTCATGCAGCAGTTTGTAGGGCCTCATGGTGGCAGTGTCCCTGGTAGTTCCGTTGGACCTGCTTCATATGAGGCCGTTTCAGTGGTGAATCATCAGCCAAGGGATTACCCCGCATTGGCATTCCTGTCGCAGGATCAAGGTTACGCACAGAGGCTTTCGTTCCTTGCTTCCCTAGACAAGGCCCCGGTTCCTTTTCCAAGGCAGGGGCAGATTAACACATAAGCTAACCTAGGCTGCAGCCAAGGGGCCTAAGTGATCAGGGGGCCTATGTTCAGCATTTTTTACAAATATTTTCTTATTAATCCTTTTCTACAGTACTAGTAATTACTAGTGTTACTGGGCAGAGGTTTTAAAATAACAGGCAATTGACGAACACACAGCGCTCATGACGGATTTTAGGGACAGTTCTCATGTCACATCTTAAAACGCATGGTATGCGCTCCTGTGGTGTCTGCCATTGTAAACAACCATGAGCAGCGCTCTCCATGACGACAAGGAAGTTTCAGCAAAGGATAAATGGATTTACAGCACCAAAAAGCGGAACGCTCGTTTTCTAAACTGGCATTTGTCAAGAACAGGTAGTAATCTGACAATGCCCAAAATGCCACTGGATCAGAGTGCTGTCAATCACTGCCTTATTCGATGCCCATTGTTACCTGTAAATTTGGCAATGCTCAACACAATTGGATCAGTGCCCTGTCAATGCTTTGGCAATGTAAAGCCTTTTTACCATGCCAATAAAGCTACTTGAATTTGTCAATTACTGATCGATTTGCTGAGTTTTTCAAACAGGAGGAGAGACCACAGATCAGATCTCGTACTGTCAATATTCTGATTACTTTTTTGTGACTGATCAAGCTATTAGCTAGTATGAGTAACAAATGTTTTCACTGTGTCCAGATTTGACTGTAATAATAATGCAAAAATTGACACTTCAAATTAACTTAACCCTCTGGGGTCTGAGGATTTTTGGGCCCTGGAGAAGTTTTGACATGCCCTGACATTTGTGCTTTTTTCAGTTGTTCATAAACATATTAATGACAAAAGTGTCATTACACTGTATTCAGCACAAACTAGGCTACCATAATATGTGAGGAACATGTACTGTATGAAGGACTGTTTTTTTGAAGGAATAACGTTTATGTGTGGTTATTGAAAAAACAAAAAACTTAAGTCACTGAAATAAGACCAAAAAAATATATTAAATCTGTGTTCACAAGACTTCTGGGTATTGGAGGTTGTAGACTAGAGTTTTTGCTTCAAAATTATGTAAAAAATTATCCTGCCTACTCGTTCATATAAAACAATATAGATATTTAAATTTTGTAAGACACTTTTTGTGAAGAAACACAGTATGCGTGGAGGCGTGAATCATCATGAATAATGCTGTGATTCACACCTGAGAAGACAAAGGATTCGCATAATGACCTCTAATGATCTGCATAACAATGAGCTCTTTCAGTCAGCTAGGATATGTGAAAAAACCCTCTGTGAACATGTCTCAAGCTCATCATGGTGTATATCAAACATACAGAAAAAACAGCAATACTGTGAAATATTACTACAATTTAAAATATTGGTTTTCTATTATATACTTTAAAATAAAATGTATTTCTGTGATGCAAAGCGTCTGAACATTCATGTTACCTCTATGGCATTTCATATAGCCTTTTAGCTTAAAAGCATGCACATTTGGAGAAATATTGATGGATTCTCATGTTTGTCAATTTTCTATACAGAGGAGTAATATTTATTCAATATTTATTGTCATCACTATGAACACTGGATACTGTGTTTTCAATTCATACTTGCAGCCGGAGGGCGCTCTGTACACCTTTAGTCCACAAATGACTCTAAAGAAGAACAGGCATACCATGTGACTTTCCAGGAACTAACAGAGGTTTCCAGAGATCGCTAATCATGCCTATAACATACAGATAAACACTTTTCAAGACAATAAATACACGATTGAGACGATGTATACATGTATTGCCTCGGAATTTGCGTCTGAATAGCGATCGCTCCGTGGGCATGGCCGCATTAGCGGATAATGAGCTGAATCACGGGCATCTGACATGGCTCTCTTTTCATACAGATTACATAAACAGAGAATTTTTGTTTTCGATTGGACTTACACAATTTAAAACCTGACATTTCAACGTTTCTTTAGACATAAGTCTCATTTTTTTGTGATTAGTATTCACTAAGTTACAGTTCATTTTCTGAGAACGATCAGATTGGACTTCATTCAGAGGGAGATGACAGATTTACAAAAAAGCACAACATTTTGTTTTTAATCTGAGTGTACACAAATAAAAGAAGATATTCCACAGATTAAAATGGTGTATAACTCTTAATTGTATGTGCAACATTGACAGAGTATTTTGAGTCTCTTTCACATTGGTAAGAAAAAAACCGAGGTGGTATCGCCGGCGATACCTCCGACTCGAGGGAGTTGACAAATCAACAAAAAACAAAAACAATCTCAACAAAAAGTAGTCTCTAATAATGTCTAAATATAGGCTACCCAAATGCAAAACCTAATACAATTAAATTATGTCTGAAAGTCAAGTCACCTTTATTTATATAGCGCTTTTAACAGTGCAGATTGTGTCAAAGCAGCTTTACAGTGATAACTGGTATATAATTTTGGCTGCACAGCAGCTCTTAAAGAAAATGCTGTCATTATCCATCTTAAGTAAATTCAGTATTGTTTCATTCCATTGTAAGAATCAATAGTTATTAATTTAGTTAATTTATCTATATCAGCACTGGAGTAAACAGTGATGTCATCATCCAACTCAGTTCAGTTTGCATACAAGGGTGTCAATGCAGGCAGATCAAAACATTTTTGAATATCAAATGTCAAGTGTCCCTAAGCAAGCCAAAGTTGACAGCAGCAAGGAACCCAAACTCCAACAGGTGACATCAGGTGGCAAACAGGTGTTAAAATACCTTGAAAATACCTTAAAAAATACCTTGGGAGAAACCAGGCTCAGTCGGGGGGGGGCAGTTCTCCTCTGGCCAACAGCGAACAGTGCTTTAGTATGATTCAGGCATCTATCATAAGTCTGATGGGATCGCAACAGTCAAAAGTATTTATTCCAGTTCCATCCAGTTGAGGATCGTATTCATCACGCCGGTATGGACGGTTTGTTGAGGAACTGTGCCACTGGCTGTCATGTCGATGAGGCCTTCACAGTGGATGATCTAGTTGACTCAATCTCTGCTGACACTTCAGGGCTGCGTTGTGGTCGTGTCAAGGCACAGGTCCTCGATCTCACCTGGATCTGGCCCGGATCCTGCTGACTATGGTAAACCTCGGGATAAACAGAGAGACTAATATTAGCGTAGATGCCATTCTTCTTCGGATGTAACAAGTACATCTGGTGTTACAGGAAGTGTTCCTGGTTCCGGCTGACCTAATTTATGCAGCCTAATTTGAAAACATAAATTGATAATGTGTTATGTGTATGCCAGGTTAAAAGAGATGTGTTTTTAGTCTAGATTTAAACTGACAGAGTGTGTCTGCTTCCCGAACAAATCTAGGAAGATTGTTCCAGAGTTTAGGTGCCAAATAGGAGAAGGATCTACCGCCTGCGGTTGATTTTGATGTTCTAGGTATTATCAATTGGCCTGAATTCTGAGATCGCAATAGATGTGAAGGACTATAATGCATTAAGAGCTCTCTCAGGTACTGGGGAGCTAAACCATTTAGTGCTTTGTAAGTAATTAGCAAGATTTTAAAATCTATACGATGTTTAACAGGAAGCCAATGCAGTGTTGACAGAACTGGGCTAATATGGTCATACTTCCTAGTTCTAGTAAGAACTTTAGCTGCTGCATTTTGTACGAGCTGTAGTTTATTTATCAAGCGAGCAGGGCAACCACCCAGGAGAGCGTTACAGTAATCTAGCCTTGAGGTCATGAACGCATGAACTAACTGTTCTGCATTTGTCATTGAGAGCATATGTCGTAGTTTAGATATATTTTTAAGATGGAAGAATGCGGTTTTACAGATGCTAGAAACATGGCTTTCAAATGAAAGATTGGTATCAAAGAGCACACCCAGGTTCCTAACTGACGACGAAGACTTAACAGCAGCCTTCAAGCGTTAGACAGTATTCTAGGTTATTACGTGAAGAAGTTTTTGGTCCAAAAATTAGAATCTCTGTTTTTTCTGAATGTAGTAGTAGGAAATTACTGGTCATCCAATTTTTTATATCAGCTATACATTCCTTTAATTTTGTGAATTGGTAAGTTTCGTCAGGGCGCGAAGAAATATAGAGCTGAGTATCATCAGCGTAACAGTGAAAACTAATGCCATGCTTCCTAATGATATCTCCCAAGGGTAGCATGTACAGAGTGAAAAGCAACGGTCCTAGTACTGAGCCTTACGGTACTCCATATTGAACTTGTGATCGATATGACATCTCTTCGTTTACTACTACAAACTGATAACGGTCAGATAAGTATGATTTGAACCATGACAATGCAATTCCACTAATGCCAAAATAATTTTCGAGTCTATTTAAAAGAATGTTGTGATCGATAGTGTCAAATGCAGCACTAAGATCCAGTAACACTAATAGAGAGATACAACCACGATCTGATGATAAGAGCAAATCATCATCAACTCTAATGAGAGCAGTCTCAGTACTATGGTACAGTCTAAATCCTGACTGGAAATCCTCACAGATGCCATTTCTTTCTAAAAAGGAACATAGTTGTGATGATACTGCCTTTTCGAGTATTTTTGACATAAAAGGAAGATTTGAGATCGGCCTGTAATTGACTAATTCTCTAGGATCAAGTTGTGGTTTTTTAATAAGAGGTTTAATAATAGCCTGCTTAAAAGTTTTTGGTACGTATCCTAGTGATAAAGATGAATTAACGATATTAGAAGAGGATCTATGATCTCTGGAAGCATCTCTTTCAATAGCTTAGTCGGTATAGGGTCTAACATACCTGTTGTTGATTTTGATGATTTAACAAGTTTAGACAATTCTTCCTCTCCTAAAGCAGCGAATGAATTGAATTTTTCCTCAGGGACACTACAATGCACTGTCTGACGTGATACTGTAGTAGACAGTTGCATGGTTATAATTTTCTCTATAATATTGTCAATCTTGAAAGTAAAAAAGTTCCTAAAGTCATTACTGCTGTGCTGTTTGGAAACATCAGAAGTTGAAGCTTTATTTCTTGTTAATTTAGCCACTGTATCAAATAAATACCTAGGGTTGTGTTTATTTTCTTCTAAAAGATTTGAAAAATAAGCAGATCTAGCAGTTTTTAAGGCCTTTCTGTATTCAATCATTCTCTCTTTCCACGAAATGCGAAAAACTTCTAGTTTTGTTTTCTTCCAGCTGCGCTCCATTTTTCTGGCTGCTCTCTTAAGGGCCTGAGTGTGCTCGTTGTATCACGGCGTTGGACTAATTTCCTTAATCTTTTTTAAGCGCAAAGGAGCAACTGAGTCTAATGTGCTGGAAAAGACAGAGTCAATAGTTTCTGTTGCAACATCGAGGTCTTCTAAGCTGTCTGGTATGCTAAGGCGATGAAACTGATCAGGAAGATTATTTATAAAGCAATCTTTAGTGGTAGAAGTGATGGTTCTACCATATTTGTGGCAGGGAGGCAGTTTAGCAGCCTTGACTAAATGTAGTATACACGAGACTAGATAATGATCTGAGATGTCGTCACTCTGCTGCAGAATTTCAACGGCATTCCATGTGACAATATTAGATCTAAAGTATGATTACGTCAATAAGTGGGTCCTGACACGTGTTGTCTAACTCCAATAGAGTTTAGAATGTCTGTAAATGCCAATCCCAATGCGTCTTTTTCATTATCTACATGGATATTAAAATCACCAACAACAAGGACTTTATCCGCAGCTAGTACTAACTCCGATAGAAAATCAGCAAATTCTTTGATAAAGTCTGTATGGTGTCCTGGTGGCCTATATACAGTAGCCAGCACAAATGTCAACTTACATAACGTTACATAAAGCACCATCACTTTGAAGGAATTATATTTGAAAGACTTTTGAGTAATACTGTAAATATTACTATAAATTACAGCAACACCTCCCCCTTTGCCTTTCTGACAAGGATTGTGTTGAGGGCTAGACTCATTTAAAGTAATGTAATCATCTGGTTTTAACCAGGTTTCTGTCAAACACAGCACATCTAGATTATTGTCTGTGATAATATCATTTACAATAAGTGCTTTTGAAGAAAGGGATCTAATATTCATCAACCCAAGCTTTATCATTTGTTTATCAGTATTATATTTTTATTTGTTGAGCATCAATAAAATTTTTACCCTTAAATGGGTTTGGAAGTTTTTTGTATTTACTAATTCGGGGTACAGACACAGTCTCTATGTCATAATATCTAGGTGAAAGAGTTTCTATGTGTTGGGATTTATTTGACTACTGTGACGTGAGACAGCTAGCAGACGGTCAGTTTAGCCGGTCTGTCTGCTTCCTGACCTGGGCCCCAGTTTGTCATGTTTCAGCTCTAAGACTATGTGCCATATTACTAGAGAGAAGAGCAGCACCATCCCAGGAGGGATGAATACCATCTCTTTTCAAAAGGTCAGGTCTGCCCCAAAAACTTTTCCAATTGTCTCTGAAACCTATATTATTCTGCGGACACCACTTAGACAGCCAGCCATTGAGTGATGATAATCTGCTAACTATCTCATCACTCCGACGAACAGGAAGGGGACCAGAGCAAATTACTGTTTCTGACATTGTACTTGCGAGTTCACACACCTCTTTAATGTTAATTTTAGTGATCTCCGACTGGCAAATTCGAACATCATTAGTGCCGTTCATAAGGGGCCCTTCACATATCGCATCTTTTACACACGAAAATTCGTTATTTCAAATGTAGGCGCGCACAAGCACGCTCATAATAGGAGCGGTGCGGTCGCAACGGGCATGTGGTGCGGCGCGCTTTTTCCGCGGCGAGATGAAAACCCCTGCGTTCCATTCGGAAGGGCTCATCCCTATGCCCTAATCCCTAATCCCTTCAAAGGGTTTACCCTCCGGAGTGAGAGCTTCGAAGGGATGAAGGGTGTAGGGGTAAAAAAATTTTTTTTTTTTTTTTTTTTTTTTTTTTTTGAAACGCACTTCTGCGTCATCTTAACAAGACAATCAAGGAGATGTCTCCGTCTTTTTCCCCCTGGTGTACTCTTTGTATTAATACGCATTATTTTACTGTAGTAACATTATAAGCTACTGCCAGTGTATATGTGTCTATGTATTTGAAACATTTGAATGGACTGATAAAGGTAGCTGTAAAGTATTTTTGTTCAAGTACAACGTCATTTTGACCATAATAATGTACCAAATCTAACTCGTATAAATATTACAGTAGTATAGAAAAATACTATACATACATTTATAGGTAAAATCGAACTTCGAGCCTCCTGTACCTATTCTGTGACGTCCAACAACTTCCCTGTGCAAAGGATCATGGGGGCCTGGAGTGTCCATCAGTTGTACCCTTCAAAAACCTTCATCCCGAAGGGCCCTTTGGAGTGGCCAGTTTTGAGCACTTCGGTTTGGAACGACCCTTCAATATGGCGGCCATGATTGTTTTCACTCCGAAGGGCGATATATCCCATTTGGAACGCATCGAACATCTAAACTTTTTAGAATGCCACATACGCACCACAGGTCATGTGACAAGAACCAACTGATCAGCTTCGGCCTTTCCGTAACAACACCGAAAGCTCAGACGAACAGCTGGTCATAGCTGTACAGGGTGGGTTTTTATTTCTCATCTCCATAAATATATCTAGTAGTAAAGCTAATGCAAGGGCTAGAAATCAAATAATTCTTTGCTGATATTTCCTCGTCATCGTAGAGAGCGCAGTTCATGGTTGCATAGCAATGACAGATGCCATGGGAGTGCAAGCTCTTGTAGAAAGGAGGAGAAAGCGTGTCTAAAAACGCGCTTTCCACACGTTTTTAGACACGATATGTGAATGGCCCTTAAATCTTTACAACTAAAGACATGGACATGAACTTGCGCACTGCGTAATGCGTGTCAACATTGCACTGCACATGTGCCCCAAAGACTTCTGAATACAATTGAGAAAGTAGTCGGATTCAAGTGTTCACATTGTCATTTTTTGCTGTTGGATCGGATTAGAAAAGGAATAAACCACCCCTTCCAATCCGATCAAAATTTTATTCGGATCGAGCTCAATCGGATCAATTAAGGTGTTTACATGAACGTTTTTCAATCCGATTGAGCCGTCAATATGGATTATTTGGGTGCATGTAAATGTAGCCATTGTCTTCTCTGGTTCTCTCTATCTCCTCCATTGCCTCTGGGAGTGGACGCATTGGCTCATGATTTGCCCAGGACCAGACTGCTGAGGATGAGGTCTTATTGGGTGACAGGTGCTATCTCTATGGCATATTAGGTGTCCGGTTTGGGTGTTGTGCTTATTCTACCGGTGAGCTTTGTTTAGGGTTATATATTTAAAAATACATCAAGGTGCCCTCAGCTCTGTTGTTTGTTTGTTTGTTTTTCTTGACTCATATTTTATATTCATTTGTCTGTATGATGTGTTGTAGGTCTGATTTATTGGTTGTTGTCTTTTCTCTTCTCACCCACTACACTCCCACTTTTCCACAGCTTTACATGCACATGTCTTGACTCTTTTTCAGATCTGAGGTGTGAATGGCCAGTGATAAAACAGGACCGTTTCATGCACTTTAAATGATTTTTCTTGAAGTTTAAATTTCAGGAGTATAGAGTCAAATGGTTCTTTCTGCCATTTGTGCCAAGTTTATGTCACCATATTTTTTATATACTTTATATTGCAACCTATATACAGTATGTATTTAAAATTGTTATCAGTATGTACTTGTTATTATTATTTTTTAAAGAAAATTTATACTTTTATTCAGCAAGGAAATTAATTCATCATTAAATTGATCAAAAGTGATAGCCTTTTACGTTAAAAAAAAAAAAATCTATTCCAAATAAACTCTGTTCTGTTCATCAAATCCTGACAAAAATGTATCATGGTTTCCAAAAAAAAGTTTGCAACATTGATAACAATGAGAAATGTTTCATGAGCACCAAATCAGCATATTAGAATGATTTCAGAAGGATCATGTGACCTTGAAGACCAGAGTAATGGCTGCTAAAAATTCACCTTTAAATTGGATTTTTAAAATACATTAAAATAGAAAATATATATTTCAAATTGTAAAAAACAAATTCACAATATTACTGTTTTTACTGTATTTTTGATCAAACAATTACAGCTTTGGTGAGCAAAACAGACTTCTTACAAAAACATTAATGGTAGTGTATATAAACATTGTAATATCCTAACAAAAATATAATAAAAAAGAAGTTATAAAGCTATTATAAAGTTAAAGAACCAAGTATATTTATCAACTAATTTTTAAAAGAGTAAACAGTTTTGTGGGTCTTCTAATTGTGAAATCCCCAGAAGTACCTCCTTCGTGCAACCAGTAAGTCTGGTTAAATTATTCTGCCAAGAATAATTACAACAAACATTGTGGGAACACTCCATTGGAAATGTTGGTTCACAAATTGTCCTCACAAATGGGAATGTTATTATATAAATCGTCTATCAGTAGAGGGCATCTTGTGGTGTCAGTATTTTCACAAAGATTATTTTAAGCCTCTCTTTGTTTTTTTAATTTAAATATTTTTCTAAAAAAAAATCCCTGAATAAACCGAGCTTGCAAAACATACCTAATGCTGGTGACCAGAGATTCTGGATTTTTCAGCAGGGTAGTATGAGATTAGTCTTTCACAGTGGTGGAAAGAGTACTGAAAATTTGTACTTAACCCTCTGGGGTCTGAGACTGATTTGGGGTCTGGAGTAGTTTTGACATGCCCTGACATTTGTGCTTTTTTCAGTTGCTTATAAACATATTTATGACAAAAGTCTCATTACACTGTATTCAGCAGAAACTAGGCTACAATAATATGTGAGCGTATGTACATGTTTTTATTTTTGAGAGAATTACGTATATGAAAAAAGTCATTGAAATAAGGCCTCAAAACACATACTAAACATTTTTTTTCACAAGACTTTTGGGAACTGTATATTTTAGCCTAGAGTTTTTGCTTCACAATGATGTAAAAATCATTCTGCCTACTCGGACGCATAAAACAATGTATTGATTTTAAATTTCTAAGACACTTTTTGTTTAGACAGGTTATATGCAAAGAGGCGTGACTCTTCATGAATAATGTTATGATTCACACCTGAGGAGATTAAGACCCTGCCCCTAATGAGCCGCATAATGAGCCATTCAGTCAGGAATGTGACTGGGTGAACTAAAAAAGAATGCAATGACAAAAGAAATATAGAATTTTTTTGTTTGTTTATTTAAAATATAGTTAACTATATGAATGAGAGTCAAAGACACATTTTGAGTACACAGTTATACCTGGAAATAAATCCTGTTCAAAGATATATGTGAACATCACTTACCTGGCATTTGGTGTTTCTTCACTGGAGAAAAAAAAGAAAGGGAAAAAAAAACACTTTCCTGTATCCAGTCAGTGATCTCAGTATCATATGCATGCAGTCCAATGTGTGCCAATATCTGGTCACTATAATTCTCAAATCTGTGAGATAAAAGAAAAAACCCTCTGTGAACATGCTGATAACAGGATCATATCAGCTATTATATTAACATTAATATAATGTCCACTCTTAACAGAAAACATGATTTTTGTGATCTCATGCATTCACGTATTATTGCACATCATGTGAAGAAAATTTTGCATAGGCCTATATTACAGTACTGGTCAAAAGATTGGACACATTACTATTTATAATGTTTTTGAAAGAAGTCTCATGCTCTTCCTCTGAGGCAAATACTTTCAGAATTATTCCTCACTGCGTCTCAAAACGATGTACATGAATCTGACTAAGCTTGATGCGTTTTTCCGAGCTGATGCGGGCGTTCACTTTCTGTTGCATGTATCGCCTCAGAATTTGTGTTTGAATAGAGCGCGCGCTCTGTGGGCATGGCTGCATTAGCGGATAATGAGCTGACTTGCGAACAACTGAAAACTCTCTCTTTTCAAACAGATTATATAAACAGAGAATATTTGTTTTCGATTAGACTTACATGATTTAAAACCTGACATTTCAACGTTTCTTTAGACATATCATGTCTCATGTTTGTGATTAGTATTCACTAAATTACATTTCATTTTCTGAGGACTATCAGAATGGACTTCATTCAGAGAGATGACTGCAGCTCGCGATCATGTTAGTTTTCTTTATTTTGCAAAAAGTACAACATTTTGTTTTTACTGTGAGTGTACACAAATAAAAGAAGACATTCTGTAGTTTCAATTGATGTATTACTTTTGTCTGTATGACAAAAAATGACAGAGTATTTTAAGTTGATTTTGCTGCTATGTGAAAAAAATCCAGTCGTTTCCGACCTTTGAGTGTTAAGTACGAGTACTTTTACATTGCTGAAATAATACTCAATTACAATTAAGGGTGTACTCACACTAGGCACGGTTGCCTTGAACCAAGCCGGAGCGCGATTGTCCCCCCTCCCCCGCCGGCCTGCACTCACACATGCACTTAACGTTCCAGGCCAAAGCACACTTACGTCATATACGATGCAACTTTTTGAATGGAAGAAAACAGGAAGAAATGCACTTTCGCTAAGATACTGCCTAATATACAGGCTATTTATAATTTATGCCACGCAGCGATTTTCAATAGCACGTATCAGAGGATTATTACGAAGGCAGCTAACGTTAATGGAGGAATTTGCAGCTTTACTCGCTAACTACAATTAATGTTCATCAATAAGGTGAGAATCAGATCCGTTATAAACCCAAATACACTCTAATTAGTTACATGAATTGATAAGTGTACTATCAAAGTAGTAATAAAGATGTTTGCCGTCATGATGACAGTAGTGCACAAAAGTAGTAACTGTTCTGTGCTTTGGCTCGGTTAGCGCTCACACTGCATGCGAACCGCGCTCTGGCCCACCTCTACCAAGCAGGCCAGGGCCGGCTAAACGAACCGCACCCGGGCACGGAACAGAGCGATCACACTTGTCAAACGAACTGGGCTTTGAGGGTCAAACGCGCTCGGGCGCGGTTCGGAGCGCCTAGTGTGAGTACACCCTAAAAGTACTGAAGTAAAAGTACAAAGTACTCTTCTCAAAAACTACTCAGAGTACTATTTTTAGCTGGTGATATTCAATTAATTATCAGTAGCTACTGAATCAAATCAGAGATCCACGTAGAAAATAGCTACTTTCAACAAAACACTTTTTTACCTTATTGATGAATATATGAATTAGTGTAGTCACAATACTGGAATTTCTAACTTTGATACGATACCTTAAAAAATATTGATATTCAGTACCATTTTCGATACTGCAAGGAAAAACTGCCATATACTGTATAATTCCGTAAAGTTTTTGTCCATCCAGTCGTTTTGTCCATTTTGTCCATAATTTGTGATTTTACAAGTAGCGAAGTACATTACTTAGCTTAATTTGTACTTAAGTACAAGTAAAATTACAGACTTAAAAATATACTCCTAAAAGTACAAGTACACCCCCCCCCCCCAAATTTAATTACAGTAACATGAGTAGTAACACAAGAGATGCTTTTTAGTTTTGTAGCTGATTGTGACCAAATACATTTTGTTTTTTATCAGCCCTACAAAAAAAAAAAAAAAAGAACTATGCAAGACTACATTCTGTTCACTGCTTAGTGCTTAATACACTAAAGGAGGCTGTACTGTACCAACTACCTCAGGGGGGACTAAATGTTGGAACAAACTGTAATTTGCACTACTGTCTGTTCAAAATAAATGAAAAGAAACCTAGCATTGGGAATTTGTTGCTTTTTCCTGTTGTACTGAACTCCACCATTGTCATGTATGAGAGGAAGATTAACGCAGTTATAACGCAGCACAAACAATCTTATAACAGCCAAATACTTTTATTTTTCCCCAATGCTGATATCCACAACTATTAGCTTATTGCATTCTGCCAACAGCACTGATTATTTTAGCCTGCAGACTGCTGTGCGCTTAAGGCCGGAGGGCTTGCAGAATTTCTATACAAAAGTTTCAATTATAGTTTCTCTATGTTTCAATTATAGTTTCTCCATCTTTAACAAAGCTATTTTTATCTTCTGCACATACTATTTTGTCTTTGCTTATGTTATTTACCAGCCAGTGCAGGTCACCTGATAGCAGTCAGCCAGGTTCTGATGCTTAAAACATCAATACTAAGTGAACAGGTCTCTGTTTTCTAGTATTAAGCAAAAGATGATGAAAGCGGTAGGAAGTAAGAAAGCATGAGTACCCCTTCCATCGCTTTGTTTACCCGCTGAGGCTAATATGGAAGGTAAGCATGTTAGCGTTAATCAAGCCATTGATAAAGCTGCAAGGGCATTGCGTGATCACTACTGTTGCAATAAAACGCTTTTATTGTGTGGAAACGTCACCATTATTTTCTATAAGATAAAATACTCAAGTTTTATGGAAATGGGTCATACCATTGACATTACCTGAGCAGTTGGAAGTAACGTTAAAACCCCGCTTATTCAAGGGCGTGCATTTATTGCACGGACAGACCAAACACATAATGTAAGTGTCTAAATGCATACGCACAGTTCCAATGAATGATAAATGAAATTTAACTTAATGTTGTTAAACTGAATGCACGAAGGAAACTGCTGAAGTAACTACAACTTTAACAACACTATCTATCAGTCAGATGCGCATTAAAGTTGCGTTCGTTACAATAGAAACAGTAAACAACCAGCGCGTTTTCTTTCAGAATCATCATAAGGGAAATGTTCCGTATAAAGAGGACAAAAAGGGCTTTTCTTACTATTCCGTGAAGAAAAGTTAGTTTAGGATTAGTTGGGAAAGTGCATGATATTCTAAGGTAGTCTCTCCATGTAAGCATTACAGTAGTATGTAAAATGTACCTGGAACACTTTTAATTTTAGGTTGTGTAGCCATTAACACTATCCTACACTATAGTTAACATGAACTAGGCCTAACAACACTTTTAAAGCCTTTTAAAATTTTGGCTTATGTAAATTTCCACAAATGCCAGTTTTTATAGGCTATTAAAATAAAGTTATGTAGCATCATTAAGAACTAACATGAACTAACATTAATAATGGACAAAACGTTTTTTGTTTTGTTTTGTTTTGTTTTTTGCCCCTACTCTCTGACCTCATGAAGGCCGCTGTGTAATTTGCACCCTCACTAAGACACATTGGGAGAAGCATTTCAATAACCCACTGATTGCATATTAAAATGGAGAATCGAATCGAATGAATCGAATCGCATCGAATTTTAATGTGAATCGCCTCGAATCGAATCGTTCTGAATTAGCAAAAATCGTTCTTGAATCAAATCGAACACCCATGAATCGTGAATCGAATCGATTCGCTGTCTACCCAAAGATTCACACCCCTAATGTTGATCCTTCCGAAATCATTTTAATGTGCTGATTTGAAGAATAGAATGTTCAAAAGAACGCCTTCGTAATATTATAACTTTTGATCGCATCATTACTGAATAAACATATTAATTTTGTATTATATAAAATGTAAAACAAATCTTAATGGTCCCAAAAGATATTTAAATTTATTCTGTTTTTGGAACCATTAAGATATTTTACATTGTGATGATATCATCATGACATTTCTATTATTATTGATTATGTATTATATATTATATATTTATATTGTATTTAAATTAATTATTATACAGCCATGGCCAATTATTATACTTGCCTTTTAAAGATTGACCACAGGTTCTCTATGGGATTAGGACCCGGGGACGGATCCAAAATTTCAGTGTAATGATTTCCGAGCCACTTCATATTCATTCTTGCCTTGTAACATTGTGCCCCATGCTCCATCTTGCTGGAAAATGCACAGATCTTCACTAAAATTGCTCCTGGATCATTGGGAGAAGTTGCTCTTGCAGAACATTTTGATACCATTCTTTGTTCATGGCAGTGTTTTTGGGCAGAATTGTGACAGACCCCACACATGGATGTTCTCAGGATGCTTCACTTTTGGCATGACACAGGACTCATGGTAGCGTTCCACTTTTTTTTCCGGACAATCAATTTTCCAGATGTCCCAAACAGTTGGATGGGCGCTTCATCAGTAACTGACTCCTCAGTAGGAGATAGTCCTGATGCTTTCTGGACACTCTGGGATGTCCTGAAGCCTTCTTCACTGCAGTTGAATCTTTCTCCTTGTGGTTCTTGATGATCCGGTAAATGGTTCTTTCAGGAGCAATATTCTTTGCAGAAGTTTCCTTGCACCTGATGTCACCTGATGGAGTTTGGGTTCCTTGCCGCTGTCACCTTTGGCTTGCTTAGTTGGGGACACTTGACATTTGACTTGACATTTGATATTCAACGGTGCTTTGATCTGCCTGCATTGACACTATTCTTTTAAGAGCTGCTGTGCAGCCAAATAATGTACCAGTTATCAATGTAAAGCTGCTTTGACACAATCTACATTGTAAAAAGCGCTATATAAATAAAGGTGACTTGACTTGACACATGAGGCCATTTTGATGCAAAGAGATGATAGCTGCACATCTTTTGTTGGAGTTACCATTGCTAACAGAAGAACACAATAATTGGAAGCACTTCTTCCCTCATTTTATAGCAATTCATCTGCTCTTATAATCCAATCAGAATGATAGAGTGATTTCACTGACTAGTACTCATTCACACTTTCCCATGTGCTGATGATATGATTAATGAAATGATGTTTGCTGTACATTTGCGGCAAAAACAAAAAAAACAGTGAAGCAATTATCTAGAAGCAATGTGAAACAACACCACAGCAACTGCAGCAGCAAACTTTGCGAAACACAAAATGTATGTCACTGCCAATACTTCTGGCCATAAAAAAAGTGGTTGTGAAGTGACATCAAATGTGCCCCTCATACCCTCTCACCTTCACTCGCATTTTCAGCTGTCTTTAGGTTGCCAGGTGTTCATTCCAAGGATCAACACACATTAGTAAAAGCACGTATTTTAATTTTTCTTTGTCTACAGATATACATTTGGCAGCCGCAGTACATTATAAAGTAGCCCAAAAAACGCAACCCTCTGTAATTGTTCCCACGACGGCATTTTCAAAATAGCCCGATTGTGCGGGAAAACTGCAGCCCCGGCAACATTGTTCATAGGCTAGTCTGTCCCATTTAACAACGCAGCTCAGTTCTCTCACCCGATTCGTTCAAAACGCAAATTCATTCAGAAACGGAACACTGCTGCTAGGACTTTATAGTTAATATTTTTGTTGACAAAAACAGAAAATATTGTGTCTAAAATATAACACAATATTAACTTCTTATTTATTGAACTGTCAGTATCACATTTGCACTTGTGCTATTCGGAAAAAAAAAAAGCACTTGTGTGATATTGCGCTCATTATTCGTGTGATATTGCATATGATATAAATATGAGACAAAAACTCATACAGGGCCATTTTTGCCCCAATATCTTGAATTTAACAGCATATAACTGCATTCTATAGGCTACATCACACAGTGAGTTGTTACCCTGCATCATGTTCGTCACCAGTCAACTGTATGAAATGTCAGATGACCTACTTAGGTGTAGGGTGGGGCATGTGCATTAAATCGACAGGCCTACAAAAATGGGCATTATTTTTAAGACAAATATATATTAATTATTCTTTATTTTTGGTTCCTACCATCTAAGAGCATGCATTTTCTCATTCATTGGGCACTAAACAACCATCTTGTTTATCTATTTCATATTGTCCAGTGCAAAGAAGAGTGTAGGAGATTGCGTTGATGGGAACAGCAATGGCCACAGGCCTCTTCTCATATTGCAGACCCGGGAAAAGGTTAGCTCAAGAACACATGCTCCAAATTGAACTTAATATGGGCTGAGGAAAAGGTCAAGGAGGGCTACTGGTCCACTATGTCATAAGAGACATCAGCTGTGAGAGCGAGAAAGCAACTAATTACCCACTAACGCGCTAAGATGGAAAGTATTGTCACCTGCGATCACACACAAACACACACACACTGCTCCATCATGTCCTTCCTCAAAGCTTGTATAAATCCCCCCCCAATCACTCATAGCCTCCCTCCACCACCTATTTCCTGCAAATGAATGTTAATAATAATGTATTGACCTCAGTCAAATCACAGTGTTGGCTGTTAGCAGCTAGGAGGATTGTGTTAATGTAATGATTAATGAAGAGAGCAACTGCAAGACCCTCACTACATGTGTGAAGGTTGAGAAAACATTCATTTAGTTCTGCTCCCATTTGCATAGGTTTAAGTCTTATTAAAAGAGGCATTATCAGTACAACGCTATGAGTATTGATTGTCACACACATACAAACACGTACAACCCCCATCTCCTGCACAGTTCTAATGAGGTATCAGGATACTAGCTACTTTATTGTTCTTATCTGTTTTGTTTGGAGTCTGTATGACCAGTGTATAACCTCAACTCTCAAATGAAAGGACAGACGATATACAATTTTTTGCAATATTATTTTAATGAAAATCATATTTTATAATAACTATTAACATATTCTTTACTGTAATTTTAAAAATATTATTTACTATATTATATTTATTACATTATATTATATATATTGTAATTTTAAAAATATGTTATACTATATAATAAATTATTATACTATATTGTAAATGTTAATATTAGATGTATTCTATATTATTTATGTTGTATGTATTATATATTTGTTATATATAATATGTTACTGTTTATATAATGTTATATATAATATTTATGTTGTATGTATTATATTTATTATATTATATATTAAATTATAATTTATTTTCAATGTAATGACATTCTCCTTCCACCCATACACGATACTTGTCACCCGAGTTATAATCATCTGCACCTGCACCTCATTACTGAATCATCAGGACTGCACCCTGCACTTTCACCCAATCTTTGTCTGATCTCGTTGTGTTACCACACACAGTGACTATGCTGACTCAAACCTACCTGTTGTTAACCTACAAAAGACCTGCTATTGTGTTCATCCTCAGCTTTCTAGTTATGTGACAGAAGATCAGACCAGCAACACGTACTTAGTAGGATCTTCCACCACAACACCCACACCAGCACAGAATACCATTGAGGAGCTGGTTGATGGACTCTGTCAATACCTCATGCCAACATTACACTCTGGAGCAGTCGCAGCCAGTTCCTCCATTCCACCTCTTTCGAAAACATTCTACGGCAGACCCATGGTCAATCCTATTCCATATTCCAACATGACAGAGGATTGTAGCAACTTTTCTACTGTAGTGAAAGAGCAACTTAATCACCTCCGACAACTGAAGTGACTATGCTCTTCAGTTCCAAACCCTAGTGGCGGCCAGTGAGTGGAATAAGCCGCCCTCCCACTGCCAGGGACTGGAACCTGCCCTGTGGCTGCAACTCTCTACTTATACCGATGCCATGGGCCTTGAGCGTTTCATCCAGCTATTGGTTACATACCCACAAATTAGTCGCTTTTCGGTGAAATTCGCCATTTTGAATCAAAATATGTCATTTATGTGAATCGTGTAGATCCGAAGAGATTTTTTTTTTTTTTTTTTCGGGGGTGGGGGGTGTCAGGGTGAGTTTGCAGGCACAATAAATCAAAAATGGGCTACTTTTCCATAGACTGGAGTGAGAGCATAAACGTCTCTCAAGCTATTGTGATCTTTTTTGCCGCTCTGTAGTGTGACTGACACATCGCTGTAGCGCTTCAGTTCAAACAGAGGCAGAGCGCAAGAGAACCGATCATCTCTTCCGCTTTACAACACGAAATAAACATGAATGGATGTAGGATGAATGAATACCGAAGGTATGTTGAAAGATCCAGTACAACTTACTGAAATCTGTATCATGTCATATGTAACGTTAATCGATTGTTTAAACCGCGGAAAAGCGCCAATAAAATAGCTTGTAAAAATGTCACATTTACCATAACATTTACCTCAAAAAAGCCGTTCAGTGTCAAAAAACTTTTTAGTCAGCTGCAAAAATGAACTTAGAGAGGAGCATTTTGATATATATCCACTGTGACTATAGGCCATTGCATATTCATGTACTTAACGTGCTTCAATACTGAATGTATTAAAACCGTTTTATGACGGCCACCATTTAAATGTTTAGGCCGATATTAAAAACGAGTAGAAACATAATTATGTCATTAAAAATTTATTATAACATTATTATAAAAACTTCTTTGTGTAATTTATATGCAAGTAGCTTACAAATCAATTAATTTTAACCTTTAATATTATAATGATGTACCAGCTGTGCTGGTAGAACTCACACGAACACGAAGGGAATGAAGATAAGGCTGACTTTAATAAATCCACAGGCATAGAAGGTAACACACATCCGTACACAAACGAGACCCGACAACAATGAACAGAAAATAGGGAACTAAATACACAGACGAATTAACTAATAATGACAAACAGCTGTGAGGAACATGAGTGTCCATGATGACTGATTGTGGCGGGAAACTAGACAAAGGAAACACATGTGACTGAAGGTATCAAACTAAAAGTCCATGAAAAGGAAACTAACTGAACAAAACCGTGACATTACGCCCCCTCTGGCAAGGCGCGTCCTCGTGCCATGGAAGGATGAAGACATACAGATAGATGGTGGAGGTTTAGGAGGAGGATGAGGATGTGGCGAAGGGCTGGAGAGAAGGGGAGGCGGCAGGATGCAGGCAGATTGGACCGTGGATGTATAGAAGATGCAGGTGGTGGTTCTGGAGGTGGACGGCCAAACAGGAGGGGGCGGAACATAAAAGTCCAGGGCGGTGCAGGAGGTGGTGATAGCCAAGTGATGGCCTTGAGCAGGGGCTGCTGGATGATGATCCAGGCCACAGCCAGGGTAGTGCCCCACGGCGGCATTGATGGAGGGAGGAGCCATGGTGGAACACAGATGAGGGCCACCATGGGGATGACTGGAGACAATAACGGCAAGGATGGAGCCCACTGCACAGCCAAAGAGCCGAGGTGGTGGAGAGATGGCGAAGATCCTGGTAGCTGCGACAGAGATGCAGCGACAACCTCCAGAGATCGAGGAAGGGATCCAGAGGTCTGAGGACGAGCTGGAGCAACCGAGGGAGGAGGCGGAGCCTGAGGTGGGGCGGAGCGAGCCGTAGTCGAAGGGGTGGAGGACCAGAGAGCAGCGGACGGTCCGCAAGTCCACAGCGGAGGTGAAGTGACGTCTGACCCAGGTGGAGCCGACGTGCCGAGGGAGTCCGGCATGGCCGAATGGCCGATGGTCCACTCCGAGGTCGAGGGTGGAAGGAGCGCAGGTGCAGGAGCCCGGGCGATGGGTCGAGGCGGCTCGAGACCCTCCGAGGCTGGAGGCGGAGCTTCAGGCTCTTCGTGCCCAGGAGGAGACGGTTCCCAGCAGGCCCGAGATGGTGCCCCACTACTGAGAGGAGGTGGTACTGAGGGACTGGAGGGAGACGGAGATGACTGGGTGGCACCGATGGCTGGAGACTGGGAAACAGACTGGAGAGATGGTGTGAGAGGCATGCTGGGCAGGATCAATGGAGTAGGAAGAAGACAGGCAGATTCAGGTGACAGTATAGGGGCTAGGAAAGTGTCCACTTCACATCTTGAGTCGAGCAGTAATTCAGCCAAAAACTCACTCTCAGTAGCGGGAGGGTGGGTGGGGCTCTCTTCCGAACCCTCGAACTCTACCAACACTCCCTCGGCAATGGATGGCTCGGCCGGCTCACACACCTGGTCAGGCGCACGCTGCTCAGACTCTGTGACGATGTAACCCCCGGTCGCACTTGTGGCCGTGGGCTCCATCGCGGCGGTCTCCGTCGCGCTTCCTGCGGTGGGCTCAGGTCGTTGATCCTCGCCATCTGGATGGTTCTGGCTGGGCACTGGATGGGGAGTGGGGCTGGCGGCAACCTCAATGGTGAGCGCTGATCCACAGGATGCCAGCACCCACTCCACATAGGACGCGAAGCTCCCTCGAGGACCCTCCCCGGACAGCTGTGCTCGTGTGGCGGTGTTGAGTCCAACAAAGAGGAACGAGCACAGGCAGTAGTCCGGAAAGGTGGTCAGATGGGCGAGATCCAGGAATTTTTCCAAATGTCTCTCAAGGGAGCTTTCTCCCTGCTCAAGGCACATGAGTTGGACCAGTGCAAAATCCAAAGTGCCAACAGGGATGAGAACAGAACGGGAAAAAAAAACAAAAAACACTGAACACGAAAAGGGAAAGAAAAAGTCTTTTAAGCACGATGCCTACACTCTTTATCTAGGTCGGGTCTTCTGTCAGGGACTGTGCTGGTAGAACTCACACGAACACGAAGGGAATGAAGTTAAGGCTGACTTTAATAAATCCACAGGCATAGAAGGTAACACACATCCGTACACAAACGAGACCCGACAACAATGAACAGAAACCAGGGAACTAAATACACAGACGAATTAACTAATAATGACAAACAGCTGTGAGGAACGTGATGAGTGTCCATGGTGACTGATTGTGGCGGGAAACTAGACAAAGGAAACACATGTGACTGAAGGTATCAAACTAAAAGTCCATGAAAAGGAAACTAACTGAACAAAACCTATATAGTTTACAGCATTAGTTGAGAGATTTTTTTTCTTTGAGGAAATTTGCCATGTACTGTACCTGATAGGCCCCAAATTAATCATTATTGAATTGAAGGTAATCAAATCGAAATCAAATCTCAAGCTTCTGAATCAAAATCGAATCCAATTGTGAAATTTCTGTCAATGCCCAGCCCTAGTGTCAATAAATGTTTTTATAAACATACTCCACTCTGCTTTGGGGGGTTAATAAAGGCCTTCTGAAGCGAAGCGATGCATTTGAGTAAAAAAAATATCCATATTTAACAAGTTATGAATTAAAATATCTAGCTTCCACCAGACCACCTTCTTACGAAAAAAGTGTAAAACTCTCGCAGCTCAAAAAGCTTACACTACGTCCTACGCCTTCCCTATTCAACTTACGGAAAAAGCTTAACTGACGCGATGCCAGTTCCTTTTTTTTTTTTCATAAGTTGAACACAAGGCAGTCTGGCAGAAGCTAGATATTTGACTTCATAACTTGTTAAATATGGATTTTTTTTTTACACAAACGCATTGCTCAGAAGGCCTTTATTAACCCCCGGAGCCGTGTGGAGTACACGTTTATGATGGATGGATGTGGATGGAGCCACTCTCTTCAGCTCATACTCGTTCAGATGCGTCAGGATATTTATTAATATATCTCCGATTGTGTTCATCAGAAAGTCATATATTTCATTTGAAAGTGAACTAATACTTTAACAACTATCCAGTGCGTGCTTGGCTTCCAGCCACTCGTTTCCCTGTTCAGGAGAGCCCTTGAAAGTACAAGCAAGAGGATCAGGGACTCGGCTCACGTTCAACTTCTACAGGCAGTCCGGTGCCACAAGAGCCAGGCTGATGCAAGAAGGTCAGAGACATCCAGATACTAACCGGGACCACAACGAACTTCACATATTTCACATCCGGATAAGCGTTTATTGTCACAGTTGTAAACACGACGACTTTCTTCTTCCATGAGGGGGTTTGGTGTCACGATGGCTTTGTATCCAGGCGGACCATTAAATAATGCGTTCCTGTAGAATTTAACCAGATGACGACTTTGAAACTCCCAAAGTGTTTCCCATTTTTGTGCCTTCTGCATTAGACATTCAGCCAACGATCCATAGGTATGACGTCTGAGGCTGTTGCTAATCTGCTGTTAACCTCATTTCTCCTCATTGACTCCTAATTTTTCCTCCTCATTTCCCAACTTGTTCCTTATCGTCAATCTTCTTGTTGTTTTCCACATCAACTTCCTTCTATTACAAAGACTGTTCAGTTTCATTTACTTCTTACTCACTGGTTTTCCTCTTTTTCACCTTACGTGTGTTGTGTTCAAGGCTCACCATCGGTGTTCTGTTACATGATGGAGAAATGTGCTTCAAATAGGTTCTAAAAATATCCTTTATGCTTTTCAATGCAAAATATAATTCCCATTTCATAGATAGATAGATAGATGTGAAAAAGAAAAAGAAAAAAATAAGAAAAAAACACAGCTGACAAGGGTATAATAGGGCATGAAATGGAGAAAAACGGTCAGACTTGGGTCATGCTTGTTAGTAGTATTTACTCATTTGTCCTGATGTCAGTGGAATGTGTCAAACAGCAGGCTAATTAACATATCCCCCTTGATGAGTTACTTCCTAGTCCCCCTTATCTGCAGGTTGGTTAGATGCTTAATGCTTCTTCATGAGCTTAAAAGTGTGCATGTGTATCATTTTATGTTGTCAACATGTCGACACATCACATGCATCTTTATGCACTTATGGTTATGTCCATGTGTTTACTGGATGTTTCTGCAGAACAGAAATACAAGTACAATGCAACATGAAACATCCCATAGGAAAGAATCACAAATGAGCATACACAGACGTCTGTATGCTCATGGCCTGTGCTGTCACCAAGGTTACAGTGCTACTAATCCTAATTTAAATAACCAGAGAACCTCTCTCTCTCTTATAAACGCATATCTTTCAACCAGCCATAATGTTATGTGCCTCTAGAGGTTTTTTCTAATACTCCTGGACCCTGAGGACTTGTCAGTACGTGTGAAGTCTATGCTGCACGTAAGCCATGTTAAAATGTCAACCACAGAGAAAGGAATTGATTATGGACGATTCTTAATAATGTAGTGTTGGACACAGTTAGTGTGAATGATGGAAACTTAATGAGCACACAGACTCACACACAGATGTTTGTGTGCAGCACCAATGAATCAGTTTATAAATGCACAATTGTTGACCAGCTTCACCTTTTAACATTTTAATTGAAGGTTCTGTTTGTGGTATTTTTTAGCATCCTGTTGACGCCAGTCTATTTTGCATTGGGGATTGAGTTATACGCACTTGAAAGTGTACGGTAGTCATTGATTGTGAATGGATATGCCTGATGGAGTTTTCATGTTTTGGGTTCTAGATTCAATACAACTCGAGCTCTATTGACAGCATTTTGGCATGCTGATGGCTGCTAGTGAACTATGGGGATAATAATTCTAGAGGGTTTAAAAGCAGAAGTGTGAAGCATGTGTTTTTATTAAAGCACTTATATTAATTGTTTTGTACCAAAATGAACATAATTTGAGCTGTAAATTATCAAAATTACCTTTCCTGCTGTAGGCAGATGAACTGGTTCTGGTTGTTTTAAGAGGTGCACCAATATGGGAATTTTGGCAGATACTGAAAACCAAAAATTTGATCTACGTTTTTACTAATTATCCTCCATAAAACGCTTGCCTAAAAAGTCAAGATCAATATGTACTTCAAATGGCATCCCTTAATCTTACCCCACACCTAAACTTAAAGCTGCAGTCCGTAACTTTTTGTAACTTTTTGTAAAATGATCCAAAATCAATTTTTGAGCAAGTACATAACCAGTCAGTGTTCAAAACTATCTCCTTACCTTAGCTCGATTCACAACGGTAAGCTTGTAATAATGTTTTATAATAAGAGCAGTACTGGTGGGTTTCCGCTGGAAATTTGAGCATGCAGTCATTCGTCTTTGTGTCATTACGTCACGTCTGTAAACAGAAAGGAAGGAGTCCCAGCTAGTAGCTATATCATGTGAGGATGCTGCTTGTAGCGTATCATTTATAGCCTTTTCTCACAGCAGCTGGAATAATTAAATTTATCATTTTGATGGCGGATTGTAATCCAGAAAGGTCTAAATGACAATCTTCAGTGACAACTGGAGATTCATCCATATTCAAAAGCAAAACACGTCGGACTGCGGAGTGGCTACAGAAATTGAAATCTACAGGTAACGTTACACATAGTCACGCAATGCTGATGTTGTTAACATTAACAATTTGAGAACAAAGTATAACAGTAATAATAATTTGCATGGTTTGGCATGATCTGAGCTAAGCGATGGTTAGATTTAATCACCATTGGCAGCATGATTTATTGTAGGCCTAATGCTTTTTTCCTCAGTTGGTCAGAACAAAAGTGGCAGACATGTTACTTACTTGTTCAGATGACATTTTCCGGTGAAAATTCTTATTTTGGTCATACTTCCAAGACGTACAATCTGTACAGTACAGTATCCACACCGATGTGGTGACTGACAGCAAACATTAGATTCATCCGCACGGAGGAGCCGTGCCGATGCACAACGCACGTAACAATAATAATTCTGCATATAACTGCAATTGCAGGTTTCAAACAGAAATGGCGACAAAGAGGCAAATCTTACAGACTGCAGCTTTAACCACTACCTTACTAACTATTAATAAGCAGTAAATTAGTTTGAGTTTGTTGAGGCAAAAGTCATAGTTAATAGTGAATATATGTTAATGAACAAAAAAATCTTTAAAATTAAAACAGGTACAACCTCAGAAAACTGCAAAAATCTTTCTCATCCAAATATAATTTATCCAATCTAGGCCAACTACCACTGGAATAAGAAAATATGCATTCTTATGGCCATCTTTCTTTTGAAAAAAGTTAAATGGAAAGCCTAAGTTTCAGGCAATTTTAAATTTGTGATTTCCAGTCTTGGAATAAATGTAAAAATTCTAAGGGTCATGGAAATTTCTTTATTAAACTTACATTTCTACATATATGTTTAAGCTAAATCTTCCATTAAGCTGCTTTCAAATCACAGCCTTATTGTAATTTTTTGGACTTTCATACACAAATAAGTGTTTAACTAAAGGCTGGAATACACTACACTACTTTTAAAATCTGGACAGATTTTAAACACGACCCATCATACACTTGCAGAGATTGTTTGTGGTTACAGAAGGAAACACTGGCCATCATACACTAAACGATTGAGGATCACACACTAGCAGACTTCCAGGTTGTTCCAAACACAACATGCACCTTGTTTCAAGGAGACACATGATAAATGAAAACAATGTGTTCTCAAATCGGCTCAAAATATCAAAAATGTCTGATATACTCTGACTAGATGGAATTACAGTCTGAAGCTAAAAATCAGAGTGTGCCCATATACACTACGTGAGTTTCTGTGAAATCTGTCGGCTCAAACCTGAAGACTGACTCAGCAACTATAGCGTTGACTTGTCCAGACTGTAAATGTGTATATTCCAACCTTACCGTTGTCACATTTTGTGACAACATTATTATCTCCTCACTACGAAGGAGAACACAGTCTTTAATCAAAAACCCAAAAATAATGAACAGGAGATCAATCAGAAAACAATAGCATAACCACATTACAACTGAGACAACACAGAACAAAGAACAGAGAAAACTAAGGGTGCTTCTCATTTCTTATTTGTGCATCCTCATTTCCTTTCCTCACGTCTCAGCTCCACCCCCATAAAATGTGAGGGGAGGATGCAAGAAAAGAAAATGAGGACTGAGGAATCGAAGGAAATGTTATTTGTATATTGGAATGTTCTAGAAACACTCGAGCGTCACTTCAAAGCGTCATCAGCTGCGCTCAAAAACGGCTGTTTTCTTGGTCGCTAGACCAAGAAAACAGCCGTCTTTGAACCTCTCTCACTGTACGACATAGGACCACCGATTAAGAGCCACGATCACAGAAATCGCCATGATGGTTTCACAATGGCAAACTTTCATCTGGGACAGCCAAAAATCGTGCAGTGTATCCCGGGCTTAATCTTTTTCTATTGGTTTTCATCCCTTTGAATGATAATAAATGCATTGATCTTGTTCATTTGTATTACTTTGGTGTACTGACAGTATCATTTTATATAATTAGTGTACATAGAAATCTGTGAAATGCTTGTAGTGTACTACAGAGCCTGGGAAGTCACCTTTAGGAGAAAAAAAGACATTTTGCATTACCCCTTCTGTTTATAAACTGTACTCACAGATTCTTAAATTGTTCCCTCGGTTTAACAAATCATGCCCACAGATTAATAAACCATGCCCACGAATTTCCAATCCATATGCACTCAGATTTGTAAACCGAGGGAACAATTTAAAAATCCGTGAGTATGTTTTATAAACTAAGGGGACAAACTGCCATGGATTTGCAGGTCTTGTTGTTTTTTTTATTTTTGTTGTTGTTGTTTTTTTCCTCCTACAGGTGAGTCCCTGGCTCCTTAAAATCCAATTGATCATTGTGCAAAAAACATAAAGCACAAGCTTTTGTGTCAGGTTGTTATGTTGTAGTGCTTAACATAACAGTATAATTGTGTGTATTATTCTCTATGTGAGATCCACCAATCAGAGAGGTTCCCGAATCTCAATCGATTTTTTGATTGGTTACAATGAATGGAGAATATCTCAAATGTCACGGGTTCATGGGATGCTAATGATTATAATAATAACAGCTAATAAATCCTATGGTGTTGAAGAATAAATTGAGGCTTATGCTCCTTGGCTGACTGAAGGTTGTCATGGAAATGTATTTTGTATTGATGTTTGCCAATAGAAAAAATCCTGGAGTAAAATGTATTTTGTATTGAAAGTACACTATCCCAGTCTATAAAAAGCAAGACACACATAATTCTTATTAAATTGTTGTCTATTTCACCCTGTCCCCACTATAAATTAAAACCTAGAATTTAAGAAGATAAGACAGTTTGATGTATTCAACTTAATACACAAATCGATTCAAAACAAAGAGTTGAACTGGGATTGGGAGAACTGGGAGCTTGTTCTGTTATTGTGCCACACATCCATGAGTACAGTTTGAAAAACCAAAGGCACGGTTTAAAAATCTGAGCTCACTGATTGGAAAGTCAACTGTATGGTTTATTAAAAAGTATGATTTGTTAAACCAAGGGAACAATTTAAACTGAGGGGATGAATTGCAAAACTGTGGCCACAGATTTGCAGTATTTATTTTTTTCCCCTCCTACTAGGTGACTTCCCAGGCTCAGTAGTATGAGAGCCAGCGCCAACGGAGCACTAAAGAGGGAGCGATGATGTAACGCAAAATGTCCCCAGCTAGAAAAACATATGGCCAGTTCAAATATTTGTCGAACTGCAAACAAACATGTTACTACAACTATGAAACTGAAAACAACTGAGCAAATACAGATGGCAGAGCATTGAATAATATTACTACTTGAAACTAAAAGGAAAATTGCCTAGGCCAACATATTTGAGAATTCAACTAAACGATGTCCATGAAATAAACATGTTTTAAACCACCAGGTACATCTTAGATGCGCAATTTTAGCGGTTTTGCCATGAATACATACAAGTTACTATGATACCACCACCCCCAAAAGTAATTAGATACCGTTTATCAGATGCATAATTGTATGGTAAGTTAGAACAGCCTGAACTGCAACCGGTCCGGTGACATACAATACCAATACAGTGAAATAATCAACTGACTACGACCAATTATCTAGCCCTCTTAACATAAACAAAATACTTCATAATACCTTGAGCCTACTCACTTACCCCTTTAAGAAAAGAGTTTCCCAGAATGCTTAGCTGTTGAGTGCTGATTAAGCATGTTAGCATGAGTGATGTAAGCATGTGTGACACTAACAGTAAACACTATCAGTAAACAGACATAAACACAGCGTACTGATACAAAGTACTGATACAAGTTGTTCCGACTGGCACTAAGACCCAGCAAAAGCTTTAGATTGCTGATGAAGTGATCGCCATATTTAAACTGTGAGTGAAAAAAAAAAAGAAAAGAAAAGAATCAAAAGCAAAAGAATGGGTACACCTGCTGAACTGCCCTACTTTCCAAGATTTGCAACTCCTTGAAAATCAAGGCATCATAGAAAAAGTATCTATGAGTATCTAACTTCAAGGGTCTCAAGCCTAAAAATCCAGAGAAGATAAACATTTGTGTTGATATGCCATTGCCAAACATCTTTCAAAATATCATTCAACTGGTCCTGCAAGGAATCCCTGTAGTCAGAAATTTCAGTGACGACATCCAGGTACAGCATATGGCACTACAACAGATGCCCACAACAGATCTCTTGAAGCAGTACTTCAAAGATTGCATGAAAACAATCTAACAATCAACAAGGACAAATGGGAATTTCACAAAACATCCTTGGAGTTCCCTTTCAGTCGATCACGTTCAACATTACGTCAGAACAGTACTGACGAATGGGTCACGGCCAAGAGCCCAATCACTTTTGAGTGGTAACAAAATGAGCCAATGGTACACCGAGTACCTTGGTCTGTGGACATTGCATCGCGATCTCCACCCCGCTTTGTGGGTATATAAGGAGCAGCACGAGCCTTCAGTTTGTGTTGGTGTGACAGCGCGTCCCAGCGGAGATCGTTTAGAGCTTCCTACTGCTGATTCCAGTCTCTGCTTCTCCCCTGGGCGCTTCAGCACTACTTAAAGAACTTTTTTCTCTTTTTTCAAGTCACCTTTATTTATATAGCGCTTTTTACAATGTAGATTGTGTCAAAGCAGCTTTACATTGATAACTGGTACATTATTTGGCTGCACAGCAGCTCTTAAAAGAATAGTGTCAATGCAGGCAGATCAAAGAACTGTTGAATTTCAAATGTCAAATCAAATGTCAAGTGTCCCCAACTAAGCAAGCCAAAGGCGACAGCGGCAAGGAACCCAAACTCCATCAGGTGACATCAGGTGGCAGACAATTGGCAAATAGGTGTTTAAATGGAGAAAAAAACCTTGGGAGAAACCAGGCTTAGTCGGGGGGCCAGTTCTCCTCTGGCCAACAGTGCTTTGTTACGATTCAGGTAGCTATCATAAGTCCGACAGGATCGCAACATTCAAAGTATTTATTCCAGTTCCATCCAATTGAGGATCGTATTCATCACGGCGGTATGGACGGTTGTTGAGGAACTGTGTCGTGGCTGTCGTGTCTATGAGGCCCTCAGAGTGGATGATCTAGTTGACTCAATCTCTGCTGATACTTCAGGGCTGCGTTGTGGTTGTGTCAAGGTGCAGGTCCTTGGTCTCACCTGGATACGGCCCGGATCCGGTTGACTACGGTGAACCTCGGGATAACCAGAAAGACTAATATTAGCGTAGATGCCATTCTTCTTCTGATGTAACGAGTACATCAGGTGTTATAGGAAGTGTTCCTGGTTCCGGCTGACCTAATTTATGCAGCCTAATAATCCTTTAACAGATTTGAAAATATAAATTGGTAATGTGTTATGTGTATGCCAGGTTAAAGAAATGCGTTTTTAGTCTAGATTTAAACTGACAGAGTGTGTCTGCTTCCCGAACAATGCTAGGAAGATTGTTCCAGAGTTTAGGTGCCAAATAGGAGAAGGATCTACCGCCTGCGGTTGATTTTGATATTCTAGGTATTATCAGCTGGCCTGAATTCTGAGATCGCAATAGACGTGAAGGACTATAATGAATTAGGAGCTCGCTCAGGTACTGGGGAGCTAAACCATTTAGTGCTTTGTAAGTAATTAGCAAGATTTTAAAATCTATACGATATTTAACAGGAAGCCAATGCAGTGTTGACAGAACTGGGCTAATATGGTCATACTTCCTAGTTCTAGTAAGAACTCTAGCTGCTGCATTTTGTACGAGCTGTAGTTTGTTTAACAGGCGAGCAGAACAACCACCCAGTAGAGCGTTACAGTAATCTAGCTTTGAGGTCATGAACGCATGAACTAACTGTTCTGCATTTTTCATTGAGAGCATATGTCGTAGTTTAGATATATTTTTAAGATGGAAGAATGCGGTTTTACAGATGCTAGTAACATGGCCTAGAAAGATTGGTATCAAAGAGCACACCCAGGTTCCTAAGTGACGACGAAGACTTAACAGAGCAGCCATCAAGTGTTAGACAGTTTTCTAGGTTATTACGTGAAGAAGTTTTTGGTCCAAAAATTAGAATCTCTGTTTTTTCTGAATTTAGTAGTAGGAAATTACTGGTCATCCAATTTTTTATATCAGCTATGCATTCTGTTAATTTTGTGAATTGGTAAGTTTCGTCAGGGCACGAAGAAATATAGAGCTGAGTATCATCAGCGTAACAGTGAAAACTAACGCCATGCTTCCTAATGATATCTCCCAAGGGTAGCATGTACAGAGTGAACAGCAATGGTCCTAGTACTGAGCCTTGCGGTACTCCATATTGAACTTGTGATCGATATGACATCTCTTCGTTTACTACTACAGACTGATAACGGTCAGATAAGTATGATTTGAACCATGACAATGCAATTCCACTAATGCCAACATAATTTTCGAGTCTATTTAAAAGAATATTGTGATCAATAGTGTCAAATGCAGCACTAAGATCCAGTAACACTAATAGAGAGATACAACCGCGATCTGATGATAAGAGCAAATCATTAGTAACTCTAATGAGAGCAGTCTCAGTACTATGGTACGGTCTAAATCCTGACTGGAAATCCTCACAGATACTATTTCTTTCTAAAAAGGAACATAGTTGTGATGATACTACCTTTTCTAGTATTTTTGACAGAAAAGTGAGATTTGAGATCGGCCTGTAATTGACTAATTCTCTAGGATCAAGTTGTGGTTTTTTAATAAGAGGTTTAATAATAGCCAGCTTAAAAGTTTTCGGTACGTATCCTAGTGATAAAGATGAATTGACGATATTAAGAAGAGGATCTATAACCTCTGGAAGCATTTCTTTCAATAGCTTAGTCGGTATAGGGTCTAACATACCCTACAGGAAGATTATTTATAAAGCGATCTTTAGTGGTAGAAGTGATGGTTCTACCATATTTATGGCATGGAGGCAGTTTAGCCGCCTTGACTAAATGTAGTATACACGAGACTAGATAATGATCTGAGATGTCGTCACTCTGCTGCAGAATTTCAACAGCATCAATATCGATTCCATGTGACAATATTAGATCTAAAGTATGATTACGACAATGAGTGGGTCCTGACACATGTTGTCTAACACCAATAGAGTTTAGAATATCTGCAAATGCCAATCCTAATGCATCTTTTTTATTATCTACATGGATATTAAAATCACCTACAACAAGGACTTTATCTGCAGCCAATACTAACTCCGACAGAAAATCAGCAAATTTTTTGATAAAGTCTGTATGGTGTCCTGGTGGCCTGTATACAGTAGCCAGCACAAATGTCAACCTACATAATGTTACGTAAAGTACCATCACTTCGAAGGAATTATATTTGAAAGACTTTTGACTAATACTGTAAATATTACTATAGATTACAGCAACACCTCCCCCTTTGCCTTTCTGACGGGCATTGTGTCGATAATCATAACCTTGAGGACTAGACTCATTTAAAGTAATGTAATTGTCCGGTTTTAGCCAAGTTTCTGTCAAACACAGCACATCTAGATTATTATCTTTGATAATATCATTAACAATAAGTGATTTTGAAGAAAGGGATCTAATATTTAACAACCCGAGAGCCAGTTGCTCTGGCTCCCGGCAAACATGTGACTATGGTGGCTGGTGTCTCTATTTTCACGTTCCGTGTAATAGAATCGCCAATAACTAGGGCACTTTCAACAGGATTCTCAGTGGGTGTATCACTGAGTGGGGAGAACCTGTTTGATGTTCTTATTGGAACGGAAGAGTGGTGTTTTCCGCAGCTAGGCCGCCTCACCGTTACCCAAGTGCCCTGCTGCACGGGCTCTACAGCCGAAACCGAACAATGTACAGAGTTCACTAAGCTAGTTGCATCCAAAACAGTATCTGAAGCCCTTGCATTCTTACTATCCTCGATTAAAGTTTGGATGCGTGTCTCTAATTCTGAGATTCTCTCTGTCAGCCTGACTATTTCCCTACATTTATGACATGTAAATCCCTCGTCGCTGACAGAGAGAGCTATGGTGAACATGTGGCAAATGGAACAGGTAGCAATGCTGGGAGAGGATGACATGACTCACCGTGTTTGTAGACTGATCCGACTTACCACAGCTGTTTGAAGAACGCGTTGAAAAAGGAGCGCGCGAGAGACTGTTAACAAGTTAACAAGCTAGCACTGCAAATGCAAATGCGTTGTAACAGCGATTTAAATTAAAAGATTACAAGCTAGCGACGTCAGATTAGTGTGGTAGGCAATATTACATATAAGGTAATAATAAAAAAATAAAATAAAAAAATAAGCAACAATGAATAAAAGAGATTCAAAACAAAGCTATACGGAGTTACAGACGCAAACCAATCTGAGCAGCGAGGCAGACAGGAGCAATCGAGAGCTGAGGAAAACACGCTGAGGCATTGACAGAGCATACACGGGTGTGAGTTCACATCTTTCTAAATTTCATTCCGCCCGTGTGTTTCTGGGCTCGGTCAATATATGGCTCCGTCTGACGGTCACGAGTGCTGTCTCACGTGTCTGGGCTTTTAGCACGCTGAGGCTGCGTTTGTGGACCATCACGGTGTTAAGATTGAGACTCTCTCATTCGGGGCTCCAGTGGATGACCAAATGTCAATTGCCACAACACAAGGCGGGCTTGAGTCCTTGGGAGATGAGGATTTGGCTGCGTTGCCTCCCTCTGGGATGCCAGCGTTGCCCGAGTCTGATCCCGAGCTGACGGCCATGCTTTCCTGGGCAACTCAGAGCATCGGGCCCAAGTGGAACCCTCGACCGTGTCCTGAGCACTCGAGGCTGGAGCCCTCGATTATGATGCAGCTGTGTCCTCAAAGCGCCTCCACCTGGCATGGCGATCCCAAGCACCCGTCCAAGGCCTGTAAGTTCTCGTCCACACTTGTGGGCAAGGCTTACAGAGCTGCGGGTCAGGCCTCTTCGGCGACGCAGTCGAGAGTTTTGCCAAGCAATTTTCGGCGACCCAGAAGCAATCTGAGGAGATTAAACACATTCTGCCCCGGCGGCCTGCTGCTGCCTTCACACTGCTGCCGGCCCAGCCACCTCAGCCTGCTCGTTGCAGAGGGCGCCCCCCTGGTTACGACCAATCCTAGACTTGCATGCCTTGAACAGAGCTCTTCACAGAGCTCTTCAAGATGTTAATGCCCAAACGCATTTTCGAATGCATTGGTCCTAAGGATTGGTTTGCAGTGATCGATTGTATTTTCATGTCTCCGTCCTTCCTCGACACAGACCATTCCTTCGGTTTGCTTTCGAGGGGCAGGCATACCAGTACAAGGTTCTCCCATTCGGGTTGTCCCTGTCTCCCCTCGTCTTCATGAAGGTCGCGGAGGGAGCTCTGGCTCCTCTCAGGGAACAAGGTGTCCATATTCTCAACTATCTCTACGACTGGCTGATTCTAGCTCACTCTCGAGAACAGTTATGCGAGCACAGGGATCTGGTGCTCAGACACCTCGCCCATCTGGGCCTTTGGGTCAACTGGGAAAAGAGCAAACTCTTCCCTGTGCAGAAGATCTCTTTTCTCGGTATGGAAATAGACTCGGTCGCCATGTTCGCGCATCTTACGAGCGAGCGCGCTCAGTCACTGCTGAACTGCCTGAGTCAATTTGAGAGCAGGAGAGCGGTCCCACTGAAACTGTTTCAGAGGCTCCTGGGGCATATGGCATCCCCAGCGGCTGTCGTACCGCTCGGTTTGCTTCATATGAGACTGCTTCACCACTGGCTTCAAGGCCGAGATGGGCATGGCAACACGGCACTAGCAGTACAGCTTGCACCGCTTCAAGCCCCTGCTGAAGGACAAGCACGTTATAGTCCGCACAGACAACACTGCGACTGTAGCGTACATCAACTGTCAAGGTGGTCTATACTCCCGCTGCATGTCGCAACTCGTTCACCATCTCCTCCTATGGAGTCAGAAGCATCTGAGGTCGCTTCGTGCTGTTCACATCCCAGGCAAGCTCAATCGTGCAGCTGATGAGCTCTCACGACAGCAGTCTCACCCCGGGGAATGGAGACTCCATCCCCAGTTAGTTCAGCTGATTTGGGAACGCTTCGGAGATGTTCAGGTAGACCTTTTTGCCTCTCCAGACACTTCTCACTGCCAGTTGTTTTACTCTCTGATCCTGGGCACCCTCAGCATGGATGCTCTGACACACAGCTGGCCGTAGGGTCTACCCAACTATGTGTTTCCCCCAGTGAGACTTCTCGCACAGACATTGTCCAAGATCAGGGATGACGAGGAGCAGGTCCTCATGGTTGCGCCCTATTGGCCCAGCCGGACCTGGTTCTCCAAACTTGTACTCCTCGCAACAGCCCCTCCCTTGCCAATTCCTCTGAGGAAGCACCTTCTTTCTCATAGAGGGGACACCCTCTAGCACCCGCATCCCGATCTTTGGAACCTGCATGTGTTGGTTCTGGACGGGATGCGGAATGTTTAGGTACCTTGCCACCTCAGGTGGTAGCTACCATCACTTCAGCTAGAGCCTCATCTACTAGACAGGCCTACGCTTTAAAGTGGAACCTCTTCGTCACTTGGTGTTCTTCTCGTCAAGAAGACAGAGCTGAAATTTCTATCTTTAAAAACTGCGCTCCTGAAGGCTTTGGCTTCAGTTAAGAGGGTCGGGGACCTGCAGGCATTTTCAGATGACGAAGCCTGCCTGAAATTCGGGCCGGCTAACTCTCATGTGATCTTGAAACACCGGCCTGGATATGTGCCAAAAGTTCCCCCCACTCCTTTTAGAGATCAGGTGGTGAACTTGCAAGCGCTGCCCTCGGAGCAGGCAGACCCAGCCCTGGCGCTGCTCTGTACAGTACGTGCTCTCCGCACTTATGTAGACAGAACTCAGTGCTTCAGGACCTCAGACCAGCTCTTTGTCTGTTACAGAGGCCAGCAGAAGGGGAAGGCTGTCTCCAAGCAGAGGTTATCCCACTGGATAGTGAATGCTATAGTCTTGGCTTACCAGGTTCAAGACCTGCCATGCCCCCTAGGGGTGAAAGCTCACTCAACCAGGAGTGTTGCTTCCTCTTGGGCACTGGCGCCTCACTAACAGACATGAGAGCTGCGGGCTGGGCGACACCTAACACATTTCTGTGTAGAGCCCGTGTACTCGCCCCTTCAGGCCAGTAAGTAGGACCTGCTCTGTGTCAATTCGCTTGCTGCAACATTTCACTCCACAGACTGGATGTGTGCGCTTTTTTCCTCAGGTGAGTTCCACAGTTCAGAACCCTGGATTCCTCCAGCACTGTTGATGTCTACACTTGTGTGCATGCCCTGTCGATCAGCCCCTGCAGACTAGGTGCCCCATGTTTTGTGATTTCCCTCCTGGGCAATCCCATGTGTGTATTTCCACTCAGTGCATTCTGTGTTAAGTGTAGCCCTTCACTCGTGCTAGGCCTCACAACAGGGTGCTAGCGCTTACACAGGTCGCTGGAAGACAGCCATTGTGGCGTTTTGGAAGAGACCCCATTTGTCAGTACTGTTCTGATGTAACGTTGAACGTGACTGACTGAAATGGAACGTCTAGGTTACGTATGTAACCCTCATTCCCTGAAGGAGGGAACGGAGACATTACGTCCCTTTGCCACAATCGCTGTTCCGCTGAACGGCCGGGTCACATTGAATGCGAGGATGCTCACACTGCTCCTTATATACCCACAGAGCGGGACGGAGATCGCTGTGCAAATTCCACAGACCAAGGTACTCGACGTACCATTGGCTCATTTTGTTACCACTCAAAGGTGATTGGGCTCTCGCGCGAGACCCCATTCGTCAGTACTGTTCTGACGTAATGTCTCTGTTCCATCCTTCAGGGAACGAGGGTTACATACGTAACCTAGACGTTCTTCAGATATGTGTTTTCCAATCGTGGCATCGCATCCGACCCCAAAAAAATGAGGCAAGGACCTGTATGCCACCTCCACAAACTCAGAGTGAGGTGAGAAGCCTTCTAGGAATGGCGAATTACAGTGCAAGGTTCATTCCTGACTACTCTTCAATCACACAACTTTTGAGGTAACTCACAAATAAAGACTCTGAATGTTTTTGGGGTAAAGAGCAAGCAGATGCACTGATGTCTCTCAAAGAAAGACAAATCAATGCCCCTTTGATGAGCTACTTTCACCATGAAAGAGAAACCAATGTCATTGTCGATGCCAGTCCAGTTGGCCTTGGCGCTATCTTGGCACAGAGAGACAAGAACACTAAACACACACATATCTCAGATTGAAAGAGAAGCTCTTGCCATCGTTTGGAGCTGCGAACACTTCCATCTCTATGGTGCCGAATTCAACATGACCACAGACCACAAAACTCTATAGCTAATCTTCAACAATCCTAAATCAAAACCGCCAGCATAAATTAAAAGATGGGCGCTCAGGCTCCAACCTTACAAGTACAAGGCAATTTATAAAGGACAAATCCAGCTGACTATACTTGCCACTTACAGCAACTCCACATGTCCTCCATCTCGGATGATGTTGACACAGAAATACACATCAACTTTATTAATATTAATGCAATCCTTAAAGCCATGACGATGGAGGAAGTAAAGACTGCAAAACCAAAATATAGCCTCAATTTACCTCAGAGTCTGATCTGAAATCATTCTACAATGTCAGAGAGGAGCTTACTGTACTCGATGACAGGAGTGTACTTCTGAGAGAACATTGCATTGTCATGCCCAGGGCCCTGCAACACAAAGCACTTGAACCCACACTTGAACAGCTGCTGAGAGAAAAAGTCTGGTTCCCAGGAATAGACAAGCAGGCGGAACGACTAATAACAGCATACATTCCCTGTCAAGCATCAACTGCTCACAACAAACTACTGGGACATTCCCAACTGAACTACTGTTTGGCAGACCCATAAACATCAAATTAGCAGCCTTATGCAGTCTAGTGACTAACGATACACTTTGTCGCACAGATAGTTCCAAAAAGGAGCAATATTCTGACTACAAGAAGAAAGCATGGTAACACTTTATTTTAGGGTATTTTAACTAGTTGCTTATTAGCATGCTTATTACTAGAATATTGGCTGTTTATTAGTATTTATTAAGCACATATTAATGCCTTATCCTGCATGGCCCTTTGAAAAGTAACATTTTAAACAATATCTCAATGAACACAAAAACAATTTCCAAAATGTTGACAAGACTAAGTTTTATATAACATCTGTTTAACTTATACCATGAAAGTAAGGTTAATATAACTTAGAGAACAAAATTTTCAGTTTTACTCAAATTAGGGTGATGCAAAAATGAGTACACCCCACTGAAAGTCTTTGGAGCAAAGCCAAATTTTAGACTACAAATGTCTAATTTAACAAGAATTCAACCACAGGTGAGTCTAATTATTCATTACACAGGTGTCCAGCAGACAGTTGACTATAAAAGGGTGTTAAAACGCCTTCCCATTTCACGCTGTCAGCAATGGCACCACATGGAAGAGAAATGTCACAAGACCTGAGAAAGAAAATAATTTCTTTACACCAGAAAGGTGAAAGCTACAAGAAGATCAGCAAAGCTTTACTTATCAGTCAGAATACTGTAGCAAAAGTGGTACAAAAATTTTAAAAAGATGGAACTGCAACCATCTCACAGAGACGTCCAGGTTGTCCATGGAAGTTAACACCTCTATAGGAGTGTCTTCTGATGAGAAGGGTTGAAGAAAATCGGCACGCAAGTTCACTGCAGTTATCTAAAGAAGTAGAAAGCCAAACTGGGGTGACTATTTCCTGTGACACAATACGGCAAATAGCATACATGGGTGCCGTCCACAAAAGAAGCCTCTCCTAAAGCCCAGGCACAAAAAAGCCTGCCTAGAGTTTGCCAGGGCCCATGCTGACAAAGATGAAGACTACTGGGACTCTATACTCTGGAGTGCTAAGACCAAGATAAATGTTTTTGGAACTGATGGCTTCAAAACTGTATGGCGTCGCAAAGGTGAGGAATACAAAGAAAAATGCATGGTGCCTACAGTGAAACATGACAGTGTCCTTATGTGGGGCTGCTGGTGTCGGGGAGCTGCATTTCATTGATGTCATCATGAATTCACAGATGTACTGCTCTATTCTGAAAGAGATGCTACCATCACCCTACCTTTCAGTGAAAATTCAAGATGGACTTAAAAACCACATCATAAAAACCACATTATAGATACATTTCGATTAGATTACTAATCATCCACATGGGCTATTAGTGCTTGGACCCTGATGATTGCTGCTTGAGGCTATATTTTCATTTTGAAGTCTTCTGGCTATGCTTTTGAAACGTTGTTTGATGTTTATTCCAGTGCGCTTTGCCCCATTGTAAGTGTATTACTGTTTTGCTTGTTTTTACAAACTGATGCTGTCGATCAAGCTTGACATGTTGAACCTGGACAGGTTGTAAAAGAACTAGTATAATTAAAAACATACCAGTCACACAGTGATATAGAGAAATGTTTTTTCTATTTCCAACATAAATTCCTTCAAAATCTTTTTCCTACTGTAGACTTTTTTTTTTTTTTTTTTTTTAACTTTCTTTGAAGTACTTTATTTATGTCAGCTGCATTAAAAAAGTTAGAGATGCACCAAGAAATGTTGCAGATATCGATTAGATAATTAAACGCATTTTTACTGATTATCCTACATAAAACCTCAAAAACCCAAATCATGTACAACAAAAACAGGTCCTCGATCTCACCTGGATACGGCCCGGATCTGGCTGACTACGGTAAACCTCGGGATAAACAGAGAGACTAATATTAGCGTAGATGCCATTCTTTTTCCCACTGTACACTGTGTTTTTTTTGTTTTGTTTTGTTTTGTTTTGTTTTGTTTTTTCCCAAACTTTCTTTGAAGTACTTTTTTTAATTTTTTTTTTTTTTTAGGTGAGCTGCTTTTTTTTCAGAAAAATCCTAACAAAAAGACAGCCCTGGAGCTGTTTGTTCAGGATGGAGACAATGAGGAATGAAAACAGGGGGTCGGCCAGTCCTTTTAAACGGAGGAATCAGCTAGACCTGCACTCCGCCACCCTACATCCGCCTCTCTGCATCTTTCTCATTCTCTCAGGCAAAACAAAAGCAGCACTGCTGGGGCCTCAATCCATCCAGGAGGGGTTGATTCAGAGATGAAGAATGCCTTGAGGATACAGAGAAATGTGTTGCGTAATCCTCCAGGAATAGGGGAAGAGAACGGGGAAGTGGGGGCCTTTTTCCTCTATTTCTCTCTGCTCCTCTTTCTCACACACCCACATTTACACCTGGCTTGGTCCTCATAGGATAGATATTCTTAGAAAAAGCACTCAGATGTCCTTACAGTGCTGCTTCTCAGGAATTTTTTATAGCTCGGAGGTTAATTGTTCATAGATAGATGTCCTGGGTATGATTTAATTTACTTTTCATTGCAGACTTTGATATCTTGGCAAATCTGAGTACAGTTTGAGACATTGTTGAGATCTTTTTTAAAAATCTTGAAAAGAAAAACAATCCAAGGACACATAACAAATATCCATTTGCCTCTTTATTTAGCCTCTTTACTGTCTAGAAGAAACTATTGATATATTAAACGGATATCATTTGTAATTTTTCTTTCCTATGGCGCAAAATTAGATTATCATTTAAACCAGAAATATCAGACCAAACAATGCCTGAAAACATGGTACTTCCTCTCCTGCTGCTTTTATCAATGCAGAGCTCTAACATTCTTAAAATATACCAAAAGTGGCGTTCTCAAATAATTCGTCTTCCTACGCGTCTTCCATCTCCCCAAGAGTCATTTGATTTATCTGACTTCTACTCCGTTCCTCACCTCCTTATGGCCCAGTGGCGGTCTGAGGGTGGTTACTGCTGAGGTGGGGCTCTGCTGTGTCAGACAGACAGTAGTTGATGATTTGAGGAGCTCTGACCCTGCAGCTCTAGCTTATTTGTGTCTCTCCTCTGAGCTTTCGGATTCATCATACCAGCCCCCTTTTACCTCAGCTTTGTTCACCACCTGTATTTATTGTCCTTTTCCAGCCTTGTCCCATGTAAACAAAGGCAAAAAAAAAATACAGATGCAGCTAAGCTGCAGATGCTGCATGACTTTCTTTTGTGGTACACACAAGAAGATGTTTGGCAGAATATTTGCACTGCTACATACAATGAAAGTCAATAAGGACAGATGCTGGTGAGCACCAAAAAGGACAACAAACACCATAAAAGTAGTCCACTTAAAGGGCAGTGTAAGGGACACAGATCAATGTAGCTCAAAGGGAATTATTAATTTCTTTATTTAGGGAATAAAAGAGTCACTTATTTTACGACCGAGCAAATGAATCGTACAGCGTTCATTTGAATGGGGCCGTAACTATCAGCTCTGTAGTGGATATGAATATCCAAACTATAGTGAAAACACTATTTATTAGCAAGGTAACATAGATCGGCAGTTTAAGACATTAAATTCGTGAGCACATAACACAAGACACTTCTCTTTAAAAATATAAACAAGACTTTATTGACTATTCTAACTCAAAATGATGAAATCCCAAGTTTCTAGCAATATATGTACTTCATAAGACCTGATCTGAACGAACCATCAATCATTAATTTAACCCTTCTATCGCTTTTTACACAGGGTTATTAGACTTTATATGAATGCACCAGTTCAGCTAGAATCTGGAGGTATACTTGCATCTGTCGTTTGTGTCTTTAAATGGGGATTGCATTGCATCAAACTGTGTCTTTGGCTTGGAGAAGGGGGTTTCCCAGGTTCGTTGGATTGATGTCTTGGGAAGCCAGTCACATTCTGGTGTGCTGGCGGATGAATGGAGTCTCTCCTGTGGCTGACCTTTGAAGTTTTGAGGCGGGCAAAGACTATAGAGTCGTTGATTAAACTTTGCGGCAAAACTTAACTTTAGAACACGAAACTCTCAACGGAAAAGAAAGGAAACTAAGTAAAAGAAAGAAATGTAAGTGAGACAAGATTAGTTGGATGGATTGAATAAAGCTGTTTGTTCTTAACTTATTTTCATCTCCCAAATCTTGATCAACTTCTGATCTACTCTGGTCTGATTCTTTATTTGTGTCCCGAATTTTTTAACTGAGGTGTTTGTCCAACCTCTTTGAGGAGTTCTGACTAATTAGGTATCATCTTTGATTCAGAGGTGACTTTTCTCCTCCTCTCACCATAAATTACATGTTATCACCTGGTCTCTTGACTTTCCTGCTCTTAGAAGAGAGTACGGTTTAGACATGATTTCTATAAAAAGAATACAATACATTTTACACAGATTTCATTCATGCCATCCTTAAAGTTATTAGAAATTAATCACGCACATAGTAAACAACACACTCTTCCAATGAAGTGTTGGTTCAGAATTCTATGGAATATTTAGTTTGAATGAATCATCTGTAAGATTCATTTGTGTCTGGTTCATCCTCAAATCCTACAGCGGTCACACTACACTTTTCATTCCATTTACTTCCATTCATAGCATTACGAATGCTGAAGACTTGGCAACGCAAGCTCATGTGAAGAAGTTTCGCATTTCGTCGTGTTCCAAAGTTCAAGTTTTATGAACTTTGATCTGCGAATTCTTATCACATGAAGACCTGTGACCAATAAAGGATCAATAAGTCATGTCACGACCTCTTGGCTGAATGCACATTTTTTTCGGTAAAATAAGGTGGATTACATATTTTTACTTTCTGGATTTATTATTATTTGTTATATGTTTAATTTATGTTATGAATTTTAAAAAATAACACTGCGGAGTGACGTCATATCACGACCGTTGCAGTGTCCATAGAAATGTTGCGTGCTCAAAGTTGTAGTGTCTGTTCAAAATCGGATCTGCCCGTCAACTTTAGAATCTTCAGAATGCTTTTAGCCTCCTGAACTGTGCATGTAAATCACGAATCAGCTCCGGCAAGTCCGGGACCAATTGCCCCATTGGCACCTTTGTTACCCCAGTAAAGAAAAACAGAACATATTCTCACCAGCTCCAGAGACTTCAAAGAGTCACCCTGGTGGGACTAAGGGTCATGTGGTCACAGACACTGGCCACAACCCCAATACACACACACATACAGACGCTCACAAACACGCATGGAGATTGTGAATGTACATTTATCCTCCAAATATGACTGTGCCAAAGTGTACCCGTCGCTGTATTTAAAGGTGCATGTATTTATCCCTAGTATATAAGCTTAGCTATGACTGTAGTATTAGTTTTCTTCTAAACGATAAAACTCAAGTATAAACTGTATCTCCCCTTTTATGTCTTTGCCATCTGACAAGTTTGGTCTCATTGTAAAGCTTTCGTTATGCTCTAATTGAAAATGTATGTCACATGACTGTAAAATGCATTCTTCTATTTTTAATGGTACTTTGAAGAAAATGTACTCAGATCTGACACTTCATAAACCATGCAAATTAGGTCATAAATGGAGACAAAGAGTTTGCCCGCCAAAATCGCACCCTCATCATTGGCTGATGTACCCCAGGAGGCGTTCTGGTCTGTTGTCCTTAAAACACAATGACACGCGTCCTTTGTTTGTCTCTCGATTGTCCCTCGCCATTTTCACACACGTCTCTCCCGGACATCTCAGCGACCGCGCTTCCATCACTCTTTTTCTTTATTTTCCGGTTATCTTACTCTTAAAGTTAAACCCTTGTTTGAAAACCCGCCGAAGAACACCTTCTCGGAAAAGGACCAATCGCTTCAGCCGCACGCACCGAAAATCCTGCAGAAACACGAAACGACCACAGCACCTGAACCTATGCAAGTATAGAACCATTCTTTTCAAAGCGTTTTTAAGCTCGATGTGTAAGCTGAGTTTCCTTGCTGGCTCTCAAAGGTTTTAACTGTTCGTAAGCTGCCATCCCTTTGATCACCTCTGTTTTCTTGACTTTACTTTCGCTTTCTATATATGTGTATTGTTTGTGTATGTTTAGTAGTATAGTCTCTGTATCCGTAGTTTCATATATTAAATGCATTATATTCATGCTCGATTGTTTTTTTTGCTCATGCAACAAACCCAGGTCACTTTAACGTTTCAATCCAGTATCCTTGCTTTACGCATTGATGCTAGAATAGGAAGTCTTTCTCGTGGCCAGAGAAAACCCTTCCTTTTATAATCGGCATTGAAGAGCTAATGGTTTGCTGGACAAACTAATAGTTTCTCTAAATTATTATCAAACCAGAACTAATCATATATGTAATTGATTATAATTCGTTGTAATTAATTCACAATATATGTATAATTCCCTCTCGGGTCAGTATATGTATTATAATTAATCATAAAGCTTTATGATTTATTATATTCATATATTTCACCCATAAATGTATTAAATACCTGTACAGAATTGCTACAAAGTCTAGTGTGACCACGGCTTAACGGAAAAGAGCTGCCTACACATTTTTCAAAACATCTTCTCGTGTTCCACAAAAGAATAAACGTAATATTGGAATGAATAAATTCTGACAGAAACTGATGAATTTCTGTACATCTGTAAATTTAGCCAGAAGTCACAATTTAGTGCACTTACATGTACTTGAGATGGCCATGGAGACTGTGTGCTATTCTTCTTTAAAAGCTAAACTAACAGCAACAGTGCTGGAAAGGATGTGGACCCATCATTGAAAGCCCTTTCCATGCTTGTTGACAGTCCAACTACAATGTGTGTGTGTGCGTTTACTATCTCCCACCAGGCAATTAAATGTGTATGAATGTGTTTTAAACGCTTATGAAACGCAAAGTCTATATACATAGTTAATCCCTCAATTACAATTCTGTGTTTCAGCGTGTAAGCAGCTGAGATGTTTTATTAGTCTTAAATACAATGACTCAAAACCATAAATGTACAATTATACTGTCAAAGACTTGTATTTATAGAGGAAATGACATTTTCTATGCTACCAGACAATTTAGGCTCACCGCTACAAGCTGACATGAGTAAGCTTGCTTTCTATTTTATACCACAGAAGCCCAAAATACATCTGGCTTTGTTACAAACTGAAACGTAAGCTACATCAGTGGGCAAATATTGTTTAAACTGATGGAAAACTACCAGCTTGTGTTCTCTCTGAATTTCATCCACTCTCCGCCTCGGTCTTTTGAAGAGAGCAAGGGTGATTTCCTGTCACTGGAAGCTGTGTTTGCTTTTTGAAGTAGGGTCCCAGTGTACTGATGGAGACTACTGTTTTCATAACATTTATACCCCTCCTCTCGCTCTTTCTTTCTGCTCTGATGACATTATCCACCCAACCCCCCATCCCTACACACACAGACTGTCCAGGATGTGACTCCGTGCTTCTCTGCCTCTCTCCCAGCATTCCTGCCCTGCACACACACAAACACACCCGTGAACGCCTCTTGAAGCCCGTGTAGAATTGTGTAAACTAGTAAGTGTTTATTTGACTGTGTATGTGTGTATAATCATGGTCTTAGGGCCACCTGTGATATAAGAGACATGACAGGCATGTGAGGAATGTCAGTCTACATGATTGTGCAGGTCCTTATTCAGAGGAAGATATTAGAATATCAATGGAAGAGCAGAATGCTAAAACAAGTGCTTCAGCTTTGTATATTTAAGTTGATTGCAGTAGTTTCATACAAAGTTCTTGATTATAATTTTAAAACAAAAGATTATTAAAACAATGATGTGTACTTAAATGTGAAACATATATGAAAATGTACTTTCTTTAAGTACGCTAAGGGCCAGATTTACTAAACGGGGCAAATTAGCATGATAGCGCAATTCCGCAAATGCGCCGATGTGAGTGGCAAGTTTTGCACATGATCTACTGCTGACATGCAAATTAAAGAACACAGATGCAGTCAAATCATTTACATAATGACCAACACAATCTACCAAGAGCAGTGCAAATTAGCGTTGCAAAAAAGCAGAGCTGATGCTCATCAGGTGCGGGTCGACACAGGCACAACTTGTTACATGTTACATTGTTGTTTATATTATCATTACCATATATCTAATATTGCCTACCACATTAATCTGACGTTGCTAGCTTTTAATCTTTTTTTTTTTTTTTCCAAATATATTTATTAACATTTTTTGCAGATACAACTTACATTTACACAAGTGAAATAAACCACTGTTCTGCTTTTCTCCCCCCTCATTACAATCCCCCATCCCTAATATCCCAACCATGGCAGCAAAAACCAGAGCAAGTAACAATAACACTGTAACCCTAGCTATTAAATGACACAATTAATGTCAAAAAAAAATATATATATATAAAAAATAATAATAATAATAATAATAATAATACAAAACAAAATACAATAATAAAAAAAAAAGGTTAATTCTCTTCTGCATCTTCAAGTGACAGATCAGTGTTATCAATATAGTTTAACAATGGTTTCCAAATGGATAGAAGAAATTCTGTTGTGCTTAAAGCTGGAAAAAATTTGCTTCTCTATAAAAGGGTCTTTAAAAAGCTTTCATAAAACATGGAAACTGAAGGAGGGGATGCATGCTTCCACTTAAGGAGAATAAGTCTCCTGGCCAATAATGTGGTGAAAGCAACAACCCGTTGCGTTGATGAAGGCAAGTTTGGCTTAAAAGGAATTCCAAACAGAGCTGTTAAAGGGTTTGGATTGGCTGATGTATTAAAGGTTTTTTCAAAAGTATCAAATATTTTAGACCAAAATTCTAACAGTCTTGGACAAGACCAGAACATGTGAGTATGATTTGATGGAGACTATCGGCATCTACTGCAAGCATCACTCCTGTCTGGGTATATTTTGGCTAGCCTGGCATTAGTGTAGTGTGCTCTATAAACAATCTTGCATTGCATCAAACTATGTCGAGCGCATATGGAGGAAGAATGTATTACATCACATATATGATCCCACTCTATTTCAGGTATAGTGACCCCCAGCTTTGTTCCCATATATTCTTGAGTGATTCAGAGGGGTCAGGATTTAAAAAATGAATTGATTCATAAATGACAGAGATTAGCCCTCTTCTATCTTTACTAAGAGAGAGAAGGGTGTCCATTTTTGAATCAGGAGGGAGATTAGGAAACTGGTTGGGAAACTGATTTTGTACAAAATGTCTGACCTGAAAGAAGCGAAAAAGATGAGTGCTGGGAAGATCAAACTTCTTGGATAATTCTGTAAAGAATAAAAATATTCCTTTATCATAAAAGTCCCCGATGGTACTGAGACCCCTTGAGGACCAATCGCGAAAAACTGGATCAGAACGTGATGGCAGAAAAGATAAATTGTTTACAATAGAAGCCAGAATTGATGGTCTGATTAACCCAAAATGCTTCCTAAAATGAATCCATATTTTAAGAGTATTTGCCACCACTAAACTGTCTGAGACATTTTTAATATTTATAGGAAGCTGAGAGCAAATCATAGAATGAAGGGAAAATTTAGAGGATGACAATTCTATTCGGGCCCAGACTGGGTGTTCAGGAACTCTTGGGGAGTTAGTCCAATACAAAAGCTTGCTGATATTACAGGCCCAGTAATACTGCTGAAAATTTGGTAAAGCAAGGCCCCCTTTGGACTTTGGGAGTTCGAGAACAGTTCTCCTAATTCGCACATATTTTCCGCCCCAAATAAATTAATTGGTTGTCTGATTCAGAGTGGTAAAAAACGACTTATTAATAAAAATGGGTACATGCTGAAACAGATATAAAAATTTGGGCAAAATTGTCATCTTAACCAAATTAATATGGCCAATTAGCGATATTGGAAGAGAAGACCATCTCTCTATGTCTGCCTTATAGACATCGAGCAAAGTTAAAGGTTTTTTTTAAAGATGGCTGTAACTGATTTAGTAATAAATACGCCTAAATATCTGAATCCTTCCTGAGCCCACCTAAAGGGGAAAGGATGTTGGGAGAGCATCTCAGCTGCTAAATTGATAGGGAACAGTTCGCTCTTTTCAATTTGTAACCAGAGAATCTGCCAAACTAATTAAAAATCTTGAGGACTGGTGGCAATGATGAAATGGGGTTCGTTATATATAAAAGAAGGTCGTCTGCATAAAGGGACAGTTTATAAGAGGTTCCAAACCGGGTAATGCCTTCAAACTTTTCCTCACTTCGCAGCCAAATGGCCAATGGCTCTATAGCCAAGGCAAATAATAGAGGCGAAAGGGGGCAACCTTGGTGCGTACCTCTGTAAAGGCGAAAGGTTTTAGAATGTGTTGCATTAGTGTGCACAGAAGCTACAGGGGAGGAGTATAATAGTTGAATCCATGCTATAAAATTCAAGCTAAAACCGAATTTATTTAAAAAACAAATACTCCCACTCGACCCCGTTGAATGCCTTCTCAGCATCGAGAGATAACACAACTTCGGCAGTGTTGGAACTTGAAGAAAGGATGGTATTAAAAAGTCTTCTGGTATTATAAAAGATTGTCTCCCAATCATGAAACCTGTCTGGTCAGGGGAAATCACAGCAGGTAACACTTGCTTAAGGCGAAGGGCAAGGACCTTAGACAAAAAATTGGCCTGTAGCTACTGCAAAGCAGTGGATCTTTATCTTTCTTAAGCAATAATGAGATGGATGCCTCAGACATGGGTGTTGGAAGCCAGCCTGACAGAAAAGCTTCATTATATACTCACTGTAGAATTGGGGCTAGAACGGAGGAGAAAGTCTTATAAAATTCGATGGTAAAGCCATCGGGGCCAGGTGATTTACCATTTTGAAGAGAATGAATTGCCTCTTGTACTTCTATGATTGACACAGGTCTGCCCAAATCATCTGTGGAGCCATCAGTAACACAAGGGAATATTAGTTGATCAAATGGGTTTGGGCCCTTCCAAATTTTTGAGTTGCATTCTGAGGAATAAAGATCAGAGTAGTATTTTGAAAAAATCAAATTAATTTCCTCCGGGTCAGAAACTACATCACCCTTAGGAGATTTAATTTTAGGAATCAGCCTAGATGCGCGGACAGTTCGAGATTGAAACGCTAGCAATTTGCCAGCCTTTTAACCAAATTCAAAAAAATGCTGTCTGGCACTCAACATTTGCTTTTCAACTTTGTGAGTTAGAAGTAAATTATAGCCTGAATGAAGTTGAAGACGTTTTTTATAAATTGTGGGTGAAGGGGTTGAAGAATATTGGAGGTCTAGTTTAGAAAGTTGGTCAGATATTTCTGCCATCCTGGAATTCTCAAATCTCCTCAACTGACAGACATATGAAATAATTTGTCCACGTATACAGGCTTTGAATGCCTCCCATAATGTGTTACTGCTTATAGAAACATCGTCATTTATTTCAAAATATATCTTTGTATGAGATGCAAGAAAATCTTTGAAGTTGTTATCAGAAAGTAAATGTGAACTAAATCTCCAATGTTTAAAATAAGTCCTGGCTTGTGGAAACATTAGGTCCAAAGATGTGGGGGCATGATCGGATATGACTATACTATGATAGTCACATGAGCTGACAGAATGCATCATTCTATTATCCAAAAGAAAAAAATTGATCCGCGAATATGAATGGTGAACATGCGAAAAAAAGGAGAAGACTTTACTAGTTGGAAACTTTGATCTCCAGGGATCTGAGAGGCCAATCTGTTTAGTATAGGATTCTAAAAGTTTGGCAGAGTTGGACAACGTGGTATGTTTTAAGGAAGACCTGTCCAATAATCTATTTTGAACCAAATTGAAATCCCCCCCTATAATTATGTGATGACTATCAAGATTAGGGAGTACGGGAAAAAAAATTAACAAAAAATGTGTCATTGTCCCAATTGGGGCCATATATGCATGCTAAGACAACTGGGACTGTTTGTAAAATTCTGGACACAATCACATAACGACCATTTGAATCTGAGACCACCGATTCAGGTTCAAAAGCTATGACCGAGTTCAGTGACCGATCCATACACTCTTAATGCGAGAAATGTCAGAGGTGCGAAGATGGGTTTCTTGTAAAAAAAATTACGTCTCCTCTAAGGGACTGTAAATGTGAAAGGACTTTTTTGGTCTTAACAATATTATTTAAACCTTTTACATTCCAAGAGATAAAACGAATATTTGTATTTCATCTTGCTGTGCTACCAGCCATTTTAATCATGCATAACTATTGCAGTACACTGATCCAAACGATGTTCCGAACAAATAAAAGAAATAAAGACAGAAGAGGGGAAAAAAAGAGAAAAAAAAGAAGTTGAGAAAACACAATAAAAAACAAAACAACAGTCAGCCACCCCTTTAACCCACCCCTGTTCTCCCTTCAAACAAACCAAAAACATACGTATCTCTCCAGATTCCTTATCTTCCTTTTTAACTCCTGTTTTCTACAAACCTTATACTTCCCCCATAAAACATTACCCCCAATCGCGAGAACATCGGAATTAGAATTATTACTGCAAGACATATAAATAAAATGTAAAACTCCTCAAATGACAAAAAGAAAAAAAAATACATAAATGTATTTTTAACAGCACCCCAAGTGTAACTTTTTCAGTCACAATTACTGTATACAACAACTATTCCACTTATATTGTAGTCCAAGGACATTAGGGCCTGTTTAAACCGAACAGGGGCAAAAACAGCTTTTGCTAAACATGACCGCTAGAAAGTGCATTGTAGAACAAACAACCGTGAAAAACTCAAAATAGTGAACAAAATATGACGATTAGAATACGATCAATTTAATCGTTCTCAACTTACATAGTAGTTCCAATGATACAGTCAGTCAGCATCGGGTTGCTTAGAAACGTCACGCTGGTAATCCTACTACCGATTGCCCTCCTCAGCTGAGTTAAACCGCTTCTTGCTTCACAATTCCAATGGCACCATGTCAGTGAACATCAGGTTATTCAGAACTGCCACGCTGGGAATCTAAAAACCGCTTGCCCTCATCTAACTTTTCGAACCACTTGTTGCTCCCTTCTTTGGTCATTATACGAAGCCTCGCCGGATACAAAAGAGCTGGTCTGAATCCCTGTTTGTACATTTCGGCCATGACTTCACGATACCGAGCCCTTTGCTCCATTACCTCGGGGCTGTAATCTTCATAGATGGCGATTGGTTTCCAATGAAACTGTAATTCCCCTCGCTTTTTACGCGCCTCGCGGATGACTTTATCTTTTAGCTGATAGTGGTGAAAGCGGACCACAACTGCTCTTGGTCTTTCCCCAGGCTTTGGTTTGGCAGTGAGGGATCTATGTGCTCGATCCAACTCTGGGGGGAGGACAGTACTTGGTCACCGAAAACTTCAAAAAGTAACTCGGAGAAAAAAGTAGTTGGTCGCGGACCCTCTATTGACTCAGGCACGCCGATGATCCTAATGTTGCTCCGTCTACTCCGGGCCTCCAGATCCGCTGTCTTGGTTTTGAGTTTTGCAGTCAATTTTCACTTCTAAGGTTGAAATTGCAGCCTTGAACTCGGCCGCCAAAGCAGCTCTATGCTCTTCCAGCAAGTCTGTTAGTGCCGCCATAGTCACTTCATTTGGCATCGCGGGCGCCTCGGCTCTCACGTTGGCTTCTTTCTTGGATGTTTTCGCCGTTTAAGTTGCCATTTTAGACGGACAATGTCAGTCAAAAGTCGTCTTACTAGTTTTTGTATGTGTCGAAACTGAATGGGGAAGAGAGACAAACGCGTCTACTCCATTACACTGCTCACCAGAAGTTCCAGCTTTTAATCTTTTAATCTAAATTGCTATCACAACGCGTTTGCATCTCACTAGCTTGTTAACTTGTCATCATTCTCTCGCGCACTCCTTTTTCTACGCGTTCATCAAACAGCTGTGGTAAGTCGGATCAGTCTACAAACACGGTGAGTCATGTCATCCTCTCCTTCTATTGTTACTTGCTCTGCCTGTCACATACATAGTATAGCTTTCTCTGTCAGCGACGAGAGATTTACATGCCATAAATGTAGGGAAATAGTCAGGCTGACAGAGAAAATCTCAGAATTAGAGACATGCATCCAAACTTTAATCGAGGATAGTAAGAATGCAAGGGCTTTAGATACTGTTTTGGATGTGACTAGCTTAGTGAACTCTGTACATTGTTTGGTTCTGGCTGTAGAGCCCGTGCAGCAGGGCAATTGGGTAATGGTGAGGTGGCACAGTCGCGTGAAACACCACTCTTCCATTCCAATAAGAACATCAAACAGGTTCTCTCCACTCAGTGACACACCCACTGATAATCCTGTTGAAAGTGCCCTAGTTATTGGCGATTCTATTACACAGAACGTGAAAATAGAGACACCAGCCACCATAGTCACATGTTTGCCGGGAGCCAGAGCACCTGACATCAAAGCAAATTTAAAAGTGCTGGCTAATGCTAATCGTAAATACTCTAAAATTATTATTCACGTCGGCACTAATGATGTTCGACTTCGCCAGATCACTAAAATTAACATTAAAGAGGTGTGTGAACTCGCAAGTACAATGTCAGAAACAGTAATTTGCTCTGGTCCCCTTCCTGTTCGTCGGACTGATGAGATAGTTAGCAGATTATCATCACTCAATGGCTGGCTGTCTAAGTGGTGTCTGCATAACATAGATTTCATAGACAATTGGAAAAGTTTTTGGGGCAGACCTGACCTGTTGAAAAGAGATGGTATTCATCCCTCCTGGGATGGTGCTGCTCTTCTCTCTAGTAATATGGCACATAGTCTTAGAGCTGAAACATGACAAACTGGGGCCCAGGTCAGGAAGCAGACAGACTGGCTAAACCGACCGTCTGCTAGCCGTCTCACATCACAGAAGTCAAATAAATCCCAACACATAGAAACTCTTTCACCTAGATATTATCACATAGAGACTGTGTCTGTACCCCGAATTAGTAAATACAAAAAACTTCCAAACCCATTTAAGGGTAAAAATTTAATTGATGCTCAACAAATAAAAATATAATACTGATAAACAAATAATAAAGCTTGGGTTGATGAATATTAGATCCCTTTCTTCAAAAGCACTTATTGTAAATGATATTATCACAGACAATAATCTAGATGTGCTGTGTTTGACAGAAACCTGGTTAAAACCAGATGATTACATTACTTTAAATGAGTCTAGCCCTCAACACAATCCTCGTCAGAAAGGCAAAGGGGGAGGTGTTGCTGTAATTTATAGTAATATTTGCAGTGTTACTCAAAAGTGATGGTGCTTTATGTAACGTTATGTAAGTTGACATTTGTGCTGGCTACTGCATACAGGCCACCAGGACACCATACAGACTTTATCAAAGAATTTGCTTATTTTCTATCAGAGTTAGTACTAGCTGCGGATAAAGCCCTTGTTGTTGGTGATTTTAATATCCATGTAGCTAATGAAAAAGACGCATTGGGATTGGCATTTACAGACATTCTAAACTCTATTGGAGTTAGACAACACATGTCAGGACCCACTCATTGTCATAATCATACTTTAGATCTAATATTGTCACATGGAATCGATATTGATGCCGTTGAAATTCTGCAGCAGAGTGACAACATCTCAGATCATTATCTAGTCTCGTGTATACTACATTTAGTCAAGGCTGCTAAACTGCCCCCCTGCCAAAAATATGGTAGAACCATTACTTCTACCACTAAAGATCAATAATCTTCCTGATCAGTTTCATTGTCTTAGCATACCAGACAGCTTAGAAGACCTCGATGTTGCAACAGAAACTATTGACTCTGTCTTTTCCAGGACATTAGACTCAGTTGCTTCTTTGCGCTTAAAAAAGATTAAGGAAATTAGTCCAACGCCGTGGTACATCGAGCACACTCGGGCCCTTAAGGGAGCAGCCAGAAAAAATGGAGCGCAGCTGGAAGAAAACAAAACTAGAAGTTTTTCTCATTTTGTGGAGAGAGAGAATAATTGAGTACAGAAAGGCCTTAAAAACTGCTAGATCTGCTTATTTTTCAAATCTTTTAGAAGAAAATAAACACAACCCTAGGTATTTATTTGATACAGTGGCTAAATTAACAAGAAATAAAGCTTCAACTTCTGATGTTTCCAAACAGCACAGCAGTAATGACTTTATGAACGTCTTTACTTGCAAGATTGACAATATTAGAGAGAAAATTATAACCATGCAACCGTCTATTACAGTATCGTGTCAGACAGTGCACTGTAGTGTCCCTGAGGAAAAATTCAATTCATTCGCTGCTTTAGGAGAGGAAGAATTGTCTAAACTTGTTAAATCATCAAAATCAACAACATGTACTATATGTTAGACCCTATACCGACTAAGCTATTGAAAGAGATGCTTCCAGAGGTCATAGATCCTCTTCTTAATATCATTAATTCCTCTTTATCACTAGGATACGTACCAAAATCTTTTAAGCTGGCTGTTATTAAACCTCTTATTAAAAAAACACAATTTGATCCAATTACAGGCCGATCTCAAATCTTCCTTTTTTGTCAAAAATACTAGAAAAGGCAGTTTCATCACAACTCTGTTCCTTTTTAGAAAGAAATGGTGTCTGTGAGGATTTCCAGTCAGGATTTAGACCGTACCATAGTACTGAGACTGCTCTCATTAGAGTTACTAATGATTTGCTCTTATTATCAGATCGTGGTTGTATCTCTCTATTAGTGTTACTAGATCTCAGTGCTGCTTTTGATGCTATCGACCACAATATTCTTTAGAATAGACTCGAAAATTACGTTGGCATTAGTGGAACTGCATTGTCATGGTTCAAATCATACTTATCTGACCGTTATCAGTTTGTAGTAGTAAACGAAGAGATGTCATATCGATCACAAGTTCAATATGGAGTACTGCAAGGCTCAGTACTAGGAACGTTGCTTTTCACTTTGTACGTGCTACACTTGGGAGATATCATTAGGAAGCATGGCGTTAGTTTTCACTGTTACGCTGATGATACTCAGCTCTATATTTCTTCGTGCCCTGACGAAACTTACCAATTCACAAAATTAACGAAATGCATAGCTGATATAAAAAATTGGATGACCAGTAATTTCCTACTACTAAATTCAGAAAAAAACTTCTTCATGTAATAACCTAGAATACTGTCTAACACTTGATGGCTGCTCTGTTAAGTCTTCGTCATCAGTTAGGAACCTGGGTGTGCTCTTTGATACCAATCTTTCATTTGAAAGCCACGTTTCTAGCATCTGTAAAACCGCATTCTTCCATCTTAAAAATATATCTAAACTACGACATATGCTCTCAATGACAAATGCAGAACAGTTAGTTCATGTGTTCATGACCTCAAGGCTAGATTACTGTAACGCTCTACTGGGTGGTTGTTCTGGCCGCTTGATAAATAAACTACAGCTCGTACAAAATGCAGCAGCTAGAGTTCTTACTAGAACTAGGAACTATGACCATATTAGCCCAGTTCTGTCAACACTGCATTGGCTTCCTGTTAAACATTGTATAGATTTTAAAATCTTGCTAATTACTTACAAAGCACTAAATGGTTTGGCTCCCTAGTACCTGAGCGAGCTCTTAATGCATTATAGTCCCTCACGTCTATTGCGATCTCAGAGTTCAGGCCAGTTGATAATACCTAGAATATCAAAATCAACCGCAGGCGGTAGATCCTTCTCCTGTTTGGCACCTAAACTCTGGAACAATCTTCCTAGCATTGTTCGGGAAGCAGACACACTCTGTCAGTTTAAATCTAGACTAAAAATGCATCTCTTTAACCTGGCATACACATAACACATTATCAATTCATGTTTTCAAATCCGTTAAAGGATTGTTAGGCTGCATAAATTAGATCAGCCACAACCGGGAACACTTCCTATAACACCAGATGTACTCGTTACATCAGAAGAAGAATGGCATCTACGCTAATATTAGTCTCTCTGTTTATCCCGAGGTTTACCGTAGTCAGCCGGATCCGGGCCGTATCCAGGTGAGATCGAGGACCTGCGCCTTGACATGACAACAACGCAACACTGAAGTGTCAGCAGAGATTGAGTCAACTAGATCATCCACTGTGAAGGCCTCACCGACACGACAGCCAGTGGCACAGTTCCTTAACAAACCGTCCATACCGGCGTCATGAATACAATCCTCAACTGGATGGAACTGGAATAAATACTTTGACTGTTGTGATCCCATCGGACTTATGATAGCTGCCTGAATCATAATAAAGCACTGTTCGCCAGAGGAGAACTGGCCCCCCCAACTGAGCCTGATTTCTCCCAAGGTTTTTTTCTCCATTTTAACACCTGTTTGCCACCTGATGTCACCTGTTGGAGTTTGGGTTCCTTGCCGCTGTCGCCTTTGGCTTGCTTAGTTGGGGACACTTGACACTTGATATTCAACAGTGTTTTGATCTGCCTGCATTGACACCACTGTATGCGAACTGAACTGAGCTTAATGATGTCGTCACTGTTTACTCCAGTGCTGATATAGATAAATTAACTAAATTAATAACTATTGATTCTTACATCGGAATGAATCAATACTGAATTTACTTAAGATGGATAATGACACTATTTTCTTTGAGAGCTGCTGTGCGGCCAAAATTATATACCAGTTATCACTGTAAAGCTGCTTTGACACAATCTGCATTGTTAAAAGCACTATAGAAATAAAGGTGACTTGACTTGACATGTTGTAATATACGGAGAACGTCTTCCTCTGGCATTCCAAAGAAATGAATACATGTGGAAAATATTTTCTCCCTTTTACCACGTGCTTTCTGTTCTCTGCGGTGCCTCTTCCTAGCAGCAACAATTGCAGCCATGTCGCAAAATGGGTTAAGACATGCTTTTTTGGGGCGTTAAATAATGGTGCAAATACCAGTAAATTGACGAGCGCAAACATTAGTAAATCGCATTGTGTGATTCATTTAAATACTCTCCTCCAATAAATTTTGCGTCTGAAAGGGAAACTCCTACAAATGCATATTGCAATAAGGTCAGCCGCAAAAACAACTCAGTCCACGCCTTTTCAGCGTTAATTTTGCACTGCGTATCTTTAGTAAATCCCGACAAGAGTTTTTTACCATCAAAAGAGGGTTTGCTCTGGCGCAAGCTGTTAGTAAATCTGGCCCTTAAATTGCCATTTATTTCATTGATATTATATTATCTGCAAGTACAGTTTATTAAAATGTATTTTTAAGATTTGAAGTACACTACAAGTGCACATTCAACACAATTAAGCACTCTTCTTTTCCACAAGAGATAGTTCACCCCAAATATCGCAATTCTGTCATCATTTATTCACCCTCATGTTGTTCCAACCTGTATGACCTTCTTCCATTGAACATAAAAGATTTCCAGGCTGTTCTTTATCATACAACAAAGGTAGAGGCTGCAGGATCCAAAAAGGATATAAAAGCACCATAAAAAGTAGTCCATATGTAGCATCTCTGATGCCATACAATAACTTTGTGTAACAGACTATCATTATTTGCTGATCATTTTTACCGCTAATGCTTTCAAATCATTTGCGCTTGCACTCTTTGAAACATGACACATCAGGTCAGTGACGTCAAACATTATTGGCTTCCGCATGTCTCATGTCATGTCTAATGTATTTTGAATGTTTTGAATTGAACACAAGCACAAATGAAATGTGGGAACTATCGCAGAAGTGAATAACTTCACGGTCTTTAGTGAATAACTGTTTCTCATAAATCTATTGTACTGTTGTTACGTACAGAAGGGAGCGGAGACACAGGTAAGGGTTAACAGGTTTATTTCAGGTAAAGCAGAGCGTGAGCAGAGTGCAGGTGAGTAATGGCAGATGATAAGGTTGATGAGCCGATGAACTGGAACTGATACTTGTCTGTGTGTTCTAGGAAGCGTGGATGCCGGGAGACGTGGAACAGATGAACACACAGGAGATGCACAGGAGACGAGGAGACACAAGGGATCACTGAAGACGCTGGAGACAGGTAAGTAGTCGAGCAAGGGAGTCCTGGAGGTAAGTAAACACTTGGCATGTGTAAACTAGACCGGACAGTGACTGAGTGAACTGGCGTGTCTTTTATGTGGCTGTGGTGATGAGTGTCAGGTGTAGCTTGTCAGTACTCAGGAGAGGGAGTGCGATGTGATTGGGTGAGTGTAGAGCCTGGCGTGTCTGTGACATTACCCCCCCCTCCACGGTCCGCTCCTGAGGACCGCGGACCCCGACGTCGTGGTGGTCGACCTCTGCCTCGGGGAGCTGGCTTGTTGGGATGTCTGGCGTGGAAGTCGTCAAGGAGGCTGGGATCCAGAACATCATTCCTCGGGACCCATGAACGTTCTTCGGGACCATATCCTTCCCAGTCGACCAGGTATTCAAGGGACCCACCACGACGCCGGGAGTCCAGGATGTCTTTCACCTGGTAGGCTACCCTGTCTTCTGCGATGAGTGGAGGAGGGGGATCTTCGGGGTCGCCAGGCTCTGTGGAGGGAAGGACAGAGGGATGGTGAGGTTTTAAGAGTGACACATGGAAAACTGGGTGAATACGATACTCAGGAGGGAGTTGCAGGTGATAGGTGACGGGGTTGACTTGCCGGATGATGGTGAAGGGGCCAACGAACCTAGGACTCAGCTTCCTACAGGGCAGGCGCATCCTGATGTCCCGGGTTGACAGCCAAACCTTCTGCCCTGGCTGGTAGTTGGGTGCGTGGGAGCGTCGAAGGTCGGCTGTCAACCTGCGCCTGCGTAGGGCTCGCTGGAGTTGCAGATGTGCTGAGTCCCAGACCCTCTCGCTCTCCCGGAACCAGTAATCCACCGCCGGAACGTCTGATGGTTCCCCATCCCAGGGGAAGAGTGGGGGCTGGTAGCCAAGTACGCATTGGAAAGGTGTAAGGCCTGTAGTGGGTTGACGGAGCGAATTCTGGGCGTACTCGGCCCAGCCCAGGAACTGGTTCCAGGAGTCCTGGTGGCCGTGACAGAAGGTACGTGGGAAACGGCCGATCTCCTGTATCTTCCTCTCCGTCTGCCCGTTCGTTTGTGGATGGTATCCGGAGGAGAGACTTATGGTCACACCTAGGAGTTTGAAGAAGGCCTTCCAGACTCGGGAGGTGAATTGGGATCCACAGTCTGATACAATGTCTTCAGGTAATCCAAAGTAGCGAAATACATGGTTGAATAACAACTCTGCCGTTTCCATGGCAGTGGGGAGTCCAGGCAGGGGAATTAAATGACAGGACTTGGAGAAGCGGTCGACGATCACCAGCACACATGTGCATCCATCGGAGACGGGAAGGTCGGTAATGAAATCCACTCCTAGGTGTGACCAGGGACGAGTGGGAACGGGCAGAGGCTGGAGCTTTCCGGAGGGAAGATGGCGTGGACTCTTGGAGACGGCACATTCCCTGCACCCTTGCACGTACCTCCTGACGTTGGATGTCATGTTGGGCCACCAGAAGCGCTGTTTTAACAGCGAGAGGGTTTCGTTGACCCCGGGGTGGCCAGTGCCCAGTGAAGTATGAGTTGAGTGGATGAGGGGTGTGCGTCGTGTCCGGGGTACATACTTCAATCCGGGGGGACAACCCGGCGGAATGCTGGTGGAGGCATTGGACTCGGGGAGCGTTTCTTCCGACCAGGAGATGGGACTCACCACGAGTCTTTCGGGGATGATGGGCTCTGGATCCTCATTGCTTTCATCGAGACTGTGGATACGAGATGGGGCATCGGCTTTCACATTTTTCGATCCAGGGCGGTAGGAGATGGTGAAATTAAATCTCGTGAAGAACAGAGCCCATCTGGCCTGGTGGGGATTTAGTCTCTTGGCATCCCGTAAGTATTCCAGGTTCTTGTGGTCTGTTAAAACGACGAAAGGGTGTTTTGCTCCCTCGAGCCAATGCCTCCATTCTTCCAGGGCGAGTTTGATGGCGAGGAGTTCGCGGTTTCCGATGTCATAATTTACTTCCGCCGGGTTGAGTTTCCTGGAGAAGAAAGCACATGGATGGAGTCTGCTGGGATTCCCCTGCTGCTGGGATAATACCGCTCCCACTCCGGTGGTTGAGGCGTCAACCTCGACGACGAAGGGGAGCTCTGGATCAGGGTGAGCCAGGAGGGGAGCGGTCGTGAAGGCGGCCTTGAGGGCCTCAAAGGCTTGGGTGGCGGCTGGGGTCCAGGACAGAGACTTGGGCTTACCACGGAGGAGGTTGGTGAGTGGACCGGTGATGGAACTATAGTGCTGGATGAAACGGCGGTAGAAGTTGGCAAATCCTAGGAACCTTTGTAACTCTTTGATAGTGGAGGGAATGGGCCATTCTTTCACTGCTGTGACCTTCCTCTCGTCCATGCGGACGCCACTGTGGTCGATGTTGTAGCCGAGGAATTGCACGGAGGGCTGATGGAAGGTGCACTTCTCGGCTTTCAGGAAAAGGTGGTAATCTCTCAGGCGTTGGAGGACCTCCGCAACGTGTTGGCGATGTTCGGCCAGGCTCCGGGAGTAGATCAAAATGTCGTCAATGTAGACCAGGACAGACCGGTGCAGGAACTCCCGGAGCACCTCATGCATAAAGTCTTGGAATACGGAGGGGGCGTTGACCAGTCCATACGGCATGACGAGGTACTCATAGTGGCCAGTAGGGGTCACGAAAGCCGTTTTCCACTCGTCCCCCTCACGTATTCTGATGAGGTTGTACGCGCTGCGGAGGTCCAGCTTGGTGAACACAGTGGCGCAGCGTAGATGTTCCAGGGCTGCTGGGACGAGAGGAAGGGGGTAACGGAACTTCACGGTGATTTGGTTGAGTGCTCGGTAATCAATGCAGGGCCGCAAGCCTCCGTCCTTCTTGGCCACAAAGAAAAAGCTAGAAGCAGCAGGGGAAGTGGACGGTCGGATGTAACCTTGCTTGAGAGCATCGTCGATGTACTCCTCCATGGCTTTCTCCTCCGGAACGGATAGGGAATATATCTTCCCTCTGGGCACTGGCTCACCTGGGATGAGGTCAATGGTGCAGTCCCATGGCCGGTGGGGAGGCAGCTTGGAGGCTTGTTTGGGACAGAAGACATCTCTGAAATGGGAGTAACAGGCTGGGATATCCGTGGAACGCTTTTCGAGAGGGCTTTCCACAGTAGTAGCCCCGACTTGGATCTCTTGGGAACTTGGAGAACTGGACGCGGGGAGTTCGGGAAAACAGCCATGGAAGCGTTGGTTACCCCACTTCAGGATCTCTCCTGTCCTCCAGGAGATGGTGGGGTTGTGCTGCTCAAGCCATGGGCGCCCTAGGATCACGTCAGATGTAGACTCCTCCAGAACCAGCAGCTGGATCTCCTCGGTGTGGAGCACTCCCACTTGGAGACGGAGGGGTCCCACGCTGTAACGTACTTTCCGTAATGGTTTTCCTGTTATCGCGTGGATCTGGTAGATCTTCGGCGTTGGGGTGGTTTTGAGATGCAGCTGGCGACAGAGGGCTCCGGAGATGAAGTTTCCAGCTGACCCAGAATCGAGGAGCGCACTGACTGAAAGACAAAGTTCAGCGGCAGTAAGTTTTACTACAATTGTGAGTGGTTTCATTTTATTCAAAGTGGGCAGGATGGCACTCACCAAAGGCCGGGCAGGACGCAGGGGGCATTCAGCGATGTAATGCCCGGCACCACCACAATACAGACAGAGATTCTGGGTCAGCCTCCTCTGTCGCTCAGCTGCTGAAAGGCGTGAGTGCTCAATCTGCATGTTGTCGTTTGCTGGTTCTGGGGAGCTGACGGACTCTGGCTGGCGGAGAATGGAGGGGAATAGCGGCTGGCCCTGGTGCTCTTCTAAGCACAGCTGCATACGAGTGGCGAATCTGATGGATGAATGGATGATGGATGAATCTGATGAATGAATTTCTCGAGCCCGATGGAATCCTCGTATGCAGCGAGATGCAACCGCACACGTGGATCGAGGCCTTGACGATATGTAGTGATCAAAGCCTGCTCATTCCAGCCACTTGCAGCAGCGAGGGTACGAAACTGGAGGGCATAATCAGACACAGTTAGTGCACCTTGCTTTAAATTGCATAATCTCTCACCAATCGACGAGTCCCAGGCGGGTTTACCAAAAACTTCCTTGAAGTGGGTTGTAAAACTTGACAAGGACGATACAACGGGGTTATTTAGGTTCCAGAGAGGTTCAGCCCATCGCAGTGCTTTTCCGTGAAGCTGAGAGATTATGAAAGCCACCTTCGATCGATCGTCTGGATATAAGTGCGGTTGCATCTCCAGGACCAGCGAACATTGCAGGAGGAAACCGTTGCAATCCTCCGCCAGACCAGAGAAGGGCGCCGGTTTGGCCATGGGACTGGCGACCACGGGTGGTGAAGGAGCTGCGGCAGTGGATGCGGAAGTGTTCGCTGGTGTCGTTGTCATGGAAGTGCCGGTGAAGGTGCGACGAAGTGCATCGACCAACTCTTGAATGGGATCCGGGGTGCTCATGCTGTTACCTGGGCGGTGTTGGTCCGGTCTTCTGTTACGTACAGAAGGGAGCGGAGACACAGGTAAGGGTTAACAGGTTTGTTTCAGGTAAAGCAGAGCGTGAGCAGAGTGCAGGTGAGTAATGGCAGATGATAAGGTCGATGAGCCGATGAACTGGAACTGATACTTGTCTGTGTGTTCTAGGAAGCGTGGATGCCGGGAGACGTGGAACAGATGAACACACAGGAGATGCACAGGAGACGAGGAGACACAAGGGATCACTGAAGACGCTGGAGACAGGTAAGTAGTCGAGCAAGGGAGTCCTGGAGGTAAGTAAACACTTGGCATGTGTAAACGAGACCGGACAGTGACTGAGTGAACTGGCGTGTCTTTTATGTGGCTGTGGTGATGAGTGTCAGGTGTAGCTTGTCAGTACTCAGGAGAGGGAGTGCGATGTGATTGGGTGAGTGTAGAGCCTGGCGTGTCTGTGACAACTGTACGACTTCAAAAGAATTTAAATATAGTGCACAAGTAATTTTCATTGTGCTTTTTGTCCTTTTTGGAGCTTGACAGCCACTGGTCATTGTCTATTTTGGTTCCATGGAAAAGAGCAGCTTAGACATTCTTTAAAATGTAATGCATGCTTGGAACAACATTAGGGTGAGTAATTGATGACAGGATTTGAATTTTTGGGTGATCTATCCCTTTAAAATTTATTCAGTAGGTTTACTGGTACTCCATATTATTATTTTCTGTTTATTTTATGTTACATTCATTTCCATTTTTCTTTAATCTCTGTATATTCAACATAAACAAGACTTTTTAGATGGACACCTCAAACACACCTGATTAAAAATGTCAGGACATGTCCACTTAGCACGTGGCACAAATGGTGGGATTCTTCACATGGCTTCATCCTCACTGTCCCTCTGTGGGTGACATCCTTACTGAAGAACTTCTGACCTGCTGGAGAAATGGTTAATGAACTTCTCCTCTCTTCAACTCAGTCCCAATGGCGCAGCTGAGGATGGAGCTTCTTTCGGGGTCTCCTTTCAAATCTAACATCTGATTCCAAATCAAAAGATGTTTGTGAAGTGTTGGGACTCTGAGGGCCCAGTAGGGGCTGAGCCCAAGAGGGCCGCCACTGGCCCTTTGCCCTGTTCCCAAACTCAGGCCTTTCACAGACTTACATGCACTCGTACAAAGAAGAATGTCTGCACTGGGACATACAGGAAGTGGCAGGAAGTCCGGTGAAGGACAATAAGATAATAGTCTAGAGTGTGTGAGGTCCATCTTAACATTTTCATTACTGTAACAACAGTTCTCTTCCTTCTATGTCCTACACTATTTAAATTCTTCAAAAGAATTTAAATATAGCACACAAGTCATATGGTCATGTGATGCTGTCTGGCTTAAAGGGTTGCAAAAGTCAGGAAGTTTTGGCCCAGATATAATCTTTTTTCACATTTTCTGTGCTGTTTTTTTTTTTTTTTTTTAATTCTGTGGATTTGATTTATATATGGTTAAAAGCTGAGTACTACACTAAATTAAAGGGATAGTTCACCCTAAAATGACAGTTTTCACCCTCATGTTGTGCCAAACCCATAATACTTTCATCTTTCATACTTTTTATCACCTATCATCTTTGGAACAAAAATATATTTTTATAAAATCTCATCATTTTTGTCCATCCTTTGATGGTCCACACAACCAAAATTTTCTCACGAAGCTCAAAGTGCTTGTGTGGCACGCGAGAACAAACGGTAACCCTTTAGAATAACTCACACTATGAAGCATTAGTTAAGCATTAGTAAATAGTTAATTCATCATTTATAAAGCATTAATAGACATTAGTAAGCAGTTTATAAATACATCTATAAATGCTTTATTCTTGATTATAAGCATATCTATAATGTGTTTAATAATTGTACTTTCATACTTTATTATAATGATCAATTTATCATTTCTAAATTATGTATTACATTATTTACAAACCAGTTATTTAGCAGCTGTCAGTGGTTCATAAGATCATTTATAAAGTGTAAGTAAATGATTAATAAACAATTTAAATGTACATTTATGCATCTTATTATTTAGACATATAGTAATAGTTACTCAGTGTGTTAATAAATGCTTTATTAACACATATTCCTACTGTAATTCATGATTATTTCAGGTAGTTATAAAACATTTAGTAGTTGTCAGTTAACTATTTTTGTGAGCTCATCTGAAGTGAGGAATATTTATGCCTCATAAAGCTTTTATAAAGGAGATTTAAAGGATACAGAACATAGAAATATTTATTTAAAGGAAAAAAAATTCAACTTTACGACGGGTAACTTGATATAAAATTAAAAGTAAACCTCTGCAATTTCACAGAAAATAAAAATACCTGTACTCCTCCAGAAAACATAACTGTACAGTAAAATGAAACTAAGCCTTTGCAATCTGCACATTTCTGTAAAGTGTAAACATTGCTGAATAAAAATTTACCAGTGCCAACACTGGATTACAGGAGTGCCAAAATACAACTAATAATGTTTTTATAAAACAGTAATAATGTAATAAAATATTTCACAGTGTCAAAACTACCTCAATACTAACTTTAAAACATTAGAGAACAGCAGTGCAGAAGATAACTGAGCCTTTAAATCTCCTTTGTAAAGCTTTACAAAGCATAAACAGTCCTCACTGTAGATGAGCTCACAACGGACCACTTCTAAATGTTTTATAACTACCTGAATTAATCATGAATTACAGTAGGAATATGTGTTAATAAAGCATTTATTAACACACTGAGTAACTATTACTATATGTCTAAATAATAAGATGTATAAATGTATGTTTAAATAGTTTATTAATCATTTACTCCTAAATGATCTTATGAACCACTGACAACTCCTAAATAACTGGTTTGTAAATAATGTAATACTTAATTTAGAAATGATAAATTTATCAATAATAAAGTATGTAAATACAATGATTAAACACATTATAGATATGCTTATGAATCAAGAACAAAGCATTTATAGGTGCAGCTATAAACTGCTTATTAATGTCTATTAATGCTTTATAAATGATGAATTGACTGTTTACTAATGCTTAACTAATGCTTCATAGTGTGCAGTTATTATAAAGTGTTACCAAACAAACTTCACTGGTTCTCATACATCAAGCAAGCACATCTGAGCTTCCCTTTACCATATTTGATGAGCTATGTATGTGTGTTGACAAGAGGGCAACAGTATACAAGTGCTGTAACAAGTCAGTTTTTATTTATTTATTTATTTTAAATAAGAAAGGAACACAAATAGAATAAGAAAGTGCTAGTATTAATTAGTCAGGCGCTGACGAAAAAGATGTGTCTTTAGACGTTTTTTGAAAGTGGCCAAAGCTGCTCGAATTGAGGTTTTTCCACCAGCTTGGAACAGTCCAGGTAAAGGTCCGTGAGAGTGATTTCATGCCTCTTTGGGATGGTACCACAAGGCGTCGTTCACTTACAGAACGCAAGCTTCTGGAGGGTGCATAAGTCTGAACTAGCGAGTTTAGGTACTGCCAGTGGTTGTCTTGTAGGTAAACATCAGTGCCTTGAATTTGATACGAGTGGCTATCGGCAGCCAGTGCAAACTGGTGAAGAGAGGTGTGACGTGCGCTCTCTTCAGCTCATTGAAGACCACTCTTGCCACAGCATTTTGAATCAGTTGCAGAGGCTTGATAGTACATGCACATATAGAAAACAAACATGTATAATTATTGTCAAAGATCATTATGACACACTTAAAACTTGTTAACTGCATGAGTGTTCAGTGTCACACTGCCCAGAAACACATTCCCAATCGAAAAGAAATATATCCAGTACTTTATTCAGTACTTGCTTCAATACTACTCCAGTGACCAGTCACCTAAATCATTTGATTTCACTTGAACAGGATATCTCTGGTGAGCTCTGAGAACTGGTTTGTCTGTCATGAGTTCTACTCTGAATGCATGTAGTGAGACTGAGAGTGCAAATGCTCACAAATGTATGTGCAGTTTGACACCATCCATAAGTTACATTCATATTTGTATTTGCATCTTTTATATCTACATCAATTACTGCAACATACAGTGACAGACAGAATTACCATATTTATATCATTCAAGTTTGGGGTCAGTAAGTTTTAAAAACATTTATACCATGGTCTGTCTGAATACTCAATTCTGATTGGCTGGAAGGTGTGCATTAAAACCTTTTAATGCACAGGTAGTTCCAGACAGGTAGTTCAAGTTTTTTATTAATAAAACAGCTTCGCTACTGAATCGCTACATTATATTTCTCTGCAACGAATGGGTAACATCGCTGTTTTTGAAGTAATTAAACTCACAGCTTCACTGCACAGATGGCGGTAATTCACACTCATTTCTCTCACTCACTCACTCACTCACTCTCTCTCTCTCTCTCTCTCTCTCTCTCTCTCTATAATTAAAGGATTAGTTCACTTTAAAATGAAAATTACCCCAAGATTTACTCACCCTCAAGCCATTCAGGGTGTATTTGACTTTCTTCTTTCTGATGAACATAATCGGAGTTATATTAATAAATATCCTGACGCATCCAAGCTTTATAATGGCAGTGAATGGGACCAATGAGAATGAAGCTCAAGAAAGTGCATCCATCCATCATAAACATACTCCACATGGCTCCGGGGGGTAAATAAAGGCCTTCTGAAGCGAAGCAATGCGTTTGTGTAAGAAAAATATCCATATTTAACAAGTCATAAAGTAAAATATCTAGCTTCTGCCAGACCGCCTTCTGTATTCAAGTTACGAAGAAAGTGTAACGCCTCTCGCAGTTCAAAACGCTTACACTACGTCCTACGCCTTCTGTATTAAACTTACGAAAAAACTGAAGGTGGTCTGGTGGAAGCTAGATACTTTACTTTATAACTTGTTAAATATGGATATTTTCTCACACAAGATCTAACAAGCCGATACAGACAAAAATAAACATATTTTTACCTGTCGGGTCAAATACTGCGCTGCAAACATCAGTTACAGCTTTAAAGTTGCCATGAAATGAAAATGGACAATTCTTATTTTTTTTACAGAATGTTGCAGTGCTTATTATAAATTATTTATCTGTGCACATCATTATTTTTTTTTAATTAATTTGCCCTCATAATCTTTAATCAAAAACGTTAACCTCCACTTCCCCTCAAAACAACGTCTGTTCTCTTCGTGACCGAATTAGCAACGCCCAACATCCTACGATTCAATCAATTCCAGAAGGATGAAATAAAATCCCGCCCTACATTTTTTCTCATTCACTTGTCAGTGCTGTCAAATGACCATGGTATAAGCGGGATAATCCACAGCTAGCTGCGTATTAAATGATTTGAATCCACTCCACGGAGGCAACCTTTGCCTCCATATTGTACATTAAATAAGCATTATACCATGGTTTGTCTGAATACTCGATTCTGATTGGCTGGAAGATGTGTAATAAAACTGTTTAATACACAGGTAGTCCCAAGTCAGTTAAATCACCTTTAAATTACTATATTAATGCACTGCTTTCATTGAAGTGCACACACACTTCACTCGCACACAGAGATCAGGTACAGTAATAAAGGGTATGCACGTGATGTCACCGTTAGCAGGAGTGACTGTGATTACACCCACTGAGTGGCAAATTGACTGAGTGGCAGCATTGGTTTTCAGTGTAAATGCTGCAAAAACACAAAAACACATCGAAAACGGGAAAGAGATTTGCAATTGGCTGTACAAATAGATTTGACAAGAAATCTGAGGTATATTTTTACAGACTCCAGGCAGCGAAACGTGGATTTGCAGTTATCATTTTGTGTCAATATGTTGAATTTTGGGGTAAAATCATACTGTTATATATTATATTGACAATTCATCAATTAAATATATTTACCGTCTTATATTTTGCATAATTGGATTTTTAAAATAAACAGGCAAATTTGCTTTATGTATTTCCCCAGCATCGAAATCAGGCACATATAAATGTCAGGAAACATGATTCCTGGCTGCATGTCAATATCCATGGATCACTGGATCTTTGGTAAGTTGTAAGGAACACTATCAAGTCCAACCTTTAGTTTAAAATGATATTCGTTTGTTTTACTCGCTTTTCGCAGTTTCCCCTATTAAATGCAGTCATGGAGCAGGCTCTTTTGCCACTCAGTCCGGCTGAGGGGGCATGTTCCGGCGGGAAAGTGACATCAATGCATACCCTCTATTCACACACGCATCTCTCCCAGCAACGAGGGGGTAACATCGCCTGTTTTTGAAGTAATTAAACTCATAGCTTCACTGCACAGGTGGCAGTAATTTATACTCACATACTCTCTCTCTCTCTCTCTCTCTCTCAATAAGCTAATTTCATTCAAATAAATGTTATGATTAAATCAAATAAATGTAACCTACTGCACTAATTTGTGTCTGATTTTATCTTCAGTTGATTTCATCTAAGGCTGTGGCTGGAAGTCAGTTTTAGTTGTTGTTTTTCTGTGTCTCTTCTCTTTTTTCTGTTCTTGTTGTTCCTCTTTCCTTGTTATTCCTCTTTCCTTCAGTGATTCTGCTTGTTAACAGCAGGTGTTTGTCACTAATGACACTCAGTGTCTGAATTCACTCACTTGTTTTAATTTACTCTGTCGAGTGGATGATAGTAAACTAAGCAGCAGTAGTAAACTAGGAAATAGTCAATGGGTATAGGGGCAATTTTGGACACAGCCTCTGAGTGTGGACTCATTGCCCGGAATGCATTGTGTCGTTTGTTTATGTACACAGTATATTACTGTTTTAATGGAAAACAGTATGTTTCTGTCAGAATCTGGTGTTTTTTAACATAATTTTTTACAGTGAAAAACAGATTTAATGGGGACATTTTATGTATTTTATTTTTACAGTGAAATACTATTAAATGTACAGATTTTAGAAGGAAAAAAGAACAAGTCACCTTATAATTTACAGTGAAAAACAAGTGATTTCTACACTTTTTTTTTTAATGTCACATTAAAAAATGTGTGTGTGTGTGTGTGTGTGTGTGTGTGTGTGTGTGTGGTCCTGGTAAATATGTTGTGGGGACATTTTTTGGTCCCCATGAGGAAACAGCTTATTAATCATACTTATTAACTTTTTTGTGTACGTGCGTGTGCGTGTGTGTGTGTGTCTGTGTGTGTGTGTGTGAGAGAGAGAATTGTGTGTAGCATTAATTAAAAAGCATGATTGTTCAGTCTCTGATTACAGGTTTGAGATGAATATCCTCTGATAATGATCAGTGGCTGGTTGGTTGTGAATCCCTAACATGCCTCTGAAAAAGAAATTAATGCAATAATGCAAACAGATGTCCTTAAAGCAAACAGACACAAAACTATTTTTATTACATAGTATGTTAGCATGTTTAAACTTTTATTTTTCTCTGTCCATGTAGAATATAGATGTGACAAACTTCAGTAGCAGCTGGAGTGATGGCCTGGTGTTCTGTGCTCTTTTACACACATATCTGCCTGCACACATCCCTTACCAGGAGCTCATCAGCCAAGACAAGGTACATATGTATTTCTTACATTGGTTAGTTTAGTGTCTTAGTAGATCTGCACCCTATCTTTAGTGCTTGACACATTCAGCAATAAAACATAGTGTGTTAACAGTCAAGACTTCCCCTCTGCTGACCTGCCAGATGTAATGAATTACGTGCTTCTATGGATTAGTGCTGACAGAATACATAAACGACACACGGAGTACCAACATACATAACAAATAAATGGCTGCCCTGCCCTCTCTGTATGTTTATTCAACCATGCACTCACCCACACACAGGCAATGTGCCGTGGTCTTCAGAGCTATGTGACAAATTGCAGCCATAAGTATAATCGTGATTACAGGAAGAGATGGTACATTATGCTTTTGTATTATTCACAAAGCCTCTTTGAGTGTATTGTAAATGTCAAGGCTACTAACAGGCCTCGTGTTTGGCTCTAGAGCATTGCTAAAGAATTCAGCTTGGTTTAGACACCTGTTTTTCACTACTGTAATTAATATTCAAATGGTTAATATTGGTTAAGTGGTTAAAAGAGTGCTGTTTTTTTCCCCATAGGGGCGAAATCTCACTCTGGCTTTCCAAGCAGCCGAAAGCATTGGTATCAAGCCCTCTCTGGTGAGTCTATGTTAACAGACACTTTGTTTTTTTTTTCATTGTTTTACATTAATCTGTAATTGGGCAGAGTTTGATACTACAAGATACTAGAAAAAATATAATCGATACATATAATTTTTTGTTTACGTTGATAGCTGATATGGCAAGTCATCTTGGACTTGCACTGGTATGCAGCATCATTACTAATACCAATATAAAACCAAATACATTCATTTATTTAATTTGCAGAGATAAAGTAATATTCATCCACATGATCAAAGGTTATTATAATTAACTAAAACCAAAACCATAAAAACATTTTTGTAATATGAAAATAAACTTTAACTGAAGTCAAATAAAAAATAAAAAACTAAAACTTGCTTTATTTCAGCTTGTTGCCAGGCAACATTTCTTATTTTCATTTAGTTTAACTTGATGTACTGAAAAAGCTAAAACTAAAATTAAAATTAAAATAAATAAAACCCATATAGACAAAAAAAAAAAAAAAAAAAAAAGACATATTTTGACCTGACACATCACTCAGCAGGTTATGTTTGTCCCTTTCAGCATGACTTACCCACAGACACACAACAAACATGCAAGAAGGATTACGGCTTGGGATCTGTATCTGAATGTCTGTGTATGGGTTTAAATTGACGACATTATAAGCTAAATATTCTGGCGCACTTCTCTCTTCTATTTTCCATTTTCTGAATCATTTGGTAAAATTACAGATGGCAAACAAGAAAGAGAGCAGAGTGTACAGAAATCCTCTGTCTACTTCTGCAGTCTTAACCTTGTAAAGCCTGAGATATGAATCTTCAAAAAAAGTTAATGAAACAGTTTATTGAACCTGTTGGTATACAGTATGTGTTTTTTGTTGAGTATCATATTTGATGCACCAGGCTTTTATGGCTATTATAGTGTGATATAGGAGAATATGGAGCTCACACTCGAGAAAAAGAAATATGCAATTTGGTGCCATTGCTGATATTTACATGGCCTAGTAAGATGAAACTATGAAAGCTTGTAATGTAAATCATTGAGATTTTTATAATAGTATATAGCAGACTACGTACAAAAAATGCATATAAAAATGCATAAAAATATCAGTTTATGACATTTATCTATATCTCCCAATAATGTCTTAGTAAAATGATATTTAAATGCTTAGGCAAACATATAATGCAATTCAATACAAATGATGATTGAGAGATGTACAAATAAACATTCCTCAAGAGTCTGATGTATTATATTTGATACTCACATTTTAACATGATTTTTACTAAAAAAAAAAAAAAAAGTATGTATGAATACTCAAGTAAACCTAAGCTGCTTCAGTGTTCATCTTGAAATATTACTAACAATATAAAAGTTATTCTTACCCTTACTGGTAACACTTTACAATAAGGTTGTATTAGTTAGAATTAGTTAATGCATTAGTTAACATTAACTAACCATGAACAACACCTCTGTTCAGCATTAGTTAATGTTTGTTAACGTTAACTCACGCATATATTAATGCATCTGTTCCTGTGAACAGCGCAATTAGTTAACATTAGTTAATGCATTAGTTATTCTTTGTTAACGTTAACTCACGCATATATTAATGCATCTATTCACGTTAACAGCGCAAGTAGTTAACATTAGTTAATGCATTAGATAACATGAACTAATCATGAACAATGCCTCTAAATAGCTTTAATGTTTTAAGGTCAACTTACTGTACTTACATTAATTTATGTAGCAGTTGACACATTTCTAACTCACCACTCACACTAAAGGTAAAAATGCCACTGTGTACCTTATCAGCATTATTTTATTAACAAGGCATAGATTTGGGCTGTAAACATAATTCTGAAGTGGAAACCATCTAAACATTAACAGATATGTTGTTCATGTTTATATGCACTTTACTATTATTATTTAAATTCAACAAAGCATTCATTAATGGAATTTGTGAACCTTATTGTAAAGTGTACACTATTTCAACATTAACTGATGTGTTACTAACATTTGTTGACCCTTTATTATCATGACTTACCATTAACAAAGCATTTATTAATGGAATTTGCGAACCTTATTGTAAAGTGTACACTATTTCAACATTAACTGATGTATTACTAACATTTATAGACCCTTTATTAACATGACTTACCACAATAATCACAATAATTTATTTTTTGCGAAAATGTCAAAAGTGGTACCAAAAGTATTTCAAATGATGATGAGTTCCAGTCGCATTCCTCTCTGGCGGTAATAGTTTTTATAGGGTTCAGAGCAGAATTTAAGCAATTAAAGGGTTAGTTCACCCAAAAATGAAAATTCTGTCATTAATTACTCACCCGCGTGCCGTTTTATACCCGTAAGACCTCCATTGATCTTCGGAACACAAATTAAGATATTTTTGTTTAAATCCGATGGCTCCGTGAGGCCTACATAGGGAGCAATGACATTTCCTCTCTCAAGATCCATAAAAGTACTAAAAACATATTTAAATCAGTTCATGTGAGTACAGTGGTTCAATATTAATATTATAAAGCGACGAGAATATTTTTGGTGCGCCAAAAAAAAAAACAAAATAACGACTTATTTAGTGATGGCCGATTTCAGAACACTGCTTCAGGAAGATTCGGAGCGTTACGAATCAGCGTGTCAAATCATGATTCAGATCGTGTGTCAAACCGCCAAACTGCTGAAATCACGTGACTTTGAATTTGTTTTTGAATTCGTTATTTTGGTTTTTTTTTGGCGCACCAAAAATATTCTTGTCGCTTTATAATATTAATATTGAACCACTGTACTCATATGAACTAATTTAAATATGTTTTTAGTACCTTTATGGATCTTGAGAGAGGAAATGTCATTGCTCCCTATGTAGGCCTCAAGGAGCCATCGGATTTAAACAAAAATATCTCAATTTGCGTTCCGAAGATTAACGAAGGTCTTACGGGTGTAAAACGGCATGAGGGTGAGTAATAAATGACAGAATTTTCATTTTTGGGTGAACTAACCCTTTAATCCATGAAAATATGAATCCGGCTTCTCTCCGTGAAGGCGCACACTCATTTCAAATGTCAATCCACTGAAACACGGCATGTTGCAATCTGTGACGAAGCAGGTGAGATCAGGGTGAGATCCAATGAGCGTTTGATATCGTAAACCATGCCGTAAAGAAGGCGCAACTTTCAAATTTGAATCATAACAAGTGCGGACTTTGACTATGAATGTCGCTGCTGAGAATGAAGATGAAGATCGCTGGAAAAAGCGCAAAATTTGGATCTGTGCCTTACAAACATATGGATTATAAAGATTTGGAGTACAGCGAACAAATAAAGTTGATGTGATTTGGGAATTTATGTTGTGCTTTGGTGTATCTTATGCATTGTCAGTCGCTGCATAGGAGAAAACGCCTTCTGTGTCACACAGCAAACAAACTAAATATTACAAAATAGTTAAACAATTACACACATTTTTTTTCATTTAAATGCTTTGTTAATGGTAAGTCATATTAAAAAAGGGTCTACAAATGTTAGTGACACATCAGTTAATGTTGAAATAGTGTACACTTTACAATAAGGTTCACAAATTCCATTAATAAATGCTTTGTTAATGGTAAGTCATGTTAATAAAGGGTCAACAAATGTTAGTAACACATCAGTTAATGCTGAAATAGTGTACACTTTACAATAAGGTCCACAAATTCCATTAATGAATGCTTTGTTGAATGTAAGTAATGATAGTAATGTTGTTCATGTTTATATGCACTTATCTGTTAATTTTTAGATGGTTTCCACTTCAGAATTATGTTTAGGCCTACAGCCCAAATCAATGCCTTGTAATTAAATAATGCTGATAAGGTACACAATGGCATTTTTACCTTTAGGGTAAGATGGTGTGTTAGAAATGATCACCCTTAGTGTGTCAACTGTTACATAAACTAATGTAAATATGTACAGTAAGTTAACCTTAAAACATTAAGGCTATTTACAGGCATTGTTCGTGATTATTTCATATTATAGTGCATTAACTAATGTTAACTACTTGCGCTGTTAACATGAATAGATGCATTAATATATGTGCGAGTTAACGTTAACAATGATTAACTAATGCTCAACAGAGGTGTTGTTCATGGTTAGTTAATGTTAACTAATGTTAACTAATTGCGCTGTTAATGTTAATAGATGCATTAATACATGCGTGAGTTAACGTTAACAAACATTGACTAATGCTGAACAGAGGTGTTGCTCATGGTTAGTTAATGTTAACTAATTCATTAACTAATGTTAACTACTTGCGCTGTTAACGTTAATAGATGCATTAATACATGCGCGAGTTAACGTTAACAAACATTAACTAATGCTGAACAGAGGTGTTGTTCATGGTTAGTTAATGTTAACTAATACATTAACTAATGTTAACTAATACAACCTTATTGTAAAGTGTTACCCAATTACTTTATAAAAATCAAGATTTCACAGCAAAAATTCACTTGTATACTTGTATGTATTGTTAACTATCAATAAGACAACAGAAGGGATAGATTGTGTACAGCAGTTTCAGCAAAGTTTTAATCACGTTGATAATAGAGACCTTATAAATGTGTGTATCAAAATATTATGTATATAGTAAGCTTTATGGTTAAGAACTAGTGTGTTTAAAAAAAGAGAAGTGTTTGGAAAAAAAACAGAAGAATATGTCCAAATGCCTCACAACCTTCTCTGGGGTCTTTTAAAAATGACCTGTAAATTTTTAATGATTCTCAGGGTTCCTACAAACCCACAGATACTATGACAGGAAAATGCCACAGTCTGGAGTCCCAACATACTGTAGACACAAGGAGGAAATATTGATATTAATATAAAGGCAGTTAGCCAACATGATACCAAGCAATTGTTTTCACAGAGATGGCACACAGAAAACTTGGAAGGTTCTTGTTGGGTGAACTGTTCCCTTAGGTCTGTGATACATGATGATTGTCAAGCCTATAATATAATAAAGAATTTTCACTTTCTACATACATATTATGTGGATGTCTCTAGATGGATATGGATGTGGATGTGATGTGTTTAGGCTAGTCCTGCAAAATAAAATAATTAAATAAAACAAAATAGAATGTAGAAGTTCATATAGTTAAAGAAACATGCATGAAAATGAAGTGTTTCCTACATCTAAACTTCTACATCTGCTCTCTCTGTCTCTCTGTAGGACATTGATGAGTTGATGCACACAGACAGACCAGACTGGCAAAGTGTAATGCAGTATGTGTCTCAGATCTATAAGTACTTTGAGACTTAATGTTTGACTGGAAGACATGAAGAGGAAGAAGAAGATGGGGCACAGAAGCACTTTTTTTTCCTGGTCCAGTTCTTCCTTCACAGCCAGTGTTTCTAAATACACAGACAGACATACAGTTCTGAAGTGTTCACACCAGTCAGGTTCTCGCTCTAAATGCAACCAGCATATCATATAAGTCCAATAGTCATTCATGTCTCATATGGACTTTACTCAGTTTTTGAAGTTTGAAGTTGCTTGCTGAGTGTAGGTTTGCAGTCTTGCACTGAAACTGGTATACAGTTTTTTAATATGCAAATTTTTGCTAAGAGTTCAAGTGCATCTTTATAAAGAAAGTATTATTACCCAAATCTATATATTAGCATACTTATATATTGATATACTTATTTTTAAAATTTTAGTTTTCCCACAAATAATTTTAAAGACTTGTAATATGAAATTAAGTTTCATGTTTTGTTGAAAAGTTGTAGTTTGTCACTCAGAGAGACAAATACATTGAAACCTTTAAATGTCCCAACAATTATTTAACAGACTTATGTGCATTTACATATTCCTCATTAACAAATGTTAAGATTATTTCTCTATTACTCTAGTTAATTATTACCTGAAAACATGTCAGAAAGTCATTATCTGGTTGAATACTATAAGACTGTTTCAAACAACCATTATTGATTGTTTAATGCTTTTGTGCCTGTTTAAATTACATAGGATGTGTTTAATGAAAGGATTTAAACAATGTTTTAAAAAAGTATCAATATTGGAAAAATACTCTCACAGAAATGTGTTTAGGCTAGTTAGCAGTGTCATTTGTGCCAAATTCTAACAAATGTTGAGTTTCACACTTTTTTTAATTTAAGCGCATAGACAATTGATAACCAAATTAAAATACATACAAAATCTGTGTTTTATAACATTTTCTTTTTGGAAATGCTATTTATTGACTTCTTTACTTTTAAATATTTCAATTGCAAAGTTTTCAATTTGAAACTTTTCAGTTTTGCCTCATGACAGTAGATGTTTAATTGATGGTAATAAAGTCTTTTGTCATCATATATAGGCTATTGTTTGCTTGTTTTAATTAAAAAGCTACAATCATCTAGAAGGAACAGAATCTCAAAGACAAATGTCCTACAATATATACATTCACAAAATACTGAAAATATTTCAGAATTTCTCATGTGATTTACACAGAAGTAAAATGGTGCACTTTGACAATTTAGGAGTCATACTGTCATCAGTTTTTATAGGTCTGCTAAAAACCTTGCTGAAATAGTGCTGAAATAGTAAAAACAGATGTGTGTTGCTACAGACAGACTAATTAGAAATACACAGAGTCCATATTGCAAATATTTCCCAGAAATACTACATGGAAAATCAGACTCTTTTGTACATAACATCTATAGGCTATGCACACATAGTCCAATCAATGTCAAATGTCAATAAGGACAAAAATAGAATCTTAAAAGGCAGATAAACAGATTTTACTGGGGCTGGTAAACATGGTGCGAAACAAGTGTTTCCCCCTTTTTCCAGTACAGAACGTGTAAGGCAGCACTGCATTGGAAGTATGCACTAAACCAAATGAACATCTGTGATGCAATTTTTTAGCCCAAACGTATTTTGGGCTAAAAATACATTTTGTTTTGTTGTTTTTCTTTGTATCTTTATCTCCAGAGGGCCTATGGGATAGATGCATGTGGCCACCATGCTGGATTTCTGATCTAGCGAGTTTGCGCATAGACAGTTCTGTCCACAAAGAGAAAATTAACTTGGTGCACACACATACAATGTCTTATTGCCCGACCAATTATGCCTACTGTAAATATACAAATATGTAAATATAACTAAATTTAAAAATAAAATATAGCAAACAATTTGTGTATACAGAGCATCCACACACCCATCAAAAAATAATTTATTTCTCGAAAAATATTCATATTACATGCAATTGTTGTGCAACATTTGAACTGAAATAGGTACAAAAATATCTTAAAACGATTATATACACTGGAAACCTGTAGCCTACCTGGATCAGAAAAATATGTTTTGTGCTTCCCTGAGAAGAGACTAATTAAATGAAAGCTTACAACTACAGGAATAACCATGATTAGAGTTGTTTGCATAAAATATCATTTTATGCAAACATTTATGTTTGCCCTGTGAGAGACAGGTGACATTTTATCTCCAAAAATACTATTTTCTCAATTTTGCACATATTTTCACCTACCTACATCAACTTGCTCCATCAATATTGTCACCACATATTTTACATTTACACAATTTTACGATTTATGCAACAGATGCTCTTTAGTCATCAATTATCTTTTTATATAAAAACAAGAAGTGTAAAAAAGTTAAACTTAATAAATAGCTGTGATTTACACTTTTGTTTAACTGTAGTGAAACAGTTTTCAATACAGTTAAATAAAAATAAGAGTTGTATGTATATTTTACTAAAATATATTGTATGGGCTACTATAGACAACAGACAACAGATGCTCTTTACTCATCTCACTTGCACAAAAATAAATGCAGTAATTAATAGAAATTCACAGGGGAAATACAAACTCTGAACATTATATGCAAACCTAATAATTGAATTACATATTAAATAATACATACAGTTTTAACAAATAAAGTTACTAAACCATACACTGAGTCCACATCGTATTATCATGCTTATTTATATCTCTGATGAGGATTGATACTTCAGTTGTCAATAGTAAACATTAGATTTTGGTGAGGGTAGAGTGGTGTTCCAACAGAAGGCAGTTTTGAGCCATTTAGTCCCCCAGAAGTTAACAAAATCAGGAAATATATATTACACAAGTGTTTTGTATGAATGAAGAGATCCCTGTGATTTCACTAACCACTGAGCCTGAACTGCAGAATCAACAGGAGAAAGAATGAAAGATAATATCTCTTTGAATTACCACACAGAAGTACACAATAATATAAGAATGATGTTTTCTTTTGTCTCTGATAGACCACCATCTTCTCTTTAATTTTAAAAACATTCATTATATCTAGCCAAGTTTCATACAGTATATACGTTTCTCCTTACAGCAAATGTGAACGTTGCTAAGACCGGAAGAGTATGAGTGGAAGTAAACATGCATGCACTCACATCGCCGAAGCTCACAGGCGCCATCTTGTGCACCTAGCCCATTGCCCCCGAGAGCTCTGAGATCACTTTCCCCACGTTAGTCACCACCTCTCTGTCTTTTGAGTCTCTCCCATCTAAAACCTTCTCCTCCCAATAACCACAGGTGAAAGCAATCAAGTCCGGCTTGCACTATCACAGCCAATTACAAAATCACCACTCTACTCAGAAAGGATGTTTCTGCACACCACAGAATATTCGACTTTCAGTTCCAGAGCGAGAATGTCACCGTAAAATGTAGTCATTTATGTAGGCCTGAACTAGGTAAAATAAGTTCAGACTGCAAAAGTCCTGCATATCTGTTGCAATTTTTTTTTTTTTTTTTTGAGGAGTCCTTTTTGAGCTCACAGGAGAAGTGGCATGTGACTGTGAGCAACATTGTAGATTTTATGACCAAAAACTGATTTTTAGGAAGGAAAGTAACTTTTTTTTTTTGTCCAGCAATCATTTTATTGGGACTTACATAACCCAAAGTAATTGTTTCTCTAATTAAATGTGATGCTTTGCATTCGTGCTAACAGCTAAATGCTAAAACAGTTAGCTCTCAATGAGTCCAGTTATCAATCAAATTCTCTGCAAATTAAGGCAAAGTCATGTGAGTTTTTTGTTGCGCATGAAGGGATTTATGTGGTAAATGAGTTTTTATTGTAGTTTATGAGCATGTCTTCTTATCAGTTAAAAACGGTATCCACCTCATTTGAGCGCATGTTGTGTGTGTGTGTGTGTGTGTGTGTGTGTGTGTGTGTGTGTGTGTTGTTTAGAATTTATTAGCATCTTGTCATTTCTATCCAGCGTTTTTTGTGTGATACCACAAAATTCACAAAAAATAGGTGGATGGCAACATAGCTAGTGACTGAATGTGACAGGAATACAGTATACACACTCACACAAACACACACTGCAGTTTGTGTGTGTGTGTGTGTGTGTGTGTGTGTGTGTGTGTGTGTGTAAAATTTAAAGTCCTAAAAGAAATACAATTAATGTTTTTGTCACTTTAAATTGTTCACTATATTAAAAAACGATAATTCTTTGTTCTTCAGTAAATTACCTGTGCCACCTTCACATGAGCCAGATCTTATTTCAGCAAATCACATAGTGTTACTATGCCCAGCTAGTGTTACAACTCATCCCAGTAGTAGGTTGTAACAACGGAACTCTTTGTATTTGACATTAGGCTACCTTATAATCTGAGATCGTGTAGAAAAAACGTCACATGTCCAAGTCAGTTTTATTTATAGTAGACAAATGTGGCTACCGTGTATCAAAGTTTGAAAGAGATCTAACGCAAACAATCATCAGTTAGGCTATGCTGAAACAAAAAGTGTTACTACCATCCCTGGTCTCCTATCATAATTTCTTTCAGGAAAGACAAATCTAGTTTTACTGAATTTATTCTTCATTCAATTCAATCATTATTCTTTATCATAGTTGTCAGCGAACATAGCCTACTAAAATGTTTGTTTTTTTATTAGAAATTGCTGATGCTGTTCAGTCTGTGTGTGCTCGCGCGGCTGGGGCGTGGCCATGAGCTTTGATGTACAGCCAGAGCTCTGACTGTTTTCCGCGAGCTGCTTGAAAAGCCATGTGTTGCGCTCACGGTGCGTCACATTACTTCCCTACCGCTTCTGCAACATGTACCTTAGGACACAAATGCAAGCCAGTTTAAAGAGGAACGTCATACAATAAAAACAGCTCTGAAATAAGGGTAAGTATCTCCACACTACCTCATCCAAATCACATAGATTATTGTAACTTTCTGTAATAGCCTAACTTTCTTCTCGTCAGTGGGAACTTCTAGGAATCTGTCAGAAAGGATTCAATGTACCTCTGCCTCTAATGGTTTTGAATAATTCTCTTCAGAGAATGAATGCAAATAACGTTTTTTTTTTTTACACCAACAGATGGCCGTGTTGGCAAATCACAAACTTTGGAGATCCGTGGATTATTGCAGTTTGGATCTTTTACCACTGGACAAGCAACACAGAGTGACAGACTCATGACATCCTAACTAGCCTACTGTCTAAAGGTGTTTCTCTGTGAAGTGTGCAGCAATGGATTCGCTGTACATCGCTATTGAGCTGGTGATCGCCGTAGTGTCAATCGCTGGTAATGTGCTGGTGTGCTGGGCTGTGACCATCAACTCCACTCTCAAGAATGCAACCAATTACTTTCTGGTGTCACTAGCCGTGGCAGATATTCTGGTTGGCTGTCTTGCCATCCCTTTTGCCATCACTATAAGCATTGGTCTGCGCTCAGACTTTTATGGATGTCTTTTCCTGGCGTGTTTTGTTCTGGTATTGACTCAAAGTTCAATATTTAGTCTTCTGGCGGTTGCCATCGACAGATATCTGGCTGTAAAAATCCCCTTGAGGTGAGTGTTTCTCGTTTATTATAATTTCCTGTTCATTATCACTGAATGATTAATTACTACCTATTAATGACTATTGGTTCGTAAATTACAATGGGTAAAAAACCTTACCTATATATACAGTTTCACAGCTGTTTTGAAACAAGCTTTGGCATTTACACGCGCGTGCACAACATTCCGCGCGTGACAGCATGGCATGAATCTGTTCTTCGATGTCTTCGGCCTTTTCAGCTGTACATTATTTTCATTACAATACTAATTTTCATTAGTATTATTTAGTTTATCCATCTGTATAGACAGACAACAAAATGACCATCATCTTTCCTTAATGACGGTTTTATTGAGTAACCACCTTTGAGATAGAGCAGCCTATGGGATCAATTTGCTCGGTCCTCTGTTGCAATTCGTTTGAAGTTCATCTAGTTCATCAAAGCTGAAATACTGAAAGACTTATTCAGGACAGCACGGAGATGGCACACGCAGCCTACTGAACTCGGCTTCCTGAAATGGATATATCGGTCTGATTTTCTTAATCTGTGTTAATCTGTTAATCTCAGGAGGGCGATTAAAAAGAAGGTTGTTTGTTGTCAAAGAAGGCCCTGATGATGAAGGACAGTGCAATGACAACAAATCTTAACAATTAGGACTAAGCAAAAATGGTCAACGAAGAGAAGATAAGTTGGTAATTCTTAAGTACAATGGTGTCACTAGCCGTGGCAGATATTCTGGTTGAATAAAAGTTAAGAATATATATTCCTTATCGTTGCATTGCACAGAATTATTAATGCCTTGTCTCATGCAGTAAAAGGACAAAGGAATGGTAAAAGAAGTTTTTTTCTTTCATTTTAACTCTTTGAATTGCCAAATCTTGTAAATTTTTAATGTTAAACTAGCTAAAATGTAAATGTTGTCGAATCTGAAGCTCGCGTTTTAAAGAGTGACATCTTTTTACACTTCTCAGTGTTGCTCGTGCTATCCTATTTCTTTGGAATAAGTGGAAATCATTGGAAAGAATAAAAGAATAACAAATTAAATAATATAGCTGCAAGCAGCAATTATCGGGGCCAAGCACAAAGAAGGCACAACAAGCCAGCCAACATGGCTGTGAGCATCACATAAACTGCAACGGGGAGCAATTAAAGTCCTATTAAGATCATTTTAGGCAAAATAGCTGAAAAATCATGAATACAGTCAATTATAAAGATTTACTGGTTTATCACTTTCGACCAATAGGTGGCACTGTGACCAAATTAATGTGGTAATGTCAAAGTGAGGTGACAGTCACAAAGTTTGGTGTCAATATGTCAAAGCATAGCAGAGATACAGCCTCAAGAGTCATTTTGGCATCAAGCCTCTACTTCGTTGCTGCGGTATAAGAAAACGGTTTGACGAATTAACTTGAAATCCATAACTTTTTGTCAGCATGGTATGAAGATGATTCGATTTTGGTGAAAATCGGAGCAATGGTCTAGGAGAAGTTTGAAAAAGTAGGTTTTTAAAGAAAAACAATATGGTGGACAGGAAGTTCAGCCAACTGTGGTAAATTTGGTATCTATGTTCTCGGCATGATCCAAGGAATCTACTGAGACCAGTCTCACTAGAATAGGACCATACAGAGTTTCGTAATGGTACACCAATGCATTCATAATATATAACCTTTTTTATCATAATACTGTGTTGTAGTTAATGGCAATTTCATGTTTTGTTCAATTATAGCGCCACCAAGAGGCACAATCCCACTGCTTTTTTTATGTGTCCTCAGAGTGAGCCCATACATGTTTGAGTCAAATTTGGTGAAAATATCTCATTTCGTTTTGGAGTTATAGACATTTATATGTATGAGATAATAAAAAATGACCCATGGATGACTTTGTTTTGATTTTTTTGCCACTTACTATCAAAATTTTGACATTTGGGCGTTTAGTTAACCAGCTTGTGTTTCGTGTTTCCTACGCTGGTTTCGTCTTGATTGGACTAACCGTTTCGAAGATATTCGCAATTGTTTTTTTAGCGCAAAATCTCCATGTCGCACAAACCGTAAGTCGAAACCTAGCGTATTTGGTATCGTTGGACTCGGCAAGGATTCAGGAGTCTAAAGATATGACTCCCATGAAAATAAGTCAACCACATCAAAAGTTATAAGCATATTTTAAAAAAAAATCTCCACTACGTGGCGCTGGTCCGAAACTTCTCAGGCTCCTTCAGGGCATCGTGCTGATGACCCATACCGAGTTTCGTAATGATACACTAATGCGTTCATAAAATACAGCATTTTAGCACAAAATTCAAAATGGCCGACAGCCAAAATGGCCGATATGGTAAAAATGGATATCATTCGACTCGGCTTGATGCCCCAAATCTAACCAGACCAAATTTATGATTTTTGGACAAACCCATCAGAAGTTATAAGCAAAAATAAAAAAAATTCGTATCTCCGGACCAGTAGGTGGTGCTGTGCCGAAACACTGCATGTTGCCTCAGGTCATGCTTGTGATGACATGTACCAAATTTGGTCTGAATATGATAAAGTGTTCTAGAGCTATAGGCTCAAATCTGATTTTGCTAGCTTTTCGTCATTCATTTGTGCACTTTTCAAAAATGGATGGTTCTATCAAAAAGCTTTTGATAATTTTTTGTCGGCATGGTCTGAAGATGATGTGGTTCAATTTTCGTGAAAATCGGAGTAACCACCTAGGAGGAGTTCGAAAGAGTATGTTTTTCGGATAAATCAAAATGGCGGGAAAACTTTTATGACGGAAAATTACATCATATGGTGCAATCAAAAGGAATCAGAGGAAAAAAGAATTTTGTTTCTAGCCCTTATGGTTCAAAAGTTATTAGCATAAGCATCAGTGAAATTTTGGACAGCTGGTGGCGCTGGAGGGATTGAGTTAGAGACTTCAAATTTGCTATGGACACAGGTGAGACTGTCCTCTATCAGTGCGCCAAATTTCACAACTTTTTAGCATACGGTTCTATGGGCTGCCATAGACTACCAGAGCGGAAGAATAATAATAAGAAAACTAACGATTTCAATAGGCGCCTACGCTTTTCAATAGGTGCTTGGCCCCTAATTAACTGGTACACAAAGCAAGTGTGCATGTAATTGCTGTAGCCCACTTATGAAATTGCATATGCATAGCTTGGGTTTCACTTCCACAGCCAACACTGTCAAGTCCTGTGGAAATGCAGTTTCTCTGAATTCACAGTGTTGGAACAGGGGTGTTTCTACAGTTTGATCATCACTGGGGCACAAGGCCCCACAATGTTTTATTTTTATACATTGGAACTCTGTTTTACCATGGTCATTTTAAACAATTACTAACAACATTAACTTCATCAATGCAAATTTATGTTTTATATGACACTTAATCATATCTAATGTCTAAAATTCCTGAAAAAATATATATTTAAAAAAAAAAAAAAAACTTAAATTCAACAGTGTACAAACTAACTAGCCCCCTAAATGAAAGAATCATTTTAAAAAGCTTTCACTGATGATGACCAAATCAAGCAACAAACTATGGCAAAGTAGAAGAGATAAGCAAGCATTTTTTTAGCAGTTAACATGCTAAAGTAAATTAGATCTGGACAACGGGATGTCCTCATTCAACTAAATACAAATTCGCATGCTACTCATCATCACAGCGATAAGCGCTAGCCTGGTAGTTACCTCTCCTCAGCTACAATTGCGTATTATGAATAATCGTCTGACTGCAAGTTGAGGATTCCACAAGGAAAAGTGAAGGAGGAGCACAGCAAGTGGGCGGGCCGAGGTGTATGATTGAAGAGGATGTGCAGGATTTTTTTCTGATAAATATCAGGAAATTTTACTGGGGCACAGCAAAACTTTACTGGGGCTCGTGCCCCAGTAAAAAGGGTCTAGTGGTGCCCCTGGTGTGGAATAAGGAAATGCTTACAGTAGGTGACTTTAATGAAAGCTTTTCAATGCACTCCAAATCATCTCAGATCCTGGGTGGTCATGTTACTCTCACTGTTTTATGGGCAAGATGAACGTATGTTTCTAGTTATGCTGTAGTTACTGGAAATACAGGGTTTTGGCACGATAGCTGTTAGTAGATGATCCAAGAGGAAACAAGATTTCTCACAGTGCTGCCAGACAGTATTCCCGCTTCGGTTTTCATTCAACAGACTGGACCACCACGTCTCTCTCTCACGCACACATTCTCCGCTCTCATCTGTCTCTCTCTCCATCTCTTTTCCTGTGTATAAACACAAAAGCTCAATGCCGACTGTTTAGCTGCATGTCCTCTGGCTGAAGGATTTAAATAGGTTTCAAGTTTCCTAAAACAGTAGGCCGCTATTATATAAATGTAAGCGTGGGCTTGAATCAGATGGTCTTTCCACTGTTAGGAGCATCTTTTTCCTCTGAGTCATTGGTTTTAACTGTTAAATCAAAGAAGAGGTGGTTAAATGGCAGGACTTTCCCTTTTAGTTATACATGTGTTCACACATCATACAATGTGTTTTTAATACAGGGATATACGTTAAAGGGATAGTTCACCCAAAAATGGACATTCTGTCATAATTAATTCCCCCTCATGTTGTTTCAAACCTGTATGACTTTCTTTTCTTCTGTGGAACATACAATGGAAATCAGTGGTCATATCGATCAAAACCAGTTGCCAGTTTTGTAACCAGCTTTCTTCAATAATATCTTCTTTTGTGTTCTGCATAAAATATAAATATAAAAGTCATACAGGTTTGGAACAACATGAAGGTGAGTAAATGATAGAATTTTGGATAATTTATTTGAATTTTTGGATGATCAGTTTAATGTTCTTATTGAGCATTTGATGACACTTCCTAAAAAAATTAGATTGGTCATAAGTTACAGCGAAGTGGGTTGATGAACTAGTGATACATTACAGGTCAATGTTTTGATTTTTTTTTTTTAATAGTATGAAAAAATGTGGGAATTTAGGACAGTGTCCTTAACCAATGACCATTAATTACATCATTACAGTGTTTGGAATCAAATTTTTGTCATGATTGCAACACTCTTTTAATGCACCTGCTCACATTGTTAAGAGCAAAGCAGCTGAGACCTTCTTCCTTTAGAGCTGTTGTGTAAACCGTTTTCACTTACACTGGAGCCTGTTGGCAGAGATCTGTGGTTTAAAGCGGAAGCGAGGCAGCTAAAGAACAGAAGGGTTAGAGGAGGGATTTGTGTGCAGGGGTGAAAGAGAAAGAGGGCGATTGGGATGCCAGCGGGTTGTTGTCATGCCACAACTAATCCACTCTTCCCTCCATTCATGTGCCCTGAGAGTAGAGGGAAGCTGGCACTAAAAAGAGAGAAAAGTGTTAAAACTGAAAGAAGTGTCCAACAAAAGGAGACTGTGCTTTTGGATATAAATGCAATGACATCATGTATTCTTGAATCTGAAACGAACAAAGATTTTAGAGAGTATGGTTTAAATTATGACTACAAAAAAAAAAAAAAAAAAAGCCAAGGATGGAGAAAATAATGTGCAGAATTAGAAGTCAAAACAATGGCCTTGCAGTAAGTGCACATGCACTACACATTGAGCCATGGTGCTGATAGTACAAATGCTGGAGGATAAGTTATGCACCAAAGATTGATAAATTAGAGTTAGAGGTTTGTTCAAATCAATAAGCCAGTGTTATTATAGTATTATACTATAATAGGTTTTATTAATATTATTAATTGTTCATTTTATATGTATGTACATACTGTGTGTGTGTGTGTATATATATATATATATATATATATATATATATATATATATATATATATTCAGTTTTCATTTCAATTTTAGTTTCGGTGTTAGTAATTTTAGTACTGCAATTTCAACTTATTTCAGTTAGTTGCCAAGTTAACATTTCTAATTTTCACTTAGGGTTTTTAAGTTTTTCATCTACTATTTATATTTTATTTCCATTACCAAAAACTATTTTTAATAGTTTTTAGATTTAGATTTAGACTTTAGTTGTTAAGAATAACAACACTATAAGAAGTGTATGGAACAGTAACAGCAATGATTGCATAAGATAATGTAGTTATCTGCAGAAAAACGTGTTTTCTCAGTGCTTTCCCAACCCCCTCTCTATCTGTCACTGGGGCAGCACCACTGATGGTTGTGGCAGTCCAGGTCTCTCAGAGAAAGGTTATGGTGGGTGCGATGAATAATGCACCTCATGTATTACTCACTTCAGTCCATCAGTAGAAGCAGAATCAGAGCTGTCTGAGGATGCCTGATGAAGCGCCTCCAAGTGAAAGCTTAAGCCATCAGTCACTTGAGTGTTTATGTGAAGCTCTTTTTTCCTCTCTCTTGCCCTCTCAAATTTACTATATATAAATATATACAGTGACCTTGAGAAGTAATTGGACATTCAAGTCACACTTAAACATTCATGAATGTCATTACGTTATAGACAAAATATAATACTACTGGCTGCAAACAAATGATTCACAAGCTTTTTGTTAGAACTAACTTCCTTTGAGTCTGAGCAATGACTTTTAACCAGCTGGTGTTGCAGTGATTTTTAGTGGATGTATGAAGTCAGTTGTTCTAATGTTCTCACAGGTGTTCTAGCAGAGTATAGTTCACTACTAATGTTTGACAGCCACAAAGTGGCCTTTTCTTTTTATGTACATATGTGTACATATTTTAATGTACATACATAATACATATGTAGAAATCTGTTTATTTCTCTGAGTAGAATATAAAAATAGTGAAATCTATAAGGAAATAAATTCAGTGTGAGAAATAATTTGGTAACACTTTAGTATAGGGAACATATATAAACTATTAACTACAACTTTTCCCTCAATAAACTCCTAATTTACTGCTTATTAATGTTAGTAAAGTAGTTGTTAAGTTTAGGTATTGGGTAGGATTAAGAATGTAGAATAAGGTCATGCAGAAGGCATTAATATGTGCTTAATAAGTACTAATAAATAGCCAATATTCTAGTAATATGCATGCTAATAAGCAACTAGTTAAAAGACCCTAAAATAAAGTGTTACCATAATTTTAAGCTTTTGGTATTTTATGAAATGAATGTTTATACAGTGGGATCAAAAAATCTAGAAGCACACTGAAATCTGGCTTTGGTGTGCTTCTAGACATTTTGATCCCACTAATCTAATTTAAAACCCTCTTTTGTATATATTTTACTAATGCAAATACATGAAAAATAGAAGCATTTTTACTAGTGTTCTCAGATTTTTGGGCAATATAGTTAACTCAATCATTAGCCAAATGTTTTGCCAAAATTTGCAACGTGTTTATTTATTCATCTTTATTCTACATTCACTCCTCTGTACAGGTATAAGGAGCTTGTCACAGGGAAAAGGGCAAGAGAGATCATTGCCATTTTATGGATCTTATCCTTTATCATTGGACTCATCCCATTTGTGGGCTGGAACCGTAAGGACTTGTCCTGTTCCAGAAACGAAAGCAGCTCTATACAGACTGGCAACAGCAGTGATGCTGCTGACATGGAATCAGGCTTTCTGCAAAGCTGCTGCCTCGAGTGCTTCTTCGAGAATGTGGTGGACATGAGCTACATGGTGTACTTCAACTTCTTCGGTTGCGTGCTGCCACCTCTGCTCATCATGCTGGGCATTTACATCAAGATCTTCACAGTAGCACGTAAACAGCTACGTCAGATTGAGCTCAAATGCAGCGTGAGTAACGGCGAGAATCACCACCATGGCCTGCTGCAAAGGGAAATACGTGCCGCTAAATCGCTCTCCATCATAGTGGGCCTGTTCGCTCTCTGTTGGTTGCCTGTGCACATCTTGAATTGCCTCACTCTCTTCTACAGTGAGCTGGAGAAACCCAGTTTCATCATGAACATTGCCATCATCCTCTCGCACGCCAACTCCGCCGTTAATCCCATTATCTATGCCTACCGTATTCGGGAGTTCAGAGTGACTTTTAGGAAGATTCTGAACCGGCACTTCCTTTGTCGACGGGACGAGTTGTATCGCAGCTCCAATGGAAGCAACAGTCACAGAGACCAGATTACAATGACCATTGACCCTCTACTATAGACATCTTTGTCAAAAAATTTGGGAGAAATGTTTACAGGCCAATGAACTGCAAACAACATAATCATGTATTAAGATGTCTAGCGTGGCCCACTATTCATGAAGACCTTCTTTGATATTTTGGACACCTTCTAACATTTTCAGGATTAAACTGTGAAAAAAAAACTCACTACAAATCTGTGGAAATATTTATAGATTGCATTTCCAAACATTTTGGAAATTGCATTTCCAAACACTAACAAACTAGAGCAGTGGCCTTAGCACATGAATTAAAGCTAAGAGCAGTCAGTGTGTCTCTGGAAATGCTGAACGATGAACTGAACCACGTATGAGAAACCTACATGAAGATCCTGTAGAACAATAAAATAGTAATCTTAGGCAGCTTTAGTTAAATCTTCAATGATCACTCATCTGTAGAACAGCCCAGAGGAACAATCTGAAATTATAAGGCACATCAGATGAATACACCACTGTGGAACAGGGTACACAAAGAAACTGTTTCTGGGTGCTTGAATGTATCAGGACTTATTGCGTTTTATTATTTATTTATTTTTTAATGATTGAGATGATTGTTTTAGACTGCTCAGGAACACACATGAAGTAAAGGCAAATTTCTGAACCCATAACAGAAAGAAAACCAATTATAAAACCATGTACACAGCCAATGATAAAAAAAAAAAGAATTACCCCACTTTTAGTCTTTTCATCATTTAAAAGGCATGTTTTCTAATGTGTTACATTATAGGAGTACTGGCCAATCCACAGCTAAAGCCAAGTTTACACTACAGGACTTTAAACGTTGGCAGATCGCTGTGCTGTTCAAACTACGTGACTCTATGTAAATGGAGTCTTGAAGTCGTTGTGGTGTTCACACTATGTGACACTATGTAAATGATCCGCAACAGGGGGTTACACACTACACGAGCTGACAACAACTGTCACCCAACGACTTTATTTAAAAATGGATGTTGGGAGGGAATTAGATTAAATTTTGAATTAAATTTAATTAAAATTAATATAACCCTTTCACACATAAGTTTAATATTCTGGCTGACCTCCCAGAGTTAAGGCCACTGTTATTTTAAAACGTTTCCCTTTATTGTTTCCCTGACGCCGCGTCATGCATGTCACACCGCGGCCAGCCGGCCACAGCCACACTATATGACAGATGTATAGCTTTTCTCACTATGTCATCAACTATCTGATATTCCGATTCTTAAATATGTGCAAGTGAGTGTTTTGTCATTTAAAAACCTATATAATGACCTTGATCTTAATATATAACGTGAATTCATCCATTTGTACCAAAATACATGTGGCCGGTGAACTGGGAGAACAATAGAGTGAGTGAGCTTTATAGTTATAGATACACAACGTGTATCTGATATGAATAATCATCGGCAAATTATATTTGAATGGATTGTTATTGTTGCTTCCATAGACATCAGTGTATATTTCCAAAGACTATAGAATAACACAATATGTGTCACTCGTATTGTTTTGAATGAGAGAATGTGCAACGCGCAATATGGCGGAATAAGTCCCGCCTTCTAAATAAGAGCCAATCACCGATTGGTAAAGTCATCGCGTCACTGTAGCGGCCATTAAAAGCAGACGTGTTTGTTGGCGTTTGTTGGTGCGGTGTGAATTGGCCTTTATTCCTACGCCCTATGACGCTTTGGGCAAATTATGGGTGTAACTTCTGTTAAGAGATGTTTTATTTTTAAACTGGGTACAATGAGACGACATTATTCTACTCACCCTTCAACCAACGAACATTAAAAGGACATTTAAAAGTGTAAAAGTATCAACAAGGTACTTTCAACAGGCCATGAAAAAGCGCGATTCTTTCTACAGCAATAACGGACGGGATAAATATAACTATAGTGATAGATATCTGTATTATGTAATATACGTTGCCTTAATGAAAATGTTCATGAGCTTCAGCATTGCGTGATACTATTTCAAAGTGATTTCCATCATTTTTACAGGTAATAAATTGTATTTACCTGTGAAAACAAACCTGGAAAGAGACGTGAGGCTTTGAGGAGAAAAACGAGAGATTCTTCGTTCATTCCAGTGAATTATTAATGGGATATATCGTAAATTATATCGGGAGAACAGACCACAAATGTGCAGTATATGTTGTCCTTTTTCATACTATTACAGCGGTATGCAAAGGGACAAAAGAAAATAATCACGAGGATAGAAAGCAGTGACTGAAAAGAGCTCTTGTCATAGATATTCTTGTTATAACATGTTACGTTAAAATACCAAACGTTACGTTATTCTCATGATGTCTGAAAATAAATAAATATAGATATAAAATGAAAATAAATAAAGAAAAATTGACAGCTCATTCAGTCAAACTGACGGATAAGCTTTATTTGTAGGGCAACCTTATGATTTGAAACGATTTGTTTCAGTCTTTTTAAATGGAAGTTCCCCAAAACCGGAAGTGGAACCCATAATTCGAAACGTAGTAGGCTAGTCAGGAATAAGGTAGATAGGAATAAGGTAGATAGAAACAGTCAGATGCACGCTTCCTATAGAGACGCGCAGTTAGGACTGCGCATGCGCATTAGCTTGATCTAGCCTGAAAAATGCCCTTTTTTTTGCCATGATTCAAGCGTTCAGAAACAAAATTTATGAGACAGTTGTTGTCAGATTTCATTGGTGATTTCAAATATTAAATTTAATCGAAAGCTTGGCAAACAGCTTTAGAGAATTTGATGTTTCCCCATTCAAAGAGATAGGCGCTACACTTGCATGCCCGAGAGGCGTTTCAAAGATGGCCGCCGAGTGAAATGACTTGTCTTAAAGGGACTTTGATATTTCATTGGCTGTTGCGTCGCGACACGTGACACCACAGGATATCGAGTTGGCCGACAGCTCCAGATATTTAGCATGCTAGATATTTGTCTGGCGTCTGTGAGGTGACGGCGACGCGTCAGCGAGCCTCTTTGATGCGTCAATGAGTAGTTCACACATAAAGATTGGCGAGCACCGATCACTCGCTGATTCTCCCCCGATCAGAGCCCGACCTGTCGGCAAGCTCGTTAACTTGCAAATCGGGCTTAAAATCCTATAGTGTAAACTTGGCATAAGTTAACTTCAGTTTCATATCTGAAACCAAAATGACTCCCACAGATATCTCGATACACATACTGTAAACACCTCAAAATGTATTGCATTTTTATGCCATATTGTTTTATAATATAAAAACTAATAAACATAACTAATAACTAATAATTATTTATTAGAACTAATAAATAAGCTATATTCTTTCAAATAAATGCCACTTTGAAGGAGGCACTTTTAATGGACACACCCTGTTACTACATGACCATTATGCTCTCTTCTTTCTAACATCTACACAAAGGGGTCCAAAAATCTGAGACAACTATTTAAAATACTGTATTATTTTAATGTTCCTTGATGTCCACTTATAATGTTAAAGTTTTTTGCACACACACACAAAAAAAATAAATATATCTGAGAAAAAAGATTATTTTCAACCCTCATTCTGACCCTCTCTCTGAAATGACCCATTTTTAAGGGGTGGCTCCTTTAAGGCTTGTCAGTAAACGGCCAATGTTATGATTGGCTAACGTCACTGCATAGGAAACAGTATCAACAGCAAGTGTTTGAAAACATTATCCATATAAAACCATCATTTATAGGCAAAGCATTATGAGATTGTTTACTTGTGGTTTGCGATATAGCTGCTGTCAGATCCAATACAGTTGACTGATTCATCTGTCAACAAAAGTTTCTTTTCAAGCTCTTCATTACATTGTGCCTCGTTTACAAAACAATCTTCAGTAAAATTCTCCAAACAAGTTTATAATCCTCAGACACGATCCACGATGCTATTGAAAATAAACCACCCACTCATTCCTGATGCTGGTACCCTTCTGAAGTCACTACAGAAATTAGATGTTTAAACAGGACCGATCATTCCTCTATGTTTCCGTTTATGCTTTCATTTGTTCTCGTCTGCAGACTCAAGTGCGTGCAGTACATCAGAAAGTGACTGGGCATCTGTATACTGTATCCACTGTAGACAGCGTCGGTGATTATAATGGGTTTTATTTGCTTTTGATGCGATGCTTGCATCTGGTGTAGGCAAGTGTCAGCCATTAAGCGTCTGAATACCAGTGGGCGGGGCTAGCGGTGCAATGATGTAAACTTATTTGTTGATGTCTTGCTGAGGTATATGAAAATATATTTGCCCGTGTGACGTCACAAATCTCAGTATCCAAACGAACCATTTTGGAGCTTGATTAAATGCTTTTTCAAAAGTAAAAAAACAAGAAAACTTTATTTTAGAACCTTATAAAGAAAATTGGATTTAAATCCCATATTTTCACTATGGTCTCAGACATTTGGAGCTCAGTTATATCAATGTCCCCAGATGTGATGATCCATGTTTCTGATGTCTGTCTTCTTTTCTAATGTGTCACAGCCCTTAGGACCCAGTTTGTTATTGAATGTCTGACTGTGACAGACTACTCAGACTGAAACAACAGCAGCTGACCTGGAGCAAAGACTGTCTCCTTTAGAGAGAGATTTACAGTGTCACCACTGGAACTGGATAGTTTATAATGCTCTGTAGTGTCAATACTGCAACTCTGTTCTATTAATCATCAAGCACCTTTACAGTATAACCACAGATCTGGAGAGAGGTCTGCTCTACATCCATCAGTGCTTTAACTGGCTCATCTAGCCTACATATCAAAGCATTACAAATATGGTTATAAAATGACTGAAAAGCTGAGAACTGGCACGTGCTTCTGAGACTAAGCCTTGGACGTGTAGGTTATGTCCCAATCTCCCTTCCTCGCCAATTATTTCTCTCTCCATCATATATCTGTCAAGTGAAATTGGAAAGAAAGAAAAAAAAGTTGTTATATTTGGTGTGCCATCTGAAGAGATGTTATTTCGTTATTTAAAGAAAATAGAGTGCATTTACATTATGCACTAATTATGTATGCCAGGTTACATTATGTTAAAACCTGACCAAGTGAAAGTTCATATCGGTGCTTTAAACTGATTTCAGATTCTAAAAGCTGTTTAAATGAACCCTAAATGTTGCAATCTGATTCAAATATTAATTTGCATGTGCATTCCAAACAAAGCTTTAGTGCATGTTGCAGTTCACAGTCGCCACTTTCAGAACCAGAGAAAGCCACAGCCATAATGTTACCAGAGCTAACGCAAGCATAATTGATGTTTTTGCCTTGTTGTTTTGAGATATTTAAAAAGAATGCTGACATATCAGAAGAGTTTTTTTTAGCAGTTTCCTTTTTTCCTTTCAGTGTAAGCAAATTACTTATCACTGGAAACAGCTGATTAGGACAGTGTGTGAATTTCATCAGCTCTGGTTTTGGTACCCAACTCAAACTGACAGATGATGTGTTTGTCCCTGACAGTGACATGCCTTTTCCAACAGCCCCCAACTAAAACGAGTGCACATCCACAGCTGTGCCAACAGTCAAACCATGTTTCTATTTATTGAGGGGAAGAAACATTCTTTAGCATCATTTTTGTGTGTTGTAGCTTCTACATGATGTATACTACAGATATTTGTTACTATTCGTAAGGGCTAAACTACAGGAGTGTGCCAGACATCTTAGACATTACAATGGAAACGAATCTGTACTGCACTGCAACTGTTAGCTGACGGTTTACTGTCTGGAGAAAGCAGTGAAACAAAAGGCCTTTTAACCAGTCAAGTGTACCTGAATTTTATTCCTGCCTTTGGAGAAGCAAAAACAAACAAACAAAAAAAAACTGCTTTTATATGTGTATGTTTTTGACGTGTGTATTTGTCACTAATCTGTAACACTGTGATGTTCTCTTTATGTTGAAAAAATAGTTTCATGACAAAAACCTTTAGTATCAAAATGGAGTCTTGTTATTTAACGTACATACATCTATGTATGGTGAATTATTTTGTTAATAAAAGCCATTTTGTATCTTTTGTGCCCTCTTTTTTATATGAAAGTTGAACAGTTTTAGCTCAGCTCAACTATGCTGCTAAATATCATTTATTCATATATCATTAACATATAATGTTAAATATAATAATGCAGTGGGGGAATACTTGTGGTTTCTGGTAATGCTAAATGTCTTATGTTACCTGTAAAAAGTTTTATGTTACCAACATTATTTAAATATATCTAGTCAGTGACAGAGAGCATATTCGTCTAAAATAATTCTGTATTTTCAGCTTCAGAATCATGAATGTTTTTATTTTGGTGTCACCATTGTCCTGTGCATTGGGTTACCAGCACCAAGTCCAAGCCTATTCATTTCCACACCTATGTAATCCCAAATTTAGTATTTTAAATCAACAGTATATTTTTTGTTAACCTTTTACCATATGTCTTGGAGTATCGCAATAATATTGTATTGTGAGTTCAGTATCATGATATGTATCGAATCGTGACATGAGTGTTCAAATAAACACATTTTTACCAGAGCCAAAGCAAAAAAGTCCATGATCTAGTTGATATACTGTAGAGTAAGTCAGCATTTATCATATTGTAGTTCCCCCAAATTATAAACCCTCAGTTGTCCCACTTTATTTTAAGTGTTTTTAACTACTATGTACTAAAATTTAAATTAATCATTTGAGGCAATGCACTTGTGTACATGAGTTTTTACATTGTACTTGTATTTAAAAAATACCTGCATGTAATTACAGCTGTTATTAATCTTTAACTCACCCTTAAACCTAACTATACCACCAAACCCCTATTCCACCTCAATAGAAGCGTTTTGCAATACAACGAATACAAAAAGTACATTGTACCTAACAATTTTTTTTGATGTAAGCACATAGTAGTTAGACACCTAATAGACAGTTTGATCCACTTATTATTTAATTACTAAATACCACATTCTCAAATTCTTAAACACACAGGGAAAAAAATACACCCTTTCACAACAAGAACGATAACTATAAAGATAATGATAAAGATATAGTTCTAAAAATCATTCTAAATATAAAAGAATAGCACTGTCCACACCACAGCTATAATGATATAGGGAAACAATATCGTTGTGATTACTTTCAGAATGATTTTTTCCAGCTGTTGAACAATAAAACACTGACGAATAATCAGAATCCATTCTAACTTTAGGGCTCAGCATTTAAAATGGCAGACGACATTGCGGAGAAGTTAATCGCCGAGGTCCAGAAAAAGCCACCACTGTTTGACAAGTCAAATCCCTTTTCAATGATACTTTAAAGAAAATGGATATACGGAAAATAATCTGTCATACCCTCGGTGAGAAGTATTAACGATGAGATCATTATGCTAGGCATTATGCTAGGCACTAGATTGACTTCGTCAGCTAAATTAGATTAGATCGATTACACTAGCTATTCTCTTGAAACATAGCATGCAGAGGACATCTGATGGTTAAGGCCATGTAAATGCAACAAGAACATCAAAAACATGTTGTACACACTTTGAAACCACAGCGCGAGCTTAGAAAAAACAGACGTTAACGTTTGTTGGTGTGGACGCAAATATAGTTATCTTTATAGTTATCATTCTTGGTGTGAACGGGCCTTAACTGTGCGTGCCCACTGGCGCGGAGCGAGCGTTTTCAATTCATTCCTATGGAAGTTGAGCTTCACACTCACGTGGTGAATTGTTGGATTGACAGCGGACCGGAGAAAGCGCAGAGAGCGGCCGAGAACGTCAAAGGGCCTGTTTACACCTGGTCACTAAATGTGTTTTATCTGATCGGATAGCTATCTTCGAAATGCATATGCAAATGCAATCACTCAAACCACTTCAGGAGGTGGTCTGAAATGCATTCCAGATGAAACTGAACAATGCATCTGGTTGTTGAAACCACATACAGTGGGTACGGAAAGTATTCAGACCCCCTTAAATTTTTCACTCTTTGTTATATTGCAGCCATTTGCTAAAATCATTTAAGTTCATTTTTTTTCCTCATTAATGTACACACAGCACCCCATATTGACAGAAAAACACAGAATTGTTGACATTTTTGCAGATTTATTAAAAAAGAAAAACTGAAATATCACATGGTCCTAAGTATTCAGACCCTTTTCTGTGACACTCATATATTTAACTCAGGTGCTGTCCATTTCTTCTGATCATCCTTGAGATGGTTCTACACCTTCATTTGAGTCCAGCTGTGTTTGATTATACTGATTGGACTTGATTAGGAAAGCCACACACCTGTCTATATAAGACCTTACAGCTCACAGTGCATGTCAGAGCAAATGAGAATCATGAGGTCAAAGGAACTGCCTGAAGAGCTCAGAGACAGAATTGTGGCAAGGCACAGATCTGGCCAAGGTTACAAAAAAAATTCTGCTGCACTTAAGGTTCCTAAGAGCACAGTGGCCTCCATAATCCTTAAATGGAAGACGTTTGGGACGACCAGAACCCTTCGTAGAGCTGGCCATCCGGCCAAACTGAGCTATCGGGGGAGAAGAGCCTTGGTGAGAGAGGTAAAGAAGAACCCAAAGATCACTGTGGCTGAGCTCCAGAGATGCAGTCGGGAGATGGGAGAAAGTTATAGAAAGTCAACCATCACTGCAGCCCTCCACCAGTCGGGGCTTTATGGCAGAGTGGCCCGACGGAAGCCTCTCCTCAGTGCAAGACACATGAAAGCCCGCATGGAGTTTGCTAAAGATGGTGAGAAATAAGATTCTCAGGTCTGATGAGACCAAGATAGAACTTTTTGGCCTTAATTCTAAGCGGTATGTGTGGAGAAAACCAGGCACTGCTCATCACCTGTCCAATACAGTCCCAACAGTGAAGCATGGTGGTGGCAGCATCATGCTGTGGGGGTGTTTTTCAGCTGCAGGGACAGGACGACTGGTTGCAATCGAGGGAAAGATGAATGCGGCCAAGTACAGGGATATCCTGGACGAAAACCTTCTCCAGAGTGCTCAGGACCTCAGACTGGGCCGAAGGTTTACCTTCCAACAAGACAATGACCCTAAGCACACAGCTAAAATAACGAAGGAGTGGCTTCACAACAACTCCGTGACTGTTCTTGAATGGCCCAGCCAGAGCCCTGACTTAAACCCAATTGAGCATCTCTGGAGAGACCTAAAAATGGCTGTCCACCAACGTTTACCATCCAACCTGACAGAGGAGAGGATCTGCAAGGAGGAATGGCAGAGGATCCCCAAATCCAGGTGTGAAAAACTTGTTGCATCTTTCCCAAAAAGACTCATGGCTGTATTAGATCAAAAGGGTGCTTCTGCTTCTACTCAATATAACAAAGAGTGAAAAATTTAAGGGGGTCTGAATACTTTCCGTACCCACTGTATGTAAATTTTGCTCCTCCCAAAAATGCTAAATAATAAACATGTGAGATCATGTTACAGGCTAAATAACATGTTATAGCCAGATTTGACGAACACTGGCTCAAGCATTGGCAGAGGCTGAGCAAGCGGAGTCTGTATTTATGACAACACGAGCAGCGGCCCCATTTTACCACCCTTCTGCCCGAGTTCGCCAGGCCAAGCATACTGACGTCGACAATGCTGAAGGGATGAACCGGCGAGGGCGTTCTACACGAGGGGACCCATGTTACCGTTGCGGGGAAGTGGGACATGTGGCCTGTGATTGTCCCGCCCCTGCGCCTTTACCCCGCAAGCCTGCTTTTTCGGAAAACTAGAAAAGAGCGGTCGGGGCGGAGGGATGGCCGCTCCCACCACAGTCTACACCCATCCATGGGAAATGTTCACTAGTGAGCCACACCCAGGGTTTATATGTGTTTTGTGTTCTAAATGGCTATGCTTGCAGGGCCCTCATTGACACGGGGTCCACCATTTCCATTGTTCGTCCAGGAATCCTGCCTGGAACAGAAAGGTCGACGCCAACTGGGTGGTCAGCTACTGTGATGCAGATGAGAACTGTAACTGGGGAGCGGGCGGCCCTCAAAGGAGGAAAGTGCCTACAGGTGACAGTGGGCACGGGTGTTTTCGTCCATGAGTTTTGGCTGGCAGACATAGAAGATGCTTGTATTATGGGACTAGACTTTTTGACACTGAGTGGGGCCTGTATAAATGTGGTTGGAGCTTACCTTCAGATTGGTCACGAAGTCGTTCCCCTAAAGAAGGGGCAAAGGACAGTTGATGTGCCCTTAGGCCAAGCGGGAGGGGAAGCAGCTGGGCAGAATAAGTGAGCACCCCCATGGAAAGCTACCCCTGTCGATGTTAACACCGCTCCAGTGCCCTCCCTGTCAAAAGAGACTGTACAGGCCGTACAGGAGCTGTGGCAACGATGCAGTGAAGGACTTACCCCCAGCCAGCGTCGACAGTTACGGGAAGTACTTGACCGCAACCAGGATGTCTTTGCAGCACGAGACGAGGACTGCGGACGAACGGGGCTAGTACAGCATGACATCAATACCGGCGAAGCTCCGTCCATCTGGCTACGATCCCACCGGTTAGCGCTGGCCAAACAAACCGCAGCAGAACAAAAGATCTTGGAGATGGAAAAAGCAGGAGTAACTGAGCCTGTTGGACAGCTCAATTACTCCTGCTTTTTCCCGTGGGCAGCCCCCACCATACTTGTCAAAAAGAAGGACTCCTCCTGGCGGTTGTGTGTGGACTATCGCCGCTTAAACGCTGTCACGAGAAAAGACTCTCACCCGCTACCGCGAATCGACGACACCCTGGACTATATCGCGGGGTCATGCTGGTTCAGCTCCCTTGACCTCCGGAGTGGGTACTGGCAGGTGGAGTTGGCTCCGGGGGCCAAACCAAAGACTGCCTTCACCATCAGCCAGGGGATATGGCAGTTCCAGGTAATGCTGTTTGGCTTCTGTAATGCTCTAGCCACTTTCTCCTGGTTGATGGAGCAGGTCCTGGCAGGTGTCTCTCGCCGCTGTTGCGTGGTGTATCTGGATGACCTGTTGGTGCATGCAGCAGACTTTGCAGGGGCACTGCAACACCTCCAAGTGGTCTTCGCAGCTATCCGCCAAGCTGGGTTACGACTCAATCCAAAGAAATGCCATCTACTACGGAAAAAGACCACCTTCCTGGGGCATGTGGTTAGTGCTGCAGGAGTCGCCACTGACCCGGCAAAAGTAGCAGCAGTGAAGAAGTGGCCTATCCCAAAGAACATTGCAGAGCTACGGAGCTTCCTGTGATTGGCATCATACTACCGACGCTTTGTCCAGAACTTCTCCACCATCGCTTGCCCGTTGCACCAGCTAACGAAAAAGGGCCAACCCTTCATCTGGATGAGGTGTGTGAGGCCGCCTTCAACCACTTACGTGAAGTACTGACCAAGGCTCCAGTGTTAGCATACCCTGATCCAGACCGGCCGGTTATCATCGACACTGACGCCAGTAATGTTGGTGATGGCGCAGTGTTATCCCAGGAAGATGACGATGGAGAACATGTTGCATACTTCAGCCAGGCAGAGGGAAACTACTGCGTTACCCGCCAAGAGCTACTAGCAGTGGTGTTGGCACTCCGGCACTTCCGGCCTTACCTCTACGGGAAGAAGTTCCGGCTGTGGACAGACCATGCATCCATCACCTGGCTGTTAAGTTTCCGAAACCCTGAGGGTCAAGTGGCTCGGTGGCTGGAGATTCTCCAGGACTATGATTTCGAAGTGCATCACCGGCCAGCTACGCTCATGTTTGGCCGGGAACTACGAACACCGGTGGAATTAGTCTTTGGCTCCCCACCTGAACCAGAGATCCCGGGGGGCCCGGGTTTGGAGTATTTGCAAAAGCTTCGGAACAGACTCCATGTAGTGCACGAGGGAGCCCGGGACCGGCAGGGAGCCAGACAGAAGCGGGCTTACGATGTCCACAGTAATGACAGAGACTTCTGGTGACAGGGTTTGGGTTTACTCCCCAAAAAGGAAAAAGGGCTACTCTCCAAAGCTTTACAGTCACTGGCATGGCCCATGTGAAGTGCTGGCCAAGATATCTGATGTGGTGTACTGGAGATGGGATGGGAGGGCGACAACCGCGAATGGTAGTGCTCCATCGCGATCGACTTGCTCAGTATCAGCCCATGGTCATGGAGCGTTCGGAAGAGAATCCAGAAGAGGAGACACCGCAGACAAGCGCAATGCCATACGCAGCGTATTCCCCGGCTAGCCCACCTGCTACGGTGGGGGAAGGACGACTACAGCGACAACGGAGAAAGCCAAGATCCTTGCAAGACTTCGTCTGTGACGCTGCTCGAATATAAGAACTGATGAAGGACTAAAGTTGTTGCAACTGGAAGTTACTGTGCGCTACTGAGTTCTTTTATGGACACTGGGACAGTTGTCTCTTAAGGGGAGGGTAGTGTAGTGCACAGAATCTTTATAATTTTTTTTTAAATTGCTGTTTTATTTTGCACCTGCAGTTCTAGGGTTAGGCAGGAAGTTAATGAGCCCGGAAGAGAAGCAGTTAGAGAGTTAGTTAGTCTTGTGTTGCAGTTGTTCTGCGTTCCGATTAAAAGTTCAGAACGAAGCCTCCCTCGTCTGTCGTTCTTCAGACATTACAATATTAGTTTCCCATGCATTGTGTGGATTATTAGGGACAAGAAAATTGATTATTCGTCAAATTCGAATGACGTTTTAGTAATTTTTGACAGTGAGTTTAATTTGTTAATAGATCGATTGTTAATCTAGTTAATGATTTAATGCACTGATCACTGCAGTCACAACACTCTATAACAGCAGAATGTTATCTTTAATTCTTTTCATTCCTAATTCCTAGTCAAATTAGAATGATTTCTTAGTTTTATATATCATTTGTGATTGCATTTTTTATAGATATGGTCAGACGTGCAGTCTACCAATGACATTAGAGGGACAACACTAGGAATGCCCACAAGTGACTTCACAGTACAGAGACTAGCGACATGAGCTGCATTACACTCCTGTTTTAGACACGCACTCGCGAACTTCCCTAAGCACTTCCCCTCGGGGGAATCCCTGCCACCATTTTGAAGTGCGTTCCACTTTGTGAAGTGGACGAGGGAAGTTTATATGGACAGACCCTCGCTCCCTCGATTTTGACCGAGTGTACATACTTCATATGTACACTTCAGGCAGCTCCCTAACCCACAATGCAACACGATTGTGACGTCACCGCATATCGCGTTTAATTTACCCCACCACAAACAACTCTGATATAATAATTATTTTTTTTTAAATATTTAAAACACACTTATATAGATATAGAATGCTGCATTAAACAATTTTGTAAGGGGAAAAAATAAATAATAAATCAGCTCCATTGCGGATTCCAAGTGATCAAGGGCTTAGAACGTTCCAATTCAGCCCATTGCAAAGGTTCCGCCAGTAGTGGGCACTCATGTAACGTAAGCAATGACATATATCCAAGTCAACGAAACTGAGGGAAGTTAGCGAGGGAAGGGCATTTAAAAAATGAAGCCAAAGTCGCTGGCGGTGTGAACGGGGCTTTAGCAGCGCGTCACTCCTGGATTACTGAAAATGGGCAAAGAGGCGGGACGTGGTTGGAACTGAGGTGCTGGTTACTGAAACCACGCCCACCTAGCGTGACGTGATCATGTTAGCAGGCAAAGGAGCTATCTATCTATCTAAGACACTATCTAAAATATTAATAAAGATAAGTTATATCATTTGAAAATTGTAAAGGTTTACTGTCAATCTACGGTGTCTTTTTTACGATATAGATTCTCCAGCACCAGTAATTGTAATTCATGTCAGGTGTGCAAATAACAACATGAAAAATCAAACGGGACTTCATACCTTTATAATGAAATAGTGATCGTGAGATGCATCCGTGGCACATGGATAAAATGTCGATGAGTGTCCATTGAAAGACAAAAAAACAGTACTTTTTGTCCACAAAAGTGTTAAATCCATGAAATATTGATATATTATCCATTGTTTGCATCACATTTCTTCTGAATGATCTGCTCTACATCATCGTTCTTCAAGAAATTATGCAACCTGAGCAGCGTTTATGTTGTAAAACTGTATATGATCGTATATATCTCACAAACAAATGATCCTGCGTCCAAAGTATAATTTTTCAAAATGCAGCAGTTTTAGTTATAATATTCAAGCAGTGCTGTCGGAGTTTTATATCCTCCTGCCATTGTCATTGTAGTAAATCTCAGGAACAAAACATTTAGCCAATGCCACGATCCAACAATGCGTGTTCTGTTTATCTTCCGCATGCGTGCACATCTACACAGACGCACATCTGTCTCGACCATTAACGCAGCAAGCCATATTATTTTATAATTGTATATATTATTATTTTATAATTGTATAAAATAATCCCCAAAAAAAAGCACAAACATGACAGAGATGCCAAATTCAGCGGCTGGAATTAGCTGAGGTAAAGTGACGGCTCACAGACAGCAGCGGCAAACCTGTCATTCAAGTGACCTCGCCCTTAATTATGCAGAACTGTAAGGCTTAATATAATTTAAATGGACGAGTTATAAAAAAAATCACCCCCCTCAGAGCTGTCACGAAGGGCAAAATTAGCTGTATAGACCAAAACCACAATTTGATCCAGGCTGTAAACATGTGTTTTTTTGCTGTAAAGTAGGTCATTTTAACATGGGACTCAATGAGATTCTGCTCTCTTTTGGAGCCTGTCCCTAGCGGCCAGTCGATGAATTGCAGTTTAAGTCACTTCCGTACTGGCTTCAAGAGAAACTGTGGGAGGTTGCCGCTTGGTTGGGACATGCATTCAAATTACGGGGCGGGGCCAAATGCTGGAAGAATTGTTGCTGGGATGTCGCAGTGACTGCTGCTTATATACGCTCGTAATGATGATTGACAGGACTGAATGTTTAGGCTCCTCCCGAACCTACGTTTGGAACTACATTAAAAATGGGGTGTAACGTCATGATTGACAGATGTGCTTGTGATTAAGTCTGTGGCAATGGGAGTAAGGACGGGACCTCAATGCTGCGGCTCCACCTCAGGATCACTACAAAGACCATTACTGGGATATTTTGGCTCCAAAGTATGTTACCCATCATAAATCAAAGCATGTGACAAGACAGTGGTCGGAGAACACCGGGAAAACTTGACAGAATGGACGATACTCGTCTGTATTTGCAGCACCAAGTCACGGTTCAGCTACGCGCAATAAACACTACCGGTGTGAAAGCACAACGGGTGCGTGCTGCTCCCACTCTGCATACACACAGCTTCTGCACTGCCTCAACTCTGCTTGTGCATCCATTGTGAAACAGGCTTTACATACGCTCCACCTGTCTTTTTGTATAAAAAAAAAAATACAAAAATTCCCCATGAGAAAAAAAGTACAGACTTACAAGCAAATCCTTAAGTCTCCAAATTGACATGCCCATTCTCTGCTGCCAATAGAAATAGTTACTATTTAAGACTGTATACATTTAGAAAGACTCTCTGGACTTATCAATTAGTGTGAATACAATAAAAATAGTAATAGCAACAACAACAACAAGAGTTTTTAATACAGTTAAGGTTAAGGTAAAAAGTTAATAGTCTTTTTTTAATGCATGACAAAATATAACTACACAAATGTTTAATAAATGGTTCACAGGTTTATTTTATGAATGCAGCTTGGCTGAGAAAGAGGTTAAAAGTACAGTATTTGAGAGAGCGGGGCCTCGCAGTCTCATTGTTTGTTGCTGATACTCAGTCTAGAGTGCTGAATCTTCAAACAAATGGAAACTCCAAAAATAAACGCAATCATGCTCAATGAACAGATGTACATTCTCTGGCAACAGATAAAATATTTTGCGAACACATATACAAACATCTGGTATTTAGGGTTCAGCTTTGCTTATTTATTTACTTTTATAACATTTTTAACATTCTACAACAGAGCATTTCTCAATGAAAAAACACTGGGTTTTAATGCAAGTGCACAACAATTTCCAAACTTTTAATCTCATAGACAAATGACAACTCCAGTCTAATCCATAATGACTATAAATACCTAAATTGCTGCATGGAAGTTGTTATCAGAGTCCCTCTCTACTTCAGGACCAGCTATTTATGTGCTGGCCTCAGTTTGCCCTGAGAGAATATGGGTCATCTGCTGATCTGAGACCTGCTCCTGCTGGCACATACCCATAGCCTGACTCAAGCAAGCCGCCAGGAGGTGCTTACACTAGAGAACACAGATATAGAAAACACATTTCAATAAAATGACACTTAATAATGGTAAGAGAAGAGCTTTAGTTTGACAGAAATAAACATTAAAGTCATACAACTGAACTATTCTTACACCAGTTTGGTTATATAAGAGAGAAACAGTACAGGCTCAAGATCAGATATGTTTCAAACTAATATTTATTGTGTGTAATGAATGATAGTAAATACACAAAGCACCCATCTGTCTTCAATTTATGGTCACTAGCTCTGCCGTCATAAAAAATGCATCAGTGGGATGCATAGTCAAAGGATCACAATGAAGGAGAATATTAGTGCTGCCCAAAACGAAAAGACTGACAATCAAACAGCTGAAAGGGGAATAAAACGTGCACTTAACAGATGTATTAACGTTGCGGCATTATACAATAAAGAACAGATTGTATTTATTATTATTGACATTCAACATCCATTGTTGGTCTACACGCTTGACTGCACCTGGAATCTCCCACTGCACCCTAGACCCCCGATATAGAGCAATACAGTCAGAGGGCCACTGAGAGCAGGCAGGTTAATCGCTTTAAGATGTTTTCTAGTGCATCAATTAAACTCTATTGCATTACACAGAGGACTATAAATAAACAAGGAAACCTTTCCTCTCAGATCACATGGGTATTAAATGCATTTATATTTTGTTGCAGCTCGATAATAAAGTGAGGTCATGCTATTAGAGTGAAGCAGTGCATTTTGGGGTTGTCTCTGGATTTTTCTTTCTCAGACTGGAGAACTAATTTTAGTCTCATTCCCTCCCCTGGGCTCAAAAGCAGGCTGATGTAAATGCAACTGTGTGGCAACAGATACTGGGTCTCCTTTTGAAACAGGGCCACAACAATGGGCAGACAGTCAATGGAGACCAGAAAACAAATAAAACCCCTGAAATAACCACAGCAACAGGGAGCTGAAGAAGAGAGTAAAGGAAGACGCTTAAAACGAAAGCAAGCAAATAAAAAAAATTAGTGTTGCTACTAAAAATGTGTTTGATAACAAATTTCTCTATTTTGATTAATGAATGAAAAATTATTAAAAAATGTTTTCCCATTTGTTTTTAAATGCATGTCAAATAATGTAAGTGCAAAAAGGGTTTAAAACACAATCACTAGACAACTAATTGGTAATATTAGTTGTCAACTATTTTTAGTTGACAACTAACACATCAGCAGTGTTATTGCTTATGGTTTGATATCAGCCCTACAAGCAGAAAAGATGATAAAAAATAATGAAATAAGATGTGGGTCTCAGGGTCTGTGAGCAGAAAGAGGAAGTGACCTCACCGTCAGACTCTCGTTTCTCCTGAGCACAGTGAAAGAGAAGGCGGGGCATGGGCAGTAGTGACAGGATGTGAAGCACATGTACATATGTCCTGATCCACCTAATACCTGTTGGAGAGAGAGATAACGGAGAGAGAAAAGAAACTGAAATGTGAGATGAGTGTTATGCACTATATCACAGCTGCATCTCTAGAGGATTTCAGCTTCCAAAAATACATACTTTGATTTTACAGTGTCAAACAGTGCAGGCAGACAAACAGGCAGATCACTCTGTAAAGTCTCTATGGAAGTGAGATAAACTCAAACACTCATACATATTACCATGACTTTTCTACTTTTATTTGGGTCTATTTAAGGAAAAGTTTATTTTTTATGTGCTGAAACTGTCACCGGTTCACCCAAAATTAAAAAGTGACAACACCAAATAAGATTTAGTGGAAAGTTAAAAGAATTGGTAGCATGTAGGTAGGCCAAGGTAGCTTTGCGTGCGCGTTGTTAACAGACTATGCTCACAACTGGGCCAGGGCCATTTGGGAAAGCGAACAACCTGTACACTGGTCTCTGAATCTAGGGGTGGGAGAAAAAAAAAAAAAATCGATCATCGATGCATCGCGATTCTCTCTCCAACGATTCTGGATCGATTCTAAGAATTTCAGAATCGATTCTGAGCTTAGTTTTTAACCAGATGCATGATGACGCAGAGTGTGCTTTAGAAACACCCGTATTCTGCTTGCTTCCAATTCCTCACACACAAACACCACTTGAGCCTTTCCGTAAACTAATCTTCCATAAAGTTCGGAAAGGTTGAAGCGAATTACAATGACATTTGCGGGCTTCATTGCACAGGATGGCCGGTGAGAGACGTGCGCTTTGTTCCATGTTACTCTTGCAGTGCACGGTCTCGCCCGTCGGTATTTTTCTTACAAATGCACTACGAAGTCATCATTTATGTCGTTTGGAATGCAGTGGACTTATATATTTAAAATATTAAACTCACTAACAGAAGGCTGCTTTCAATTTCAAACGCTGACGCCGATTTGTTTGTGAAGAGTGCTCCATGTAAGAGGTTTAATGTCAAAATGGGTTTATGACGTCAGATAAATTACAACACATAGAGACTCTTTCACCTAGATATCATCACATAGAGACTGTGTCTGTACCCCGAATTAGTAAATACAAAAAACTCCTAAACCTATTTAAGGGTAAAAATTTAATTGATGTTCAACAAATAAAATACAGAGATAATACTGAAAAAACAAATGATAAAGCTTGGGTTGCTGAATATTAGATCCCTTTCTTCAAAAGCACTTATTGTAAATGATATTATCACAGACAATAATTTAGATTTGCTGTGTTTGACAGAAACCTGGCTAAAACCAGACAATTATATTACTTTAAATGAGTCTAGCCCTGAAGGTTACTATTATCAACATGAACCACGACGGAAAGGCAAAGGGGGAGGTGTTGCTGTAATTTATAGTAATATCTTCAGTATTACTCGAAAGTCTTTCAAATTTAATTAATTCGAAGTGATGGTGCTTTATGTAGCGTTATGTAATGTAAGTGACAAATCCCATTCGACATTTGTGCTGGCTACTATATACAGGCCACCAGGGCACCATACAGACTTTATCAAAGATTTTCCTGATTTTCTTTCAGAGTTAGTACTTGCTGTGGATAAAGTTCTTATTCTTGGTGATTTTAATATCCATGTAGATAATGAAAAAGACGCATTGGGATTGGCATTTACAGACATTCTAAACTCTATTGGAGTTAGACAACACGTGTCAGGACCCACTCATTGTCGTAATCACACTTTAGATCTAATATTGTCACATGGAATCGATATCGATATTGATTGATTCTGCAGCAGAGCGATGACATCTCTTAACATACCAGATAGCTTAGAAGAACTCGATGTTGCAACAGAAACTATTGACTCTCTCTTTTCCAGCACACTAGACTCAGTTGCTCCTTTGCGCTTAAAGAAGATTAAGGAAAAATGCCAGAAAAATGGAGCGCAGCTGGAAGAAAACAAAACTAGAAGTTTTTCGCATTTCGTGGAGAGAGAGAATGATTGAGTACAGAAAGGCCTTAAAAACTGCTAGATCTGCTTATTTTTCAAATCTTTTAGAAGAAAATAAACACAACCCTAAGTATTTATTTGATACAGTGGCTAAATTAACGAGAAATAAAGCTTCAACTTCTGATGTTTCCAAACAGCACAGCAGTAATGACTTTATGAACTTCTTTACTTGCAAGATTAACAATATTATAGAGAAAATTATAACCATGCAACCGTCTACTACAGTATCACGTCAGACAGTGCATTGTAGTATCCCTGAGGAAAAAAATCCATTCATTCGCTGCTATAGGAAAGGAAGAATTGTCTAAACTTGTTAAATCATCGAAATCAACAACGTGTATGTTAGACCCTATACTGACTAAGCTATGGAAAGAGATACTTCCAGAGGTCATAGATCCTCTTCTTAATATCATTAATTCATCTTGATCACTAGGATACATACCGAAAACTTTTAAGCTGGCTATTATCAAACCTCTTATTAAAAAACCACAGCTTGATCGTAAAGAATTTGTGAGGATTTCCACTCAGGATTTAGACCGTACCATAGTACTGAGACTGCTCTCATTAGAGTTACAAATGATTTGCTCTTATCATTAGATCGTGGTTGTATCTCTCTATTAGTGTTACTAGATCTCAGTGCTGCTTTTGATACTATCGACCACAATAATCTTTTGAATAGACTCGAAAATTGGCATTAGTGGAACTGCATTGGCATGGTTCAAATCATACTTATCTGACCGTTATCAGTTTGTAGTAGTAAATGAAGAGATGTCATATCGATCACAAGTTCAGTATGGAGTATCGCAAAGGCTCAGTACTAGGACCATTGCTTTTCACTTTATACATGCTACCCTTGGGAGATATCATTAGGAAGCATGGCGTTAGTTTTCACTGTTACACTGGTGATACTCAGCTCTATATTTCTTCGCGCCCTGACGAAACTTACCAATTAAAAAAATTAACGGAATACATAGCTGATATAAAAAATTGGATGACTAGTAATTTCCTACTACTAAATTCAGAAAAAACAGAGATTCTAATTATTGGACCAAAAAATTCTGCACATAATAACCTAGAATACTGTCTAACACTTGATGGCTGCTCTGTTAAGTCTTCGTCGTCAGTTAGGAACCTGGGTGTGCTCTTTGATACCAATCTTTCATTTGAAAGCCACATTTCTAGCATCTGTAAAACCGCATTCTTCCATCTTAAAAATATATATAACTACGACATATGCTCTCAATGACAAAAGCAGAACAGTTAGTTCATGCGTTCATAACCTCAAGGCTAGATTACTGTAACGCTCTACTGGGTGCTTGCCCTGCTCACCTGATAAACAAACTACAGCTGGTCCAAAACGCAGCAGCTAGAGTTCTTACTAGAACCACAAAGTATTATCATATTAGCCCGGTTCTGTCAGCAAGGCATTGACTCCCTATTAAACATCGTATAGATTTTAAAATCTTGCTAATTACTTACAAAGCACTAAATGGTTTAGCTCCCCAGTACCTGAGCGAGCTTTTAATGCATTATAGTCCTTCACGTCTATTGCAATCTCAGAATTCAGGCCAGTTGATAATACCTAGAATATCAAAATCAACCGCAGGCGGTAGATCCTTTTCCTTTTTAGCACCTAAACTTTGGAACAGTCTTCCTAGCATTGTTCAGGAAGCAGACATACTCTGTCAGTTTAAATCTAGACTAAAAACACATATCTTTAACCTGGCATACACATAACACACTATCTACTTCTATAATTCATAATTATTTAAAAAAATTATTCAAGTTCGCATGGATCCGCAGACATGACTAATTTTTCTGTATTATGCAGACCAGACAAGTAATTTGGCAATATCACTTTGTAAAAAAGACCAAGCGTCTGCGCACATACACATTCAAACACGTAAATGAATGTCAAGAATGCATTAAAGGTCTTCGGTTTTCAGTAAGAAAGCTGTCATTTAAGCGGCCCCTAAGTAAGTTAATAATTAACAATTTTTACAACGGACGTGATTCAATCAAAAACCTAATTTAGTTCGATAATAATATTTTCTTAGAGCTGCTGTAAAGCCAAAACAATTTCTGTCAATTAATTTTCCTATTATCACTGTGAAGCTGCTTTGAAACAATCTGTATTGTGAAAAGCGCTATATAAATGAAGATGACTTGACTTGACTTGACATGATGCAAAATTAATGTAAACAGCCAGTTATGTCTTAAGGGATTAAACGGACAGGGCAAACCACATTACTTCTTATGTTTCAAAAGAGATCCGGGCACATGGATCCTAAGACTCCCTTATCACACGAATGATACATTTTGGGAAATGTTTTTTTGTCCACTTACTGCCCTAATTAAATTAAAATGTAGTTATTGGTCTCCAGTCTTGTTTGGTTATCAACATTCTTCAGAACTTATTCTTTTAAAGGATTAGTTCACTTCAGAATTAAAATTCTGATAATTTACTGATAATTTCCAAGACGTTTATGTCTTTCTTCAGTCGAAAAGAAATTATGGTTTTTGAGGAAAACATTCCAGGATTTTTCTCCATATAGTGGACTTTAACAGCTACCATTGGGTTGAAGGTCCAAATTGCAGTTTCAATGCAGCTTCAAAGGGCTCTACACGATCCCAGAGGAGGAATAAGGGTCTTATCTAGTGAAACGATCTGTCATTTTCTAAAATAATAAAAATGTATATACTTTTTAACAACAAATGCTCGTCTTGCACTAGCTCTGCGATGTGCCACAGATTACGTAATCACATTGGAAAAGTCACGCGTGACATAGGCGGAAGTAACGCGGTTGGAGTGGAAAAACTCCATCTAATTTTCTCCTTCAACTTCAAAATCGTCCGACATCGTTGTTTTACACTTTTTTTTTTTTTTTTTTGTAAAGGCAGTTTGACTTAGTCTTTGCACGTTCGCTTTGTATTTGCTCAGTGCTTTCACCTATGTCATGCATGACCTTTCCAACATGATTACGTAATGCTTGGTGCATCGCAGAGCTAGTGCAAAACAAACATTTGTGGTTAAAAAGTATATAGTTTTTTTTTTTTTTTTGAAAATGACTGATCATTTCACTAGAAAAGACCCTTATTCCACGGTAGAGCCCTCTGAAGCTGCATTTAAACTGCAATTTCAATCAGTTGGTAGCTGTTGAAGTCCACTATATGGAGAAAAATCCTGGAATGTTTTCCTTAAAAACCTTAATTTCTTTTCAACTGAAGAAAGGAGGACATAAACATTTTGGATGACATGGGGGTAAGTAAATTATCAGGTAATTTTAATTCTGAAGTGAACTAATCCTTTAAGTTCCACAGAAGGAAGAAGGTGTAGATGATGGAAGAATATTCTTTTTTGGGTGGACAATCCCTATAATAGTCCTGCACTGTGACAAATATTTCATGTAGTCTCTCAATATGAAATAATAATAATAATAATAATAATAAAAAAAACAATGATAAACAAAAGAATTAGAACTAATTAGAATAACTATGTCATGCTTGACATTTCAATAAACCATTTACTGCAAACTCAATGTACAACTGCACTCAAAAGGATTTTGCACTGCTTGATTCCCTTCAGGGGTTTGTCAACAGTTCTTGTCATTGAAGTAAGAAAAAAATCTCATAAAAAAGGGTAATAAGAACTAAAAAATCTAATAAGTAAGACACACTTTGCAGAGCAGCTTCAATTTCTTCTTGAAATGCTGTCATTGTATGCATTGGGATAATTTTTCAAGAGGAAAAGCCTCCAGTTGTTTGAGGTATGAAGAAGGTGGAAATCTCATTTACATTCTGTGCTCTGGAACGTCCCAGAGAGATACAACGGTGTGTAGATCTGATGACTGGCAAGGTTGAGAAATGTGTTTGATTTGTTTAGCAGTGCATATGGGATCATTACCATCCTGGAATATGGGAACATCATGTGGGAATGTGTTTCTGTAAAACAGCTCTATATTTCTTGGTTGTTATACAAGTATACAGCTCTATTATCAAGTCCAATAACACCTACGTGATGGCCGCCCATCCTAGGGCTGCAGGACTAAACAAAAAAAAAAAATCGAAAATGCGATATGGCTTAGTGCGATTATCAAATCACAAAGGCTGTGATTTCATTAAATAAAATATCTGCACTGCGCGTGTCAAAGTGAAGTGTGGCACTGTTCTTCCACATGAGCAGCTTGAGATCCGCTGGTGTCAGTGTCTCAGAGCGGTTTGCTTCACAGTAAATGCTGCTCCAAACAAGCTCTATCTCTGCATGTGCTCTAAGTTTGGGTCACTTTAACATGCATCTGGGAATGTAAAATGAGACCAACCATCTTCTCATGCTTGAGAAATGAGAAATGCTTATCAACAAAAGAGAAGCTTTAAGTTATTATTTAAAAAAAAAACATTTTAAATCGCAATCACAATTTTTATCAGAACAATGGCAATTAGCTTTTCCCCCCCAAAATTTTGCCCTAGTTCATCCTGTACTCCACCACCAGCTTGCTACAGACATCGATGGTCAAATGCATCCTTCGGCTTTCTCCGAGTGCAAACCTATCCAGATAAAATACAGCATTGCTCAGCAGTGCAAGTTTTGTGCTTATATCGCTTTACTTCAGTCTTCCCAAATTGAATCCCCTGGCACAATTTTCTCAAACAGAAAAACAAACAAGACCTCTTTAATATCTGTTTTCATAGCAATAAAATAAAACGGAAATCTTAAAACAGGTGCATTTCTGCAAACTGGTTCTCTTTCATAATCATAACTTAACATTCTATAAGCTCCTTTCTTGCTATCCATGTGTGTTACTGAAGTCTCAGTACTGAACATAACTTATGAAGGTATTATCTTGATGAATAAACCTTAGTGTAGCAGAAAACTCATCAGACCACACACACTTTATTATCAGACCATGCACTCCATTATCAGGCAAACATTGATAAATCCCCTGCAGAGAAGTTGCTCCTCTGCCTTGTGAAGAAAAAAAAAAGCCTCACTTTGTCAAAGACTGACACCTCATTGCGTGTGAGTCACAGGAAGGATAATTAGAAACATGGAGCCACAGAAGTGAAAGCAGTGCAAAGGCCAGAGCCGTCGCAGCAGGAAAGAGCAGGACTGATGCTGACAAAACTTAATACTCACAGGATGATACAGCCTGCACACTGAACATTACTCTTGTCTTTTTCACAATACATTTTGTCTTTGCTTTGAGAGGAAGACTCAGACATACCATCAACCGACAGCCAGCCAAACGCCAAAAAGTCTCGTATCATTTGTTTCAGGTCTAGTGATGCTGAAAATTCAGCCAGGTCAGATTATAAACGTAGCCTTTCGTGATTCATTTAGACACAAAATATGACAATATCTTTCAACAACAGCATTAACATAAAGCAAATTTGAAATTTCTTGACTTTGTGACCCTGTACAGCAGTGCTTTTCAAACTTTTTGGGCCAACGCCCCCTTTTCCCATTATCTAAGTCCCGTACTGCCCCAATCAAATAAAATGTAGTGTAAAGTGGCTTCCCTAAATATTAATGTTGATTATTATTCTGTTTATTATAATTAGGGCAATTATTAATTATTAATTGTAATTAGGCCAAATTGATACTTTCATTCAGCAAGGATCCATTAAATTGATTGAACAATAATTGTAATAATTTGATTTATGAAGTTTTATGCACATGTTTACTTGGTGATTTTCAGTGCTTTCATAGCCTTTGGCAATGTTGAGGTGTCTTTAAAATTTTATCTGACATACCCTGTTGCTCCAAAGTTTAAAGAGACTTGTTACAAAATTCTGTTTAGGATATATCCACAGTGGAATATTTACAGAAGAATTTTTAGTTTGTTCTTCCTTTCCTGAAACTCTTGAAATGTTTTTTTTACTACTGTGACTTGTCTCTGTACTGCTTTGTAAATGTGCAAAATGTGCAACAAAATGTAAAAAAAAAAAAAAAAAAGAAAAAAAAGAAGAAAAAAAAGATGGTAAAGACATTTATAGTGTTAATAAACATTTCTGTTTTAAATTATTTAAAATAATTCACATTTTAATTTTCCATTTCATATTTATATTTCAATCTTTCAGTTCATCAAAAAATCCTGATTAAAACAAAAAAAAAAAAACATCTCCATACATTATGTTACATGTCTACTGTTGTTTTCGTCAGTTTGACCTAGTTTTCCCCATTCTGTTTTATTAGTCATTTCATTCACCTGTGTCCAGTTAATTATCTTGTTAAGTTCCCTTTGTTTGCTACGTGTATATATACCCTGTGTTCTCCTTCATTCCTGGTCCGTTCTCGTTGATGTTTAGTTGTGTATATTGAGTCTCCTGCCTATTTCTGTTATTAAATTCTACTCGTATTCTCCGTCGTCCTTGTGCCTTCTTATACACACGTTTCGTAACACATTATACATTTTCAACCAATTTTATCTAATAATAAATGTTTTTTTTAAGAATCAAATCAGTATATTAGCATAAGTTCTAAATTATCATTTTGACACTGAAGTGTGGAGTAATAGGAAAAAATACATTTTAAAATGTTTTTAAATAGAAAACAGTTTTTTGAAATTGTTTTTACTGTATTTTTGATCAAATAAATGCAGTCGTGGTAAGCATAAGAGAATTCTTTCAAAAACATTTTTTTTAAAAAACTTACCGATCACAAAATTTTGATCTGTGGTGTATTACACATTTTAACACTTTACAATAAGGTTAGTGTATTAACTAACATGAACTAACCATGAGCAATACATTTGTTACTGTATTTACTAATCTTTGTTAATGTTAGTTATTGAAAATACAGTTGTTCATTGTTTGTTCATGTTATTTCACAGTGCATTAACTAATTTTAACAAGATTTTAATAACGTATCAGTAAATGTTGAAATTAACATTAACAAAGATTAATAAATGCTGTAGAAGTGCAGTTCATTATTATTTCTTGTAAACTAATGTAGTTAATAATGTTAATTAATAGACCTAAAGTGTTACCATTTTTATTTATAATATATATATTTTAGTGTATATTATTATTATTGCTATTATTAATCTATATATTTAACTAGCACGTCATTGAATGCCACATAACATTTGATTTCACTGTATAGTGTTAACACTTTACAATAAGGTCTCTTTTATTAACATTAATGTATTAACTAACATTAACTAACAATGAGCAATATGCTTTTTACAGCATTTATTATCCTTTGTTAATGTTAGTCAATAAAAATGTACATGTTAGTTCACAGTGCATTAACTAATGTTAACCGATACTAAAACATTAAGATCAAAAGTTGTAAGTGCTAACATGTAGAAACTATGTAGAAACTAACATGAACTAAGATTAATAAATGCTGTAGAAGTATTGTTCATTGTTAGTTCATGTTAGCTAATGTAGTTAACTAATGTTAAAAAATGAAATGTTACTGAAAAATCATCATTATTATCATTAGTTCTCCAAGAAGCAAAAAAAAGCCATGTGAATAGAAATTATATTTATGAGTGTTAAATAAACAGTATAGAATTTGGCTTTGAAACTTCAATTACATAGATTATCAGAAACTGCAGCCAATCAGCAAACAAGAAGCATTTAATTAAATTTTTTCCATGGAAAACAAGAAAAAAAAAACTTGTTATATTGTGTCTGAACGCAAGACACTCAAAGTTGTTTTCACTGAAAGTTCAGCATCTGCGCTTCAGAAAGCTGACAGAAACACCAAAGTAAATAGTCGTTGCTATATGGAAATGATACATCATCAGTTCTGGTCACACTGATCAACAAGGTGTTAGAATGTTGAAGAACACTTTATTTTGCAAGCAATTTGCAAGTTTCATCTCAGAAAATCTTTGGCATATACGTGCCTTAAACAAACACCCCCCAAGAACACCTCAAAGGGCACCTATCTGGGATTACTTCACAAGGTCTTTATAGCAAGTAGCATTCCAATATCTTTTCCTTGATCAACAATGTAAATATCTTAATTTATATTTTATTTGTCCACCAGTTCACATACAATGGTGTCAATGCAGGCAGATCAAAAACATTGTTGAATATCAAGTGTCCCCAACTAAGCAAGCCAGAGGCGTGAGGGGCAAGGAACCCACTACATTTCTATGTCTTGCAGCATTGGAATGACAACATTATAACAAAGATATTTTATCAGGATCATGATTTATGATGAAATCGCAGTAGCAATATGGCAACAGAATTTGGAAGCCCAACTTTCAAACAATCCATTGAAATAAATCAACTGACAACCCAAATTAGCAATTCATCATCATTTACAAGTCTTCAAATGTCAATGTTTTTAACAAGATTATTACAGTATGTATCTATGGAGCCCTGCACATGACATGCAAGAAAAAAAAAAAGTAAATTGGGCGTACGCACTTACTTTTTCTTTTTTTCTATTTCTATTCTCTCTCTCCATCTATTTATAATTAAAAAAAAAAAAAAAAATTCCTAGCTACGAGTACTTTGCTGGAATAACTGGGACTTTGCTGGAATAACCGACTGACACGGCACTTGCATACTGTTGCACTCATGTTGATTTGATTGCTTCTAGTGTTGTCATTTTTAAGTAGATTTGGAGAAAAGCATCTGCTAATGTAAAATGTAATGCAAATGCAATACAGGTCCAAATTATGTAACAACGTTGGGTAACACTTTATAATAACTGCACACTATGAAGAATTAGTTAAGCATTAGTAAACAGTCAATTCATCATTTATAAAGCATTAATAGACATTAGTAAGCAGTTTATAAATACACCTATAAATGCTTTGTTCTTGATGTATAAGCATATCTATAATGTGTTTAATAATTGTATTTTCATACTTTATTAATGATCAATTTATCATTTCTAAATTAAGTATTACATTATTTACAAACCAATTATTTAGGAGTTGTCAGTGGTTCATAAGATCATTTAGGAAATGTAAGTAAATGATTAATAAACTATTTAAACATACATTTATACATCTTATTATTTAGACATATAGTAATAGTTACTCAGTGTGTTAATAAATGCTTTATTAATACATATTTGTAATTCATGTTTAATTCAGGTAGTTATAAAACATTTAGTAGTTGTCAAGTTAACTATTTTTGTGAGCTCATCTAAAGTGAGGACTATTTATGCCTCGTAAAGCTTTACAAAGGAGATTTAAAGGCTCAGTTATCTTCTGCACTGCTGTTCTCTAATGTTTTAAAGTTAGTACTGAGGTAGTTTTGACACTGTGAAATATTTTATTACATTATTATTGTTTTATAAAAACATTATTTGTTGTATTTTGGCACTCTTGTAATCCAGTGTTGACACTGGTAACATTTTATTCAGCAATGTTTACACTTTACAGAAATGTATTTTTATATCAGATTGCAAAAGCTTAGTTTCATTTTACTGCACAGTTATGTTTTCTGGAGGAGTACAGGGATTTTTATTTTCTGTGAAATTGCAGAGGTTTACTTTTAATTTTATATCAAGTTACCCATCGTAAAGTTTCATTTTTTTTCCTTGAAATAAATATTTCTATGTTCTGTATCCTTTAAATCTCCTTTATAAAAGCTTTACGAGGCATGAATAGTCCTCACTTTAGATGAGCTCTCAAAAATGGTTAACTGACAACTACTAAATGTTTTATAACTACCTGAATTAATCATGAATTACAGCAGGAATATGTGTTAATAAAGCATTTATTAACACACTGAGTAACAATAATAATAATAATAATAATAAGATGTATAAATGTATGTTTATATTGTTTATTAATCATTTACTTACTCTTTATAAATGATCTTATGAACCACTGACAACTCCTAAATAACTGGTTTGTAAATAATGTAATACTTAATTTAGAAATGATAAATTGGTCATTAATAAAGTATGAGAATACATTTATTAAACACATTATAGATATGCTTATAAATCAAGAACAAAGCATTTATAGGTGTATTTATAAACTGCTTACTAATGTCTATTAATGCTTTATAAATGATGAACTAACTATTTACTAATGCTTAACTAATGCTTCATAACGTGAGTTATTCTAAAGTGTTACCCAAAGTTGCTTATTTGAAAATGATAGTTAATATTTCTTAATAATTGTATTATATTTTTAATAGTATAAAAGTTTTAAATTTCAAAATCTTTGTTTGCTTCCAGATTTAAATTTGATTACCCCAGATTTTCAGTGTATTTTCAGACTTCTGGACCCCCAGCTGCTGGGAGAACATTCAAAAAACTAATGCATAAATCAATCATATGTTTCCAACACAACATAAAAATGATATGTAGGCTCTGGATGGAACACTGTGATACCCTCTCTTCTCCCTCATGGGACCTCTTCAAAAACAGATACTGTGCAGCGGATACGTTTGGGGTGGTTTGGAAAGGCCAGTATCTAATCTGTCAGACCTAAGAGAACTCATTGACAGTCCTCCAGGGAGTGGTTGACTTTGGATTTGTGGGAAGTTGGTTAGACTTCTTTTAAAATGTCCTTACGCACGATATTCATGACCAGAAAATAGAACATGAAAGCGTGATTTTATGAAACAAAAACAAAAAAAAACATTTATAAGTGAAAAATCTGGGTAATACATAAAATTACAACAAATATCTTAACACATTTTTTAAAAACAAAAATCACCATTCCATCATATTTCCTTGATAATAATGAAATAGGAGAGTAATTTGCACGCACTGCAATGCCCCATCTTGCGTGTCTGTTCTAGGTGATAGGTTCGACTACATATTTGGCATATTCTTGTATATTTTACAGGGGCCATAGAACATCACTCCAGCACTGTGACTTTAAAATGCTGAAAGTGCTCTCTACTATACCCCCTGTCTGGCTACATGCCTGGTCATACATGTAACACTCTTCTCCATCATTTAATTATGGAAAGTGAAAACCAACATCTCTTTTAACCCTATAAAGCCTACTTTATCATATTTGATATGCAAATTTCTACGGGCTCTAAATTATTAACATGAAAAAAAAAAAAAACTTTGCTGAAAAGCCTGCAGAAAACTTTATATTTTTAGCAAATAAATGGTATAATTGTACTAAATGTCCACCTGCAGGTCATGGTACACATGACTTTTTGCGGTGAAATCTTTATTGATTTTTATGAGGTAAATATAAGAATAAATTTTATATTGTAAGTAAAATTTCCAGATGAACACTCACTGGACTGAAGCAAATTGGGTTTACTAGTTCGTCCATGCATTTTTTTTTTTTTTTTTTGAAAGTCATGTTAAAATGTGAGCATCAAATATGATACATCAAGCTTTTGAAAAAAGTTGATTTGTATATCTCTCAATCATCATTGTATTGAACTGTATTATACGTTTTGCCCCAAATGCCACAATAAAAACTGCAGAGCTTTGATCATAAAACTAAGCATTTGACTATTTAACTATGACATATTATTGGGCAATATAGAGTGGCAACTGATACTTGCATACATTTTATGTAAGTAGTCTGTTATACTGTTATAAAGGTCTCGTTGATTTACATTATAAACTATTATAATTTCATCTTACAAAAATATGAGCAACTACACTGAATTGCATATTTTTGCTCAGTTTGGATGTCTGAAATTAAGGTGTTTTTTCCACCTTGGATATGAGCTCCATATTTTCCTCTATTATACTTCTGTGTATGAGCGATAAAAGCCTGATGTATCAAATATCATAACTAAAAAAAATAAATAAAAAACACATGTACAGTATGCATTGCAAGCTTTTAAAATACTTATTTTTTATTTAGTCTAAAGGTTCAACAAACTGTTTTGAAAAAAAAAATTTCAGACTATACTATTTAAAATGTTTCAGGGTTAAATTTAATTTCATTTACCATCTTCTTTCCGTGGGCGGTAATAACACCAGGCAAATAGTGTTGAGTTTCGTGAATAAGAAGCAATTTAATAAGCCTAATTTCCATAGAAAGTAGGCGCGTATGTTGAAATAACAAAAATTTAATTTAAATATGCACGAGGCGGCGCTATACCAGCACATAGCAACTGGTTTAAACTGGACTGCAGGTGGTCACTGAATAAGAGGCAGAGATTTATGTACTTAAATGCAGCTTGAAAAATGGCTGTTAAGTGAATTTGCCCCTTTTACACATTTCAACAGACTGGGCCAATAGTCACATAGGTGAGCTAAACCAAGAATCGGCTCTGAACATCCCCCACACTTCCATTCTGCCTGGGGCATGGAGAGAAGAGATGGGGAAAGAGATTATACAGGATATGCTACCTTTCTGGTGAAGATCACACAGAGAGTATATGAAATAGGCAGGTGGGAAAAGTGAAAAACAATAGATTTCTAGGAATTGCTGAAAGAAATGCACTCACCACAAGAGCAATCATATAATCTCAAGCACACTGATTTGAATCTTCTTTTGAACTTTACTGAAGATATTCAAGTGATGATGCAAGTACCCTTGACATACATATCAGCAACAATCTCAGCATGAGATAAAGTCACCATAAAAACTGTTGTCCTCATTTTATGCCCATGTGGCGGGTTTCAGCAAAACAGGAATTTTAACATGTTAAAAAAAAAAAAAATTGTATGACAGGATTTTATGAATCTGGAATAGATCGTATTGTGAAAAGTGGTTGTTAAAAAGTTGGGAGGAGAAGGGTTGAAGTAAAAAGGATGCGTGAAGTCAGCCAAAAAGGAGGGTTGTTTCAGAGGTAGAGCAGGTAATTACATTTTGATTAAAGATAATAAACACTTTTTTTTCTTTTTCTTTTTTTTAATAATATGCATCAATGAATTTTTCACAAAAAGGCAACTTTTAATTTCATGCTGACATCCCATGGATGCTTCTCATCCCTTTTTAAAGGAATAAAATCTGTGTTCAAATGCATGATAACTGACTGTCTGCCGATTAGGGCAGGGTGATAAATTAGAATAAGAACATGCATTAAAAAAGTAAATACAATTTTGATTTCATGTTGGTTTTACAAGTGTCCCTATTCATTTGCAGGCACTGCCAGCCTGAGCCTCTTGGGTGCTTTTCATAAAAACAGTACAGCACAAGTAACCACAGTCTTGCTCAAACTTTACTTTTACAGACCTCACCATGTGGTGTCTTTGCACAACAGAGGATTTTCTTGTGTAATTTTCATGAGCATTTCTTAACACTAAAACAGAGTTGTCTAACAGAATAATATCAACTAACAACTTTGCTTTTACCAATCAATAATCTTTTAAAAATAACAATATCCTCTTGCTTCTCAAACTACATGCATTCTTTCCATAGTTGTCCTTTAGTGAAAAGTAGTCCTTATTAAGTAGTCCTTATTAAGGCACAACAAGAATCAACACAGGATAGTAAAGCAGCCGGTGTAACAAACACTGGGCACTATTTCCCAGTGGCCCAAAGGCCAGAAGAGTCATTAGTGTCAGTGGACACAACATCCTGGACTGATCTGCTGCTGCCAGTGTGGAGCCGACATTATACAGAGGAAGGGACTTTCACCATTAGACCAAGGGATAAGCTGCCCATGTCCTGTTTACTTGTTTATTGTTTAGCAGACAGTCCAAATCAGAGACAAAGTGTCACATGTAAACAAGATTTTTAATATTGTAAAAATATAAATGTAACTTAAAAGTATAATGTTTAAATGATAAAGAAAAAAACAGCCAGCTGGTTGGGTAAGCTACTTCACCATATAGTTACTTTACTATTCTATTATAATAATTCCCATAATAATTCCCAGAGAAAAGAAATAATAGGGCCAGAAATCCATGTATCACATTTGATTATATTTTATTTAAATATTTGTTTCTTCTTACTTTTGTTATCAGTTAATGCTCTAATGTACATTGGGTTGTTATTTAAAGCTGTGCAATTACTGTCTACTGTACTAGTGTCATTAAACAAAACTGCAAAAATAGGGTATAGTGTAAAATGTTTTTCCAAACAAGCACCAGTCTTTCACAGGTTGCTCAAACAGCTGTAAAAATGTATTTCAGCCAGTGAAACTGTGAGCAACAGTAGAGTGTTTGAGATTTATATCAACACAGAAACTACCAGAAAAACATCCAAGTCTATGTTATTTCTTGACTCCACCTACGCTACTGTAGGTCAGGACTCAATAAAGATCGTAAGTGAAGGTCAGTGAGAACACTATGGCAGCTGGACAGCAGCCCCAGGGCAGGATGTTATTAAGCACAGCTGATCTTAATATAGTATGACACTCACAATTACATATTAATGAAGTTTCTTTCCCCAGAGAGGGGCTGACTGACAGGATATTAGCTACTGGACCAACCGGAAACATTTCCTACCACGGCAGGACGACCCACCATTGAACGTCTGCTACAGCATACATTACACTTACACAAACACACTTTTGTAAAAAAAAAAAAAAAACCAACAACAAACCTCAAGGCCCCCCCAAAAAATCTGTGAACTGATTCTGTGCTGATTTCGGAGAAGACCTTTTAACCATGGAAAAAAGATCTGGTTGTACCACTGTACCACACTTAGAAGTGTGCTAAAAACATAAACTGTTTAGCCTAAATATTTATAGGTGATGCGTAGAACATGTGGAGCATTCTACAGAGTTCTGAGGGCACAGATTCCTGTGTGCCTGAATAATCCCTGCTTGTGTGCTGTTCCTCTTCACTAGAAGACCAAACACTGCGAAGTGTTTTCATCAAATATTAAATCACAGAAATTACAGAACAAAAATTCACATTCACTTTTGCATTCAGTATGAATGAGCTTCAGAATTAAAGATGCTATTGAAAAAAAAAAATCTAATTTAGAGTTGGGGAAGTGATCGGAACGATTTAGCACCTCAGGGTACACGGTAGAAGCACTGACCTGATCTCTGCTCAGCACAGCATTTTTCAACATAATTTCACTTGCTTTGTTTTCTTTAGGGGGCAATCTGCTCTACATAATAATCACTCAGCTCCTTCCGAAATCAACATAACACCGTAATGAGATTAAATGCAGGAAGTATTCCAATTACCCTAAAAATGCCTGTGTCACATCTTCACAGTCACACCAATGCTAAAAAATATTTTAGACTGCATTTTAAGGAACTTAATACATCATTACTTAATACATCACTCTCATATTTCATTGTTTCATTACTTCAGTCACTTAGCAATCATTTAAACTCAGTTTTCTCATGCCAGATGAGATTCACTGACTGCAGTCTCACCACAGCATGATAAAGAGGATCTTGAAACATGTCACACACATCATAAAAAAAAATGATATTGTATTATTTCATTTTGATTATTATATAGTACTTTTTGCTCAGAACTCAGAATAGAGTAGTCTACAGCATTAATTTTCCGGTTACACTTTACAATAAGGTTTATTTGTTAACATTAGTTAATGTACTAACTAACATGAACTAACCATGAGCAATTCATTTGTTACTATTTATTAATCTTTGTTAACGTTAGTTAATAAAAATACAGCAGTTCATTGTTTGTTCATGTTAGTTCACAGTGCATGAACTAATGTTAACAAATACAACTCTTGATTTTAATAATGTATTAAATGTTGGTTTTGTGAAGTCACAATGTTACTCATTTAAATAATCCCCACCTACTGAATATGTAAAAACAAAAAAAAGCTTCCAAAAACTAAGAGAGTACAATGGCGGCTAAGCACAAAAGCAGTTCCCACTTTGTCGGGACAATCTGTTGTTTGTGGATCACAACTTTTAAGTATGTCTTTTTATTTGTAGTTGTGTTTTCTATTAACAGTTCTAATTATATGTTTTATGTTGTTGCTACAATGTAAACAAAGGGCAAAGCTTTGCCTCTTCTCACCTGCTAGCCAACATTAGTATTGATATAGTGTTTATTGTAGCTTTTGTAAGCTCTCGCTTTTGTAAGGCTCTTCACTCCCCCTTATGTAAATTAACCATGGTTTTGAGATCGATTACTGTTTGTATTACCATGGTTTTCCGACAAATATCATGATTAAATGCTGTATAACATCGTATCTAAAATGTATAAGAAAAAAATACAACAACAACATACCACTCTGAAATGTCCTGTGAAATCCGTGCTAGCAAAATCCCTGCATGAAATCTGTTGGAAATAATCCTCTTGTCTGTTAAAATTATTAACATATTGCAGGTTAGAGCCCCAGTGAGTCAATGTATAGAAAAATAATGTAGTAACTAGATTTTCTTTAAAATATACTTATAAATATGATACTGAGGCTTCTGGAGTCGTTTTTTTTTTTTTTTTTTGTGAGAAAATTTGACTTCCACATCTGAGTGCGGTCAATTTAAACAATAGGAAAACAATGGATCACAATGACAGTTCGGATGCTGAAGAAAATGTAAATGTTTATTCATACTCATATGACGGACCACAGCCATACAATTAGCCTGCTATGCGGCCAAGAGAGCAGGGACAGGCCAGGATTAGATAGAACAATGGTCAGAGGAGACAAACTGAGTTGTTGTGTGAGGAGAATCAGTGGAGAATAGGGCAGGTGTCTTGGTGAGAGACAAGTGTTAGCTTATAGATGCACATTAGCTAACGATATGTAACACTGTGCTCAGATCACAATATTGTACAGATTATTATCATGTATCAGACAACAGCAAAGCTAGTATTGGTCATCTAGGAGTATTGATACTTACCAATAACAGAAACTAATAAGCTTTGATCAGGCGTATGTCAATGTTACGATATAGTGGTTTCTCATCATGACTGATTTGGTAGTTAGCAAATGAAAAACAAAACAAAACAAGACTTATGGTGCACAGTTCATGTTTTTGTCGAGCTGCATCTCTGATGGATCAGTGACCATCATGTCTCCCGCCAGCAGCAGAACCACAGACAGTATATTGTCATTGTATGTGTTTCATGTTATCTTTTATTCATTAATTCTGTTTTATGTGTTTATTCTGTACCGATTTACTGATAGTGTGAGGATGTATATGACATCATGAGTATGTAGTTGAATGAACTTAAATGTACATACATGACATGAATGAAACTGGAGTATTTACATTACCAGCACATAATTCAAAACTGTTTTGAAAAGTGTGAGACTGTAGGCTTTTGTGTTAATATACATAATTTGTATTCATCAAAGTTGAAATTGATTCAAGTAAAAACAATGATGAAGAAGCATTGCGTGTGGAAGTTTATTTATTTAATATCATCCTTTACAGGAGTACTGTTGAACTCCATCATATCACCAGGATGATAATCCTCTGGTCAAAGTGAACACTACACACCACCGCGTTTATCGAAGCAAATGCAGAAGTGAAGTCCCGTCTCTTCACCTGCACAAAATGCACCCAGGCACGGAAGCAACCGTCCTTTTTCTTGTTGCCTGTGGACTCGATGTCCTGACAAGCTGGAGTTTGTGCAACCTCAACAAACACAATAATTAACCATGACGATGATAAATTGAAATTCAAAAACTAGTGAAAACACACTGACTCACAACCGCTCCTACTGAATACCAACTTGCTAATCTTCAATATGACTCAGGAACAACAAGTTGTCTCAGAGAGTGATTCTTTCATTTTGTGTTGACCGTGCATGCGCAACATTCCATAGGTTCTGTACAGGAAACAGAAATGAATAGTTCATCTCTTGACAAGGGGGGTAGGCCAAGATGGCGACTGAGTAACATCCATGTGCTGAAGCTCTGCGTTCATCTACAGTTAACAGAAGACTTAATATGTAAAAGGACACAAAGTAAAAACTTCTTTACCAATTTGAGTAAGTATTTTTTTCGCAATTTGTTTTTCTAACTTTTCAACGAGTGCAATGGAAGTAGATAAACCTACTTGTGGTACCATGCATTCTTACGCTAGGAAACCTCTGGATGCTGCATTCAAAGTCAATGATGCTTAGAATGCCTCAGGACTTTAAGTTCCCTTACCTGAAACTCCTAAACCACCTTACAAAAAAAAAAGAAAAAAAAGAAAAGAAAAAGGGTGACAGAACGGCATCGGATAATCTGACGGTCTCCAATTCGCATCTGATGGAAGTTTTGCAGAGAGCTGAAAATATGCAAATGGAAACTCTGAATTGTATACAAACTCTGGAGGCAAAGGTTAAAGACAATACAAGTTCATTAAAAAGTGTGACTGAGGTGCTTGAGTTTACGAGCAATCAAATTGAAGAGGTATCAAGCAAGGCTTGCAATTAGTGCAATTAGGGCAAGCATTACAGAACAGGGTGGAATCACTTGAAAAAGAGTGAAAACTGTGTGCTACATGACAAATGCAAGGAACTAGATGCTTACAAAAGGAGGTGGAATCTGTGAGTGGCCGGTATTCAGGAGCAGAGAGAAGATGTCCGGAAAATTCTAATCGACTTCTTCAGCAAAGTGTCTCCGGAGATTGCAGACCAGATTTTCTACACACTTGATGTCGCCCACAGACTGGGCCCGTGCTCTGAGTGCTCAAGCATCATCGTCCAGTTTCTGTCACGCAACGTCTGAGATAAAATCTGGAGGGATGCCAGAACCGCGACCATTCTCAAAGAAAGGAAAATCCAAATGTTTGAGGACTTAACCTAAAGCACCAAAGGTCCCAGGAACAAACTTTGGCCACTTGTCGAACGAGCACAAAAGGAACGGAAGAGAGCAGCCTTCACAGTGCCTTTCACATATGTTGACGGTAAAAGGATTTCTGCAAGTGATCAGAAAGGCTAAATGATGCTGTGGTATCTTCATCAATGTTTCAGCACACCAGATGTGCTCATTCTGAAGAAGCAATTACAAAAACTGAAACATAGCTGCAAGCAGCGATGGCGGGCCCAAGCCTGGTGGCACCGCCACCCGGGTGGCTTCACGGCAACTATGCCCATATGATCTCACACACACACACACACACACACACACACAGAGACCCACAGAGACCCCCGCTGGAATTTTACATGCTCAATATCTTGACTTCATGCTGACTGAGTTTGGTGGTGATCAGATTAATCGCCTAGGAGGAGTATATCAAATTCCAGAGCATGCGTTTTTCAAACAACCCGTAATAGCCGACTTCCTGTTGGGTGGCGTATAACTTAGAGCACGAAAGTTATTAGGCCCCATGAGGTCTATATGTGTACCGAGTTTCATACTAATACATGCAAGCGTGTTTGATATATGGACCAAGTTTTCAGACTTCTTTCAAGGGGGCGCTGTCGAGCCCCCCTGCCACGCCCAGGTACCAGCCTCTGCGGCGTCCTAATGGCCGCAGATTCCAATGTGTGTGCCAATTTTCAAGAGTTTTTGAGCATGTTAAGGCCCCCAAAAAGCCCCGGATGACAAAAAAAAATAAAATAAAAAATAAATAATAAATATAGCTGCAAGCAGCAATGGCGGGCCCAAGCCCGGTGGCACCACCACCCCGGTGGCTTCAGGGCAACTGATGAAGTTTGAAGCAAATCGGGTAAAAATATGAGGGTGATCTCAAAGTATGTTGAAAGTGACACACTTCCTACTGCCAGTTGGTGGCGCTATAACTGACTCACAATAGTCACATCCATGTGATCAGCCTTGTACAACAAACACACAGCCGAAGTTTCATCAAAATCAATTAATGTATGCAGAAGTTATAACTCTTTCTGTTTCCCTTTTCTCGCCATAAATTCGTTCCCTCGCCACGGCCAAACCGTTTGAGATATACAACATCCGTTTGCAATTAAACAACTGCAATGTCTTAGCACCAAGTTAAAAAAGTTTGGTGTAGATTGTATAAACCCTGTAGGAGAAGTAGTATAAAATTCATACCCTCTTTTTTCAAAAAATCCACATTCAAACCAAAATAGCTGACGTACTGTTGGTCGGAGCTAATGAATGTAAATTAGAAAACTGTCCGGCATGATGAGTACAATATGTGTACCGAGTTTGGTGACTGTAGGAAAAACTAACCCCCCCACATTTGTCAAAAGGTGGCGCTACAGACCTTTCTCCCTGCCCATTTATACAGTTTTGCCCATGTCTACTGGTCGACAATATTGATGTGCGTGTTGAGTTTAATGCAATTTGAAGCATGTTAAGCACCTCAAAAACACTCAAGAATATTATTAAAGTTTGACGTGTTGCCATGGCAACAATATTTAGGATATCACAAATACAATCACAGGTCTACATCTGCCATGTTTTGACATTATTCTGATGAAGTTTGAAGCAAATCGGGTGAAAGTAAGAGGGTGATCTCAAAGCATTTTGAAAGTGACACACTTCCTGCTGCCAGTTGGTGGCGCTATAACTTTGACTCACAATAGTCACATCCATGTGATCAGCCTCCTACAACGAACACACAGCTGAAGTTTCATAAAAATCAATCAATGTATGCAGACGTTATAACACATTCCGTGTTTCCCTTTTCTCACCATAAATTCGTTGCCTCGCCACGGCCAAACCGTTCGAGATATCAAAAATCCGCTGCCAATTTTTCATCATCAATGTCTTGACTTCATGCTGACCGAGTTTGGTGGTGATCAGATTAATCGCCTAGGAGGAGTATATCAAATTCCAGAGCATGTGTTTTTCAAACAACCCATAATAGCTGACTTCCTGTTGAGCTGGTGTATAACTTAAAGCACGAAAGTTGTTCGGACCGATGAGGTCTTTATGTGTACCGAGTTTCATACTAATACATGCAAGCGTGTTTGATATATGGGCCAAGATTTTGGATCCCATTCAAGGGGGCGCTGTCGAGCCCCCATGCCACGCCCGGGTCCCAGCCTCTGCGGTGTCCTAATGGCCGCAGATTCCAATGTGTGTGCCAATTTTCAAGGGTTTTGAGCACGTTAAGGCCCCCAAAAAGCCCTGGAAAGTTGAAGAAAAATTGAAAAAAAAAATAATAATAATAATAACAATCCTTAGGAGAACAATAGGCCCCTGCGCCTTAGTGGCTTGGGCTCTAATGACAGGCCCAAGCCCGGTGGCACCGCCACCCCGTTGGCTTCAGGGCAACTGTGCACGGTGGGCAATGGGCATTTAAAACAGTTAAATATAAAAGATCTATGTCAAATTCAGACTACATTTACTGCAGCAGCTGGTGCCTCTATGATCACAAACCACCTTCCTAATCTGTCATATTTTGGTTTTTCTCAGACAACCACTATAAAAATTCCAGAGCAAACTACCTATTGTTATTTGCGCAAACTCAACAGTACTCTGAGAAATCTAATCCAGTGTAATGTGAATTTCTGTGATTGCTGATGTTATATTACCATAACACTTCTCCATGTGTTTTTTGACCTCCCTGAGCTGTTGTTTGCGCACCAATCTTATGCACCAAAATCATGCTTTCATTTAATTTCAGTATGGGTGGTATTTGATGTAAAAATAAAAATATTATAAAATTAATAAATAGAGCCAAATCACGGAACTTGCAAAGATGATTTTAATATCTGTCTCAGGTAAGAGTAAGGTACGTGTCTAGATTTTTCTGCTCACTTATACAAGATTTTATAAACAGACACTTTTATAAAATCATGTGAACTTTATGTAAATATGGGTTTTGAATAAATTAAAATTATATCAATAAATAATTAATTTAAAAACATATGTATCGTACGTGATACTCGCAAACACAGCACATGAACTTCTGTAACACCCATGTCTACAAAACACACACTCTCCTTTGTAAAAAAAGAAGAAAAAAAATTCTAGTCTTGTCTGAATCAATACATGAAATCACAGTTGTCGGGTAATAAGAATTGTAACTCGTGTCATTTAGAAAAGTAGTCCTGTCCAAATAGTGATATAGTGTCATAGTTCCATTTTAAATGAGTGTGAAGTTATCATTTGCAGTGTGTTTTTATATTTTAATTAACTTAATTATCAAACTAATAATATAATACTATATTGTCAATGGCCTACAAATAAACTGGCTTGATTAGCTGCTTCAGGTGTGTTTGATTAGGGTTGGCACTAAACTCTGAAGGACAGTGAGTCTGCAAGAAAAGGGTTAAAGAACTGATCAAGGGTGTAAAACTGACAGATACACACACACACACAGAGATAATGAGTGAGACTGAGGGAGCAAGGGGGAGGGGGAGTACAGAGAGAGAGAGAGAGAGAGAGAGAGACAAAGACAGACTGAGAAGATCATTTTAAACAAAATCTTTAACATCTAAATTGTGACATAAAGTAGTCTTTGATAAATGTTTAAATATACCTGCACATACAGTATAAAATAAAAAAGAAATCATTGTTCCATGTATCTAAACTATTGCTCTATTGCTTGATTTATCCAACCCTGTTAAAAAATAGGTATATGCTGCCCTCTAGTTGTTACTCTATGTATGACATTTATCCATTTTTCAATCAGATATAATTAATCTGCCTATTTTTAACTCACACATGCTTTTGAATTGAAAAAAAAAAGAATAAAATGTGTTTACTTCAAACATTTGTATTATTCTATATATAAATTAATTGTGTATAGTGTTTTTTCATAGAAAATATGAGTCATTCCATTTCACTTTTTTGACATTACTTCAATCTATCACCATGGCAACACCGTTGGAGATATCCATTATCCATTCTCAATTTAACATCTTCAATGTCTTAGCACCATGGTAAAAAATGTTTGGTCTGAATCGAATAAACCCCCTAGAAGTAGTAGTTTAAAATTCAGAGCCTGTTTATTCAAAAAATCCACATTCAAACCAAAATATCTGACTTCCTGTTGGTCGGAGCTAATGACTGTAAATTAGAAAGTTGTCCGGCTTAATGAGACCAATATGTGTACCGAGTTTGGTGACTGTAGGTTAAACTAACCCCCCCACTTTTGTCAAAAGGTGGCGCTATAGAGGCCCAGCTCCCCGCCCGTTTCTACGGTTTTGCCCATGTCTACTGGTTGACATCTCTGATGTGTGTATTGAGTTTCATGCAATTTGAAGCATGTTAAGAGTCTCAAAAGCTTCCAAAAAGAATATTAAAGTTTGATGTTTTTCAAAGGTCTACATCTGCCATGTTTTGACATTATTCTGATAAAGTTTAAAACACATCGGATAAAAATAAGAGGGTGATCTCAAAGCAAGTTGAAAGTGACACACTTCCTGCTGCCAGTTGGTGGCACTATAACTTTGACTCACAATAGTCACATCCATGTGATCGTAGTCCTACAATGAACACACAGCTGAATTTTCATAAAAATCAATCAATGTATGCATAAGTTATAACACATTTCCTGTTTCCCTTTTCTCGCCATAAATTCGTTGCCTCGCCACGGCCAAATCCGCTGGCAATTTAGCATCATCAATGTCTTGACTTCATGCTGACCGAGTTTGGTGGTGATGGGATTAATCGCCTAGGAGGAGTATATCAAATTCCAGAGCATGCGTTTTTCAAACAACTCGTAATAGCCGACTTCCTGTTGAGCCCCCATGCCACGCCCGGGTCCCAGCCTCTGCGGCGTCCTAATGGCCACAGATTCCAATGTGTGTGCCAGTTTTCAAGAGTTTTTGAGCACGTTAAGGCCCCCAAAAAGCCCTTGAAGGTTGAAGAATATAAAAAAAAGAAATTAAAAAAAAAAAAAAATAAATAAATAATAATAATAATCCTTACGAGAACAATAGGCCCCTGCGCCCCTGCGCCTTAATAATCCTAAAGAAAACAATAGGGCCTTCAGCCCTTTGGGCTTTGGGCCTAATAATCCTTAGAAAAACAATAGGGCCCTGCGCCTTAGTGGCTTGGGCCCTAATAATCCTTAGGAGAACAATAGGCCCCTGCGCCTTAGTGGCTTGGGCCCTAATAAATGGAGCAATTCCAATAGGGTCCTCACACCATCGGTGCTCAGGCCCTAATAATCCTTAGGGGATCAAGAGGGCCCTGCGCCATTAATGACTATAAGAGGAACAAAAGTGTGAATGAACAGACAAAAGGGTAAAAAGAAAAGAAAACAAGAAAGACTTATACTCATGCCCTTACTATTCCTTGTTCTTTTATGTTGCAGAGTCAGGCAATCTGTTGCATTTTTAGAATATAAATATGAATATATAAATATTTTATATTTTAAAATATAGTCTTTGTCTATATTTTTTTTTTAAATGCCAGGGGGTTGAAAAATAATGTTAAAAGGAAAGCTCTATTTTTGTTCTCTAAAAGGCACAAAGTAGATTTCTGTTTTTTTTTTCAGGAGAGTCACTCTACATCTAAAGATACCAAATTTGGAGGTCACAGTGGGGCAATGAAATATGGTTATCACAAGGATCAGAACATTATGCTGGAGCAGGGATTATGAAGTATAATTTTAATGCTAGTATTTTGGAAACCAGTATTGATCCTTCAGGACACTTTCTGCTGATGGTAGTTATCATCATTCAATTTATATTGATTATCATTAACATCTATGCATACAGTTCTGTTGCAGAAAACTGCACTTTCTTTAACATGCAAGATCAAAAAATTACATATGCATTGGGTAAATATACTACTGCCTTTTTAATTTTAGGTGGGGATTTCAACCTTACAATGAATAACATGCTTGATAGGTACCCTCCAAGGAAAGCAGTTTCCCCAAACTCAAATCTTATAGCATTTATGGATAAATTTGACTTAGTTGACATCTGGAGAGAAATCTATCCGGATATAATACAGTATACCTGGTGTAACAATGACTGTTCAAGGCAATCCAGAATTGATTATTGGTTGATTTCTAAAACATTAAGTAATAATAATAATACATCTATTAATATTCTCAATAGTCTTTTGTCTGACCATAAAGCCATCTGTATTTTAGTTGATCTATCCCAAAATGTAACAATCAATACTCCTAAAGCCTTACTTTGGAAATTAAATAGTTCCATCCTTAAATATGAAAAGATGAAGAAACAAATCAAAGCACTTATCCAAGCTTATTGGGAAAGAGCTGAATCACAAAAAGCTTATGGAAGCAATTGGGAGCTTTTAAAATATGAATTAGGTAAATTCTTAAGAACATTTGGAAGTAATATAGCAAAACAAAATAGATTATTAGAAGATGAAATTCTTTCACAACTATTCGCTTTTTCATTTAAGGAACCATTGACTGATAATCAAAAGCTTGAATACTCTAAACTACAAAATAAATTAGACGACCTATATAGATCTAAAGCTAAGGGAGCCTATGTTAGATCCAGGAAAAAATGGCTGGAAGAAGGAGAGCAAAATTCAGCCTATTTTTTCAGGCTGGAAAAATCCAATGCTATGAATTATTCCATTGATCGTCTTCGTACAAATGATAGAACTCTTGATAATCCTAAGGAAATAGCATCTTTTTGCTCCAAATTTTATAATAACTTGTATACCTCAAGATATTGTGAGAATTCAGCCAACTCTTTTTTTGTTTTGTTTTTAATTTATTATTCCTAAAATTATTTGAATAGAAGATAAAAAAAAAAAGCTTGTGATGGCAATATATCCCAATCAGAAATTCCAGTATATCCCAATCAGAAATTAAAAAATAATAAAAGTCCAGGCTGTGATGGTTTAACCTCTGAACTATACTATTTGCCACTAAAAGATTGCTTTATAAATAATCTTCCTGATCATTTTCATCGCCTTAGCATACCAGACAGCTTAGAAGACCTCGATGTTGCAACAGAAACTATTGCCTCTGTCTTTTCCAGCACATTAGACTCAGTTGCTCCTTTGCGTTTAAAAAAGATTAAGGAAATTAATCCAATGCCATGGTACAATGACCACACTCGGGCCCTAAAGTTAGCAGCCAGAAAAATGGAGCGCAGCTGGAAGAAATCAAAACTAGAAGTATTTCGTATTTCGTGGAGAGAGAGAATGATTGAGTACAGAAAGGCCTTAAAATCTGCTAGATCTGCCTATTTTTCAAAACTCTTAGAAGAAAATAAACACAACCCTAGGTATTTATTTGATACAGTGGCTAAATTAACAAGAAATAAAGCTTCAACTTCTGATGTTTCCAAAGAGCACAGCAGTAATGACTTTATGAACTTCTTTACTTGCAAGATTGATAATATTAGAGAAAAAATAATAACCATGCAACCGTCTACTACAGTATCGTGTCAGATAGTGCATTGTAGTGTCCCTGAGGAAAAATTCAATTCATTTACTGCTTTAGGAGAGGAAGAATTGTCTAAACTTGTTAAATCATCAAAATCAACAACATGTATGTTAGACCCTATACCGACTAAGCTATTGAAAGAAATGCTTCCAGAGGTCATAGACCCTCTTCTCAATATCGTCAATTCATCTTTATCATTAGGATACGTACCAAAAACTTTTAAGCTGGCTATTATTAAACCTCTTATTAAAAAACCACAACTTGATCCTAGAGAATTAGTCAATTACAGGCCGATCTCAAATCTCACTTTTCTGTCAAAAATACTAGAAAAGGCAGTATCATCACAGCTATGTTCCTTTTTAGAAAGAAATGGTATCTGTGAGGATTTCCAGTCAGGATTTAGACCGTACCATAGTACTGAGACTGCTCTCATTAGAGTTACTAATGATTTGCTCTTATCATCAGATCGTGGTTGTATCTCTCTATTAGTGTTACTGGATCTTAGTGCAGCATTTGACACTATTGATCACAATATTCTTTTAAATAGACTCGAAAATTATGTTGGCATTAGTGGAATTGCATTGTCATGGTTCAAATCATACTTATCTGACCGTTATCAGTTTGTAGTAGTAAACGAAGACATGTCATATCGATCACAAGTTCAATATGGAGTACCACAAGGCTCAGTACTAGGACCGTTACTGTTCACTCTGTACATGCTACCCTTGGGAGATATCATTAGGAAGCATGGCGTTAGTTTTCACTGTTACGCTGATGATACTCAGCTCTATATTTCTTCGCGCCCTGACGAAACTTACCAATTCACAAAATTAACGGAGTGCATAGCTGATATAAAAAATTGGATGACCAGTAATTTCCTACTACTAAATTCAGAAAAAACAGAGATTCTAATTTTTGGACCAAAAACTTCTTCACGTAATAACCTAGAATATTGTCTAACACTTGATGGCTGCTCTGTTAAGTCTTCGTCGTCAGTTAGGAACCTAGGTGTGCTCTTTGATACCAATCTTTCATTTGAAGGCCATGTTACTAGCATCTGTAAAACCGCATTCTTCCATCTTAAAAATATATCTAAACTACGACATATGCTCTCAATGAAAAATGCAGAACAGTTAGTTCATGCGTTCATGACCTCAAGGCTAGATTACTGTAACGCTCTACTGGGTGGTTGTTCTGCTCGCCTGATAAATAAACTACAGCTCGTACAAAATGCAGCAGCTAGAGTTCTTACTAGAACCAGGAAGTATGACCATATTAGCCCAGTTCTGTCAACACTGCATTGGCTTCCTGTTAAACATCGTATAGATTTTAAAATCTTGCTAATTACTTACAAAGCACTAAATGGTTTAGCTCCCCAGTACCTGAGCGAGCTCCTAATTCATTATAGTCCTTCACGTCTATTGCGATCTCAGAATTCAGGCCAGCTGATAATACCTAGAATATCAAAATCAACTGCAGGTGGTAGATCCTTCTCCTATTTGGCACCTAAACTCTGGAACAATCTTCCTAGCATTGTTCGGGAAGCAGACACACTCTGTCAGTTTAAATCTAGACTAAAAACGCATCTCTTTAACCTGGCATACACATAACACATTACCAATTTATATTTCCAAATCCGTTAAAGGATTATTAGGCTGCATAAATTAGGTCAGCCGGAACCGGGAACACTTCCTATAACACCTGATGTACTCGTTACATCAGAAGAAGAATGGCATCTACGCTAATATTAGTCTTTCTGTTTATCCCGAGGTTCACCGTAGTCAACCGGATCCGGGCCGTATCCAGGTGAGACCAAGGACCTGCACCTTGACACGACCACAACGCAGCCCTGAAGTATCAGCAGAGATTGAGTCAACTAGATCATCCCCTGTGAAGGCCTCATCGACACGACAGCCACGACACAGTTCCTCAACAACCGTCCATACCGGCGTGATGAATACGATCCTCAATTGGATGGAACTGAAATAAATACTTTTAATGTTGCGATCCTATTGGACTTATGATAGCAACCTGAATTGTAACAAAGCACTGTTGGCCAGAGGAGAACTGGCACCCCGACTAAGCCTGGTTTCTCCCAAGGTTTTTTTCTCCATTTTAACACCAATTTGCCACTTGTCTGCCACCTGATGTCACCTGATGGAGTTTGGGTTCCTTGCCGCTGTCGCCTCTGGCTTGCTTAGTTGGGGACACTTGACTTGACATTTTGATATTCAACAGTGCTTTTGATCTGCCTGCATTGACACTATTCTTTAAGAGCTGCTGTGCAGTCAAACAATGTACCAGTTATCAATGTAAAGCTGCTTTGACACAATCTACATTGTAAAAAGCGCTATATAAATAAAGGTGACTTGACTTGACTTGATTTGCCGAAGACGTATCCCCTTTCTTACTAAGTGTTTGAGGAAAGTTTTGAATTAGCACTTCCACCTACTATAACACAAGGAGTCATCACCTTAATACCCAAACCCAATAAAGATAAAGAATGTCTAGAAAATTGGAGACCAATTAGTCTCTTAAAAACGATTATAAAATTTTGGCTTTAATTTTAGCAAAAAAAAAAAAAAATTAAAGATGTCCTTAACACTATTATTGATGAATCACAATCGGGTTTTACGGAAAAACATCACATTACGAATAATATAAGATTAGTCCTAGATATTTTAGATTACGAGGATCTCATCCCTAATGACAGCTACTTGCTCTTTTTAGACTTTGATTCACTCGAGCATAATTTCATCTTTCAAGCTCTTACCAAATTTGGGTTTGGTGGTCCATTTTGTAGAGATATTAGGATATTATATAAAAATAATAATAGTGCTATTAAATTAAAATTCAGAACCTCTCCAAGATTTGCTTTGTCACGTGGAGTAAGACAAGGCTGTTGTTACATGTTCTCTGTTATGTTCCGTTAGTTTGACCTAGTTTTCCCCATTCTGTTTTATTAGTCATTGCTTTCACCTGTGTCTAGTTAATTACCTTGTTAAGTTCCCTTTGTTTGTCACGTGTATATATACCCTGTGTTTTCCTCCACTCCTGGTCCGTTCTCGTTCATGTGCTTCGTGTAATCCTGCCTGTTTTGTCATTAAATACTCCACTACGTATTCTCCGTCGTCCTTGTTCCTTGCTGCACAGCCACACTGTAACAGAAGAACGGACCAAGACAGTTTTGCGGCGTTTTCTTTTTTTTTTTTGCTTTTTTTTCTTTCCTGTCACCATGGACCCAGCAGTAACCCTTTTATGCCTGGAGCAGAGAGACCGTTCCCTGGAAGAACACACAAGGGAATTTTTGGAGTTGGCGTGCCAAACACACTTTCCCGACCGCTCGCTCTGCGTGTTTTACCATTCCAGCCTAAGCGAGCGGTCCCGGGCACGCCTCCCAGGGAGCGGTCCTCGGAAGGATTTCGCCGCATTCATGGAGTGGGTGCTGGTGAGTAACAACTCGCCATTCACCATCGGCCCTGCGGAGGAGGACTTCGCCACCAGCCCAACTCCACTGCCAGAGACCAACCAACCACCACCAGCGAGCGTCGCAACGGAGATGTTGTTAGAGCCCACCGCAGACTGTGGAGACCGGCTACCCGCGAGAGACGAGCCTGTGCCGAGGATAAGGACGGAGCCTTTCATCGCCTTGGAGCCCGGACCACTGACAGGTTCTGACCAGGTGCGCGAGGGAGTGATTGTGGAGCTCGAGGGCTGGGAGGAAAGCCCCGCCCACACCACCACCACTGTAAATGTGAGTTTGTTGAGCTCTGGACATTATTTAGAAGAGTTGAAGGATTTGTTTGAGGCTGATCTAATAGACTTTTTTGGAGAGGTGTTTCCCGATTCCCCTGTATCTCCAGCGCCCCCTGTATCTCCAGATTCTCCTGTTTCTCCAGCGCCTGTTTCTCCAGTGTCCCTCGTGTTTCCTGAGTTCCCGCCCAGCCTCCCTCTCCCGCCTCCTCGTCCAACCAGCTCCTCGGCCCCACCATCGCTGCGGTCCTTCAGCCCTTCATCTTCTGTATGCCAGATGCCTACGGTCTTCTGTCCACCAGCGCCATCCCACACAGAGGGTCCCCCGTCTCCACCTCAAGCCTATGTGCCCCCTGCTCCACCTCGGACAGTCGACACTCCGGTTCCACCGTGGCTCCTCCCTCCCTCGGCTCCACCGGACACCATCGGCCATACGGTTTCTCCGGTCTCCCTCGTCTTTCCGGCTCCGCCTTGGTCAGTCGTCCACCTGCCTGCACCTACGGTGCCGTCTGGCTCCTCCTTCCCTCCAGCTCCGCCTACATCCTCGGTCCCACCGGCTCAACCTCTGTCCTCTGGACGTCCGGTTCCACCTCGGATGCTCGTCGCCATGGCTCCACCTCGGTCTCCTGTACCATCGGCTGCGCGTGGGCTCTTCGGCTCATCGGCTACATCAGGGTCTCCATCACTAGCCACGTCTCCGTTGGTTGTCCCCAGGGTGGTGTCTACCACCACGTCGACACCACCACAGCTCCTCCCACCTGCGACTCCACCCTGGGGCCTCGTCATGGTTGGTCTCTGGACCAACATCTGGCTCCTTCTGCTCCAGGTTTCCCCTTGGCTCCTCCCACCCTCCACTCCCCCATGGACTATTTCTTTGGACTCTTTTTCATTTTGCCACCCCTCTTCTCCTCGCCCTCCTCACTGTTATGTTCCGTTAGTTTGACCTAGTTTTCCCCATTCTGTTTTATTAGTCATTGCTTTCACCTGTGTCTAGTTAATTACCTTGTTAAGTTCCCTTTGTTTGTCATGTGTATATATACCCTGTGTTTTCCTCCACTCCTGGTCCATTCTCGTTCATGTTCATGTGCTTCGTGTAATCCTGCCTGTTTTGTCATTAAATACTCCACTACGTATTCTCCGTCGTCCTTGTTCCTTTCTACACAGCCACACTGTAACAGAAGAACGGACCAAGACAGTTTTGCGGCGTTTTCTTCTTTTTTTTTTGCTTTTTTTTTTCTTTCCTGTCACCATGGACCCAGCAGTAACCCTTTTATGCCTGGAGCAGAGAGACCGTTCCCTGGAAGAACACACAAGGGAATTTTTGGAGTTGGCGTGCCAAACACACTTTCCCGACCGCTCGCTCTGCGTGTTTTACCATTCCAGCCTAAGCGAGCGGTCCCGGGCACGCCTCCCAGGGAGCGGTCCTCGGAAGGATTTCGCCGCATTCATGGAGTGGGTGCTGTGTTTTCCCTGTGTTTTCCTCCACTCCTGGTCTGTTCTCGTTCATGTTCATGTGCTTTGTGTAATCCTGCCTGTTTTGTCATTAAATACTCTACTGCGTATTCTCCGTCGTCCTTGTTCCTTGCTACACAGCCATACTGTAACAGCTGTCCTATATCTCCATATTTATTTCTACTATAGCCTCTCAATTTTTAGCTTTGCATATTCCCAGTAGTTAATTGTAATACCTTATAAATTACAATAGACAAATTATTATTAGTCAGCTGACACCACTTTGTTCTTGAATGACACCTCTCAAATCCCTTTAGCTTTAAAACTGATTGATTCCTTCTCTAGAGCTTCTGGTCTCTATTTAAATATCAACAAGTGTGAGTTAATGTCTGTTAAAAGCTGTAATGTTCCCCCTATATGTAACTTTCCTGTGAAAGATCAAGTTACTTATTTAGGAATTATAATTAATAAAGATAAAAAAACGAGATGTAAACTAAATTTTGATCCTTTAATAACGAAAACCCTAAAGAAACTCAATTCTTGGTTGCAGAGAGATTTATCAATAAGAGGAAGAATTTTGCTCTCTAAAGCTGAAGGACTATTGAGACTCACTTATGCAGCCCTTTCCTTGGAGGTGGATAAAGGAACTATAAAAAAGGTTGATAGCATGTTAAACAATTTTGTTTGGGAAAATAAAACCCACTTTATTAGAAAGCAGTACTAATGAATCCAATAAAACAGGGGGGACTGGATTTTTTTTATTTTACTACCTTAAATAACACTTTTAAAATCTACTGGCTTAGGAATTTTCTGTGCCTGAATTTTCTTTTACTTTGTAATTATAATGTTACAAAGATCCTTGTCAAATATACTGTTACAAAGATCCCTGTCAAACTTTCTAATTTCCATAAGCAGATGCTCTTGGCTTGGTCCCTAACATACAAACACAACTTCTCTCCGCACAGATATTACTTGTGGTACAATAAGGATATTCTCTACAAGAATAAATCACTTTTCTTTGACCACAGGTTCAAAAACAACTTTCTTCTAGTTGGACAGCTGTTTAACTCACTTGGCAGACTTTAGAATTGTTACAGAAACAATATTCCTATAACTGCTAATGATTATACTGTTGTTTCTAATGCCATTCCCTTCTGGAGTGTCCTTACTGTTACAAGGTTTTACATTCCCTTGGCCATGTACTTTTTCTTTGAAATTAACTGACACAGTGGTCGGAAGTGTGTGCTTTTCTGTAGAGCAACAAAAAATAATTATAAAATCAGATTCCTCTTCCAGAGAGAGATAATTACAATTCCTTATATAATATCATATTGGAATAGTTTTGTAGAGAATACACCCTGGGAGAAAGTATGGTCCTTGCCTCATAAATACAGTGGGTACGGAAAGTATTCAGACCCCCTTAAATTTTTCACTCTTTGTTATATTGCAGCCATTTGCTAAAATCATTTAAGTTCATTTTTTTTCCTCATTAATGTACACACAGCACCCCATATTGACAGAAAAACACAGAATTGTTGACATTTTTGCAGATTTATTAAAAAAGAAAAACTGAAATAATCACATGGTCCTAAGTATTCAGACCCTTTGCTGTGACACTCATATATTTAACTCAGGTGCTGTCCATTTCTTCTGATCATCCTTGAAATGGTTCTACATCTTCATTTGAGTCCAGCTGTGTTTGATTATACTGATTGGACTTGATTAGGAAAGCCACACACCTGTCTATATAAGACCTTACAGCTCACAGTGCATGTCAGAGCAAATGAGAATCATGAGGTCAAAGGAACTGCCTGAAGAGCTCAGAGACAGAATTGTGGCAAGGCACAGATCTGGCCAAGGTTACAAAAAAATTTCTGCTGCACTTAAGGTTCCTAAGAGCACAGTGGCCTCCACAATCCTTAAATGGAAGACGTTTGGGACGACCAGAACCCTTCCTAGAGCTGGCCGTCCGGCCAAACTGAGCTATCGGGGAGAAGAGCCTTGGTGAGAGAGGTAAAGAAGAACTCAAAGATCACTGTGGCTGAGCTCCAGAGATGCAGTCGGGAGATGGGAGAAAGTTGTAGAAAGTCAACCATCACTGCAGCCCTCCACCAGTCGGGGCTTTATGGCAGAGTGGCCCGACGGAAGCCTCTCCTCAGTGCAAGACACATGAAAGCCCGCATGGAGTTTGCTAAAGATGGTGAGAAATAAGATTCTCTGGTCTGATGACACCAAGATAGAACTTTTTGGACTTAATTCTAAGCGGTATGTGTGGAGAAAACCAGGCACTGCTCATCACCTGTCCAATACAGTCCCAACAGTGAAGCATGGTGGTGGCAGCATCATGCTGTGGGGGTGTTTTTCAGCTGCAGGGACAGGACGACTGGTTGCAATCGAGGGAAAGATGAATGCGGCCAAGTACAGGGATATCCTGGATGAAAACCTTCTCCAGAGTGCTCAGGACCTCAGACTGGGCCGAAGGTTTACCTTCCAACAAGACAATGACCCTAAGCACACAGCTAAAATAACGAAGGAGTGGCTTCACAACAACTCCGTGACTGTTCTTGAATGGCCCAGCCAGAGCCCTGACTTAAACCCAATTGAGCATCTCTGGAGAGACCTAAAAATGGCTGTCCACCAACGTTTACCATCCAACCTGACAGAACTGGACAGGATCTGCAAGGAGGAATGGCAGAGGATCCCCAAATCCAGGTGTGAAAAACTTGTTGCATCTTTCCCAAAAAGACTCATGGCTGTATTAGATCAAAAGAGTGCTTCTACTAAATACCGAGCAAAGGGTCTGAATACTTAGGACCATGTGATATTTCAGTTTTTCTTTTTTAATAAATCTGCAAAAATGTCAACAATTCTGTGTTTTTCTGTCAATATGGGGTGCTGTGTGTACATTAATGAGGAAAAAAAATTAACTTAAATGATTTTAGTAAATGGCTGCAATATAACAAAGAGTGAAAAATTTAAGGGGGTCTGAATACTTTCCGTACCCACTGTATCTTCTAACCAATAAAGTAAAATCATATAAATTAATTCACAAATGTTATCAGTCCAAAGCCTTTCTTAGGAAATATAAGTCAGATATTGAAGAGAATTGTTCTTTTTGTCATTCTGCTGAGGAAGATGCCATTCATTTGTTTTGGCAATGTACCCACACAGAGACATTTTGGTCAGAATTTTTAATGTTCATTCAATCTTATTTTGAAAATGACTTTCTGCTTTAAAGATGTTTTCTTTGGATTGTTTGACTACTCAAAAGAGAATGTAGGGGAATATTACATAATTAATGTGTTTCTTGTTAGGTAAATTTCATATACATAAAAATTTACTTGCTCTAAACCTCTTTTCTCTCTATTCAGAGATGATCTGAACAGATATATGGAAATCTCTTTATGTATTCTTTGTGTCCTCTTAATGTGTAAATTTATTACATTGTAGTTATTTTCTGTTACCCTGGCAACACATTTTTATTTGCATATTTTTTTCTTTCTTTTCTTTTTGTTTTAGTTTCTGTCTGTCTGTCTGTCTGTTTCTGTCTGTCTGTATTCACATGAGGTGAGGTGAACTAAATGTGAGGTGGAAAAAAAAAAAAAAAAAAAAAAAGAACAACTCGAATCGGGAGGTGAGGTGAACTAACACACTGCATAGCCTGAAGACCCTGCTAAGCAATTAATTCATAATTTCTCATAATTTGGCCTTAATGGCTGTATTAGCCTATAGTTTATTTTTTATTACAAATGTAATAAATGGTTGCGCAAGTACACTGTAAGTGATTTCTGTTGTTTTCACAGAAATATAATGTGTTCTCAACAGTTCCCTACTGTAGAATGTACAGTATGTTACTGTACATTTTGTCTTTTTACAACATTACTGTATTCTTAACAGTTTCAAACTGTAAAAGCTGTGTACGGTATGTTACTGTAGATTTTCAATGCATTCTAGGAAAATATTAGCTTACTGTAAATCTAAATACAGTACTAAATGACCGCGAAAAACAACCACACACCTCCTCACACGCAACGGCTCTGTGACAGACTCATGAAGATAAAGCCCACAAGATTATGGTAGGTTAACGTTTCATTTTTTCGCTTTATATGTTTTATTCTGATGTTATTTGCAAATATAAAGCTACGTTTTAGTTAATACGTTTACATAAAATCTGAACAAGTGTTCATTTTCTGGCCTTTTCCTCCCATAGCGTTGTGAAGATGAAAGTCATAAGAGTACGTTAAATTGGTAGGTCAACTTTAAAACACATGTAGTGGCCTTATTTGTTTTATACAAATGTTATTTGTAATGTATAAATACGTTTGAGTTAATAAATATCTGTAAGAACACCGGAGCAGGTGCTCATTTCCCATTTAAGCCTGGCTAACTAGCATTTTCCTCCCGCAGCGGCGCTGGCAGCTCCAGCAGACCGGCTGGACCATCATGAGATAGGTGGGAAGAATGTTGTGAAAATGCTTGTATGCATTTGTTGTATGTAGGTTTCCGATTTAAAGGGTTTTTAAGCATAATGGTAGGTTTTGAGTGTTTCAGGTAGGTTTTAGGTGTGTTTCAGGCATAGGGGTAAGTATTAAGTGGGTTTCCGGTGTAAAGGTAGGTTTTATGTGGCTTTTTATGTGGCTTTTTGGTCTGTCAAAAAAGACAAATATAATAAGTAAATGATAAAGAATTGGGTGTGAGGGTACATCGATCTCGATGTTCAAAGTTAATGAGGAAAGCGTGCGATTTTCCCTCAAACCACTTCACCAGAAATCCAGCTAATTTCCAGCTAATTTCATTTGTTAAGGTTACAGTGACTGGTAGGTTTAGGGATCAGTGTTTGGTGTAGGGAATAGGCTATAATACTGTGATCGACATGACCAATAAAATCGGCTGCAGGGCGGCATGAGCCTGGCTTATGACGTCCCACTTGGATGTGGGCAGGGTTGGACGTCCACCGCAGGCTACAGCGAGCCCCTTCTCGGCAGACCGGCTGAACCATCGTAAGACAGGTGGGAAGTGTCCTTGTGAAGACAAAAAGCCTACTACGTGAAATTGGTAGGTCTGCTTTAAAACCCATGTAATCACCTTTTTTGTTTTCTACCAATGTTATTTGCAAGGTATAAATACGTTTGAGTTAATAAATGTGCTGTAAGAACATCAGAGCGGATGCTCATTTCCCAGTTAAGCTGTGCTAACTAGCATTTTCCTCCCGCAGCGGCACTGGCAGAGACCGGCTGAACCATCGTGACACAGGCGGGAAGAGTCGTCGCAATAAAGAAGACCTTAAATGTTTTAAAATAATATATATTCGCTGGTTATTGTTGTATACTGCTACTAATTAAGTACTTTAACTCTTCGAACATTTATTTTTATATTTCCAACAGTTATTTTCCACTGGCACATGTGTTACTGTGTATTTTGTTCATTGATGAAATACGGTTAATATGCTGGTAAATCTGTATATTCTATTGAAGTTCAGCTATGAAATGTAAAAGATGAAACCTGAATAAAGCTGTTAATGTGAAGCAATAACTTGTGTTATTGAATATATAACAGTAAAATAAAAAAAAATAATAATAATAATAATAAAAATAATAGTATAATACTGTACTTTATTTTACTGTATGCTTAAAACTACTGTAGTTATTTTTACGGTAATTTTACTGTGGTATGAAATACAGCAACTACTGGATAATTGTTGCCAGTAAGTTACTGTTAATTTGACAATAAACATGTAGTATGTGTTGGGGAATTTAACATGTAACATTTCAATTATTTTCTGCTGAAATGAAAGAAATGACTTGAAAAAAAGATTCCTTCATTTTGCTGAACGAGATTCAAAGATCCGAGTCAGTAAAAAATTCCGAACTTCCGGCTACTACTCTGCACTGAGTCAATGCAGATCCCAGCAAACAACTCCCTCTTGTGACGTAAAATGACGCGATGTTGAGGAAAAAAAAAAAAAAAGTGTTTTTTGCAAACAGTCAAAGACACGGTCACTTTATCTACTAAATTTGTGCCCTCGTGTCCTGTAAATCCTGCATTAACTTTTCATTTTGTATTTTCGTACTAGGTTATATATTCAGTTTGAAAAAATTTTAACCTGCAATATGCTCTTTAAGCCTGAATCAGGCTTGAATTGGTTTGAATTTGACGCCATCCTTAACATTTACATCTGTGTAGAGCTCGCTGTAATGTAAGGGGCGTGACATTTCCCGAGGTAAAAGAGGTAAATGTTACGTGTGATCTTGTTTATTTTCTGTTTTGGGTGGGTTTCAGTTCAGTTTCCTTTGTTTTCATCTGTTTCCATGGTTTTACACTGTTTGATTATCAGTTGCACTTGTTCTCTATTCGTTGATTGGTTTGCCCTGTGTATTTAAGCTCTGTGTTTCTTTTATTTCTTTGTCCATTCTCATCACATTACCAGTTGTTTAGTTCGTATTTTGAGTGTAGTGTTTTGTGTTCTGAGTTTAATAGTTAAATTAATCGTTACTGCCAGCAATTAGATCCAGCCGACCTCATCCTTTGCAATGAGTCCAAATGAAAAAAGAAAGAAAGAAAGAAAGAAAACGTCCAATGTCGTTACATTATTGAACAAGAACACACGACTCCTGGAAAATACCTAAATGCTATTACAGGAATTTCACGTAAGATGAAACAACAGAGCCTAGAATTACAGATGACAAATAGAGATGATAAATGCACATAGACAGCAATGACTATCCAAAGCTGAATCACAGCAGGTCATAAAAATGGCTGTTAACTTTTATTACTATATTTTTTTTTAATGTTTGCTCTTTATTTGCTTTTTTTATCGTTGTCTCGCAGTAGGCATTTTACGGAAACTTAATCCAGTGTAACAGACGTATGCTAAGATCTATGGTCAGTCACGTGAGGAATTATTTGGAAACTGAGACAATTCCACCCACCAACTGCCTCCTGGACATTGACAGATTATTCTAGACACTGAGGAACTGAGAGTTCAACATGACGAGTTCACTGTGGGTGGTGTTGGGAAATCTGACCATGGACCGTAGTGTGGTCACTTTCAGAAATGGACTGGTCATAGGGGATTTAGGTCACTCTGACTGACGCAGCATATGTGAACTTAAAGGGTCATAAAACCTACTATTTTAACACCAGTTAGTCCTCATCACAGTTGTGAAAAACACTACAAAAGTTTCCGTGGTAAGCTGTGCAGTGGAAGGGGAAGAGGGGAGACAGATAGCACAACAGCAGCTTCTGATCCAGTATTATTTTGTAAGCTCACAGAACATTACACAAATACACATATTCTGTGATAATTTATCATTTATTTTGTTATTGATAATTTAGATTTATAATTACATACAGTTGAGCTCGAAAGTTTACATACCCCTTGCAGTATCTGCAAAAATGCTAATCATTTTAACAAAATAAGAAGGATCATAAAAATTGCATGTTATTTTTTTTATTTAGTACTGTCCTGAATAAGCTTTTTCACATAACAGATGTTTACATTAAGTCCACAAGACAAAACAATAGCTAAATTTATAAAAATTACCCAGTTCAAAAGTTTACCGATTTATACTTCTGCGTCGAGTGTACGCCGTAGCTACAGCGTAGGCTGTTTGTACCACGCGTAGCCTACGACGTAGCCTGACGTGCACCTCTTCAAAAATGTAACAACGCGTCAATTCTACGCGGACTGCAAGCGCTGTGATTGGTCTGCTAGAACCCCTCCCTCGGGTCAAAAAACTGGCGCAGAGCAATAGGAGAAGCGAGCATTTTCAACTTCCATAGGAATGAAAAACGCTCTGTTTCAGGGGACACATGAAGTCATACTGCAACAAAAGTCGTTAACTATTTGTAAGCTTCTCTGACAACGTACATGACAAGCTGCTGCTTCTTTGGCTTTTGCCTTCATACTCACCGCGGACACTGCCTACTAGTGGTCTGCATGCACGTCGATGTGGACAACGACGCAGAAGTATAAATGAAAACAGACGCATAGCCTACGGTGCAGAGGCTCCGGCGTAGGTCCGACGCAGAAGTATAAATCAGCCTTTAGGTTGTATGATCACGTGTGTTGTCATAGGTGTCATTCAATAATTTGAATATTAAAATCAGGGCAGACTGATATTTTAGCTAATAATGCACCAAAATGAATTTTTTGCTGAAACGCCAAAATTGAAATAAAAGTTTTTCATTTAGTGAAAAAAAAAAAAAAATCTGTAATAAAACTTGGGTAATTGTTGGGTAACTATTCTGTGTAGGGTGTCGTGCTCACAGGTGATAAACCAGTTAGTAAAGTTCTTTTGGAGAGCCATCTCTCGATATTTCAGGCAAAACAGTTTTACATTTTATCTCTCTATCATCATTATTGGTCATGGAGAAGTGCGCCCACACTGCTGACGTTTACCTGTTGTGTGCACAAAACAGATGCTGACAGAGTCAAAATTAGTCATCAGAAAAGCGCTGTTTTGATCAATGATTTTTCGGCCCACCAAAACTTTTCCAGTCGAAAACCAAAATTCTTTATATTTGACATTTCAGCCATTTGACATTTCAGTATTTTCAGTTGCCAAAATTTTAATGCATCACTTATTCAAAATTTTCGATGCATCACAACTTCAACCAAACATAGTTAAAAGTAGTTATATTCAGCAGCTGGGTGGAAAATCTTGATTTGAGATATTTTATATTGTTGCAGATATTATAGGGAGGAATTATGCAAACTCCCTCCTACCTGAAAAGCCTTTCGACTGCTGGGAGATGACACACATGTGACAGAGCGTTGGTCCACCAGGTCCAACGCCTGAAGAGCACAAGGGCCAAACACAAATCGCAATCTGAAAGAGACAGAACAAAAGCAAATATACTAAATGCATTTTAACATCTGTGGATTGTTTTATTCCAAAACAGGGATTAAAATTGTTACAATGTTGCAATTTCTTCTAGGGGTGTAACGACACACTCATGTCACATTAGATACAATTCACGATAAGCTACTATCAACGATACTTTAAGCCAAAATAAAGAAGTGTTTCCTTGCAATCTGTCACTTATACATTATATTCAACATTATATGTAGTAGTTTAATGTAGTAGTCGCTGAAACTCTGTAAACGTTCTTTTCTCACGCAGTACACTCACGCTTTCAGTGCAGGCATTTGTTGGATCTCTTACACAGACAAGCTGCGTGCACACAGTCTCCCCGTCTCTCCTTCTAGTAATGCACTTACATGATAAAAATAAACTATCTAAAATGCTTTGAATCATCATACAACTAAAAGTAAAAATGACATGGTGATTTAAATGATGTTTGTGCTTTCACTTTTTAGGAGTTCCAATCGCAAAGCGAGTCAAAATGACTATTACCACACTTTAAAGGGTTAGTTCATCCAAAAACTAAAAGTCTGTCTTTATTTACTCACCCTCATGTCATTCTTGTGCGTCACGCATGCACACACATATGAACGTCTGTTTACAAATATTACAGTATTACAGTATGTGATAAATCTGTTTATCATGTAAAATTCTACAAGCATTGCGATTCGATATTGCAATGTATTGCGATTTTTCTTTGTTTTTTTAACAATAGACCATGGGGAAAAGTTGAATCATACACTTATACAGACTGTACGATGTATTATGAGTCATATTTACAAAAACAACTCTTCACACATTTCTGAATTTTATTTCGGAAGCATCATACATTACAGTAGTACATTCTCTTAAATAAATGATTCAATGACAAACACATTTTTAACAGCCATTTGTCGCCACTTAGTGGCGAAACAATGTAAATGATACAGTTGTTATTTGAAGCGCCATTTTCAAAAGGTGATAAATATTTTGATCGCTACCGTAGATATCAGTGATTATATTTGAACTATATACTTTTATCCCAGTACTTCTATGATAATTTGAACTATTGTATCACAGAAATAATGATCTCTGGATCAGCGGCAGCACCAACACAGATTTGAATGTTGCGCTATGATTTTGTCAAAGGTTTAATAGACAAATTGTTGTCATTTAGGAATAAGATCGCATGGGTGTTTGATTCGAGATAATCTTTTAAAGATTAATCATGCAGCTCTACTGTCTTATACTTTCTCTCAGCATTGATATCTGACGCAAAGCGTTGCCTATATGAGTAGCGCGAGGGCTTTTCAGTCCATTCATTACTATATAATATTCATGAAGTGAGACATTGCTATTAAAGGATACAGCGCTTCTCCCACACATCCCACCAGAACCGTTTTGGGAACAGTTTAAATCTATTTGTGGCGGTCGATGCATTTTGATGTTGGAACAAAAGTGGGTAACTTCTGTCCACCTTGTCTATAAGAAAGGACTGAAGTAAAGCCATTTAATTTGAATTATCAATTTTTAAAACCGTTTAAAAAAAAAAAAAAAAAAAAAAAAAAATCGTGATAGTTTGGTGAATCGATTTTTTGTCCCAGCCCTAGAAAGCGATCGTGTCTCTTCAGAATATAATTCACATCACCGATACATATCGTCGCATTTATATATCGCGATATACTGATATATCATTACACCCCTAATTTCTTCTTGGTTAGGTGCACTTTCACAAGGCAGCTTTTCTAAATGGACCAAAATTTGTTAATACATGCAAGTAAACTCTCCTTTCATTGGTCATGCACCTGTGTACCCGTTTATGTTCCGGGATTCCGCTCATATCAGTAAACAGCAGCTTTGCAGGCTTACTGTGGCTTTCTTTGTAGCAGTCGTTATATTCCTTTATTATTTTGAGCATGAATCAAGCCTTCGTCTGTATTTTATGTGTTTTGGACAGTTGATCTGAAATATAGTAGTGGCCAAAAGTGATGTCCGGCCAAGGAAAACTGACATCTTCACCCTTTATTTAAATGATTAAAAATTTGTTAAAGATTTTGTAAACAAAAGGTGTAGTTGTGCTTGAAGGCAATTGTTTTATTTGTGATAATGAAATGAAACATGCCAAATTGAGTGGACAATTTTTGGCCAGGCAGTCATACAAAGAAATTATGAACATATGCAAAAACAAGAGAGAACCAAAGAAATATGAATAACTGATTATGCTGCATTCAATATATGCTTTTTCCTGTAAGCTTTTTGTTTTTCTATGCTTTTTTTAACATAGTAAAATAAAACCTGTTTTATTTTTATTTATTTTTTTTGGCCAAAAAAAAAAAAGTTAAAATTATCAGATAAATACCTTAACCAAGTTTATACAACATATGTAATAACTCAAGTCAAGTCAAGTCAATTCACCTTTATTTATATAGCGCTTTTTACAATGCAGATTGTTTCAAAGCAGCAAGATTGCCATGTTCATATATACCTAAACGGACCGAATTAAGGGAGAAAATGCGACAGGTTCTGAAACAAATGCTCCAAAGTCCAAACGAGCCAGGTGTGAAAACTCCCTAAGAGTTACCTTGAGAATTCATCTCTCTACCTACAGAAAACCATGCAGGATGAGAAAAGACAGTCACATGAACACAGGAAGCTGGGGCAAAAAAACTCAGCTCTCACTTTTAACCCAAAGCATGTGCTGTTTCCTGTCTTCAAAAAAAAAAAAAAAAAAAAAAAAAAGAGAGAGAATTGAATAAAAAAACAGCAATTTTCACATTTGAGCCAATCTGGTTCTAAAATCAAGCCTATAATAACACCTTATTCTGAGGTATTATGAAATTGCATCATCTGAAATTCATTCAACCACATTCTAATCGGAGGGAAGCAGACATAAGCGAACATGACGTGATGATGACATGGAAACCACAATAAATTGCCCAATAAAGCAAAAAGTCCTGACCTGTGATGTGAACAACCATTTACAGAGGAATGTGATTCCCACAGAAGAGTAATTACTGTGGCTTAGTGCTTCTCTCTATGGTGGCCTGATGACTGTCACTGTGGGTTTGAGGACTCTTTTAAAGTCATGATTTATTCAGACAATGATGTCTGGAAAGAGAGTGCTGTAAAGACATGAGTGTGTGTTTGAAAAACCCTGTGCTGAGTGTATCTGGCAGTTAAGAGTTAAGAGCTGGTCTCTGGACAGTGTTCAGTGGGAATAACAGACATTGGCAATAATTGACCTTCCTCAACCTCGGGTCAAGAGCATTCAAAATATTTACCAGTCTGTAGTTTAAGGCCAAACCTCAAAATATTGTATATGTAAGTTAAGAAGAAGACAGGTAAATACTTACGCTATTAGTAGGTCATCTGGTACTATATGAAAGAGAAAAAAAAGAGATAATATTGCTTACAGTTTTATAAACATGAAAAATGTAAAAGCAACAAGTGTGTTTATAAAGCACAAAAGCAACATAGACTGGCTGTCAGAAGTTTGGAATAATTAAAGATTGTTCAGTGTTTTTGAAAGAAGTCTCTTATGCTCACCAAGGCTACATTTAGTTAAACAAAATACAGTGAAAACTGTAATATTGTGAAATATTAATACAACTTAAAAAAAAACTGTTTTGTATTTTATATATTTTAAAATGTAATTTATTCCTTTTATGGCAAAACTGAATTTCCAGCAGCGATTTCCCCAGCAGTGATCTTCAGAAATCATTTTAATATGCTGACTTGGTTCTTAAGAAACATTTGTTATCATTATCAATGTTGAAAACAGTAGTGCTACTTAACATTTTTGTAGAAATCGTGATACACTATCATTCAAATGTTTGGGGTAAAAAACAGAAATTCAACAAGGACGTAATAAATTGATTGAAGTGACAGTATAAACACATTATTATTATTATTATTATTATTATACATTTTATTTATAGGCGCATTTCATTGCACTCAAGGACATTGAACAATGAAACCAATACAATGAACAAACATTTAAGTCACATAAAAGCCTGCCTAAACAAATAAGTTTTAAGATGAGATTTGAAAACTGGAAGACTCGAACTATTGCAAACTTCTACAGGAAGTGAGTTCCATAAATGGGGAGCCGCATAATCAAAAGCTCGTGACCCCATGGAAGTTGTCCGAGTGCGTGGGAGAACAAGAGTAAGTGCAGAAGCCGATCTTAGAATGCGAGGAGGAGTGTGTATGTGAAGAAGCTCTAAAAGGTATGGAGGTGTCAAATTGTTAAGTGCTTTATAAGTTAAAAGTAAAATTTTAAAATTTACACAGAATTTAACTGGGAGCCAATGGAGATGTTGTAGCACAGGAGAGATGTGATCAGAGATCGAAGTTTTGGTAATAACTCGAGCAGCAGCATTTTGTACCAACTGTAGTTTGTGAAGAGATTTGGAAGGAAGCCCATAAAACAAAGCAATACAATAGTCGATTCGTGATGTTACAAGAGCATGCACAGGAGTAGCAGTACTCTTGAGTGAAAGGACAGGATGCAAACGATTGATATTCCTGATGTGAAAGAATGCAGAACAGGTAATACCGTTAATATGAGCTTCAAACGACAGAGTTCTATCAAGGATGACACCCAAACTTTTCACCTGATTAGACAAGGGAACAGAGCAATTATCTATCATCATAGAAGAAATATTTGACTTAGCTATTGTATTTTTTGAACCAACGAGAAAAATTTCAGTTTTCCTACTATTCAATGTGAGAAAATTACTTGAGAACCAAGTTTTTAATTCATCTAGGCACTCAACAAGAGCAGGAGGAGGAAACTTTGAGGAAGGTTTAGAAGAAAGATAAAGTCGGGTGTCATCAGCATAACAATGGAAAAGGATGCCATATTTTCTAAAAATGGTGCCAACTCGTAAAAGATAAATAGAAACAAAAGAGGTCCCAAGACAGAACCCTGTGGAAGTGGGTTTAGATTTAAACTGTTTAAGTTGTACAAATTGACTGCGGTTTGTGAGATAGGAATGAAACCAACTTAAAGCCATACCAGTAATTCCAACAGATTCCAATCTGCTTAAGAGTATGGAGTGTGAAATGGTATCGAATGCTGCACTAAGATAGAGAAGGATAAGTATAGATAAAAGACCAGAATCAGCAGCTAGTAGCAGATCATTGGAAATCTTTACAAGTGCAGTCTCAATACTAATGGGAGCGAAACCCTGATTGGAACTGCTCATATAAGCTATTACAGTTTTTTCAAGAATTTTAGAAAAGAATGGCAAATTCGAGACGGGACGAAAATTGTCAAAATTCTTTGAGTCTGTCCCTGGTTTCTTGAGAATAAGTGTTATCACAGCAGTTTTAAGTGCAATACAGACAGTACCACAAAGAAGTGAAGTATGAATGATATCAGTGATTAAATAGGAAAGAAAAGGTAAACCAGCTTTAACCAAATGAGTCGGTGATTAGTCCAGTTGACGTGACAGATCTTGATTTTTGAACAATGGAACAAATTTCCTCAGCTGTTGGAATTTTAAATGTAGAAAAGGTAGTAAGAAAAGATAACGGAAATGGCATTGAATTACAATAAAATATGTTACAATCAGGGTTAGATGTAACTAATTACTGATGAATATGTTTCTTATTAAAAAAAAGAGCATGAGTTCTTTTACTCTGTAGAGTATATATGAAAATTAGAAGACTCAGGTGGCTTTAAGATAGTATTAACCACAGAGAAAAGGGATTTTGTGTTTCCCTCACCCTACCAATTAAAGTAGCATAATAATCTGATTTTGCAGTGGAAAGTGCAGCCTTGTAAACTTGCATTTGATCAGCATACAGTTCTTTATGAACTACAAGTCCAGTCTTGGCATACAATCGTTCTAGTCAACACCCCTTGACTTTTAGCTGATGGAGTTCTGATGTAAACCAGGGTACAGAGTTGACAAACGAAACAGTCCTGGTTTTCAGTGGAGCACAAGTGTCAAGAATCATTTGAAGATGATCATTGTAATGCTGGACTAAATCATCAAGAGTCCATGGATAGTCTTTGTAAGAAAGTGTGGAAAGACATTCTTTAAAGGTTGAAGCATCAATGTTCTTAATATTACGGAATGTAATAGTACGACTCAGATTAGGCTTAGACACAGGTAAAGAGACATTAAAAAACACCAGCAGGTGGTCAGACAGTGATAAATCAGAGGTAGTGTAATTACCAGGAATCACACCAGAACAGCAGACCAAATCAAGCATATGACCTTTTGAATGAGTTGGCACATTAATAAATTGCTGTAATCCAAAACTATCTAAATGTTACAAAATATTAGTATTTCTATTCATCAAAGAATCCTGAAAAAAAAATGGTTTTCACAAAATTAAGTAGCAAAAACTGTTTTCAACATTGATAATAAGAAATGTTTTTTGAGTACCAAACCAGCATATTAGAATGATTTCTGAAGAATCATGCGACAATGAAGACTGGCTGTTTTGGCTGCTGAAAATTCAGTTTTGCTATCACAAATTACATTTTTAAATATATTAAATTTAAAAAAAAAAAATAAAATAAAAAAAAAAAAAAAAAAAATGTAATTTTAAAATGTAATAATATTTCACAATATTACTATTAAATGTATTTTTGATCAAATAAATTCAGCCTTGGTGAGTGTAAGAGACTTCTTCCAAAAACACTGAAAAATCTTAATTATTCTAAACCTTCAACCGCTAGTGCATGGTACATAAAATACAACATCTGGAAAAAAATAACTACTTAATAGTTAAGTACATGATAAACATAGTAATAACCAATTATCAGTAATGCAAAACAGCCTATTTTGGCTGTTTATTTTGGTCACCATGGTTCTCTGGAGAAAGACCCAAACAAGTACAAACTGAAACGACATCTCAATCTCAAACACACTACAGCGATCATTACTCCTCTAATCATTCCTCCCTTGATATTTCTCTCTGGCATTGCTTGACATCAAAATTCCAGCAGAATAATGTCATTACTCTTATCCAGATGTTCTGCATTAGGTCTTGTCTAAACACACAAGGATTTCACCAAAAAAACTTAATAAACACAATGACATTTTGACACACTTATTTAATACAACTCTTTAAAGTACAGAACATCTCATTAGGCTCTGAGGAACATGATGCTTTAGGACTTGAGCAGAAGTCCCTATATTTTAAATGGTATACTAAAGAAAACCTCAATACCATGGGCCATTAGAAACTTCAAAACAACACCACAGTACATGTTGTCTATTTTAAACAATTGTGAACTGCAGCAGTGGTGTTTAAAAAGACAAGCTGTTGTCTGATAGACCTGGTATTAGTGCGCCATCCTGTGTCAGTATTAGAAATTGCTAGCAATTGAAGCTATTGCTAGAGTCTTGTTTTCTAAACTAAAGAATCAAAATGTTAATTTTGAAAGTTCACTGACTTCACCGTTCACTTGATTCATTTTTATTATTAGGCCTAAGCTTTTTATTTTTTAAAACTGTTTATGTCTGAGACCACACTGAAAATCTTTATACTAGAAAAAACCCTGAAATTTGAATGATTTTGAAAAATTTAAAACAAAGCATAGATGCTCTTTGGAACCATCTCAAATCATGCTAAGCACATGATTATCATAAATACTAAACCTACTATCCAAATACTACAAAAATTCATATTTGTAATTTGAACTGAAAATATTCCCCTCAACTTGTAACAAATTATTTTGATATTATTATTTGTAAAGAAAATAAATGATATTAGAAAAAAAATAAATAAATCATAATATATGCACACTTGTGATTAGAGGTTTCTGGACCCCACTGTACACTGTGTGTGTGTCAGTGAAGACTGTGATCAGCTCATTGTGTAGTAGTATGTGTAGTAGTTGTCTAGTGAACTATATTTCTCTGTTACTTATTGGCCCGGTTTCACAGACAGGGCTTAGCCTAAGTCAGGATTAGGCCTTAGTTCAATTAGGGCATTTAAGTAGCTTTTATAAATGTTCACTAGAAAAAAAACATTACTGGTGTGCATCTTGAGACAAAACAATGGCACTAATATATTTAAAGAGATGTTAATGCAAATTGCTTTCGGTTAAAACAGCTCAAACATGCATTTTAGTCTAGGACTAGACTCAAGCATTGTCTATGAAACCGGGGGAATATGTTTCATCAGTCAATGGCTTCATCCAGGTGACTTGGCTGTGAACCTGTGAGTTTAAAACTTACTCTGGTTTGTCTCAGAGCAAGTTCTCTGAAGGTCTTTCAGAAGCTGCTCAGCAACAGAAAGCAGAGATGAGTCCATAATGTACCTGAAATCTAAAACACATCATGTTTCATTTATTTTAATCATTTAGCATACGCTTTATCATTGTCATTTATCATTGTATAATAATGCCTGTAAACGATTTTAAACTGAAAGCTTATCAATGGGATCTGTAATTAATTATATTATGTAGTATATTATGCAATTACTTGTCTTCAGTATCTTTTTTCTCGTACACAGCTGTAATGTGTTGTTAATTACTATGCTATCAATTTGAATTAAAGACAACTAACGTTACTAGAAAACGATCTATAACAAATGCTCACTAATGTTAAGAAAGTGTTCATATTGAGTATGTCCTAGTCAGGTAATTCTCAGACCTGTCCTGGGCACCCCCCACCACTGTACATTTTGCATGTCTCCCTCATTGGACACATTAAATTCAAGTCTTGTAATCTCCACTAATACGCTGATGAGTGGAGTCATATGTGTTAGATGAGGGAGACGTACAAAATGTGCAGTGGTGGGGGATTCCCAGGACGGGTTTGGGAAGCACTGGAAAATGATCTGTAAAGTACCTGAATATATAAAAAACGTAACAGCGTTTATACAGTACAGATATTTACCGTGTACGTCTTTCCCACACCACCGGGTCGTTTGACGCTCTTCTTCTTCAGTAGTTTGTATGACGTATAACATACTGTTGGTTTATACCGCCACCTATGGTCCTTAGCGCAATCAGCGTGGACAATTTAATTAAACCCATTAAAAAAGAGAGGGAAAAAAAGAATTAAAACTCAACAATAATAATAATAATAATAATATTCCGCAAACCATTGTATGGAGGACCAAATTACTCAAAATAATTAAATAAATAATGAATTCAATAAAACAACAATTAATTGTATCAGTTTATTCAATAATTATTTAATAACTAAATAAATCAATAAATAAATGTATTTGTAAATTCCATAAAAAAACAACATTTATTGTTTAATATAATTGTAAATTGTTTAATATATTTTCCCAAAGATTCTTTTCATAATAATAGAGGACATTTCATAAATGCCAATCAGCAGACAGTGGGCAGCGCTTGGCGCTAATTAGTTGAAAGTTGAAGAGCAGACAGACATGACAAATCGATCTTCCTGTGGTTGGTGAAATTAGTCACGGAATGCTCCATCCTCATATGGTTTTTCTCTCCTCATTAAAATCAAAGATGTTCTTCAATGATTATATATCAAAAGCAGGGACACGTTTGTGTGCATTTTGTTCACCGGAAAAAATAGACCCTCCGTAACGGCATTAAGCGATAGATTGACGAGCTGTGTGAAGACACTGACACCTTGTTTCCAACTCAGGTCTCCTCTTTATTTTTTTATACCTTTCCCCTTCATTCCAGCTGTCACGGTGTGCTGAGACTTGCAGATTAAGATCCAATCGCAGCTTTAAGGATATCCAAAGTCATTTTCATACATCCAGGCAAGAGTCAAAATCCATGAACAGTCCACACAAAACAAGAAAACAAAACAACGAAGTGCTCAGACTTGCAGATAACAGTAAATTAAACCTCAGTGACAAATGACTGAAACAACAAGGTATAAGTAGACAGACACTAATGGCATGAGTGATAACAGCTGAGTATAATGGGAATAACGAGTACAAGATAAGCGATCATGGGAAATGAAGTCCAATAAGGAAAGGCAATAGTCCAGGATGGAGTGCCCTCTGGTGGCTAAGCAGGGCACTCCAGCTAGTGATCATGACATTACCCCCTCTCTACGGAGCGGCTACCAGACGCTCCAACATGGCAAAATACAACACAAACAATTTCAGGAGGGAGGTAGAATCAGGGGAAGGGATGGTGGGCCAGGCAGCACAAACGGGCTTGAAGGCCTCCACGGTGGCACAGACGACCGCCACAGCAATGCAGACAGGCTTGAAAGTCCCCACGGTGGCGCAGATGACCACCACAGCAGTGCAGACGAGCTTGAAGATCCCCACGTTGGAGCAGATGACCACCACAGCCGTGCAGACGGTCTTGTAGACCTCCACAGTGGCGCAGATGACCACCACAGCAGTGCAGACAGGCTTGAATATCCCCACGGTGGATCAGGTGGATCTAGAAGCCAACACAGCTGACCAGACAAAATTTAAACATTAAACACAGAAAAGTTAGATGTGACCACTAGGGCCGCAACTGGACAGGCAGGGATCTCAGGAACGCCCTCCAAGGCCCAGAAGGAAATCCAGCGATCTGGTCATATTGAGGCAAGTAGACAACTCAGAAACGACCTCTAAGGTTGTGTCGAGGCAGGTACACAGTTCAGCAACGACCTCTACAGTAATTTCGAGGCAAACAGGAAACTCAGGAACCACTTCTGTGGTCACATCAGGGCCAACAGAGCACTCAGGAACAATCTCCTTGGTATTATCAAGGCAAACAGGGGACTCAGGGACGACCTCCTTGGTCGTATCCAGACAAACAGGGAACCCAGGGACTAGAACAGGCTCTGAAGCGGGCTCATGGGCTGAAGGCTCAGGTGTGGCTGCCATCTCAACTGAGGGCTCAGGAGTGGCAGCCATCTCGACTGAGGGCTCAGGCGTGGCAGCCATCTCAGCTGAGGGCTCAGGCGTGGCAGCCATCTCAGCTGAGGGCTCAGGCGTGGCAGCCATCTCGGTTGAGGATTGAGGAGCAGACTCACAGACTGGAGCGGATTCTGGAATGAACTCATGGACTGAAGCGAGCTCTAGAGCGGGCTCATGGACTGGAGCTGATGTGTGCGCAGCCCACACACACAAAATGGCTGTGGCCACAACGTCCAGCATTGCAATTTCTAAAAGCTCAGGCATGGCTGCCATATCGGCTGAGGGCTCAGCCGTGGCAGCCATCTTGGCTGAGGGTTCTGGAGCGGACTCACGGGCTAGAGAGGGCTCTGGAATGGACTGACGGGCTGGAGAGGGCTCTGGAGCGGACTGACAGGCTGGAGAGGGCTCTGGAGCGGACTGACAGGCTGGAGAGGGCTCTGGAGCGGACTGACAGGCTGGAGAGGGCTCTGGAGTGGACTCACGGGCTGGAGCGGGCTCTGGAGCGGACTCATGGGCTGGAGCGGGCTCTGGAGCAGACTCATGAGCTGGAGCGGGCTCTGGAGCGGACTCACGGGCTGAAGCAGACTCATTGGCTAGAGTGGGCTCTGAAGTAGAGTCTTGGATAGAAGCAGATTTGGTTAGAGTGGACTCTGGAGCGGACTCACGGGCTGGAGTGGGTTCACAGGTTGGAGCGAACTCACAGGCTGGAGCAGACTCACGGTCATGTTGCGCTGAGACTTGCAGATTAAGATCCAAGTGCAGCTTTATTTAAGGATATCCAAAGTCATTGTCATACATCCAGGCAAGAGTCAAAATCCATGAACAGTCCACACAAAACAAGTAAACAAAACAACGAAGTGCTCAGACCTGTAAGTAGACAGACACTAATGACATGAGTGATAACAGCTGAGTATAATGGGAATAATGAGTCCAAGACAAGAGATCATGGGAAATGATGTCCAATAAGGAAAGGCAATAGTCAAGGATGGAGTGCCCTCTGGTGGCTAAGCAGGGCACTCTAGCTAGTGATCATGACACCAGCGTTCCACCCCCCTATTCCCCCAGACCTCCTACATCATCTCCTGTGGACTGCCACAGGGAAGATCACAACCCATTATCAATATAATCTACATCCCCCTTTCTTAATGATGGTTATGTTTAACATAAATATAAAATTGAAATTGATTTATCAAAGAAAAGGTTTTTCAAAAGCTATATATATATATATATATATATATATATATATATATATATATATATAGCATAGTTAGCCCTTAGCTTTACCTGCTATATAAGTGCACATGAACAGTGAAACTGGTAAACAGTGTACAACCTGATACGCATACCAAAAACAGAATGCAACATTGTTCCCACCTTCTTTTTCTTTTCTTTTTTAGACAGCCACAAGGAACAGGACTGCTGCAATAGGAGTGGTGAGAACAGTCTGAGCTTATGTAATGTAGTCTTTATATAGAGAGTTGGGCTTTGATATTCTTCCTGAGCGGGTGTAAACCACAGGTGGTTCCTGCACCTGGTCGACATTAGGCTGGGGTTCTGTCAGAGGTTCACTGTTGTGTTAAGTGGGGCCTCTGTTGTTGTGGGCGGGGTGTATTGTTCAGGTGTGTGTAGGAGGTGGCGCCTGTTTCTCACATATGTAGCATCTCCAGCCTGTTGTAGCTGTTTGGCCGTGGTGCTCTTCCCTATTACCGTCGCCAATCTGTCATATCCCCTGTTCATCTGTATTCTCACTGTCTGCCCTACTTGGAATGAGGCCAAGGGTCTGGCTGACCTGTCATACTGTGTCTTTCCTCTCTGTCTGGTCCGTGTTAGAGCTGCCTGGACCTGTGTTTCTACCTTTGGCACATACATGGCTTTGGTCATGGGAATAAGGGTCTTAGTGCGCTGAGAAAGCAGGCGCTGGGCTTGTGAGGGCAGCCCATCTCTTGGTATGTAACTTAGATTGAGCAATGCCGCATATACATCTGTTCCATCACATGCACATTTTTCTAGCAGGTGTTTGGCTGAGCATACGGCCCTCTCAGCTAGCCCATTTGATTGAGGGTAGTGGGGGCTGCTGGTGACATGTTAGAAGTCCCATATGTGGACAAATTCTAAGATCTCCCTGCTTGTGAAATATGCTGCGTTGTCAGTCATTAGCTGTCATTACCATGCATGACAAAGTGGCGCTTTAGCCTGGTTATAATGGTCGCACTGATCATGTTTGGGAGCTGGTCTATTTTTGACGAGCACCAGGTGTGTGGCTTTCTTTTTCACAGAGATGAAATTTATCCTTAGATCAATGAAGCCTCCAAAAAGAAAAACCTGTCCAAATTGAAAAAAAAAAAACAAGTTGACCAAAAGATTGAATCCAATATTTGGTGATAATATAGCATAACGAGAGATTTACAAGCAATTTTTAAAAGGCCAGTCATTTTTGACCTGGAACACAAAAGGTGTTACAGAGTTTTCAACACAGCACAAGGGTGAATCTGATATACTGGAGGGAATCTGCTGTGAATCATATATTATCATATATTATTATGGTCATGTGTGACTTATGGAGCTAATTGTAGGTATACCAGGAGCCTTTCACTTAGCTGGCTCCCTCTTATTGATCTTTCTTATCATCATGCATATAAAGCAGTTATGCAACAGTGTGAGATTATAGAAAATCTGTCATACATCTACAGCTCACTGCAGACACTTTGACAGTTCTGCCCTCAAGGACACTGAGCATGCTTGTCAAATCAGCACTTTTATGATTGGATGAAAAATCAATATGACATGCGTAGTGTTGTTTTTTTCTGCTTGAAATATGGATTGTAAAGGGGGGAAAAAAAATACACTCTAGCATACGTTTTACAAGAGGAATTTACCCAATTTTATGGAATTTATTATGGAAATAATAAGTGCAAACTGAATGTTTCAGACACTTAATTGCATTTCATTTACAATTAAAGGGGACCTATAATGACCCTTTCACAAGATGTAATATAAGTCTCTGATGTTTCCCCAGAATGTGTCGGTGAAGTTTCAGCTCAATATACCCCACAGATCATTTATTATAGCTTGTCAAATTTGCCCCTATTTGGGTGTGAGCAAAAACACGCTGTTTTTGTGTGTGTCCCTTTAAACGCAAATGAGCTGCTGCTCCCGGCCTGCTTTCCAGAAGAGGGTGGAGCTTTAACAGCTCACGCTTCGGTTGCTCAAAAACAACAAAACAACAAAGCTTTTAACCCTAAGAGGTGTCAAAGTCACACCTCTTAGGGTTGACCTGAACAAAGAAGATGTTGTATTTCCGGGCAACAACACGCCTCCTGTCAGGGCTTTTACGACCGAGCAAGATTAACTGGCTGAGTTTTTGAAGAAGAACTATTAAAGATTCTTGTAATACTGATGTGTTGCATGAGGTATCGACATATCACATACACAAGCATTTAAATCTTCTCAATACGAACCCATAGACACTAAACATGGCATAATTGAGGTTACCTTAAATGTATCATAAAACATGTGAATACAATACTGAGTACAGTACAACAAACAGTAATAATGGATACCATTTCCTAGGGATATGCATGTTAATTTATAGAACAGTCTGTCTATAAATTAATGCAGGAAAGTCTGTTGTCTCTTTGTCTCTGCTCTTCTCTGCTCTTCCATGTGGCAACCAACATTCTTTAGCGCAATAAAACTTGTAACTGAGAACTTCTCGGGGGATGGGGGACAGACCCCAGAGTGAGCTTTAAATAATTGTGTCTGATTTGTCTTAGTCGTTACACCACTCTAAAACGTCCGCTGCTGTAAGGGCCCATGGCAAGTCTGGTATATCATGCAATTGAAGGGGCTCCTTTGTTTGGTGTGGTCTGAGGGCATTACAAGGAGCGCACCTGGAGATTTCATGTTCAATATCCTGGTATATGCTGGGCCAAAACATGGTTTCTCTGGTCCTTCACTTTGTTGCTTCTAGGCCCCGGTGACCCTGATGCAGCTGTCTGATATAATAGTGTTGCAGTGAGTGGGGAATGACGAAGCGCTGACCACGGAACAGTAGGCCATTATCAACTGTGAGTTCATATCTTATGGCATAGAATTGCCTGAGGTCATGTGGCAGCTTCTTTGATGAATCAGGCCAGCCCATGGCAACGACCTCAGATAAGCATCTGAATAGATAGTCTGCCTGTGTTTCCTGTCTCAATTCCTCAATTCTTCTTGAGGAGAGGGCTTCCACTGTCATCACATCATAGTCCTCACTGTTTCGGCCCAGTCAGTGGAGGGCAGGTGTGCATGTGAGAGCACGTCTGCTAGGTATAGCTCTTTGCCTCTCTGGTAAATTACATTGAGCTTATAGCGCTGCAGTTTAAGCATCATCCTCTGAAAGCATGCAGAGGCTGAGTGTAGTGGTTTTTTCAGAATAGTGATGAGGGGATGAGGAGCAGCTCCTTTTCAATCTGAGCATAGTGTGACTCAGTCTCTGTAAGTGCTCTTGAGGCAAATGCCACCAGTTTGTTGTTCTGGAGGCAGACGGCACCCAGGCCATGCTGAGTGGCATCTGCAGATAACACCACTGGCTGATGCACATCAAAGTACTGGAGTACAGGAGGACTTGTGAGGAGTTCTTTAAGTCTGGTGAACGCTGCCATGTGGTGCTCCTGCAAGCTCCATTCCACATCCTGAAGCAGGAGTTGACGCAGGGGTGCTGTGATTTCGCTATAGCCCGGGATGAATTTTGACTAATAGTTTGTCATGCCTAAGAACCTTTGAACACCATGGTTGTCCACTGGGGTTGGATAAAACGGACTGCATCTGTCTTCGTAGGGTCTGTCAGTTAGAAGGTGACCCTCAGACACCCGGAAACAGCACTTGTCAGGGTTCAGCTTAAGATTTCTGTCATGACCTGCCGGAGGCACAGATCATGCTCCTCTCTTGTGCTGCCCCAAACGAGGATGTTGTCAACAATGCTTGCACATGGTTGTCCTTCAAAGAGCTGCTCCATACATCTTTGGAAAACTTCACTGCCTGTAGATATTCCATAGGGCATTTGGAAGAAGGCGTATCGGCCCCCTGGGGTCATGAAGGTGGTCAGCTTTGATGATACTTTGCATCAAGGATGCTGAACACCTTGGCTCCTGGCATCTCAGCGATCACCTGTTCCACTGTTTTCATGTGATGATGTGGCCTGAGGAGGGCCTTGTTGAGGTGGACAGGGTCAATACACAGTCTTACAGCACCATCTTTTTTACATGCAGCCACCATAGAAGACACCCACTCAGTGGGCTCCTGAACTGACTTAATGATTCCCAGTTTAGTCATTCTGTTGAGTTCTTTGATTATTTTGTCTTTCATTGCCAATGGCACTTGTCTGGGAGCACATATTGTAGGGTGCACAGAGGCATCCAAGCGCATGTGATACACTACAGGCAGTTTGCCTATGGTGCTGGAGTCAAAGAGATCTTTATACTCTGTAAGCTCCTGTTGGAGAGTCTGTACATTCGGTCTAAGATGCACAAAGCTTAGTTTGACACTGTCTCTGAGACCCAATAGAGGTTTTACATCATTGTCAACAACATGGAACTGTAGTGTCCCTGGTACATTGCACCAGGCTCTAGTGTCAATCTTCACCTTAAGTTGCTTCCCTGTGTTGGAAGTGGACAGGACGGTAAATATCTCTCCCCTAATCAGCTGGCACCTCTAAACTTTCACAGTAAAATAGGTCTGCTGGTTCATATGCAATCTGTGTATCAAGTTCACTTATTCTTTGTGTCTGTCCTCCTCTGTGTATGGTGTGGGGTGCTCTGTTTGAATGAGATTGTCCTGGTCCTTGTCCTGGTCTGTTGTAGGTGCATGTTTTGCTTGATCTGCACCATTTAGACAAGTGGTTCCATTTTCCAGATGCGTTGCAGTGCTTCTTGAAGGCTGGACAGCTGCTGCGGACAGATGAATGCTGGCCACCACAGTTTGAACATGTAGAATATTGCACGGCACAAACTTCGCAATCCTTCATTTGGTTCTTTGGTACCTGCTTCTTTTTTTATTTCTTTGTTTCCTTTTACAGACTGCTCATGTTGCATGCATATTTCGATAGCTGAGTTTAAAGTTAGATTTTTATTCTTTTAGCAGCTTTGTGAGGATATTGTCATTGTGAATGCCACATACTAATCGATCTCTTATCAGTTCTTCATGCAAAATGCCAAATTTACATTTTCTGGCTAGTGTTTTTAACGTGGCAATGTAGAACTGGATTGTTTCATGTAGTTTCGGGTTCGTTGTGTTAAATGCATGTCTGTCCATAATTACATTCTTTACAGGCAGGCAAATTTCTTCAAATTTCTTTACCAGTACCTCTGAATCCTCCGGACCTTCCCCCTCCTCAAAAGTGAATGTGTTATATTTATCTTGGGCATCGGGACCAGCGAGGATGAGAAACGTGTATGCTCTCACTTTTTTCGGTTGCTGCTGAAAGAACGGCGTTGCTGTATATGCGCCATTCGCGCTTAAACTTCATCCAATTGTCCGCAATATTCTCGTCAAAGACGAGAGGGCCAATCATACAAAGTCCTTGTGCCATCGTCACTATAGGCTAACTTCTGACACCATGTAGATGCGTGTAGACAAGTTCACTGACACCTTGTGTAGAACTCAGGTCTCCTCTTTATTTTTTTATACCATTCCCCTTCATTCCAGCATTCCACCCCCTATTCCCCCAGACCTCCTACGTCATCTCCTGTGGACAGCCACAGGGAAGATCACAAGCAATCATCAATATAATCTACACCAGCCAAAATAGAATGTTCCGCCACTGATAACAGCAGCAACAAGCACTCAGCATTTCAAAAACAACACATTCTTGCGCCAGATCGCCTCTTTTTTTTAACACAAATTAATGTCAACTGGATATGTTAAATTTGCATTAGGTATATCCGTACATTAAAAAAATTGACCCTGGCAAAATGTGGTGGGGACATCACATGTCCCACCCGCAAATTACGCCTGTCACATAACTACTTATCAACAAGAGTTCTGCGTTCAGTCGCTTGTAAAGTGTTCCATATGTAGTCATCAATTTCTAGATCCTCTGACGCACTTATTGCCACCAGAAGATCATTTATGTTGTCTAATCCAGATAACAGAGCATCACCAAACAAAACATTTCCTTCTACTTCTTCTGCAAATGAAAGCAGTGCGTTTTTAACTTTATCAAGTATGATCAAATCCTACAGCCATATTCGTTTCTAATCTTTCAGTCCACCTTGCCAAACCTAAGTAATTTATCTGAAAGGATTAGCCAATTAGCGCCAAGCACAGCCCACTGTCTGTTGATTTGCATTTGTGAAATGCCCTCTATTATTATGAAAAGAATCTTTGGGAAAATCGTGCTTTGGAAATACCTGATTTGTCAAATAGGCTTTTTTAACACTCTGGAGTCGGAGGTATCGCCGGCGTGAAAGTGTGAAAGAGACTAAAAATACTCTGTCAATTTCGCACATACAATTAAGAATTATACACCATTTTAATCTGTGGAATATCTTTTTTTATTTGTGTACACTCAGAGTAAAAACAAAATTTTGTGCTTTTTGCAAAATAAAGAAAACTAACATGATGCATGATCTGTCGTCTCCCTCTGAAGGAAGTCAGAGCCTTTACGAACGATCTTCACGAAGTCGGTGGTAAAAGCCTTGTCACAGTTTATTTCAATTTTTGGTATTCCAAAAATTATTCAAACTGACAGAGGAACAAACTTCACTTCACTCGTATGTTTGCATAAGTTTTACAACAACTGCGTGCGAATCATCATAAAAGCAGCCCGTATCATCCTGAGAGCCAGGGAGCTCTCAAACATTTTCATCAGACGTTAAAGCAGTTATTGAGAGCATACTGTAATGAACTGAATAAAGACTGGGAAGAGGGACTCCCGTGGTTGATGCTAGCAGCACACGAAGTTGTTCAAGAGAGTCTTGGTTTCAGCCCTAACAATTTAGTGTTCGGTCATAAGGTAAGAGGGCCCTTGTCTCTTTTGATGGACAATGTGACTGAGCCTAAAAATCTCTTGGATTATGTCAATGGTTTTCGACGTAGGTTATATTTGACAGGCAAACTGGTTTGTGAAAATCTAGATAAAGCACAGTTGAAAATGAAGTCCTGGTTTGACCGTCGGTCCGAGCGTCGAGAATTTAGTCCCAGAGATCAAGTTTTAATTTTGCTTCCTGTTACTGGGTTATCCTTTTTAGCAAGGTTTGCAGGGCCTTACAGTATAATTAAATGGGTATCGGAACAAAATTATATTGTTTTGACCCTGGACAGGAGAAAAGCTTCCCAACTCTGTCACGTGAATTTGTTAAAACCACATTTCTGTCGCGCACGTGAAAACGCTGTTCCAGGTGCTGAAGTAAAGTCTGTGGAGTTACTTACTGAGGTGAGTAATTTAGGTATAGAATTGGACTGTACTGAAGGCGAGAGCATCACAACTGAACAACTGACTAAACTGGACGTCATGTTTGAACATTTGCCTAAAGAACACCATGAGCAACTGATCGGTTTGATATCCGAATTCTCGCCACTTTTCTCTAATACTCCCTCATGTACTAACTTAATATATCATGATATCAATGTTGGAAATTCTTTGCCCATTCGACAGAGGTTTTATCGTGTCTCTCCTGAAAAGCAGAAGTTTTTAGAAGCTGAGGTTGACTATCTTTTAAATACTGGGTTTGCGCAACCCTCGTATTCAAGTTGGGTGTCACCGTGCATTCTGGTTTTAAAGCCCAATAGTACGCACAGATTTTGTACTGATTATTGAAAGTTATATAGCGTGACGAAACCTGGCTCTTTTCTATTCCCACAGGTGGAGGATTGCGTACATTCTGTGGGCTCAGCAAAGTTTGTAACTAAGATTGATCTTTTAAAGGGTTATTATCAGGTCCCTTTAACACCTCGTGCACAAGAAGTTTCGTCTTTTATTACACTATCGGGGCTGTACTCTTACAATGTTATGAGTTTCGGCCTTCGAAACGCTCCGCCTACCTTCCAGAGCCTGATGAATCGTGTGGTCTCAGGGCTAGATGGATGTGCCGTGTATCTAGATGATGTCGTGGTGTACAGTCAGACGTGGGAGGAACAGCTTTGTGGGTTGCATGCTTTGTTTACTCATCTTGTAGAAGCCAACTTGACTATCAATTTAGCAAAGTGTGAATTTGTGAAAGCTACCGTAACTGTAAAGTAGTGGGACTGGGGGAGGTTCGTCCAGTACGGGAGAAGGTGTGTGCTGTTGACAATTTCCCCGCTCCTACTACTAAAAAGGAGCTGATGAGATTTTTGGGGATGATTGGATATTACCGCAGTTTTTGCGCAAATTTCTTGACTGTAGTTGCCCTGCTTACTGATCTATTGAAGGCCAAAGTGGTCTTCAAACTGTCAGCGGGCGTATGAAAACGTGAAACTTCTGCTGAGCACTGCTCCTGTCCTAGTTGCGCCTCGGTGGGATCGAATGTTTCAGATCCAAGTGGATGCAAGCCGAATGGGTGCAGGAGCAGTATTATTACAAAAAGACGACAATGGAGTTGATCGGCCAGTTAGTTTCTTTTCTAAGAAGTTTAATTCGTATCAACTAAATTACTCTACAATTGAGAAAGAAACGTTGGCTTTGGTGTTGGTTTTGCAGCACTTCAACGTGTATGTGGGAGGTGGTTTAATGCCTTTAGTCGTATTTTCAAAATAACAAACCGCTCATGTTTTTACAATCTTTACAAAGTCCTAACCAGCAACTTATTCGTTGGGCTCTGTTATTACAGCTGTACAGTTTAGACATTGGCCATATTCGAGGGCGGGATAATGTTATGTAATTTGTCCCGTTCTCCAGTTGATGAGTAAAATGAACTGTTGTTAAATGTTGTTTGCCCTTAATCTTAGTTTTTTTTTTCTTAGTGTTTTCAAGGCGCCTGAAGATACTGAGCAATGGAGTGGGGGTAGGTGATGAAAAGAGACATTTGTATGAGAGCCCACAAATTTTGACTGTTAGAGAAAACTTGTGTGATTGTATATTTAATGTTTTATTTTACATTCACTATAGCAGTTTGCAGCGCGCTTCAGAGTTCCTCTTGATTCAACACATAGACAAGTGAATGTTTTTTCTTGTGCTATATCACTGTGCATTTTGCGAATATGCTTATTGCATTTATGCTGCAGCAGCAAGCAGACAATGTAGTGCATGAGGTTACAGGATAAGCTTTGCTGAAATATTCAAAGTGAAATAGGCTTTCACTTTTGTATTCGCATATCAAACGGAGCTACAGCAATCCTAGTTTTGTGCAGCAGCAGCAGCATGTATAACTAAATCAAACTGCAATATCAATAGCAACAGAACGCTAGCAGACGTAATGTTAAACACTGTGTCTTGCTAAATGAGTTAAGAGTCATGTGTTGGCTAATAAATCGATCATGTAATGACATTATCATGATTAAAGATGCAATATGTAGGATTTTCTGTCTGCTAAGAGGTCGCTAGAGGCCTATTCAAAACAAAGGCGTAGCCTGATGAAGCCAAGTTTGAGCGCGGAATCTTGGGACATGTGGTCTTCACCTCACAGCTGATGGAAAATAATCGGGATAGGACTCGGGAAGAAATCATGTTCATGGATGCGATTATTAACGTTACTGTAGTATGAAGCAGAGCAGGACCAAGTGTTGTGGGAGCTGAACGAGGCCGCTGGAGTGAATGCGCAACACACGCCGTGAGCAGCGGAACATTTGTTATGCCACAGTCGCCGGCACCACTTCCGCTTTTCCGGTCATGAGTATGAGGTAACACAGCTCTGTTTATCATATTAGATACATTTGAGTGTGCTGAAAATGATGTTATAACGTTACTCACCGTGCGTTCGCTCGGTGGCTGTTATGAGACACTTGTTGCACACTGCAGTAAGCTAGATCGATTTTAGAGTATCATATTAAATGCTGAATGGCTTGTGTTGATAAATGGCATGCAATTAATTTTAAAACGTATTGTATGATGGAGAAAATTCTGTATTACTGTTACTAAAAATAAAGCTGCATCTGATTATGCTATGTTAGCTACTTCACAAAATAGTGTTTTTCTCTGAGGCATGGTAAAACATAGTACTCGCAAAAAATCAAGAAAATTAGATTTAAACAATAAGACTAAACGTGTTGAGCTATATAACAATAATTAGTTTTCTGTCTATAAATATATCAAAACAGTTGTTCCCTTGTCTATTAAAACATGTAATATATTAAAGCGTCTTTGGTGTTTCCATGATTTCTACAAAATAAAACCGGAAACTGAGGATAACGCAGGTATGACGCAATTGAGTAAAACTTGACACAAACTTGGTTAAAATTGCAATTTTCTTACGATTTACAAATAGTTGGAAACATTTGGGATATTGTAAGTACTCAAGTGAACAAAATACTTGCCTAGTGGTTTTTGGATATTTTACTGCAAAATTCTTACATATTGCATCTTTAAATGCAAACAATGTATTCCCCTATTTACATACGAAGCACACGAGCAGCTGCGTTCAGGCAGAGAAATATTTGGGCATAAACTACTTCATAACTACAGGATGAACAGCTTTTCATGCTAATCGGTTATCGTTGCCTATTAGTAGGTTTATGGTAGGTGACATCACTGCTGTCACATAAGAATATAACATCATTTCAATTTACCTAGAGTGTGTCAAGGCAGTTTTCCGGGTATTTCTCATACGAAAGCAAGAGCACCCTAGTTGAAGCTGTATTTATATATAGGCAAACACACACCTATATCTGTGCTTGCGCTCTAGATATTGTTACCAGCCTTAAGTCTGGGAAGCCTGAGTGAGTAAGTTAAATGTATGACGCTGGCCAGCACTGTAGAATAATAAAGAAGACGCTGGACGACAGGAGTACTGGCTGCAGTCTTCGACAATATTTAATTGATTCTCAATATTTTCTTTCCTTTCAATGTATTCACAACATTAACTTTTTTAACTTTACAGAACAACCATTATTTGTTTCTTTGTAAAACAACCCGTTTCAATAAAGACATTTACATTACAATAAAGGCCTTTCAAATGTTATTTGTGTCTTCAGTTCTGTAACATATTACTATCAAACACAATACATTCACCTTTTACAGGGTTTTCAATCAAACCATGTATTTCACATCACTATAACATTCACGAGACATTAATCTCATTTTTAGACTGTCACAAATGAATATCTCATTACTAGATGCGTATTAATAAACAGTCTTACTCAGAAACCTAACAAAAATAAACATACATCTTTGAAACAAAGTGTTTTACATTAGTTTCAACCAGTTTTGGAATCGGTTTTGCTCACCTGTAGACTAATAAAGAAGACGCTGTAAAACAGGAGTACTGGCTGCAGTCTTCGACAATATTTAATTGATTCTGACTCGCCCGGTGCATTACCTTGAAACGATAGCGTTAAGCGCCCTCTACAGGTGGCAAGCATAACAGCAATAAAGCACATAATGGACTAATGAATGAAGATGATGAACTTACACTAATTTATATAACATAATGAACTAATGAATGAAAATTATGAACTTGCACCAATTTATATAACATAATGAACTAATGAATGAAAATGATGAACTTACACCAATTTATATTAAAAAAAAAAATGTTTTAAGGTACAAATACCATACAAAATTTTAAGGGGTGTCTTTTTTTCTACACATATACACATGCATTTTTTAAGCACATTCATTTTTACCAACCCACTACAATATCATTGTTTCCTTTGCAACGTGTTTTGCAGCAGTGGGCAGTGTGGCCGATCACGGGCATGTAGTTGATCTTGATTGTGGCAATCCGAGGTGTTTATATCAGTCAGAATCACTCGCTCAAAACGCTGGAGTATTTGCCTTAACAACAGACGTGAATGGGAGATCACTGTGCAGCATGGACAGTTTATTGAAGTAGCAGTGCTTTCTGTGATCGCTACGGGTTGAGTTGAGTGACTGTTCTGTGTTTGTAAAGGTAGTAGTATTTCGACTATAGATATAGAAGTTCAGTCATTTTACTTATGAATGAGATAAACTGCAACGCGCAATATGGCGGAATTAGTCCCACCTTCTAAGTAACTCTTGCTAATCGCTGATTGGGTAAGTCTTTGCGTCACTGCAGTTGCGTTAGAAGTCCGGTTCCCATAGAAACCTGAGACTCTACTATGTAATTCATTGAATAAGTTCATGCTGATGTGAGGATACAGTTGGTCGCACGCTGTGAGGTTCGGAAGTGACATCATTTATAACATGGGATTCACAAATATAGTACTTCAGTGCAGCAATTCAGATTGCATGTATCAGAAATATAACAGCAGCAGCATACATATCAAATTTAGACAGAAATGTTAGAGATTTTGCTAACAACCCTGTTGAAAAAAAAAACAGCATATGCTGGTCCAGCACTTGACCAGCATGGACCGACATAGGACCAGCACTTGCAGCATAAACCAGCCCAAACCAGCATCCCAGCTTCAAAACCTACCTTACCAGCATATGCTGGTTTTTTCAACAGGGAAGCAGCAGCATGCATAGCTATTTATATAATGTTGCTAATAATATTAGCAGTGGCAACAATAAGTAGACAATATTTGAAAGGAGAAAAAAAACTTCACTGACTTTGTGCAGCAGTATGCTATGCTTAGCAAATTCAGAATATTTTGAATATTAGCAGCAGCATGCATACCAAAATCATACTGCAACATTGCAGATTGTATTAAAAGCAACAAATTCAGTAAGCTATTGCATGAAGTAAATATCATTAATAGCAGCAGTGGCAATCTATGTAGTGTGTAAGCGAAAAGCGCTGTGATAGTCAACTGTTATACGGTGTCTGTGTGGAGTGCACGCTGTGACAGCTAAAAGCTGTTGTGGGATTACAAATTTAAGAATCTGTTTAAGATCTGCTGATCCTACATCCTGACATAACCTCACATGAAATACTAAGGTGAAGTAAATTGTATTTAACATTTTGAGGTAAAGATAATGACAATTTAAGGAGATCAAGGCAGGCAGCCCAGGTGTCTGTAACATTAACCTTTTGTCTTCATGCACTTCTTGACCATTTGGCAGGACAAGCTCAAGACACAGCTCTGCCTTTGTCTCTATGATAATGTAAAGGTATGGGCGATACTGTCAGACTGATTGGATTAGCACCTATGCATTTGAATGACACCGTTATGCTTATTAGATCATGGCTGGGAAATGTAGGGAATGGGCTGATTCCTGCACTGCATTTGCATGCTTTTTTTCAGATTGTCTCCACCTCTACTCTATGTATCCCTCCCCCTTGAATGTATATGAACTACCAAGTACACTGCTTTAGTTGGACTTGGATGACTACAGCGACGCACAGCGCGTTTCTCAATAAAGAGTAACTTCTGCTTGAAAGATATCCCAACGTCTCCTGGTCTCGGCTTCGACAAGGGAAACGTTTCCTACACTGTTCACACTGGACACGACAAGCGATTGTGCAATTCATTTGTATTTTGTATCAAGTGCGCGCGTGTTCAAAGTAGGTCATAATAGAAATTTGTCATGTTGCTCGCATCACGCCCTGTTCAATGTACAGCATCACCTATTATGTATTCTATCGATTCGTCGCAATGTGCCGCCCACGCCTAGCGTAGACAGAGTACAGTAAAATAGGCTTTGCTTACATTTTCGCTATTCAACGGTGCCTACAGCAATTCAATTTTTTTGTGCAGCAGCATCAGTAGTAGCATCCATAGCTATTCAGATTGCATCGTTTGCAAATCATTATCAGCAGCATACAAAATCAGATCATAATGTTTGAGATTATTATCAGCAGCATGCATGCATTAAACACCTAAACCAGCTAATCAAGGTCTACTAGGCATACTAGAAACTTCCTGGCAGATGTGTTGAGGCAAATTGGTGCTAAACTTTGCAGGACAGTGGCCCTTCAGGACCAAGTTTGTACACCCCTGACCTAGGCAAACTGAAATTAAAAAACAAACAAAACAAAAACAACTAAAGATTTACTTTGGGTAGGCTGTAACATGCTTTATTGATGTTACAACTAACCCAGAGTCTTGCTGTTACAACTAACACAGAGTCTTGTAGCCATGAACTAGCTTACCTTACAGCTACAGCCAAAGCACAAAAGCACAGTTTGAAAATGGCAGTTATGTGACGTCACTGAGTGTTCTAAATCCCATATGTGGGACCATACTCTTAGGGGCACAGAAATAAAAATCCCATAAGTGGGTCCATACCGCTCAAAAGGTTAAGATCATTTAGATCAAAAGTAGCTGAAAAATCATAAACACAGTCAAAAATAAAGATTTACTGGTTTATCACTTTTGACCAATAGGTGGCGCTGTGACCAAATTACTGCAGTATGGTCAGAGTGAGGTGACAATGACACTCGCAAAGTTTGGTGTCAATATGTCAAAGCATTGCAGAGATACAGCCTCTAGAGTCATTTTGGCATTAAGCCTCAAATTCGTTGCTGTGGTATATGAAAACGGTTTTGTCCATCAACACGAAATCCATAACTTTTGGATGGCATGGTCTGAAGATGATACGATTAAATTTTGGTGAAAATTGGACCAACGGTCTAGTAGTAGTTTGAAAAAGTATGATTTGCAGGACAAGATCAAGATGGCGCCGCGGATGGCAGCCACTGTGCTGAGCTCCTCAGTTGTTTTAGTGTTTTTGTTAGTTTTTCCTGTTTTTTGTTTCGGAAACACAATTAGTTTTACCAGGGATGAACTGCTGAACATTCGGCAGAGCGCACCTCAAAATCTCCTACCGGTTTTCAACAAAACGGACGAATTTCTTCTGCTCTCCCGGACAAATAAGGATTTTTCAAACTCTGCTGCTCTGTGTTTCACGGAAACCTGGCTGCCAAAATACAGACAGCATGTTACATGTCCCAACAGAGACAGTAATATACTGGAGCATTGTTACACAGCAACAAGGAATGCATATCACTCTGTCCCACGGGCAGCTTTGGGGCTCTCTGATCACTGCCTGGTTCATCTTATACCAACCTACAAGCAAAAACTTAAATCTGCTAAACCAGTAGCAAAGACTGTAAAGAGATGGACCACCGAAACAGAGCGGGCTTTTCAAGCCTTTTTTGAACGGACTGATTGGAGTGTTTTTGAAGCTCCTGCCACCGATCTGGACGAGCTCACAGAGACTGTAACTTCATATATCAGTTTCTGTGAAGATATGTGCATTCCTACCAGGACTCATCTAACTTACAACAACGGCAAACCTGACAGACAGGCAGCAGCTAGTGAGGCTGGGAAAATTCTCATCTAACACCCGCACCATCAGCACTGGCGCCCCTCAGGGTTGTGTCCTCTCCCCACTGCTCTTCTCCCTCTACACCAACGACTGCACCTCTAAAAACCCCTTTGTCAAGCTTCCGAAGTTTGCTGACGACACCACAGTCATCGGCCTCATCCGGGACGGAGACTGCTTACAGACAGGAGGTTAGAGAGCTGGCTGCCTGGTGCAGTCACAATAACCTGGAGCTGAACACGCTCAAAACAGTGGAGATGATCGTGGACTTCAGAAGAAACCCCCCTGCTCTCCCCCCACTCACCATCATGAACAGCACTGTAAAAACAGTGGAGTCATTCAGGTTCCTCGGCAACACCATATCTCAGGACCTGAAGTGGGACATTCACATAGACTCCATTATGAAATAGGCCCAACAGAGGCTGTACTTCCTCTGCCAACTGAGAAAGTTCAATTTTAATTTATTTTAATTTGTATATTGTGTCTTTGCTATTTTGCACATTGTCTGTATATTTGTATATTTAGGGGTTCAAGCACGTAGTGCTGAAACCCTATTGTAATTGTACTGATTAGGGGTTCAAGCACGAAGTGCTGAAACCCTATTGTATTTGTTAAGATTTTTATTAGGGGTTCAAGCACGAAATGCTGAAACCCTATTGAAATTGTAAGAATTTTTATTAGGGGTTCAAGCACGAAGTGCTGAAACCCTATTGTAATTGTACTAATTTTTAGGGGTTCAAGCACGAAGTGCTGAAACCCTATTGTAATGGTAAGGATTTTTAGGGGTTCAAGCATGTAGTGCTGAAACCCTATTGTATTTGTCAGGATTTTTATTAGGGGTTCAAGCACGAAGTGCTGAAACCCTATTGTAATTGCTCAGATTTTTAGGGCTTCAAGCACAAAGTGCTGAAACCCTATTGTAATTGTTAGGATATTTATTATTATTCTTCTTCTGCCGTAAAACTGATCGTGCGGACCAAACTGTAAAGCCTAGAGGCTTGAAACCTGGCCAGATGGTAGGTCTCAATTTGGGGAGAGCCTGACAAGGTATGACCCCGATTGGCCTATAGGGGGCGCTACAGCGATCAACAACGCGAAACTGCTCATAACTCCTAGACCGTTTGTCATAGACTCAAGTGTCTTATACCATTGGAATCCTTGGCTCAAGATTTAATTTCCGCCATTAAAAAATTTCTTTTTTGTATCAAGTGAAAAATCTACTTTTTTGAACTCCTCATAGGTCGTTTGTCCGATTCACTCGAAACTTCATATACATCATATAGAGACCTTCCTGGCAAAAAGTTATTAAAAGAATATCGATCCGTGATTCACTCTCATGATGAGACACCAAAATGTTTGAAGTTGGCAGGGCCACTTTCACTTAAATGGTTATAACTCTTGAACGAAATGAGATACTTTCACTAAACTTATCAGACTCATGTACGAGTTCATTCTGTGGTCATACAAAAAAAATTGCAGAGTATTACCACTTGGTGGCGCTATAATATGAAAAAAAAAACACATAAAAACTGCTATAACTACGCAACTGTTAGTCCAATTGACTTGAACATTGGCATGCACTGTCTTTGTCTGAGTTGCCTTGATGATGTATGATGACATTCGTGTATCTTGAAAAACATGGCTGCCATCGGCCTATAAATTTTGAGCACCTCTTAGACCAGGTTAACGGAGGCCGATTGGGACAAAACTCGGTGGGCCTGTCTGACTCGTGGCCCTAGAGGTCTGTGCGAAGTTTGAAAGAAAACGTCCACTGGGTGGCGCAATTGTGTTTTTGAACCTATATATCACGCAACGTATCACACATTCACACAATGTTCATATGATATGTTGAATCTCCTCATTCTGAACAACTTTGCCTCAAGAACCACTGCTGTCAATCAAATTGTTCGTTAAACATTTGCGATTATTTGAAAAATCTACTTTTTCGAACTCCTCATAGGCCATTTGTGCAATCTGTTCAAAACTTGACATGCATCATCTAGAAACACTCATGGCAAAAAGTTATTAAAAGAATTTCGATTGGTGATTCAGGTTCGCAACTAAATGGCAAAACGTTTGAAGTAACAGTTGCCTTTTACTAAAATGGTTATATCTCTTGATTGCAACAAAATATTTTCACCAAACATGGTACACGTGTGTACAAGCTCAGGTGGCACTGTAATAGTAAAAAAAAACATGAAAACCACTACATCTACACAACAGTTACTCTGATTGACTTGAAAATTGGTATGCGCTGTCCTTGCCAAGTTGCCATGATGTAAAAGCGATTGTCCACTTGGTGGCGCTATAACAGGAAAAAAACATGAAAATGGCTAATAACTACGCAATAGTTAATCCGATTGACTTGAAATTTGGCATGCAGTGTCTTGGCCAAAGGTGCCATGAATGTCTATGAGGACCTTCGCGTCTCTCAAAAAACATGGCTGCCATTGGCCTAAGAAGTTTGAAAACCTGTTTGACCAGGTTAACGGAGGCTGATCAAAACGAAACTTGGTGGACCTATTTGACTCTTGAATCTAGCAGTCTGTGTGAAGTATGAAAGAAATCAGCCACCAGGTGGCGCTACGTATCATCCAAAAGCCTATAAATCTTAAATGCTTTCGTGTCGGCCTAGAACCTAACACCATAACTGGCATAAAGGTCTTAAAAGCTTGAACCCCGATAAATGCTGCTTGCAGCTTTAATTAGGGGCCAAGCACCAAAGGTGCAGAGGCACCTATTGTATCTGTTGCCGTTATTTTTTTTATTTATTTTTTTTATTATTATTATTATTAGGGGCCAAGCACCGAAGGTGCGGAGGCACCTATTGTTATTGTTGCCGTTCTTTTTTATTAGGGGCCAAGCACCGAAAGTGCGTAGGCACCTATTGTAATCGTTAGATTTCTTTTTATTTTATATTATTAGGGGCCAAGCACCGAAGGTGCGTAGGCACCTATTGTAATCGTTAGTTTTCTTATTATTAGGAGCCAAGCATCGAAGGTGCGTAGTAGAGGTCGACCGATATATCGGTCGGCCGATATATCGGGCCGATATTTGTCCTTTTTTAATATATCGGCTTCGGCCGATATCCGTGTTTAGTAGCGCCGATTTAAAGCCAGGCACGTCCGCGGGCAGCCCTGTGTTATTGGTGCTGCTGCCGCATGTGAATTGAAACTTTTGGAAGATTCAACAACAGTCCTGGGAGATAAAGGTAGCCTAAGGCTTAAATTCTGATATTTCAAAGTCCTATGGCCATATATTTACTATATATTACTAGTAAACTATGAAGTGTTGCTTCACTTAGTGAAAGAAACAACGGATAGTATAGAACCGTCGGGAACTGGCATAATGCTACAGCTGGTTGAAGGTTCGCTTACTTGTAGTTAACTTTAAGGACTGTAGTCCAAAACTACCAGCAGCTTGCTTGCTAACATATTAGCCCCAATGTTATAAGTTCTGTTTTATTTTTCATGTATCGGAGTCAGAGAATTTCACTCTGAGCTTAGGGTGGAGAAGGCGGCAGCTCTGACAAACACTGCAGCGTGATTGAGGGCTACGGTATTCCGACAAATATTGCCAATATTAAGAGGATTTGGCATTTCCAATTAATGTAAGCCTGTTACATTCTTCTAGTCTATTATTATTACTATTAGGTAAGCTACTTTTATTATTAAATTAATATTATAATAAATTTGCCCCGCAATAATTTCACAGCGCATCACCGCATAACTGACGTGCTGTGAGGATAATAAAAGATTAGGCTATCAGCTCCTCTTTGAAAATGTTTTAAACATTTTTTAGGTCTATTATACAATGAATTAGACCTATAATTAAAATTATTAACAGTCTATAATATTTCCTAACACTGCAGTCATAAATGAAAATTAAGAGCAGCTTTAGGCTACTTCACCAACTTTAAAAAAAAAAAAAAAAAAACCCTGTTTAACACGAAATACTATTCTTCTTATTTTTTTCACTATATGTACGGGCCACAAAGGAAATTATGGAATAAATTAAGACAGTTATATACCGTTATCAGCATATTATGTTGAAATTCGTCTCTGAGAGAAAATGCTCCGTTAATGCAGCGTCAGGCAGCTCCGTCACTTTTACTTTCACTTTTAATACTGACCGAGGTTAAGCTTTTACCGGCATAACTTTTCCGCAAAGTTTGCACGTTGCTTCTTGTGTGATATCCATTGGCTCCCCTTCTTGGTTGAACCTTCCTTCGGGTGGCCTCGGACTTTCGGCTCGCGGGGGCCCCGCGGATTTGCGCTACGCCACTGCGCAGAAGTGTATGACATTTGTTCGGAAGCATGGTTTGATGCGGATAATAGCCGGGTTTCCATCCAACTTTGCATTAATGAAAATTCAGCTCAAGAATATGCGCATCTGCGTGTGTTTCCATCAACTGTGTAATGCGAATAAAAATGGACATCAGCCTAATAAAGTGATGTGTTCCGACCAATGACTATATATATATGTCGCACAGTTATTATCCTCATTAAACCTGTCTAACGTTAACCGTCAAGAATGTCAGAAATCACTAAGAGTTTAGCACTGTCCTTGCATACAAGGCTGTGCAACATGACAAAGTTTTTAATTGATTTTTATTTATAAAGTTGTATTTATTTTATTTAAATGTATATTTAAGTTTACATTTATGTTTCAACAAACTTGAAAAATTCAGCTTGATAAATGCTCTAAAACTTTTATGTAAATCAAGTCAGTGTTCAATAAATGATGTTAAGTTTAGAAATGTTGTGCATCCACTTATTATTAGTGTGACATTTTAGCATGCAAATGAAGGGGAAAACTTCAAGATATCGGCCCTAAAAATCGGCAGCACATATCGGCCATCGGCTGACCCTGACCTCTAAACATCGGCATCGGCATCGGTTATAGAAAAACCCATATCGGTCGATCTCTAGTGCGTAGGCACCTATTGTAATCGTTAGTTTTCTTATTATTAGGGGCCAAGCACCGAAGGTGCGTAGGCACCTATTGTATCCGTTGGCGTTCTTTTTTTATTTTTTATTATTATTATTATTATTAGGGGCCAAGCACCGAAGGTGCGTAGGCACCTATTGTATCCGTTGGCATTCTTTTTTTTAGGGGCCAAGCACCGAAGGTGCTTAGGCACCTATTGTATCTGTTGGCGTTCTTTTTTTTTATTATTATCATTATTATTATTATTATTCCGCTCTGGAAGTCTATGGCAGCCCATATAACCGCTTGCGGGAAAGTTATGAAATTTGGCACACAGTTAGAGGACAGTTTGATCTTTGTCCTTAGCAAATTTGGAGTCTAACTCAATCCCTCTAGCGCCACTAGCTGTCTAATTTTGAGGTCATTTTCCGAAAATTGTCATCATGAAACTTTTTCCGCCATTTTGAATTTTCTGAAAAACCTACTTTTTCGAACTCCTCCTAGGCCGTTACTCCGATTTTCACAAAAATTGAACCAGATCATCTTCAGACCATGCCGACAAAAAGTTATTAAAAGCTTTTTGATTAACCCAACCATTCTTGAAAAACACGCAAATAAATTTAACGTAGAGCACCCCAAATTGGACTCAAGGTTATATCTTCACAACGCTTTATTGTATTCTTACCAAACTTGGTACATGTCATCACAAGCATGACCTGGGGCATCATGCAGAGTTTCGGTGCAGCGCCACCTACTGGTCTGGAGATATGAAAAATGGCTATTTTTGCAAACTTTGCGATTGTCATTGTCAACTCACTCTGACCATACCGCATGAATTTGGTCACAGCGCCACCTATTGGTGGAAAGTGATAAACCAGTAAATCTTTATTATTGACTGTATTTGTGATTTTTCAGCTCTTTTGCCTAAAATGATCTTAATGGGTCTTTAATTGCTCACTGTTGCAGTTTGTCTGATGCTCACGGCCGTGTTGGCTGGCTTGTTGTGCCGCTTTTGTGCTTGGCCCCGTAAATGCTGCTTGCAGCTTTAATTATTACTCTTCTTCTTCTTCCGCTCTGGAAGTCTATGGCAGCCCATAGAACAGCTTGCGGGAAAGTTATGAAATTTGGCACACAGTTAGAGGACAGACTGACCTTTGTCCATAGCAAATTTGGAGTCTCTAACTCAATCCCTCTAGCGCCACCAGCTGTCCAAAGTTGCACTTCTGTTTATGCTAATAACTTTCGAACCATAAGGGTTAGAAACAAAATTCCTTGGGTCAAGTTGAATCGATTGCACCCTATGACGTCATTTTCAATCATGAAAATTTTTCCCATATTTTGAATTTTCTGAAAAACCTACTTTTTCGAACTCCTCCTAGGCCGTTACTCCAATTTTCACAAAAATCGAACCAGATCATGCCGACAAAAAGTTATGGAAATCAAGTCGATTTCTCAAACCGTTTTCGAAAAACACAAGAACGAATTGTACGTAGCGCTTGCGAAAATAGACATAAAGCTGTATCTCCGTAACGCTTTAACGTATTCAGACCAAACTTGATACATGTCATCACAAGCATGACCTGAGGTAACATGCAGTGCTTTATATAAATGTGGCCTATTGTAATGAGACTGGTCTTATTAGATTCTGTGGGTCATGCAGAGAACATTGATGCCAATTTTTCCATAGTCTCCACTACTTTGATTTTCTTTAAAATCACACTTTTTTAAACTCCTCCTAGACCATTGGTCCAATTTTCATCAAAATTGAATCGTATCATCTTCAGACCATGCCGGCAAAAACTTATGGATTTCATGTTGATAGACATGAAAACCTTTTTCCTATACTGCAGCAACGAATTAGAGGCATGATGCCAAAATCACTGTTGAGTCTGTATCTCTGCAATGCTTTGAAATATTGACACCAAACTTTGCAAGTGTCATTGTCACCTCACTCTGACCATACCACATTAATTTGGTAACAGCGCCACCTATTGGTCGAAAGTGATGAACTAGTAAATCCTCATTTTTGATCATTTTTCAGCTCTTTTGCCTAAAATGATCTTAATAGATCTTTAATTGCTCACTGTTGCAGTTGGTCTGATGCTCACAGCCATGTTGGCTGGCTTATTGTGCCGTTTTTGTGCTTGGCCCTGTAATTGCTGCTTGCAGCTATATTTAGGGGCCAAGCACCGAAGGTGCGGAGGCACCTATTGTAATCGTTAGTTTTCTTATTATTAGGGGTTCAAGCACGTAGTGCTGAAACCGTATTTGAATTGTAAGGATTTTTTTTATTAGGGGTTCAAGCACGAAGTGCTGAAAACCTATTGTAATTGCTCAGATTTTTATTTTATTTCTTATTCCCTAAAACTGATCGGGCAGCCCAAACCGTAAGGCCTAGAGACTTGAAACTGGTCAAATGGTCTTGCTTGCTCGGACTCCCGGACCCGGACTCCCGGATACCCGGACTCGTCAAAATCGGTCAATAGGTGGCGCTACAGCAACCAAAAGTTGAAAATCGCTAATAACTCCTAGACGGTTTGTCCTAGAATCAAGTTTTTTATAGCATTGGAATCCTTGGCTCAAGACAGACAAAACATACATCTCCGATTTCATTTCCGCCCGGAAAATTTTCTGCCATTTTGAATTTTGTCCAAAACCTACTTTTGCGAACTAGTCCTAGGTTTTTCATCCGATCGGAATCAAACCAGTGCAGAAATGTTCTCTGGAGTCTGAAATATCAATAATTATCAAAAAAAGTTTTGATTCACGGTTGCTAAGGGGCGCCAAAACATAGGATGTGGGCGGAGCCACTTTTACTCAAATGGCTATAACTCAAAAAAGAAATGAGATATTTGCACCAAACTCGGTACATATATGTAGGGCCTAAATCTTTGGTCACGATAAAAAAATTTGCGTCGATTGTACACTAGGTGGCGCTATAAGTTGAAAAAAACATGAAAACAGCTGTAACTATGCAACCGTTAGTCCAATTGACTTGAAATTTGGTATGCAGTATCTTGGACCAAGGGGGCATGATAGTCTGTGAGGACATTGGCGTATCTCAAAAAACATGGCCGACATCGGCCAATGAAGTTTGAGCACCTATTAAACAAGGTTAACGGAAGCCGATCGGAACCAAACTCGGTGGGCATGTTCGACTCATGGTCCTAGAGGTCTGTAAGAATTTTGAAAGAAATCGGCCACTAGTTGGCGCTAATGAGTTTTATGCCTCTGTAATCATGTGGCGTTTCACACATACAGACAATATGCATAGCATTTGATAGATCTCCTCATGCTTAACAACTTTGCCTCAAGAACCAATGCTGTCAATCAAATCATTCATTAATTATTCGCAAATATGTGAAAAACCTACTTTTGCGAACTAGTCCTAGGTTTTTCGCCCGATTGGAACGAAACTAGTGCAGGACAATTCTCTGGACTCTCTAGATCAGGGGTTCTCAACCTTTTGCAAGCTGGGCCCCCCCAAAGCTGGTTCATTGCAGTTGGGGCCCCAGTGCCCCACCCCCCACACCAGATAGATAGATAGATAGATAGATAGACAGACAGATAGATAGATAGATAGATAGATAGATAGATAGCCCTAGGCTATTATTTTTAGGCCCACATTGTTATTATTATTATTATTATTATTATCATCATCATCAGTAGTGGTAGGTAGGCCTATTATCATTACTAGGCTATTGTTATAATTGGCAGTAGCACCAGACTTCTAATGTGAGCTTGCAGGCATTATTATTATTATTATTATTATTATTATGAGTAGTAGTAGGCCTATCATCATTACTAGGCTATTGCTATATAATTATATGAGGTTACATGCTTTATTGTTGTTGTTATTATTATTATTATTATTATTATTATTATCATCAGTAGGCCTATTATCATTACTAGGCTATTGCTATAATTGGGAATTGGCACCAGACCTCTTATATTAATTTATGCTTTATTATTGTTATTATTACTAGGCCTAATAGTAGGCATCATCTGCATTTTTTACAGAAGCTTGCAGGTAAAGGAAAGCTTTAACTGTAGCCTATATTCTGACTAGTTTATTCATATATATATATATATATATATATATACATATATATATATATATATAACTAAATACGACCTCACGTTTTATACGTTTGCAGCCTCTGAAACTTCCGTCCGTCATAAAAATTAATTCGGATGGTTCGATTTTCTGCATTTTTCGCATCCGTAGCAAATATTTTGATGGGTGTTTTTGACAATTGAGAGCCACCAAATGACAAATATGAAAAAACGAATACGACAGTTTCGGACTCAGTCAGGGTGCAAGGACCTTAAACTTTTGAGGCTTGCGCAGCTTCTCGAGGAGAAATCAAACAAATGAGCGCTGTTTTCTAAAGTCTATGAGCGCAGCACACACAAATAAACTAAACTGACATACTGCAATTAAATTTCAAAATGTGGTGTTTTTATATTTATAACATTTGAATACAGTTCAGCAACATACATCACACGACCTGACGACCAAGAGAGCTGACAATTGACCATCACTTAATTTACCATCACCTCGCGATTGAAAATGTGACACTATGACAGTTCAACAAACAAGTTAATAATATTCACTTACATTTAAAAGTCACTTACATTTTAGACGAAATAATGACTGTTTTGGTCTATTTTAGCAGCGAAAATAGATCCGATGAATCCAAACATAGATCACAACATAGCGCATCTCACAGCAACACTCAATCGTGTTTTGCATGATTCAATGTTTTGAACAAATCGTTTGAGTCAAAGATTCAATGACCCATTCACAAACATCTGTCTCATTCTTGATGAATCGGCCGTTTAAACGAATCGTGAATGAACGACTCAATGACTCGCTTAATAAAACGTCTCAGGTTACGTATGTAACCATGGTTCCCTGAGAGGGAACGAGACGCTGCGTCAAGCGCTTTGGGAACGCCTCTGCGTGAATGCGTCGTGAAGCACATGTCAAATCTGTCCAATGGCGTGACGGAACGTCATAGGCGGGTGACGTCATGACCAGGAAACTATAAAGCACACCCGAACCAAACAGAGTTAGCTTCTGAAAGTCGAAGTAAGTCGATACAGGCATGCAGGGAGTATGGCAACGGGACGCAGCGTCTCGTTCCCTCTCAGGGAACCATGGTTACATACGTAACCTGAGACGTTCCCTTTCAAGGGAACTCGCGCTGCGTCAAGCGCTTTGGGAACGAGATACCCACGCCGCCAAAAGACCGAGTGCCTGTCTGTGTGAAACTGTTCAGCGCACACTAAGACACCAGCACCCTTGACCCCGGGGTAGAGGCCACATCTAGGTTATAAAACCTAACAAAAGTGTGCGGCGAGGACCACCCCGCCGCATCACAAACTTCTTGGAGGGACACTCCAGACAACAGGGCCAAAGAGGCCGCCATACTCCGTGTAGAGTGAGCACGGACCTTAAGAGGAGAAGGAAGACCGGCAGACTCATACACAAGTGAGATAGCCTCAACTACCCACTTGCTCAAGGTTTGCTTAGATGCGGGGTGCCCCCTACGTGGGGCCCCGAAACAGACGAACAACTGATCCGTCTTACGCCACAGGGCAGCTCTGTGGACGTAAGCATCCAAAGCCCGAACAGGGCACAGCAAATTAAGTTTTTCCTGGTCTGGATCCAGAAATGGAGGAGGGCAAAAGGCCTGCAACATAATAGGGCCCGCCACATTAGTGGGGACCTTAGGGACATAACCTTCCCGAGGAAAGAGGAAGGCTTTTACCATGCCTGGCGCAAAGTCCAAGCAAGAGGGAGAGACCGAAAGGGCTTGTAGGTCACCAATTCTCTTTAACGAAGAGATAGCGAGGAGGAAAAGAGTCTTTAGAGTGAGGAATTTAACATGAACCTCTTCAATAGGCTCGAAAGGAGCAGTAGACAGGCCCTCCAACACTATAGCCAAGTCCCATGTGGGAACTCTCTGACGTGCCGCAGGCCTCAGCCTCAGAGTACCACGGAGGAAGCGAGTAACCCAAGGGTGTCTGCCCAGAGAAGCACCCTCCAAAGGAACATGGTAAGCCGCAACGGCCACCACGTAGACCTTTAGCGTCGAAGGAGATAAACCAGAAGAAAAATTTTCTTGAAGAAACTCCAGAACTGTACCAACTGGGCAGTTAACAGGATCAACATTACGTTCTCTACACCAAGAAGAGAAAACATTCCATTTCAAGGAATACAGCTTCCTCGTGGAGGGAGCTCTGGAATGGAGCATAGTCTCCACTACCTCAGTAGAGAGACCGAAATCTAAGAGCTGTGCCCCCTCAGAGGCCACGCCCACAACTTCCACAACTCCGGGCGGGGGTGAAGAATTGAGCCCCCCGCCTGCGAGAGTAGGTCCCTCCTGACCGGAATCTCCAGAGGAGAGCCGTCGAGGAGGGACATAAGGTCCGAGAACCATACTCGGCCCGGCCAAAACGGGGCTACTAGGAGCAACTGGACCCCGTCCTGGCGCACTCTCTCCAGAACTCCCGGAAGCAGAGCAATCGGGGGAAAGGCGTACAGCTCTGCACCATAGCGTCCAACCCCAGGGGGGCTGGATATGAGAGGGAGAAATGTAGAGGACATTGGGTCGTTTCCAGAGACGCAAACAAGTCCACACCCGCTTTCCCGAAGCGCTCCCAAAGGAGCTCCACCACCTCGGGGTGGAGTCTCCACTCCCCGGGCCTCGGCCCCTGCCTCGACAGGATGTCTGCTTCCTGATTCAGATGCCCTGGGATGTAAACTGCCCTGACTGACAGCAACCTCCCTTGGGCCCACAGGAGGATCTGGTGTGCCAACTTGCATAAGGGGCGCGACCGCAGACCCCCCTGATGGTTTATATAAGAGACCACCGCTGTGTTGTCCGTGCGGACCAACACATGATGGCCCCTGAGATCTGGGAGGAAGTGTTTGAGTGCCAGGAACACAGCCATCATCTCCAACTGGTTTATGTGCCAGGAAAGATAATGACCCCTCCACAGACCCTGAGTCGAGCGACCACTCATGATCGCCCCCCCCAACCGGTGAGGGACGCATCCGTCGTTAGCGTTACGCGACGACAAGGAGCCCCCAACACCGGGCCTTGGGAAAGAAACCAGGGTTTCTTCCACATGACACAAGCACGAAGGCATCGCCGCGTGACCTTGATCATGCGAAACGGATTTCCCCTCGGGGAAAACCCCCTGGTTTTGAGCCACCACTGCAAAGGTCTCATGTACAGCAGGCCAAAAGGTATCACGTTGGACGCAGCTGCCATCAGACCTAACAGTCTCTGAAACTGTTTCACAGTGAGTGACTGACCCAGCTTCAGCTTGTTTACGGCTGTGAGAATGGCCTCTATGCGAGCTGGCGACAGACGAGCTTGCATTGACACTGAATCCCACACTACGCCTAGAAAAGAGGTTCTCTGAGCTGGAGAAAGCACACTCTTCTTTGCATTTAGCCGTAACCCCAGACGCTTCATATGGGCGAGAACAGCATCTCGATGCTGAACCACCAACTCTTCTGACTGTGCTAGAATCAACCAGTCGTCTATGTAATTCCACACGCGGATGCCCTGGAGTCGCAGAGGAGCCAGAGCTGCATCCACGCATTTTGTGAAGGTGCGGGGAGATAAAGCTAGGCCGAAGGGAAGAACCCGATATTGGTACGCTTCGCCCCCGAAAGCGAACCTCAGGAACTTCCTGTGTTGAGGAAGGATGGATATATGAAAGTATGCGTCTTTCAGATCTATCGTGACAAACCAATCCTCGAACTTGATTTGTGACACGATCTGTTTCAGAGTTAGCATTCTGAACTTGAGCTTCTTTACAGAGCGATTTAATAGGCGCAGATCTAGAACGGGATGCAACCCTCCATCCTTCTTTGGAACTATAAAGTACCGGCTGTAAAAACCCTGACTCCCTGCTGGGAGAAGGAACCCTTTCTATGGCTTCTTTCCGCAAAAGAGTCTGTACTTCCTGTTCCATAACCAGAGCCTGCTCGGGGCTCACCTCGGTGAACAATACCCTGTTGAACCTGGGCGGTCGCAACCCGAACTGAATTCTGTACCCAAATTCTACTGTGCGCAGGACCCATTGAGATACGTTTGACAGAAGTTTCCACGCTGCCAATGAATCTACTAAGGGAATCAGTCTCTCGAGACTGACCTCTGGTGTTAGATGGGTGACCAGCCCGGTGCCCTGAAGCGGCGAACCGGCAGGGAGCAACTGAACTGGCCACTTTTGGTCCCTCCTTGGAGGGAGCGAACATCCCAGCGCCACTACGTCGCCGGGTGGACGCTGAGATAAATGTTTGCTGGGAGAAGCACGTGAGGTGGCAGGGTTGGCAGAACGGCCCCCTGAGGGCACCGAGGGGGGCCGGGCACCGTGTACTGAGGTGGACACCGACCCCCCTCGGAGGGGACTGCCCTCAGAAGCCTGACACCACTGGCGTCAGGACTTCTTTCCCGAAGCCCTCCGCTGGATAATAACGGTCCTAAGATCCGCCTTTCCTTTGGATGGCTTCGGTTGTGAGCGCTGCCCCGACCCCCAGTCCTTCTGCGGGGGGGCACGGGAAGCAACGCTCACTTTTTGTTGCGCCCTGTGAGAGGAGCTCGTACTCGGCTGGGACTGCTCCCTATGACTAGCAGCCCCAGAGACCTGAGATCGGCGGGGAAGAAATTTAGAGAAAGCCGCCGCCTGTTTCTTAGCTTCCTGGAACCTCTTGACGACTGTGTTGACTGAGTCGCCGAAGAGGCCAGGCGGCGTGATAGGAGAATCAAGGAGAAAAGATCTATCTCGTTCCTTCATGTCAGCGAGGTTGAGCCAAAGGTGTCTCTCCGTGGCCACCAGGGCTGCCATAGACCGCCCAATAGATCTGGCGGTCTCCTTGGTGGCACGGAGAGAGAGATCTGTAGCTTTCCTTAGCTCAGAAAATGCCTCGCGACTGACTTCCCCACCCTCATCAAGGTCTTTAAGCAGGTCGGCTTGATAGGCTTGAAGGACGGCCATAGTGTGTAAACATGCCGCCGCCTGACCTGCTGCCGAGTACGCCTTACCCACTAAAGCAGAAGATGTACGTAAGGGCTTAGTGGGTAACTTCGGGGCTTTGAGGGAGGCTGCCGACTCGGGGGAGAGATAGCTCGCGAGCGTCTCTTCCACCCGCGGCATCTCCCCATAACCATGCCTTTTTAGTCCTAAGATGTTACTATAATTAGATGTTTGCGGACTATAGACCCGGAAGGACGCGGGTCTGTTCCACGACCTCGACACCTCGGTGTGGAGGTCGGGAAAAAAAGGCAAGCCCCGGCGTGGAGGTTGTGCGCGAGAAGGGAGAAAGCGCTCGTCTAATAAACTGGCCTGACGGGCTTCCTGTTTCTCGGTCGGCCAGCTTATGTTTAATCTGGCCACCGCTCTAGTAACAACCTCCACTAGCTCCTCATATGCTTGTGACTGTGGTGGCGACTCATCACACTGATCGATGCTGACAACGTCTAATTCCTCAGAACTAGAGCACTGCAACATCAGCGCTTCACCAGGGGCAGAAGAAACCGCAGAGCGTGCTTCTAGCTCCTGAAATGAAGCGCTGGATCCTGCAGGTAAAGGCAGAGAAAGGGCGGGGCCCGTCTCTAACCCCTCTGCAAGATCCATTTGCGAACCCCACGACGCGAGCCTTCGCTATGCTTTGGCAGCAGCGGGACCCGAGCCGCGGGGAGCGCGAGCCGAACCGCTTTCCTCGAAAAGCGCCCGGCGGGAGCGGAGCGTCTTCATAGACATCTGCTCCATAATAGTGTCTTAGATATGTGTGCTTGAATAACGTGAGAGACAAACAACAATAAATAAGACAGACAGTTTCACAGAAAGCGCTTACTGAAGACAGCTAACTCTGTTTGGTTCGGGTGTGCTTTATAGTTTCCTGGTCATGACGTCACCCGCCTATGACGTTCCGTCACGCCATTGGACAGATTTCACATGTGCTTCACGACGCATTCACGCAGAGGCGTTCCCAAAGCGCTTGACGCAGCGCGAGTTCCCTTGAAAGGGAACCGCTTATCACCTGCATTTGCGCTCACTATCGTCAAACCAATCAAACTTGTTCAAAACTTTCGGAGCGGTCGGTCCACGGTTTATAATCAGTTCCTTATATTAACCACTGTCCTTCGACACTATAATGAATCAATGTACACCACTCTCAATAGCAGTTGCAAATTTATTTTTAAATACATTTTCAATGAACAGATCAAATAAATACATACATTTATTCATTTATCAGATGTTTTTATCCAACGTGACTATTAGTCAAGTAAATTAGGAGCATTAAATTCACATTTATTTCTAAATTAACCTTGGTTTTACCACAGCATTTGCAGTAAAAACAACAAAATGAACCATGGTTTTACTACAGTTATGGTTTATCTATTATTGTTGTTGTAAAACCATAACTAAAAAACACATGGTTTCAAAACCTATGGTTACTAGTCATGATAACCATAATTTTACTCTAGTATTACTGCAATATTACAATAGTAGAACCATGGTTTGAAAAAAAAAAACATAGTTGCTACAGTTTTACCATAGTAAAACTATATAGTGCTTTTTACAATATATATTAGTTTCAAAGCAGCTTTACAGAAAATGCATGTTCAAGATAATACAATTGCAAAATATCCTTTAATCAGCCACAGGTGACTGTGACTCACTGAGGTGCATCCTCAAGAAAAAAAGTTCCAGTAATGTCCATATGACAATAGCTCTAATATAAAGTCAATTTAAAATCGTGTTTAAAGTCGTGTTCAGTTAAACAGACAAAAGGATGCTATCTTCAACATTTTTAAAGGGCAAGTTTGCAGATTTTCAACACACTTTGTATTGTTACAATGTTGGTCATATGTAAATGAAGAATGTTTAATCTTTCTCTGAGTTACATGCACTGAGATATATGGAAGCTTGTTTCCGCCATTAAATAAAAAATAAAAGTAATTGCAAATTTTTCATCTCACAATTCTGACTTTTTCTCAGAATTGCGAGATTTAAATATCACAATTGCAAGTTATAAAGCCAGAATTGCATAATATAAAGTCAGAATTGTGAGTTATAGTCAGAATTGTGAGTTATAATCAGAATTGTGAGTTATAAAGTCAGAATTGCGTGATATAAAGTCAGAATTGCGTGATAGAAAGTCGCAATTACCTAGGCCTGCACGATTTATCGCGATTAAATCCCACGCGATTTGGCAAAGGCTGCGATTATTTTTTGCGCATCTTGTCAGAGCTGTATGGGTCTGTGATCAGTAGTAAATACCTCTCCATCTGAAAGCCAGAGGGTGCTCTTGCGCAGAAACTCAACATATGCCCTGCAATAGAAGAGGATAACACGTGTCATATCACTGTAGCTGAGTAAACAGAAGATTGAAACGTTTTGATTGATTAAACATGACTAATAAACACACGACTGCCTTATTCTGTGTAAGAAAGCCACATCATCTCACAGAAGGATGCTCAACTGTCGTTATGAAGTGAGTTTGGAGTAAAAACATGTTATTAATTGCATTCTCCATATTGTGCAATAAATCATGCAGCCCTACAATTACCCTTTTTTTTATTTAGTGACGGAAACAAGCTTCCAAAGAGATATCCCTGTTTATTTGTCAGCAAAACTGTCATGCAAACTTTCCCTTTAAGACACTTTCCCGGTTTCACAGACAAGGCTTAAAGGTTTAGTTCACCCAGAAATGAAATTTCTGTCATTAATTACTCACCCTCTTGTCATTCTACACCCGTAAGACCTTTGTTAATCTTCGGAACACAAATTAATATATTTTTGATGAAATCCGAGGGTAGAGGGCTACATTTACCTTTATAAATTAGCCAGCTTCTAATCACCCATCGACAGCAAAACCTTTACAAAACTATCAAAATCTCTACACATAAAGATGTGATTAAAAGCCTAAACTATCATAAACAAATTAAATGATAGTTAGCCTACCTCTTGTGAAAACGGGATGCTAACGGAGATGCTAACGGAGTTTTTCGAAGACACTGAACTGTTTCTATAAAGTAAATATTCAACATAAGTGTGTCAATTACATGTTAGAGAAGTGACAAGAACAGTTGTGTGTATTATTCGTGTGATTTTAGCGACTAAACTCACCTGAAAGAAGGGAAAACAACAGCGAGAGACTGCTGTTTTTGCTGCTTGTCAGTTGTTGTTTCTCCGTTTCCATGACAACTCTGCGCCGCTCCAGTGTTTGAAAGCAGTTCGAATGATCAACGCGCGCACACGCATTAAAACACGTCACAGTCATGCAGTATTCACATAAATAAACATCTAGAATTAAAACATTACATAAAAAAATCTCATTAATATTAAATCATGAATTTAAAACTCATTTTGTAGTTTTATGACCCGATCATAGGAGCAAAATACCGCTTTCAACATTCAACCACGTTATTTTATTTGAAAGCGTGCTCATAGGCAGTTTTTTATACCAAGCTTTTGATATATTAAGTCAGTCTCAATATTTTTTATTCAGTGCTTTCAGATTCTTTTTAACTGCAAAGATAATATAAAATAAATACACACTTATCAAAAAAGATGTCCTGTAAGCGCTCAGTAGAAACTGGACAAACTATCGGTTTGCCTCTGGTGTACCAACGTGGCCCAGCAGCGGCAAACCGCTGGTGGCGTGCCACCCAAAAAACGCTGGCAGACCGACGGCATTTTCAGATTGGTCGGCTTGCCGATGGTGTGCCGACGGTGGTCCGACCGTGTCTAGCCGCTGACTTTGTGCCGCCCAAAAAACGCTGGCGGACCGCCAAGTCAGTTAGAATGATGAAAAATGACAATGTTCCTATGATTATAAATGAAATCTCCACCGGGCTCATTCGAACCGTCTAGATGAACTCTGTCCACCCTATGAATTTCAGGCATTTTCGATGAATTTTCGCCGAGATATTAGCCAAAAACCACCGGGCGCCATTTAAAATGGCGGCCGCCAATGACGTCACAATCCCGGTACATTTTTGCCTATAACTCATGAACCGAAAGTCCCCGCGAGCTCAAACTCGGATGGCAAGGTCCCCTCCGCGCCCTTGAGCGGCCACATCAGTCGCGGGCCTCGGGGACGCCCCCTCGCGGATCGCTAGTTCGCGGGACCCCCGAATTTAAGCGGCTGTAACTCCCGAGCCCAAGGGGACCTCGGGGAAGGGCTCGTTGGAAAGGCCTTTTTCCCGACTAGATTCGATTGAAGTTTGGTGCGATTTGGCCTGGGCGTTCTCGAGATATAAGCACAAAACCAAATTCCCATTCATTTTCATTCATTCAATATGAAATGGTTAGAAAGACAAGACTTGCACTGAGCATTTTCTTACCTATCATGTATTTCAAATATCTACAACAAAATGTGTGTGTGTGTAAGCATGTTTAACATGGAAAATGTAATTTAAATGAAAAACAGACACACATTTTTAAAATGAAAGTGAGCTAATGACTGGTCCTTTGCTGCCACCTGCTGGTTAAAGTAGTCATTTTGTCATACTAATATTGTTCTATAATGCATATTTAGACTCAAAATTCATCACTTAATTTCTGCTGAAGTATTAATGACAATTGTGCCATATCATGAGTAATGTGAAACTTTAAGGAGACTTACAGTAATTTTGTTACCCATCATTTATTTTGTCAATCAAATTGTTCATTCAAGAATATTTTAAAAACCTACTTTTGCATACTAGTTATAGTTTTTTTGCTCAATCTGAATAACACCAATCCAGTACAATTCTCAATTTCATGGAGATCGGGACAATAGCTACCTCTAACAGTTAAAAATGTGTTGAATGAAAATGTTCTTATGTTTGTAATGGCAATTTCCTGAATTTGTCATTTGCCACCAGATGGCAGTAGAAGGCCACTAATATAGTTCAAGGTTTCAAGGTTTTTCAAGGTTTTGTCATTTAATATCCCTTTTAAACTATATAAATCCTTATAATATCATTACAAATCACATTTTGTCAAGGTTTACCACTTCATTTGTTCATTTGACGTATGTTTTTGCAATAATATAACATTACAATTACATTGAGACCTGAAAATGATGATTTTTAAAGGGGAAACCTGGAATAAGCATTTTCTTACCTCATTATTGATTTCAAATATCCATATCTGCAACGAAATGTGTGTGTAGGGATGTTTAATTAATGGAGTGAACATGGAAAATGTACTTTAAACACAAAACAGACACTTTTGACACAGAATGAAAGTGAGCCAATAAGTGGTGTGTGTGTATGTGTAAGCATGCGTATTATTGTTTAAACCTTTTCTTTCTCTGTGTTTGGTTTAGCATATATCATAGCTGTTCCTCTGTGATTTAAGTAGTGACATGCTTGCTAAATAAAGCTTAATATCTTTTTACTCATATGTGTAAATGCTGCTTGCAGCTTTAATTATTATTTTATTTCTTATTCCCTAAAACTGATCGGGCAGCCCAAACCGTAAGGCCTAGAGACTTGAAACTTTGTCAAATGTTAGTAGTCTTGCTCGCTACTCAGATACCTGGAATCGTCAAAATCGGTCAATAGGTGGCGCTACAGCGATCAAATCTGCGAAATGGCTCATAACTCCTAGATCGTTTGTCCCAGACTCAAGTGTCTTATATCATTGGAAAGCTGAGTCCATAACGAACAAAACTTGTATTGAACAATTTCATTTCCGCCTGGAAAAATTTTCCGCCATTTTGAATTTTGTCCAAAACCTACTTTTGCGAACTAGTCCTAGGTTTTTCACCTGATCTGAACCAAACCAGTGCAGAAATGTTCTCTGGAATCTAAATATCAATAATTATCAAAAAAAATGTTGAAATTTTGATTCAAGGTCACTAAGGGGCGTAAAAATCTCCGTAATGGGAGGAGCCACTTTTACTAAAATGGCTATAATAGAACTTTACCCTTTGGGTCGCTATAACAGGGTCATTTAGAAAATGGGCTTGGCTGAATATACCCAAAAGCCTATAAATCCTAAAAGAAAACTCAGAACTTCACAGAATTAAGGGAGCACATGCAGCATATGACTCTAAAGAAGCATGCCAACTTTTATGGAGATCGGACCATTGGTGGCGCTATAACTGTTAAAAAACATTAAAAAACATAGTTTTAACTGAAAATGTATATAACTCGACTTATTTTCACAGGAGTCACGTCCTTAGACTCCTGAAACCTTGCCGAGTCCAACGATACCAGACTTGCCAGGTTTCAGCTTATGGTTTGTGCAACGTTGTGATTTAGCACTTAAAAACTTTTGCGAATAGGAAGTGGCAAAAAAATCCAATCAATGTCTCTCATGGGTCATTTTTTTTTTGCTCTCATATATATAAGTGTCTATAATTTCAAAACGAAATGAGATATTTTCTGAAAACCTGAAAATGTATTTCAAATACTGAATCTACAAGAAAATATGTGTGTGTGTGTGTGTGTGTGTGTGTGTGTGAGCATGCTTAGTATGTATCAAGTATTATTGTTTAAGCCTTTTCTTTCTGTGTGTTTGTTTTAGCATACATCATAGCTGTTCCTCTATGATTTCAGTGGTTACATGCTTGCTAAATAAGACAATTCCTTTTTACGCAAAAGGCCTTAAATGCTTGAACCCCGATAAATGCTGCTCGCAGCTTTAATATAATATAGCATTTTTATCATAATACTGTGTTGTAGTTAATGGTAATTTCCTGTTTTGTTCAATTATAGTGCCATCAAGAGGCACAATCGCACCACTTTTTTTTATGTGTCCTCAGAGTGAGCCCATACATGTATGTGTCAATTTGGTGAAAAGATCTCATTTCGTTTCAGAGTTATAGACATTTATATGTATGAGAACATAAAAAATGACCCATGGATGACTTTTTGATTTTTTTTTTTTTTTTTTTGCCACTTCTTATCAAAATTTTTACATTTGGGCATTAGCACATAGTTAACCAGCTAAGGTTCTGTGTTTCCTACGCTGGTTTCATCTCGATCGGACAAACGGATTTGAAGATATTCACAATTGTTTTTTTAAGAGCTAAATCATCACGTTGCACAAACTGTAAGGCGAAACCTAGCATGTTTGGTATCGTTGGACTCAGCAAGGATTCAGGAGTCTAATGAGACAACTCCCATGAAAATAAGCCAACCACATCATATAAATAATTTTTTCTCTACTAGGTGGTGCTGGTCCAAAACTTCTCAGGCTCCTTCAGGGCATCGTGCTGATGACCCATACCGAGTTTCATAAGGATACACTAATGCATTCATAAAATACAGCATTTTAGCACAAAGTTCAAAATGGCCAACGGCCAAAATGGCTGATATGGGAAAATTAGATATCATTCAACTTGGCATGATGCCCCAAGTCTAACGAGACCAAATTTATGATTTTTGGACAAACCCATCAGAAGTTATAAGCAAAAATATCCTTTTTTTTTTTTTTTTTTTTGTATCTTCGGACCAGTAGGTGGTGCTGTGCCGAAACGCTGCATGTTGCCTCATGTCGTGCTTGTGATGACATGTACCAAGTTTGGTCTAAATACGATAAAGTGTGGAGATACAGCCTTATGTCTATTTTTGCAAGCACTACTTGAAATTCGTTTGCACATTTTTCAAAAACGGTTTCAGAAATTGACTTGAATTCCATAACTTTTTGTCAGCATGGTCTGAAGATGATCTGGTTTAATTTTTGTGAGAATCGGAGTAACGGCCTAGGAGGAGTTCGAAAAAGTAAGTTTTTCAGAAAATTCAAAATGGAAAAATCGAATCGTCTTGAGCCAAGGAATCAGAGGAAAAATAATTTTCTAGCCCTTATGGTTCAAAAGTTATTAGCATAAACATGAGTTAAATTTTGGACTGGTGGTGGTGCTAGAGGGATTGAGTTAGAGACTCCAAATTTGTTATGGACACATTTCAGAATGGCCTCTATCAGTGTGCCAAATTTTATAAATTTCCTGCAAGCGGTTCTATGGGGTGCCATAGACTTCCAGAGCAGAATAATAACTAACGACTTCAATAGGTGCCCACACACCTTCGGTGCTTGGCACCTAAAAAATCTTAATTACAATAGGGTTTCAGCACTTCGTGCTTGAACCCCTAAAAATCCTAACAATTACAATAGGGTTTCAGCACTACATGCTTGAACCCCTAATAATTAAAGATGCAAGCAGCATTTATCGGGGTTCAAGCATTTAAGTCCTTTAAGCACATATACGTTTTATTTAGCAAGGATGTAACCACTAATATTAGCATCTACGCTAATATTAGTCTTTCTGGTTATCCCGAGGTTCACCGTAGTCAACCGGATCTGGGCCGTATCCAGGTGAGACCAAGGACCTGTGCCTTGACACGACCACAACGCAGCCCTGAAGTATCAGCAGAGATTGAGTCAACTAGATCATCCACTGTGAGGGCCTCATTGACACGACAGCCACGACACAGTTCCTCAACAACCGTCCATACCGCCGTGATGAATACGATCCTCAATTGGATGGAACTGGAATAAATACTTTGAATGTTGCGATCCTGTCGGACTTATGATAGCTACCTGAATCGTAACAAAGCACTGTTGGCCAGAGGAGAACTGGCCCCCCGACTAAGCCTGGTTTCTCCCAAGGTTTTTTTTTCTCCATTTAAACACCTATTTGCCATTTGTCTGCCACCTGATGTCACCTGATGGAGTTTGGGTTCCTTGCCGCTGTCGCCTTTGGCTTGCTTAGTTGGGGACACTTCTACATTGTAAAAAGCGCTATATAAATAAAGGTGACTTGACTTGACTTGACTTAAATCATAGAAGGAACAGACCATTTTCAGCCAAAACAGGCAATTTACCACAGGAAATGTATGGTTTTTAAAGCTTTTTAACAGTTATAGCGCCATCTATGGTCCGATCTCTATAAAAGTTTGCATGCTTGTTTAGAATCATGTCATTTTCGTTTAGGATTTATAGGCTTTTGAATATATTTTGCCACGCCCATTTTCTAAATGAGCCTGTTATAGTTATTCAAAGGGTAAAGTTAACTATAGCTATTTTCATGTTTTATTCATGTTATAGCACCACCAAGTGTTCAGTTGTTGCAGTTTTGTTTTACTGTGACCAAAGATTGAGCCCATACACATGTCCCAAGTTTGGTGAAAATATCTAATTTTGTTCAAGAGTTATAGCCATTTTAGTAAAAGTGGCTCCATCCACTTTGAACATTTTGGCGCCCCTTAGCGACCGTGAATCAAAAATTTCAACTTTTTTTGATAACTTTTGATATTCAGACTCCAGAGAATCTTTCTGCACTGGTTTTGTTCCAATTTTGCGAAAAACCTAGAAGTAGTTCGCAAAAGTAGGTTTTGGACAAAATTCAAAATGGCATGAAGGGATATAATCAAAATCCCTTGTCTCTTCAATATATATCTTTTTTGAGTGATTGACATGAGTGATTATAATAAGAGTGATAATCAATAATCAATATTTTTAATCTCTTTAATTATTAAATGATTTAAATGATTTCTTTCATATGCAACCATAGAATGATTATGTGGCTGTTGAAATGTTCTTTTCAGATGATCTTCTGATGTCTGTGTTCTATGTCTGTCTGTTTGGAGACACTCACAAAATGTGTCCAGCCATAGATCTGTGTTTTTCTAGCTCCCTGGACAGCTAGGGTCACAAAGGTCACCACAGCTCCTGGACTACGTGACTTTCCCTCATTTCAGAGTGTTACCCTGTCTTTCTGTATTTCTCTAAAGAATAAAGATTAATATTGTACGTACTTCTCATCAGAACTAGAACATGTTATCAGTATGTTTTGAGAAACTTTCCTGTTTATAGTTGGAGACTGGGCCATCTTCAACCTTGAAGAGCTGTGAATCCTGTGTATCTGTGTATGTGCACTAGTGTTCTGGAGACCTGAAAACACCAAGTCATGACCCAAAAGGACATCCAGTACCTAAATCCAGGGTCCCCTCGTCAGCATCTTGATGAATGGAGGTACGCTTCTCACTATCTGTCCATGTGTGAAAGATTCCTAATCTTGTCTAGTTTTCTTAGCCCATCAGAATAATTTTTACCTTAGTAATGACGTAGTTAGTAGACTCTGTTAGAATGTACGCGGAGCGGCCTAGAACTCTGTGTGAGACTTGAACCGGGATAACACCAGATATACTCGTTACATCAGAAGAAGAATGGTATCTATGCTAATATTAGTCTCTCTGTTTATCCCGAGGTTTACCGTAGTCAGCCGGATCCGGGCTGTATCCAGGTGAGATTGAGGACCTGCGCCTTGACACGACCACAACGCAGCCCTGAAGTGTCAGCAGAGATTGAGTCAACTAGATCGTCCACTGTGAAGGCCTCATCGACATGACAGCCAGTGGCACAGTTCCTCAACAAACCGTCCATACCAGCCTGATGTATAAAATCCTCAACTGGATGGAACTGAAATAACCCTTATGGAAAGAAAATATATTTCCCTATATATGAATGATCAATGTATTACATGATTTACCAGTATATTTGAAAATATACAGAAAAATATATTGCGTAAATATATTACAATATATTGAATAATACATAAGGAATTGCCACTTTTCATATATTGAAAAATATGTGATAATACATTTACTAATATATCATAATGTATGTAATTTTATATTCAGTAATATACTTAATAATATATAGATTTATATGTGATCAGATATGGAACAGCATGAATAATATATTGCAGATATATTTACTCATGCAGTATAAACACATAGACATTTGCAATGCTGAGGGATGGTCCTCTCTACACACCTTCTGCCGGCCACACCGGTATCTCAGGTGCTCATGTCCTGAGCTGTGCTGTAATTGCTTCACACCATGACAGGCATTCTGTCAGCATGGCGATGTGGGTATACTGTTCCCCAAAGAGTCATTATGAAGACGCAGCGTGAGTTCCCTCGAAAGGGAACGTCTCAGGTTACGCATGCAACCATGGTTCCCTGAGAAGGGAACGAGACGCTGCATCTCCTTGCCATACTTCCTGCATGCCTGGGAGCAGCTTGCTTCAGATCAGAAAGCTGAAACAGCTGTGTTGCCGGCTTTCTTTATAGCTTCCGCGTTCCGCTGGCACACGTCACGGGATGACGTTGCACCAATCAGAATTGGACTAATGTTAGTGAGAAGAACTTTTAGATATCAATCTGCATATGCGATGAACATCAGTTATGCCCATCTTTGGTAGCTCCTTTGAAGGTATCTTGAGTAAAACCACTTTATATTTAACGAAACACAAAAGTCCTGAACCAGAAGCGATGCTTTCTGTTTTACAGAATACGGAAGTATGTTGCACATAACCCCTGCTTGATCAGGGTTGGAGCAAAACTCTGCAGGAAAGTGGACCTTGAGGGCCAAAACTGAGAACCCCACTCAACTCAGTATTTTTGGTGATTTTTAGTGGATATAAAGTCAATTTTCCTCAAGTTCACACAGCAGAATTGGGCTAGGCTACAGGTATATATCTAATTCACTATGAACATGATCTGCTAATGTTTGACAACCACAAGGCCACAATATTTTATGATATATTTTCTTTGATTATGCCACAATACTTTTGTTTGTGTATCATTTGATAATTTGAAACAAATTATTTTACACATACATTGTTTTACTGCAAAAAGTGCATGTGCTTATGTAAAATGATATTTTGTTATCTAATGTAATGACATTAGGTTTTTAAGCTACTTACATGAAAAGCTACTTACAGTGCATGTGAGCCTGTAACCCACTGCTCATTTCAACACCTGTGAAATGGAGATACACCACAGTTAATGTTTTATTTGTGTGGGAATCGAGGATCTGCAGGGGGTACAGTGAGATATTAAATAGTACAGGCAAGAGCACAGCACTGAGTAAAGACAGAAGATGAATGCTGAACCTGACCCATATCAAGACATTGTCAGGCATTTGCTGGAGAAGGTTAAGTGGATGAATGGTGAATTCTTACCCTTTTTCAGTGTATTGAGTGATATGAGATATTTTTGAAAAACAATTATGATGTAGATTTGCAAGCATGCTCAGTTAACTAATGTCTCACTTGAGTATTAATGTTGTCTCAGATGTTTGCTAAGATTCCTTAGAAGAAATGAAAAATAGAAACAAATGACAATTGTTGACATACAGTAAGAGTATACAGCTATAAAAGTTTTTTTTTCTTTCCTATAGGGTAACGGTTGCCTGTAAACTCACTGATGACTGTATAGCTCTCTGAGTTGTGGACTCAGTAACTGGTATCTCTCCCTGTTTATAAGTGAAGTACAGGGTTGGTCTGGTTACTAAGCCAACGGTTCAGGCAACTTTATAACATATTGGCTGGATACAACTTCATTTTATTCAAAAAATTCCCTACGACACTTCATCTGTTACCTTACTTGAGTGTGCTGAACCTGTGGTCTCTCTTGATTCTTAATATAGGATAATAAGGAAGGTATAGATTTTAACTTAAAGGTAGAACTGTTTTCTCAAAATATTTTTGTTCTCAAATATTTTTCATAAATTTCAGGTCAGGCAAAGTGTTGTTTTGTTTTGTGTGTTGTAATTTTATACAATTCAATAGTTAGATTATGGTGGCCCAAACTGGATGAATGAAAGAATAAATTAAAAATGACCTGATAAAACAAAATGTTTGAAAATATTTTTTTAAATGTTAATAGATATGTACAGGTTACAAATCATTGAAAACAACATTATTCATGGGAATTAACTCATTTAATCCAATGATTGTGCTCTATAATGCACGGGATTGCGTTACAGTGGAGAATTCAAATGTCACAAAAGATCGTTTCACCTCAGCTTTGTGTTCAGACACATGATATATGTTTCCTCTGTACAGTAGCACAAAAGTGCTGTTTGCATTTTTTTCCCATGATGCGGTCAGAGCTGGAGTTTGATTACCAACAGAGAGTGCGTTCTGCGCACTCTAAATGAGTTTAACAACACTCCCAGATTGGAGCACAAGTGTTTCATGTTTTTATGACATATACTCTCCTTCTCCAAACATGAACCAGCGCAGTGTATGCACACATATTTCATCATGTCTTCTTCAAATAAAATATATGTGGAAATAAGGACACTGATACAGCGTCAAGTCTGATCATGAATGCAATGACATGGTGAATGTACTACTTGTACAACTACTTCCGCATTCTACTTATGCTGCAAGTCGTAATTACCATAGTCTTGAAATGACAACATGTGACAATTATTATGTGTTTCTATGGCACCACTATCAATGCCTAAATTAATATGCAGCGGTCACGTGGTAGAAGTAGGAGCTCTCAGAAAATTCCCATCTTACAAGCTGTAATTAAGAGCTCTACGAGGACATGAAAGCTTTTTACAAGTTGAAATCTCATAATTACAGTAATTTCAATATGCCGCGAATGCACTTTTAATACTACTCAGAAGTTTCCGGCAACAGTGTTCAGCCAAAGACTTTATATGTAGAAAGACGATGCACTCATATTACACTACATCTGCGTCCCAATTCAGAGGCTGCATCCTTCGAAGGCCGATTGCATCATATTTTGATCTATTTAGCCACATGTCCAGTTTGAACGGGTGAGTGTGATGAGTTTGTGTTGTTTGTACATTTATGTTGTTTGTGCATTAAAGTTCAACACGTAATTGACATATAATCGACATGTAACAATGTGTGATCTGAGATGTCAATTGTCAATGTCAATGTACTTTTGATCCATTTAGCCACAGGTCCAGTTTGAACGGGTGAGTGTGATGAGTTCCCATTGGCTGATAAGCATTAGGGTTAAACCATTTGTGAGCCTACAGGGGTTGCCTGCCACTCATAGACTATATTTTTATTGCACTTTTCTTATTAAATTATTTCCAATGTAAAAGATAAAATACCCTAATTTTAAAATGAATAATATTAAATAAATTAAATATGTGATATGTGAAAAACTGGATGTAAGTGCAAAAATAGCCTTGATAGAAATACAGCTGAAAACCTATAGGCCCGCCGGGCCCCGACCTCGCGTCCAGCAGCTTCTCCACTTTCCTCCCATGCAGTGCCGGGTCCTCCCCCTGCGTCACGCCGTCGCAGGCCTTCAGCGAGCCTGGGCCGCGCTCCAGAGCCCGTCGCGGATGGGCTCCAAACACTCCCTGCTCAACGCTTCCCCGCAGCTCCTCCCACCACCGCACCGCACGCTTCAACCACCTGCAATGCAAGCTACACAACTTCTCAAACCCATCTTTTTCCTCCTACCTCTTACCCTTTTCCCTATCAGTATTTTCCAGCGCCAAGCGCTCACCCTAGCGTGAGGATGCCTCCGCTAGCGGCACAAGCGCTGACGTCATTTCTTCCCCTTCCCGTCCCCACCTCTTCACCTTTTCTTGCTCCTCCACCTGTCCCGGAAGCCGATTTTTGCGTGAGGATGCCTCCGCAGCCCCGGCCCCCCTCCCCAATACTTCTCTGCATACTCGATCTCCCTTCTCTCTCTTCTCAGAAACACCACAACCAGCTCCTCCGAACGCCGTCGCCTCAGAACCTCCTCCAGTGGCGGACAATATCAGAGCACAAATCCTTGCAGGTGCGGACGTGGATTTGGGCTCTTTATTGTCCCTATTTCCTCCAGCAGAGTCCAATTGCCAGGTGGACTGCGGTGATATTTCCGTAACTTTAAAAAACAATACACAGACCTCCTCACGCATACTGTCTTTGGCGGAATTTTGTATTGCTTTCAGTCGCTATACCGAAATAATATGCTCTGCTTTTCCCCATAGACGGCGCGAGCTGAATGATTATCTCTCCATCATAGCGGAGCTCGCACTGTCCTATGGGGGTAGCCATTTCTATATATACCATAAACTCTTTTCTGCTAAATGTACTGTTCGCGTTTCACAATGGAATCAGTGTCCTTATTGGGGAGAGTTGGACACCGATCTCCATAACAGAGTTTTCCTCGGATGCCGAAACATCTCATGTGCAATTTGCAGATCCATTAACCATGCCACCACGACATGCCCTCAAATTAATCCCTCAATTCCACCCTGCCTGGAACAGAACCCGATCAAATCTACTAGCTATGTTCCGCGACCCGCTAGGGAGGATCACGCTTTCAATAACAGAGTCACAAACGTAGCAGCAAACAGGCAAGTATGTAATAACTTCAACGAAGGGAAATGCCCAAGACAACGCTGCCGCTATCTTCATATCTGCAACTACTGTGGCGGCGCCCACGCCCGCACTGTATGTCCGGTACTGAAATCTGTAAATAAAAGTGCAAAAAACTATCTTTCGACTCCTGTGAATATTTCTCGCCTAGCTGATGAATTATCTCATCACCCTGATGTTAACTTTACAAATTATCTGTTGTCTGGTCTCAAACATGGTTTTAAACCTGGGGTAGAATGTCAGCCTACTCAGAATATCATCTGTGATAATCTTCAATCTGCTCTAGCAGAGCCTGAAGTAGTAGACGAACTAATCAAAAAGGAAATCGAATCAGGTTTCATGATCGGTCCATTCGAAACACCCCCATTCGAGCATTTTCGTATCAGCCCCATTGATGTGGCTACTAGGAAATTTTCAGGGAAAAAACGCATGATAATCGATCTCTCAGCGCCTCACAACTCCCCGTTTCCAAGCATCAATAGTCTTATCCCACTCGAGGAATTTTCTCTTCATTACCACGATATCGAACAAGCAATAACAATGATTAAAATTGTTGGCCGCGGCGCATGGTTGGCAAAAGTAGACATCATTCAGGATTCATGGCATTTATTCGGCGTTCGCTGGCGCAATAAATTTTACTTTGCCGTGCATTTAACCTTCGGTTGCAAAAGCAGCGAAATTTTCGACACACTATCTGAAGCCATATGTTGGATTCTATCCAAATAATTATGCAATTCCTTATCTCCTTCATTTGGTTGATGATTTCTTAATCATTTCACCTCATGACGCCATCCCGGCCGCGCATTTCCTCATGGTGCAAAATGTTTTCGCAGAGCTAGGGATTCTGATAGCTCAGGAGAAAACAATGGGTCCAACCACATCCATCGAGTTTCTGGGCATCAATTTAGACTCTGTAAAATTCCAGGCTTCACTGCCTAAGGAAAAAATCGATAGAATCATTTTGGTCGCGTCCAATCTTCTAGACTGCACGAACTGTTCAAAACGTGAACTTCTCTCGCTGCTTGGCCACCTAAACTTTGCTATGCGCATAATTCCGCAGGTCGCCCCTTCATCGCACATCTCCTCGCCCTCACGTCTTCAGTTCACGCGCTGGAAGACCAAATTCTTTTATCCTGCGCGTGCAAAAATGAGTTAAGCTTATGGATAACTTTCCTTAACCAGTGGAATGGCTTAACTTTTTTCTATGACAACTGCATCTCTCTGCCCCTTGACATTAACCTGTTCACTGACGCAGCCCCCTCAATCGGTTTTGGGGGATTTTACCAAGGATGCTGGTTCGCCTATTACTATCGACATACTCACCAAATGCATTTCCACACTTCGCCTCGGCTACCATTCCATCAGTACCGCCCGCACGTTAGAAGCAATGTTCATCCCGGCTTTCTTCGGTTTTCTTCGCTGCTCCGAATTAACAGTCACGTCTAACTTCGACACTAATATCCACCCTTCAATTTCAGATTTACAGGTTGTAGATAACAAAACCATATCCTTTTTCATTAAACAAAATAAAACTGATCGAGCAAAAAAGGGTCACTTCATTTACATTTTCAATCTGCCAACTCCCATTCAGCCGTACCATTCTCTCATAAATTACCTGCAGTACAGACGTTCCTTAATAAAATCCTCATTCGATCCACTCTTCGCCGACGACTCTAATCATCCAGCCACAAGATTTTGGTTCCAAAAGCATCTTAAAGCAGTTCTCATCCAGTCCGGTATCGCAGCAAATCATTTCTCAAGTCATTCTTTCCATATCAGTGCAGCAACCACAGACGCCCAAAAAGGTCTTTCACAACAACAAATTCAAACCCTGGGTCGTTGGTCATCAGAAGCTTTCAAAACCTACATCAGATCCAGCCACTTCCACATCAGAAACGTGCAACAAGCCCTAACCAATTAAATCGTTAATTCCCATCACCTGTACACCAACCCGCATTTTCAAATCAATTCTATTATCTTGCCGTATTCACGCCAGCTAAAACCAATCATCGTATTTCGTTTTAGACTTCATTTATATATTTTACAACATTGCAGGCTCCCCCGTTCGCACGCAGTGTGGGCTCCCCGTTCGTGAGCCGGGCTCAGTCCCCCTCCCGAAGCGCCGGTCGAGCCCTCCTGTTCGAATAGCAGTGAGAGCCTGCCTGATTCAGACATCGTCGGACGCTCATGTTCGTGTTGCAGTATGGGATCCCCGTTCATGGGCGGCAAAGGGTCCATTCCCGTGTCCCCGCCCCTTCGAAGAGCTGGTCGAACTCTCCCAACCGAATGCAGTGGGCGCCCTCCATTCGACTGCAGGCGGGGCCTACCCGTCCGATGCCGCGAGCATTTTCATCCAAAGCTCCCGTTGGACGCTGTGAGGGCCCTCCCGGTCGAACGGCTAAACTCGATCCCGAATCATGCTCGTACAATCTCGCGCCGTGAGCAAGAGCTTAACGTTCATAAACGTAAATAAACTGCATCATAGTCAACAGAAATACAAAAACATTAATAGCAAATGTAGAGAGACCTAAAACAGTTGTTTGTACCGACTTCACATGCTCCCGCTATCGGGGTAGTGAAGACGTCACAGCACCCGTCATCACAGACCCCTTTTGGACGTCTGTGGACGTGCAAAACTGGTTCAATATCTGAATGTCTGAATAGGGACCCTCTTGGACATAGATATGCAGTTCAATATTTGAACGTCCAACTAGGAGTTTTTTTGGACATCTACAAGACGTGCAAAACAGGTTCAGGAAATCGACATAAGAGCTTTTTTATACAAATGAAAATGACAAGCAGTCCTATGTGTCCTGAGTCAAAAGATGTAAATATCACATATTTTTGTGAGAAATTTTATTTAGGTGTTTAAATATTTTTTGTATATATGAATAAATATTAAAAAAATAATTGACAGTACCAAAATACAACCTGGCCAAAATCAAATTCTAATTTTCCACATACAGAAAGCTTAACATCAATGTGTGATTTACAAAGCTTTTGATCAATTCAAACGTGCGATCGCACGAGGGGCATTATTGCGTTATGACGCAGTGACATAAACATGATGGCGCAAGCAAGCAATCGCGAAGACGGGAGATATAGGCCCTGTCCCAAATGGCACCCTAAACCCTCACAGTCTTCCTCTGAGTCCACACTTTCACGATGTAATGCCACTTTGACTGCCGGGTAAAGTCCTCTGCGTAGCTCACAGTCTTGCGGGCTCAGCAGAAGTGTGCATCGAGGGCGCATAGCAGCCGCAAAAGGGGGCGCTCACGAGCACCCTTCTTTAAGCTTAAATGACGAATGGGACACCCTACAGTCTTGTGGACTTAACAGACACACGCACGCAGCGGCCATTGTAAGTCCACAAGACCGAAAGTGCACATGAAACCTAATCGCATTCAAGTTTTGAAATGGAAGGGTTCATGTGCAATTTTTTACCTAGGAAACTCGTATTTACGATAATTCTGAGAGCATGTGAAGGCAGCATTAATTCTATTACCAAAGACTGAAGATACCGCCACAGCAATAGATCCTCTATGTCATTTATTTAATTCTGCTGTACGTTGAGGACATTTGGAAAAGCCTACACAGGATGGGAACAGCCTTTGATGCAGCCATTTCAAATTCAACCCGCAATTCAAATCTCTAAAGGCAGGAACATACCAAGCCGACGAACTAGTGGTGACGAAAGCAGACTGCGGGGTTGGTTCACCTCGGCAGTGTCTGGGTCCAAAGTTGCCGCTCGACAGCTGACGGCCAAGTAGCACATCCGTTCTGCGCCTGCGTAAGATGAAATGCCTTTCCGTACCAGCAGGTGGCAGTAGCTGAACAGCCAATCAGAATGATCAGATGGCTCGACAGACCGACGAGCTCCTACGAGCTCCGACGCCAATTCAACATGTCGAATCAGCCAAAAAAGGCAGATGAGGACCAACTTCAGCCGACAGAGCGGAACACACTGAGAAAACTTAGTCAGCCAACAAACAAAAACTTGGTGTGTTCCTGCCTTAACGGTCATCTGCCAGATGCGGACGGGTGCAAAGGAAAAGGTAAGAATTATAAATGTATTTTTATTCGTCGTTTTGCCAGACAAACGTTTAATTTTACTAAAGATTTATATTGTTATGTGTTATGAAGTTTTTGATTGACCCTTTTGGTAATGTTATAATTCCCTGTTGGTTATTTTGCATGTAAGGTGGTCCTACTGTCTGAGGTAAATTTATGTTGTTCCCTTTCGAAAGGGAACTCTGCACTGCGTTTGAAAAGCATATGGGGGAACGTCATCACGTGAGCCGGTGTCTGAAAGCAATATCAAATTTCACCAATCCCATTGGCCGGCGACAGCCTATGACGTCATCTTTTCGTCTTCAGGGACTGTTTTGTCTGATTGCGATTCTTCGAATCTGGTAAGAATATTACTATGTCTAACAAATGTTTCAGGAAGTGTGTGGATCCGTGTCCCATGTTTTTGACACCCGATGACACACACAATCTGTGCGTTTTCTGTCTGGGAGAAGAGCATGCACGGACAGTGCTCGAGGGCGCTGTCTGTGTAAACTGTGAGCATCTGCCTATTAGGACGCTCCGCTCTCGTCTTGCCCTCTTTTCGAGGGAAGAGGGGCCGGCATCTGTGCCTGGTGGTTCTGGTCCCGCCTGTGCTGAGGCAGAGCGGCGGCTGAAATCATGGGGCTCTCAGGTGGAGCTTGCTGAGGAGTTTGAGAGAGGTGTAAATCTCTCGCAACCCCCAGTGGCTGACGAAGATGAGCTGCTGGATAATGATGATGTCCTCTCGTTGACATCATCAGATCCAGCAGCGAGTACTCTTCTGGTGTTAAGCCCAAGAGAGCAGGAGATGGCTGTTGAGGAGGAAGCAGATGAGCCTGATGAAACTTAAAAGCCTCCCTGCCCTGCGTATGCAGAGCTGCTCGAGGTTATGGAGCACGCTTCTGGCAGGATGCAGCTGCCTTGGGAGCGTGTTAAGAAAGGGGCTGCATGCGGACGGCTCGACGAGCGGTTCCTTTCTGGCCAAAACCCGACAGCCCCCGTGAGTCTTCCATTCCTTCCTGATCTACATGTTGAGATCGAGAAGGCATGGAAGAACCCATACTCGGCTCGTATTCACCGGCATCAGCGGGCTAACTTCGCTGATGTTGAGGGATTGAGCCAGCATGGGTATGTGCCTCCTTTTGACAAGATGTTTGCAAACTATCTCGTCACAGGGCGGGCTCCGTCACTGAAAGCTCCGGTCCTGCCTTCAAAGCCCCTTAAAATGACTTCTCGTTTGAATGGCAGGGCATACGCAGCAGCAGGTCAGGCTGGTGCAGCTTTACACACGATGGCAGTGTTAAAAGCTTACCAGGCTGATCTGCTGAAGGATCTGGATCAGAGGCAGGGTCTGTTCCCTGAGGCGGTAGAAGAGCTGCACCGCACCACAGATCTAGCTCTCCGGGCCACTAAACAGACTGCTGCCTCGGTTGGAAGATCGATGGCAGCAATGGTGGCCACGGAGAGACATCTGTGGTTGAACATGGCCGACATCGGGGAGAAAGAAAAGGGCTTTCTCCTCGATGCGCCAGTTTCGCCATCTGAACTTTTTGGTAGCTCCATCGAGGCAGTAGTGGGAAAGTTCAGAGAGGCGAATGCACACTCGGCAGCGTTTAAAACCTGCATACCGCTCAAATCTGATCCTGGGCCCAGACAGACAGGAGGTCCTGGTCCTGTTGCCTCTCGGGCACCTCCTCCTCCTCAGAGCAGGTCCCAGAGAAGGCGGGACTCCAGGAAGAAGAAGCAGGATTTGAGGGAGGTGATCAATCACAGACATCAGCAGCATTAGTGATTGATTTCCTCTCTATGAGGGTAGTTCCATCTACCCTCTCCTCTCTTCTTCCACCTCCTGAGTAATGGTTAATTTGACCCAGGCGCTTCTTACATTCAGGCTGAAGGCTGGGCCCATGATGAATATATTTCTGATGGTTTGCCTTCTGGCTTGATAGTGAAGGGGCTCTTTCAGGCTTGAAAGAACCATAGATTCCATCCTTCTATGATGGTAAGTCTTCGTTCTTCGAGCTGCAGGGATTAAGCTTGGTCTATTTTATATTAAAATGTGTCGACCTTAGTCTTCCTGTATAGTTTTTCTGGGTGGGTAAAAAGTAAGGGGAATTTAGGGCCCTGAAGTTCTCATTAGGTTGGTTATCTTTGTGTTGGTTGTATGGCCATCTTTACAGCCACCATATGGTAGAGTTTATCAGTTAGGTTGAGCCCAGTACTCCCCTCATTTGAAGGTTGTTCTGCATAGTACTTAGCTCCCTAAGTCTGGTCAGTGGTTGAAGGCCTTTCTGAGGCCTCCCTGTTTAAGCTCAGCCCCTAGGCTGGTTGTACTCCCCTTGTTTGGGGTCTCTTTAGAGTGCACAGCCTCCTCAGCGCAAATAATCAGGCGCTGAGTAGATCCTAGGATTGAGCAGAGTGTTACTCCCCTCATTGGTAAGGGTAAAAAGCGCTAAGCTGAGTCCTGCGCTCCAGGATGCCCGTCTCTACGTTCTGGTCTGAGTCGGTTACTGCCCCTTTGCAGTCCCTCTTACTGGATATCTTCTCTGAAGAATGTGATTTGAGACCGATGGTCGTTGGCCAAGACTAGGTTGTTTTTTAGACCAGGTCGGCCTCCCTGGTGGCATTCAGGGTTGATATTGTTCCCCTGACAAGTGACTGACTAGGGTTCCTTCGGGCTCCCTGGCCACATTCCCTTAGAGGTACCCTCTTTCTCTGAAAAGAAGTTTGGTCCCAGAAGCCTTTGAGCGGCCTTGGTAGGCCTTCTGTGGAAGGGCTCTTTGAGGCTTATAGTTTGGGCTGTTGGCCATAGGGAATGCTGTCACTGACAGCCTATGTATGACCCGTAGGAGGAGTGGTTCTGGCATTTCAGTTGAAATTGCTAGTTCTGACGTTTGTCTAGCCATCTTTGGCATGCACTTCCCTCAAACATGGCAGCGTGGGTATATCGTTCCCCATATGCATTTCAAACGCAGTGTAGAGTTCCCTTTCGAAAGGGAACGTCTCAGGTTACGTATGTAACCATGGTTCCCTGAGAACAGGGAACGAGACACTGCGTTTCCTGTCATGCATCGCGGCTGCCTGCTGAACAGTCCCTTCAGACGATAAGGTACTGACTGCTTCTCTAGGCGCTCCTTTTACACTTCCGGGTCGCGTCTATGATGACGTCATAGGCTGTCGCCGGCCAATAGGATTGGTGAGATTTGATATTGCTTTCAGACACCGGTTCATTAAATTTCATATTAAATTTCAGTCTGGTGTAATTTTCTAAACATATGTTCACCACTGGGGCTGAAGTGAGCATTGCAAAGTTATATTTTTATTTATAATAATCATTTATATTTGAATTGTGTTTCAGGGCAGTTCATGAAGACAGAGAATCATGACAGATGTTGTGACAGCCTAGACAGAAGTCACTTCCATTTCCACCTGCCAGACTCTATTAACACTGACCCAACTAAACCAAACTGTTTGTCGTTACTTAATTATCCTCTGTATTTCGAGTTGTTTCTTTTATTTTCAGGATTTTCAGACAAACACACACTGTCTGTGAGTTACTTCGCAATTACACATGGAAAATACATTGTAATAAACGTGTTTTAATTTAATGTATCCTGAGAGTGTTTATTTTGTCCAGAAACAGTATAAATGATGTCTAAATGAGACCTTATAAGACGTTGAAAATACCTCCACAATGACCACATTTAAACTAGTTTTTAACCTTGTACGGAGGTTCCATGAACGTCTATATCGGACGTTCAGAAGACATAACACAGGTGCATTGCATACAAAAACTAATTCTTTTGTATATTGAAGAGAAAACATAACGTGCCGTTTTATTGCAATAAAACAGTAACTTTCATTTGGTTTCTATATTAAATGATAACACATAAGTTCTGTTGCATTTCAATGCATACAAGAAGTAACATATAAACCTTGCATTGTTATACAAGAAATAACTTATTTCATTATGCAATGAAGAGACAACACATAATATTGCTGCTGTTCATTGCAATGCATGTAACAACTAACCCATTTCTTGTACACTGACGTACAATATGTGCATTGCATTACATACATACCTCTCGTAGAATGCGCTCTTACACCCAAAGGGCATTGAAGGCCCAAGGAGAAGTAAGCGAGTGCTATAGCGTCGACTATCCATCTGGAAAGCCTGAGCTTCGTGACCGGATGACCCTTTATGCGGCCACCAAAGCAGACAAAAAAAGCCTGATAAAAAAAGAGACGGAACAGTCAATGTAAGTCTTTAGGGCCCTGACAGGACAGAGTATGTTCAACCACGACCATCTGCGCCCTAAAGGGGGTAGATAAGACTTTCGGGACATATCCATGCCTTTGTTTCAGGACGACTTTGTAGTCATTAGGCCTGAATTCAAGACACGAGGGGCTCACAGAAGAGCGCCTGTAAATCTCCCACACACTTAACCGATGCTAAAGCTAGCAGTAGGGCAGTTTTCAGCGACAGGGGCCATAAGTCGGCAGTCGGGATTGGTTCAAAGGGAGGACTTTTAAGGCCTCTAAGAACCACAGAAAGGTCCCAGGTAGGAACCGTGAGGGGACGAGGGGGATTCAACCTCCTGTATCCCTTCAGGAAGCGAACAACAAGGTCCCATTGAGAAACCACACATGAAGGTCCCACAGCTCGGGTCTGGGGTGCCATATCGTCCCTCTCACTTGAGAGAGGAGGTCCCGTCTCAGAGGAATTGGCCATGGCTCCATGGGCGATAGCCGAGATGGCTCCTTAGAACCATGGTTGGGTCCTCCACAGAGGAGCCACCAGGAGGACTTTGTGCGCACCCTCTCTGATTCGTCTGATTACTTGGGAAATCAGCACGATCAGGGGAAAAGCATAAAGGAGGAGGCTGGGCCAGTCGTGGGCCAGCACGTGAAGAGTGAAGAGGGGCTTTGAAGAGAGCTTTGAAGAGAACCCTGGTATTTATGAAGGACACCACCGTCATGCTGTCTGACCTGACTAAGACGTGGTGTCCCATCAGGAGAGGAAGGAAGGCCTGGAGAGTTCGATATACCACCATCATTTCCAGACGGTTGATACAGATACTGTCGCACAGAGCTCCTCAACCCATCTTGGAGGCATCTGTGAAGACGACCTTATTCTTGTCTATCACCCCAATTGCCACGCCCTGCTCGAACTAGCAGGGATTTGTCCAAGGGGCCAAGGTTGCGATGCATGCTTGGTTCACCTTGAGCGAGCAACGACCATGTTGCCAGGCTTGGGGCGGGACCCGTGGTTTCAGCCAGAACTGCAGAGGGCGCAAATGAAGCAAGCCCAGCTGCAGAGCCGGAGATGCCGAACTCATTAGACCTAGCATCTTCTGAAACACTCTGAGTGGCGGAGAAGCCCCGGGCGTAAAGGTTTTCGCGTGCTGCTGAATGGCCAGAGATCGCTCTGGAGTGACCACGGTCCTCATGTGGGTCGAGTCTAAAATTATCCCCAGGAACGAGACACGTTGGCTGGGAGATAACAAGCTCTTTGGAAAATTGACCCTGAGCCCCAAGCACTCCAAGTGGTTGAGAAGTGAATCTGTGAGATATTAGCTCCGCCTCCGACTGGGTCAGCACGAGCCAGTCATTGAGATAGCTCAGAATGCGCACACCCATCTGTCTCAGAGGAGAGAGAGCCGCATCCATGCACTTCGTAAAAGTGCGGGGAGCCAGAGATAGCCCTAACTATCTGAGATAGCCCCTTGGACCACGTATTGATATGCCACCCCTGTGATGGGGGGCTATCTGGATGTGAAAATAAGCGTCTTTCAGATCCAGGGTAAAGAACCTGGCGTACTTGCTGGAAGATCTGCTTCAAAGAGATCATTCTGAATGAGCACTTTTTCAGGGCCCTGTTCAGATGTCTGAGATCGAGGATGGGTCTGAGACCACCATCCTTTTTTGGAACGAGGAAGAACCTGCTGTAGAAGCCTGACTCGCTCAGTGCTGGGGGAACCACTTCTATGGCTCCTTTTGCCAGCATGGTGTTCACCTCGGAACGCAGGACGTGCACGTCCTTGCTTTCCACAGAGGTCTGGGCCACGCCAATGAATAACGGGGCCTGCTGAGAGAATTGGAGTACATAACCTTGTTTTATTATGTTCAGCACCCAAGTTGACAGTCCGGGGATGGCCTGCCAGGCCTCGGCCTGCGTGGCAAGGGGATGGATAGGTTCTAGCACTAAGTCGCTGTGAGGGACTGTGGTGCACACATGGGGTGGAAGAGGAATTTTGCTCTCTTCTTTTTTTTTTTTGTGTTTTATCTTGTCCGCTACCACAGCAGATATACACTTGGGCGCTAGAACGGGCCCTTTGCGTGCAATAAACACATTTTCCCAGCACCTGGAATTGAATGGGGCGACTGGGGACACATATGAGGCTGTTTGGGTCAGTGAATGCGGCTTGCAGGGGGGCAAGCGAAGCGCTCAGAAGTTCGGCATTTAATAACAAACACCAGAGAAATATGCTCTTTCAGAGTTAATATATATATATTCCAAGAGTCTCACCAGAGTCAGGGGAGAGCTTCATGTCATATACAGCTGAACGCGGCTCGCGGGGGTGTGGCCGGCAAACGACAAGCTCAGAGACTGGGTATATTGCAACAAATGCTGGAGAAATATGCTCTTTTAGAGTGAATATATATTCCAAGAGTCTCACCTGAGTCAGGGGAGAGCGTCATGTCATATTCAGCTGAGCGCTGTCAGCTTTGAGCTCGCTCTCGCACCTTTCTCAATGAATGCGGCTTGCGGGGGTGTGGCCGCCAAGCGACACGCTCAGAGATTCTGCATTTTGCATGGGAAAATGCGCTCTTTTAGGGAGAATATATACCATGAGTCTCGCCTGAGTCAGGGAAGAACGTCATGTCATATTCAACTGAGCATAGTAGTGAAAACACTGTCAGCGTGCAGAGAGGCTCTGCACATGCCACAGCCGTGGCATGACATTTGCAACGTCACAGAAATTTGCTCTTTAGAAAGCTCTTATATTTATAATGCAACTGCATTGCAAAAGGATACACCGAAGTGCACTCGCTCGATGCTGCAGGCGGCTCGGGGACGAAGCACTGACCAGGCTGCTTGGGAGCGGCGTGGGAACAGGGCTGCTTGAGAGCGGCAAGCTGATCTGGCTGCTGTGAATATGCCAGAGTGGTGAGAGAGCTGCAGGCTGCTCGTAAGCGGCAGCTGCTAGAGAGCGGCGAGCAGAATAGAGAGCGGCGAGCAGGGAGAGGCGAGCTGCCAAACTGCTGCAGAGCGGCGAGCTGATCAGCGCTTGCAGGTGTCAGCTTCAAGTCTCGTAGATCAAGCGAAGAGATGATATCTGCGTCGCTGAAGGAGAATAAATGGATTTGCCATGGTGAGACGGCCGCTTATACAGCCCGATACCCGCCCCTTTTGGCAGACTCGAGCGGGCTCACTCACCATTGGCTCGCGTGACTCCGCACTGTCATTAGTTCGTTCAGTTACTTTAACTCCACAAACCAATGGCCATGCAGTTAACACTGCGTGATTGTATAAAGGCTTCAGAATCAGAGAAAAAAGGAGTTTTCCCCATATGCATCTTGTCTTATGAATAATAAGACGAACAACGCAGTACTTGTGTAGTATCGCAAGGGAACTAGAATTGGCTCCGTAGATGCAGCTGTCAGCTATGAGGTGATATGTGCTTGCAATACTCGGCAATTGGTGAGCTTGAAAGTCATAGTTTTATAGTCCTTGTGATTGACTACAGATGTGGAAGTGATTAGAGCAATGGAACATAGGAAATGTAGTCCGGAGTAACATGTAACTGTGTGTGCCATGAAAAAGTCTTAATGGTGAACAGGTGACCTCTGGTGGTGAGTGAACGGAAACAGCAGGCGCAGGACACGTGACAGTAGTCCATATTTGACCTAATGAACATATTTCTGGCCATATCATATTTCTATACATACTCATTGACTGCTTCTGATTTTATTTCAGCCATACAGAAGTCCATTTTAGACCTAATTAAATTTGTTCTGTCCCAAGAGTCTTTGATCATGAACTTTAATACATGCCACACTTTACTGTTACTTCAGCCATAGAGTATTGTATATTTATCCTAATGGACATATTTCTGGCAAAATAGGCCTTTGAACATGAACTTTCTATACAAACTCATTGACTCACTCTGATGTTACTTCATGTGCCCATGTTTGACCTACTGAACATATTTCTAGTCCTCGATCATGAACTTTTTATACACTGACTCATTGACTCCTTCTGATGATGCATCAACTATATAGAGTATGCACCTAATGAACGTATTTCTGGCCCCAGAGTACTCAATCTTGAACTTTCAATACATACTTATTGAATAACTCTGATGTTACTTCAGCCAAATATGAACCAATTTTGACCTGCTGAACAAATTTATGGCAAAACTTTTTATATGAACTCATTGACTCCTTCTGATGATACATCATCCATAGAGTATTGCATATTTGACCTAATGGACATATTTCTGGCAAATTAGTCCTAGATCAACTTTTTTATTCATTCTCATTGACTCCTGATTATACATAAGCCATAGAATATTGCATATATGACCTAATGGACATATGTCTGGCCAAAGAGCACTCAATCTAGAACTTTTTATACATTATTATTGACTCCTTCTGATGTTACTTTACCCATACAGAAGTCCATGTTTGACCTACTGAACATATTTCTGGCCAAAGAGTATTCGATCATGAACTTTTTATATATACTCATTGATGCATTCTGATATTAAATTAGCTATACAGAAGTCCATATTTGATCTACTGAACATAATTCTGACCCAAGAGTACTCGATCATTAACACCCCGGGTTACTTCACTGTAACCCTGTTCCCTGAAAAGGCGGGAATGAGAAGCTGCGCTGAGCGCTATGGGAACATCTTTAGTCGTGACCAGCTGTGAATATGTGTAAAACAACGTCAATTAAATTGACCTATATTTATAGCCTGCGTGACGTCATTGGAATGCGTCGTAAGCGAGGCGAGGCTATAATTAGATGTCTGTAGAAGTGTGACCATGCACCTCATAGGCAAGGGCAATAGCATCTCTCACCCAATGCGACATAGTCTTTTTCGTGGCGGCCGCACCTCTGTTACGACCGCCATGACAAACAAACAGTTGCTCTGACTTACGCCACTGGCTAGTGCGGTGGACGTAGGTCTGAAGAGCACGGACTGGACACAGTCTGTGAAGTCTCTCCTGATCCGGCGTTGTGAACGGCGGAGGACAGAAGGCTTCGAGAGTGACTGGATGCAAGTTCGAGAAAGGTACCTTCGGCAGATAGTCAGGATGAGGATGCAAAATAGCTTTCATCATTCCTGGGGCAAAGTCTAAGCAGAATGGCACAATGGACAGAGCCTGCAAATCCCCAGTTCTTTTTAGAGAAGTTATAGCCATTAAGAAAACCATTTTCAGAGTTAACAGCTTGTCAGAAACTGACTCTGACGGTTCAAAGGGGGTCTCAACCAGGCCCTCTAGGACTATTGCTAGGTTCCATGAAGGGATCCTGGTTCTAGAAGGAGGCTTAAGCCGCCTAGCTCCTCAAACAAAACAAGAGAGCAGGACATGCTTGCCCAAAGGCACCCCATCAATCAGAGCATGGCAACTCGAAAGAGTGGCCACATAAACCCTAAGAGTGGTGGGGCATGTGCCTGTTGATAATTTTTCCTGCAGAAAATCCAGAACTGTAGCAATTTGGCAGTTTACTGGATCTGCACTGTGTGCAGTACACCATCTTTCAAAGACACCCCATTTGTTGGCATTACTTGATCTAGTGGAGGGAGCTCTAGCATTCAAAATGGTCTCAATAACGTCAGGTGAAAGCCCTATGTCCCTCAGTTGGTTCCCCTCAGAGGCCAAACATGAAGGTTCCACATCTCCAGCCGGGGATGAAATATTGTCCCCTGCACCTGAGACCTTCGGTCTCAGGTGCAGGGGACACGGCTCTGGGTCTCGGCTCAAGGTCTCTCCTCGACGGCTCGCCTTGGGTGATACTGGAGAGGAGAGACCTTCGGTCTCAGGTGCAGCGTTCCCCACGGCTCTGGACCCTCGCTGCCGTGGGGCTCGCAGATGGATCTGTCAGCGTGGCTTGAGACGGGCATGAGTGCTCTTTCTCAGCCTTCACCTGGCAGATCCCTCGCCCCCTCTCTGGTGTCGGAAGCCCGCCCCGCGGCTTCTTCCGCCCAGGGAGAGGGCTCGTGGCATCAGCACTCTAGTTCTGAGGAATTGGATGTGCTGAGCGTCGATATGGGGGAAGATGACTCGCCATCACTTTCCCCTGAGTATGAGGAGCTGGTGGATGTGCTTTCTCGCGCTGTGTCTAAGTTAAGCATTGAATGGCCAGCCGAGAATCAGGGCGCTTGTCCGAAAAGCAAACTGGACGAGTGCTTTTTGTCATCAAATAAAGCACTTCCACCACGGGGTCTTCCATTCTTCCATGATCTTCGCGATGAGCTAGCGAGATCATGGACGAAACCATATTCATCACGCTTGTTCAGCCCTCACGTCAAGCACTATTCTAATATAAGAGGGCTGAAAGAATATGGTTATGGGGTGATGCCCCGGGTTGAACAGACGCTTGCGAGCTATCTGTCCCCGAGTTCAGCATCGTCCCTAAAGACCCCCACGCTTCCCACAAAACCACTTAAAGTTACATCAGGGTTACTGGGAAACGCGTATACGGCAGCAGGTCAGGCTAGTGCATGCTTGCACACTATGGCTATTCTGCAAGCATACCAAGCAGATCTGCTGAAGGATTTGGATGGCGGGGAGGGGATTGGCCCGGACGCAGCCACAGATCTGTCTCTAAGAGCCACCAAGGAGACCGCCAGAGCTGTTGGGCGGTCTATGGCAGCCTTGGTGGCGACAGAGAGGCACCTGTGGCTCAATTTGTCTGAGCTAAAGGATAAAGACAGGGCCTTTCTCCTCGACGCCCCGCTCCAGTCACATCAGTCATCGACAGGTTCCAGGAGGCTAAGAAGCAAGCCGAGGCGTTCAAAAAGTACCTACCACCCCACCATCCATCCTCTGGGGCTGCTGGGCGCAGCGGTTCCCACCGAATTAGTGACGCAGTGTTCAGAACAACACGACACTGTGTCACATCCTCTGAGGAGGATAAATTTACATCAAAAATGTGCTGTGAACAAAACACCAGAGGCCAGCCTCGAGAGGCTGGTTCCCTTAGTAGATTTTCTAGTAGAATGGAAATCTCTTCAAAATATCTCATGTTGGGTCCTGCAAATTATAGAGAAAGGTTGCAAAATCCAGTTTTGGTGCCGTCCACCTCTATTCACAGGAGTGCTGCAAACGTCAATGCTTCCACAGCAGGCTCTGGTGTTGGAGCAAGAAATAAAAACCTTATTAGCAAAAGAGGCTATAGAGAGGGTTCTGGTTGCCAACAGGGAGTCGGGGTTCTACAGCCGGTATTTCTTGGTTCCAAAAAAGGATGGGGGGGTTGCGCCCTATTTTAGATCTACGTCATCTGAATCAAGCAGTACAAAAGCTAAAATTCAAGATGCTGATGATAAGTCAAATCGTGACTCAAATCAAATCCGAGGATTGGTTTGTCACAATAGATCTCAAGGACGCATACTTCCATATCTCCATCCTTCCACAACACAGGAAGTTCCTGAGGTTCGCTTTCGGGGGCGAAGCATACCAATTTCGGGTTCTTCCATTCGGCCTAGCTCTCTCACCCCGCACATTCACGAAATGCGTAGATGCAGCACTGGCCCCGCTCAGGCTGCAGGGCATATGCATCCTGAATTATATCGACGACTGGTTGATTTTAGCACAGTCAGAGGAGATGGCGGTTCGGCATCGAGATGTCGTTCTCGCACATACTCAGAAATTGGGGTTGAGACTGAATACCAAGAAAAGCGTGCTTACTCCATGACAGAGGACCACTTTTCTTGGTGTGGTTTGGGATTCAGTGACAATGCGAGCATGTCTCTCTCCAGTTCGCATCACTGCTATTCTATCAGCTGTAAAAGAATGGAAGCTAGGCCAGTCACGCACTGCAAAAAACAGTTTCAGAGACTGTTGGGTCTGATGGCAGCAGCGTCCAACGTGATACCTTTTGGCCTGCTGTACATGAGACCCTTACAGTGGTGGCTCAGGACCAAAGGGTTCTCCCCGAGGGGTAACCCACTTCGTATGATCAAGATCACGCGGCGCTGTCTCCACGCCTTGATCATATGGAAGAAAAATTGGTTCCTGTCCCAGGGCCCTGTGTTAGGAGCTCGATGTCGCCGTGTCACTCTGACGACGGACGCTTCTCTCACAGGCTGGGGAGCGGTATTGGAAGGCCGCTCAGCTCAGGGTCTGTGGAAGAGTCATCAGCTCTCGTGGCACATAAATTGCCTGGAGATGATGGCGGTCTTCAATGCGTTGAAGTTCTTCCTTCCAGACCTGAGGGGCCATCATGTTCTAGTCAGGACAGTCAACACATCGGTTGTCTCGTATATAAATCGACAGGGGGGTCTGCAGTCACGCCCATTATACAAACTGGCGCAACAGATCCTCCTGTGGTCTCTGGGGAAGATGCTCTCCTTGAGAGCTATCTACATTCCAGGGACTCAGAATATTGGAGCAGACATCCTGTCGAGGCAGGGGCTGAGGCCAGGGGAATGGAGACTTCACCCAGAGGTGGTGAAGCTCATATGGGTGATTAATGGCCAAGTGGAAGTGGATCTGTTTGCGTCTCAGGATACGACGCACTGTCCACTTTGGTTCTCCTTCACACATCCAGCTCCTCTAGGACTGGATGCCATGGTACAGATGTGGCCGAGGCTGCGTCTGTATGCATTTCCCCCAGTTGTTCTGCTCCCGGGAGTTCTGGAGAAAATTCGCCAGGAAGGGATAAGTCTACTGCTAGTAGCACCTCACTGGCCGAGCCGCATATGGTTTTCGGACCTGATAGCTCTTCTCGATGGCTCACCTTGGAAGATTCCGATCAGGAGGGACCTCCTGTCTCAGGCGGGGGGCACGATTCTTCATCCCCATCCAGAAATATGGAATCTGTGGGTTTGGCCTCTGAGGGGCTGGTCTGAGGGCTACAACTGAGGTTGTAGAGACCATTCTTCAATCCAGAGCTCCTTCCACGAGGAAACTATACGCCTTGAAGTGGAAACTTTTCACTTCCTGGTGTCAAGAACAGCAGTTGGATCCAGTCTACTAGGTCTACTAGATCTAAAAAAGGATGGGGGGTTGCGCCGGCAGTTGGATCCAGTCTACTAGGTCTACAGTCTACTAGGCTCAGTACTTGAGTTCCTACAGTGCCACTTCTCATCTGGGTTAACCCCATCTACACTTAAAGTATATGTTTCAACTATATCTGCTTACCATGCCCATGTGGATGGTACTACTGTTGGGAAGAACCCATTAGTTATTGTTTCCTCCGTGGCACCCAGAGGCTGAGGCCTGCGATGCGCACGAGGGTCCCTGCTTGGGATTTGGCTATTGTGTTAGAAGGCCTATCTACAGCTCCATTTGAGCCACTTGAGTCAGTCTCAGATAAGTTCCTGACACTTAAGACTGTCTTCCTTCTCGCCATATCATCCCTTAAGAGAGTAGGAGACCTTCAGGCCCTTTCAGTGTCCCCTACCTGTCTTGAGTTTGCTCCGGGGATGGTCAAAGCCTTCCTTTACCCCAAACCTGGGTATATCCCGAAGGTTTTGACTAACGTTCCAAGGCCTATTGTGTTGCAAGCCTTTTGTCCTCCTCCATTTGTTACCCCAGACCAGGAGAAACTGAATCTGCTGTGTCCAGTGCGAGCACTGGACACATATGTCCACAGAGCTGCCCTGTGGAGGAAAGCAGACCAGTTATTTGTGTGCTTTGGACCACATAACAGGGGTCGTCCTGCATCTAAGCACACTGTAAGCAAGTGGATAGTCAAGGCTATTTCATCGGTTTTGCTGTCTTAAGTGTGCCACAGTTTCACACAGACAGGTATTTGTGATTATGGCGTTTTGGTATATCGTTCCCAAAGCGATTTTATCGGACGCAGCGCGAGTTCCCTCGAAAGGGAACGTCTCAGGTTACGTATGTAACCATAGTTCCCTGAGAAAGGGAACGAGACGCTGCATCGCGTTGCCATACTCCCTGCATCCCTGTGATCGATTTGCTTCGGCAGTTTGAGCTGAAGCCGGTCTCGCCGGATGTGTATTTATCCTTTCCTGGTCATGACGTCACCCGCCCGTGACGTTCACTCTCGCCATTGGACTAGTTGACACACGTGCATCAGACGCTATCACGCTGAGGGCGTTCCCAAAGCGATCCTATCGGACACAGCGTCTCGTTCCCTTTCTCAGGGAACTATGGTTACATACGTAACCTGAGACGGTATATAAAGTTCATGATCAAAGACTCTTGGGACAGAATAAAATGTAATCAGATTTAATTTAATTTGGACTTCTGTATGGCTGAAATAAAATCAGAAGGAGTCAATGAGTCTGTATAGAAAGTTCAAGATCGAGTACTCTTGGGCCAGAAATATGTTCATTAGGTCAAATATGAACTACTGTCTGTCTGATGTAACATCAGAAGGAGTCAATGAGTCAGTATAGAAAGTTCATGATCGAGGATTAATTTGTCTGAAATATGTTCAGTAGGTCTAATATGGACTTCTGTATGGGTGAAGTAACATCAGAAGAAGTCAATAGTAATGTATAAAAAGTTCAAGATTGAATAAGCTTTGGTCAGAAATATGTCTATTAGGTCAAATATGCAATACTCTAAAGCTGACGTATCATCAGATGGAGTCAATGAGTTTGTATAAAAAAATCATGATTGAGGACTAATTTGCCAGAAATATGATTAATAGATCAAACATGTGCTCATGTATGTCCGAAGTTACATCAGACTGAGGTAATGAGTATGTATAGAAAGTTCATGATCGAGTACTCTTGGGTCAGAAATATGTTCAGTAGGTCTAATGTTGACTTCTGTATTGGTGAAGTAAAATCAGAAGGACTCAATATAGTAATGTATAAAAAGTTCAAGATCGAATAAGCTTTGGTCAGAAATATGTCCATTAGGTCAAATATACATTATTCTATGGCTGATGTATAATCAGGAGTCAATGAGTATGTATAAAAAGTTCACGATCTAGGACTAATTTGCTAGAAATATGTTCATCAGGTGAAATATGCGATACTCTATGGCTGATGTATCATCAGAAGGAGTCAATGATTTTATATAAAAAGTTCATCATTGAGGACAAATTTGCCAGAAATTTGTTCATTGGGTCAAACATGGGTTCATATATGGCTGAAGTCACATTAGAGTGAATCAATGAGTATATATTGAAAGTTCAAGATCGAGTACTCTTGGGCCCAAAATATGTTTATAATTTGCCAGAAATATGTTCAGTAGGTCAAACATGGGCTCGTGTATGTCTGAAGTAACATCAGAGTGAGTCAATGAGTATGTATAGAAAGTTCATGATCGAGTACTCTTGGTTCAGAATTATGTTCAGTATGTCAAATATAGACTTCTGTATAGTTAATTTAATATCAGAATGCATCAATGAGTATATATAAAACGTCTCAGGTTATGACTATAACCATAGTTCCCTGAGAAGGGAACGAGACACTGCATCCAATAGGATCGCTTTGGGAACACCGTCAGCGTGATTGCCTCGGCCACTATGTCAACTTAGCCAATGGCGAAAGTGAACGTCATGGGCAGGTGACATCACGACCAGGAAAGGATAAATACACATCCGGCCAGACCGGCTTCAGCTAAACTGCCGAAGCAAATTGATCACAGGGATGCAGGGAGTATGGCAAAGGGACGCAGTGTCTCGTTCCTTTCTCAGGGAACTCCACACTGCGTCCAATAGGATTGCTTTGGGAACGATATACCAAAACGGCATAATACCAAAATGCCTGTCGTGTAAAACTGTCGGTGCGTTCCAAACGGGATATATCGCCCTCCGAAGGGCACTTCGGAGTGAAAATAATCAAACCGAAGTGGCCCTTCTGAATGGACACTTCGGGCCCCCGTGATCCTTTGCACAGGGAAGTTGTTTGACGTCACAGAATGGGTACAGGAGGCTCGGAGTTCGATTTTACCTATAAATGTATGTGTAGTATTTTTCTATACTACTGTAATATTTATACAAGTTAGATTTGGCACATTATTATGGTCAAAACGACATTGTACTTCAACAAAAATACTTTACAGCTCCCTTTATCAGTCCATTTAAATGTTTAAAATACATAGACACAATATACAATATGGTGATAAACCAAAAATAAATAAATAAATAAATAAATAAACTAACGTTAAACAAAGGGCGCAGCTTGCACAATCTACTCCTCCTTGATTGTCTTGTTAAGATGACGCAGAAGTGCGTTCCAAAAAAAGAGTTTTTTTGACCCCTACACCCTTCATCCCTTCGAAGATCTCACTCCAGAGGGTAAACCCTTTTAAGTGATTAGGGCATAGGGATGAGCCCTTCCGAATGGAATGCAGGGTGTGACACATTCATGACAGAAGCACTGAGGAACCTGGAGCTGCGTCCAGGTCAAGATCGTAGTATCTCATGAAAGTGAGTGGCGAGGACCAACCAGCCGTGTCGCAGACTTCTTTGAGGGAAACCCCTGAAATCAAGGCCTTGGAGGCCGCCATACTCCTTGTAGAGTGAGCTCTGACAGCTAAAGGGCATTGCTGGCCAGAAAACTCATAAGCCAGTGAAATAGCCTCGACTATCCACTTGCTCATTGTCTGTTTGGACGCAGGGCGACCCCTGTTATGCGGCCCAAAACAGACAAACAGTTGATCCGCTTTTCTCCACAGGGCAGCTCTGTGGACATAAGCTTCCAGTGCGAGCACTGGACATACAAGGTTCAACTTTTCCTGGTCCGAGTTCTCAAACAGAGGAGGACAGAGAGCCTGCAGCACTATAGGCCGTGGAACATTGGTTTCGGGATGTACCCTATTCTAGGGTAAAGGAAAGCTTTGACCATCCCTGGTGCAAATTCCAAGCACGTGGGAGATATAGATAGGGCCTGAAGGTCTCCTACTCTCTTAATGGAAGACATGGCAAGAAGGAAGACAGTTTTTAGAGTCAGAAACTTTTCTGAGACAGTATCCAGTGGCTCGAACATAGCCGATGATAAACCTTCCAACACGATATCCAAATCCCAAGCAGGAACTCTAGTGCGCACTGTAGGCCTCATCCTCAGGGTGCCACACAGGAAACGGATTACTAATGAGTTCTTCCCCACAGTGGTACCATCCACATGGGCATGGTAAGCCGAAATAGTAGACACGTACACTTTTAGTGTAGAAGGGGTCAACCCAGAAGAGAAACGATCTTGTAGAAAATCTAGCACTGAACCAATAGGGCAGTTAACTGGATCTAGCTGTCATTCTTGACACCAAGAAGTGAACACTTTCCACTTCAGGGCATATAGTTTCCTCGTGGAAGGAGCTCTGTAGCTAAGGATGGTCTCTACAACCCCAGTTGAGAGACCAGATTCTATGATCTTGGCCCCCTCAGAGGCCAAACCCACAGGTTCCACATTTCTGGGCAGGGGTGAAATATTAAGCCCTCTGCCTGAGATAGAAGATCCCTCCTGATCGGAATCTTCCAAGGTGAGCCATCGAGCAGAGCTACAAGGTCCGAGAACCAAATCCGGCTCGGCCAGTAAGGTGCTACCAGCAGTAGACTTATCCCTTCTCAGCTAATTTTCTCCAGAACTCCCTGGAGCAGAACAACTGGGGGAAACGCGTACAGACGCAGCCTCGGCCACATCTGTACCATGGCATTCAGTCCCAGAGGAACTGGATGCGTTAGGGAGAACCAAAGTGGACAGTGCGTCGTATCCTGAGACGCAAACAGATCCACCTCTGCTTGGTCATAAATCTCCCAAATGAGCTTCACCACCTCGGGGTGAAGTCTCCATTCCCCTGGCCTCAGCCTCTGTCTCGACAGGATGTCTGCTCCTATATTCTATATGTGCCACGAAAGATGATGGTTCCTCCACAGACCCTGAGCTGAGCGGCCTTCCATTACCGCTCCCCAGCCTGAGAGAGAGGCATCTGTCGTGAGAGTAACTCTACGACACTGAGCTCCTAACACAGGGCCCTGGGACAGGAACCAGTTTTTCTTCCATATAACCAAGGCGCAGCCGCGTGATCTTGATCATACGAAAGGGGTTCCCCCTCAGGGAAAACCCTTTGGTCCTGAGCCACCACTGTAAGGGTCTCGTGTACAGCAGGCCAAAAGGTATCACGTTGGACGCTGCTGCCATCAGCCCCAACAGTTTTTGAAACTGTTTCACAGTGAGTGAATGGCCTAGCTTTACTCTTTTCACGACTGATAGAATAGCAGCGATGGGAGAGGGTGAAAGACATGCCTGCATCGTCACTGAATCCCAAACCACGCCCAGAAAAGTGGTCCTCTGTACTGGAGAAAGTACACTCTTTTTGGCGTTCAGTCTCAACCCCAACTTTTGGATATGAGCGAGGACGACATCTCGATGCCGAACTGCCATTTCCTCCGACTGTGCTAATATCAGCCAGTCATCTATATAGTTCAGAATGCGTATGCCCTGCAGCCTGAACGGGGCCAGCGCTGCATCTACGCATTTCGTGAACGTGCGGGGTGAAAGAGCTAGGCCGAACGGAAGAATACAATATTGGTATGCTTTGCCCCCGAAAGCGAACCTCAGGAACTTCCTGTGTTGTGAAAGGATGGAGACATGGAAGTGTGCGTCCTTTAGATCCATTGTGACAAACCAGTCCTCTGATCTGATTTGAGTCACAATCTGACTTAGCGTCAACATCTTGAATTTTAGTTTCTTGACTGTGCGATTCAGATGGTGAAGATCTAATATGGGACGCAACCCTCCATCCTTTTTTGGAACTACGAAGTATCGGCTGTAAAAACCTGACTCTGTCTTTTACAGGGACCTGTTCTATAGCCTCCTTCGCTAGTAAGGTCTTTACTTCTTGTTCCATTATCAGAGCTTGCTCGGGATGCACTAATGTTTGTAGCACTCCATTGAATCGGGGTGGGCGGAACCCAAACTGAATTCTGTACCCTTTCTCTATCGTTTGCAGGACCCATAGCTATATATTTGGTAGAAGTTTCCACTCTGCCAGAAAATCTACTAAGGGAACCAGCCTTTCGAGACTGGTCTCTGATGTATTTAACACAGCCATCTCGGTGACCTGAAGCATAATGGCAGGAACTAACCGATTTGACCGATTTTGACCTCCTCAGAGGCCTCCTCTCTGTCGCCACCAAGGCTGCCATGGACCCCCCCAATAGCTCTAGTGGTCTCCTTGGTGGCTGCGTCAGGGCCAATCCCTTCACCGCCATCCAAATCCCTCAGTAGGTCGGCTTGATATGCTTGCAATATGCTCATGGTATGTAAGCAAGCACCAGCCTGACTTGCCGCCGTATACGTTATCCCAACTAGCACTGATGTAGTCTTTAATGGCTTAGTGGGAAGCATGGGGGCCTTCATGGACGATGCTGTCGCAGGGGACAGATAGCTCGCAAGCGTCTGATCCACCCTCGGCACCGCCCCATAACCATACTCTTTCAGCCCTCTTATCTCACTGTATGTTTTTACCTGAGGGCTGAATACACGTGAAGAATATGGTTTCTTCCACGATCTACACAGCTCACTGTGCAAATCGGGAAAGAAAGGCCCCATGGTGAAGGTGATATATTTGTTGTGAGAAAGCGCTTGTCTAATTTGCTTTTGGGACGAGCGCCTTGTTTCTTGACCGGCCATTCAATATTCAGTTTGGCAATAGCACGAGTTATCACCTCCACCAGCTCCTCATATGCTGGGGAAAGAGATGACGAATCATCTTACCCCATTCCGATGCTCAACACATCCACCTCCTCAGAACTGGAGTGTTGAAGCGACGGGCTCTCTCCCTGGGCGGAAGAAGCCGCAGCACGGGCTTCCGACACCAGAGATTGAGCGACTGATCTCCCGGGTGAGGGCAGAGAAAGAGCGCTCACGCCCGTCTCCAACCCCTCCGAGAGATCCATCTGCGATCCCCATGATTTCTTTCTCCTCTGTGCCTCGGCAGCAGCAGGTCCAGAACCAGAGGGAACGCTAGCCTGATCACTCTTCTCAAAGAGTGACAGGTGGGAGCGGAGCGTGCGAAGCGGCAGCCTCTCGCAATGCTCACAATCAGCCCCCTCGAAGGCTGATAGAGCATGCTCCACTCCCAAACACATCACACACAAATCATGTGTATCTCCACCCGTAAGGAAGCGGGGACACGGAGGAGTACACTGTTTAAATGTGGATGTGTTCGCCATGACTGTGAAATGCTTCTGTATAATGAACTGACAGACAACAATAAATAAGACACACAGTTGACACAAAGCGCTTTGCTGAGGCAGTAAAGCTGAAGCCGGTCTAGCCGGATGTGTATTTATCCTTTCCTGGTCGTGACGTCACCCGCCCGTGACGTTCACTTTTGCCATTGGCTAAGTTGACATACGTGCATCAGACGCAATCACGCGGACGGCGTTCCCAAAGTGATCCTATTGGACGCAGTGTGGAGTTCCCTTGAAAGGGAAAGTTAGAATACTCTTTGGCCAGAAATATGTTCAGTAGGTCAAACATTGACTTATATTAGGTCATATATGCAATATTCTATGGCTGTTGTATAATCAGGAGTCAAGTAACATTGTGAAGTGAAGTAACATCAGTGTGAGGCATGTATATAAAGTTCATGATCGAAGACTCTATTGGGACAGAATAAAATGTAATTAGGTTTAATTGAATTTGGACTTCTGTATGGCTGAAATAAAATTATAGAAGTAAATTAATGCTAAATGTTTTTGAAATAAAAAGCTTGTTGAATTGCACTAATTGAAAAAAAAAACGCATTACATTAAATGTCCTTGCATTTTGATGCATTGTATTTTTAAGGAAAAATTAAATTAACAAAGTAGAACGAATTGTGTGATGAATGTGTAAAAAAAAAAAAAAAAAAGAGAGAGAAAAAGTATATATGTACATCAGTGTATATGCTTTGAGTGGGGTGTGTTTGAATTTGGTGTGCATGTGCGTGTACAAGAGTTTGTGTGAGCTCACGTGTTTGTGTGTGTGAGAGAGAGTATAGGGCGCAGAGAGAGTAGTTCGACCTGACACCTAGATAAACACTTTACGGTTGGTTTTATGACTGTAAATCATTCTCGTTGTAGTGGCTTTTCTATAAGCCCAGGAACAGGTGATAAGATGTTCTTAACTCGTATGTTGGAAATAAAACCATTGTCCACGCAGAGATCCGTTTCTTTCTTTGTATTAATTTAATAAAAGAAACTGCAGCTTACAATAAAGCACATATGTTCATGGCTATGTCTGTGTGATAAGGTAAGAACCGTATATTCCCGCCACCTGTTTCCTCCTACCATGCAATCACGAGAAGTTTAAATATCGTATAACTCCTCCCAGTCCACACCGCCATCTAGTGGTTAAAAATTACGTTTGGCTCCTACACTTGTCAAATGCTATTGAGCTTTAAATTATGGCATTTTTTGTATGATCCCATACAGCAGTGAAATACATAGCAATACTTACATATTACTTGACAGTTTATTTGGAAACACTTTACAACAAGGTTCATAATGTATTAACTATTGTGAACTATCCATGAGCAATACATTTGTTACTGTATTTGTTAATCTTTGTTAACGTTAATAAAAATACAGAAGTTCATTGTTCATGTTATTTCACAGTGCAATAATTAATGTTAACAAATACAACTCCTGATTTTAATAATGTACTGGTAAATGTTGAAATTAACATTAACAAAGATTAATAAATGCTATAGAAGTGCAGTTCATTATTAGTTACTATTAACTAATAGTTAACTAATGTTAACTAATGAACCTTATTGTTTATTTTAATAAACATCAAAAGTCTAAAAGGTGTGCATCATACCTGAGACCTAGATGAACACTTTACAGTTGGTTTTGTGACTGTAAGTCATTCTCTTTAAACGATATTGAAGGGAGAAACGTGAATACCAATGTCGTAACTTTAGAGACGGTCCCTAAATTTGCGAATATCAACGTCAAACCAACTTTATGCCAGTATCTGCTTGCCTGGACTCTATATAGTATAACCTACATCACCAATAAGGTGCAAGTTTGGTCTTTTATATCACTGTACTAGTCCATTAAGCTGTGTTAAGCGTTTTATATGTCCTGATGGCAGGGGAATCCTATGACGTTTGAGGGAATCCCTAGTATTACAACACAGCGCTGTGATATACAGTTAAGGAAACTAAACAACAGAGAGAAATATATGTCTACCTCAGATTTAACGTTTGATCTGTACATCAGCATCGGGGGAAAACGTTATAATCTCGTTCACTGGAGAGAAAGCTGCTTACATGTAGTCTACACAGGGAAAGTAACCGTAAAGACACTGAATTAAACATAAATGCAGCTTTTGTGTCTTTATCAGCTTTTCTGCATTTATACTGGCCCTGATAATCATCACACATTCCTTACCGCTTGCTCTATTTCTGCAAAACCGTTTTAATGATTGAATGACCTGTTTCTAACTGTTGCTTTGGTCTTCGTCAACGCGTTAGTGGCACTTGCTGATGAAGGAACGGACCGAAAATTGCTAGTCGAATTTTATAGGTTGTATTTTTAAACAGAATGAATATTTTGGAAGTAAAATCTGAAAGGTGAATATAAATTTTTAATAATGAAAATGTGTGTGAAATATTTTGAATTGAAATATTCACAGCTAAAATATACAACCATATTGAATTTCAGCCCATATTGAATTTCAGCCCATAAAAATACAATGCATCAAAATGCAAGCACAGTTAATGTAATGCAAATTTTTTTTTCAGTTAGTGCAATTCAACAAGCTTTTTATTTCAAAAACATTTGGTATTAATTTACTTCCATTGATGTAACATCAGCAGGATTGAATGTTTTGAAATTTCATGATCAGCGACTCTTTTGCAAGAAATATGTTCAATAGGTCAAATATGGGCTTCTGTATGGCAGATGTAACAAAATCAAAAGGAGTACGAGTATGTCTAAAAAGTTCAAGATCGAGGACACTTGGATCAGAAATATATATGAATATATGAAAATTATTCATTATGCCAAATATGGACTACTGTCTGTGTGATGTAACATCAGAAGTAGTCAATGAGTCTGTAAAGAAAGTTTGAGTACTCTTTGGCCAGAAATATGTTCATTGGGTCAAATATGGGCTCATATACGTATGACTGAAGTAACATCTGAGTGAGGCAATGAGTATATTTAGAAAGTTCATGATCGAGGACTGTTGGGACAGAAAAACTTTAAGTAGGTAAAAAATGGACTACTGTTCTTCTGACGTAACATAAGAATGAGTAAATTAATATGTATAGAAAGTTAAACATCGAGTACTCTTGGGACAGTAATATGTTCAGTATGTCAAATATAGGCTACTGTTTGTCGATGTAACATCAAAAGGAGCCAATGAGTATCTTTAAAAAGATCCTGATCGAGGACTACTTTGCCAGAAATATGTTCTGTAGGTCAAATAGCTGTGAGGCAATGACTATGTAAAGAAAGTTCATGATCGAGGACTGTTGGGACAGAAAACATTTAAGTAGGTCTAATATGGACTTCTGTACAGCTGAAATAAAATCAGAAGGAGTCAATGAGCATAAATAGAAAGTTCAAGATCGAGTATTCTTGGGCCAGAAATATGTTCTGTAGGTCAAACATGGGCTCATGTATGTCTGAAGTAACATGAGTATGTATAGAAAGTTCATGACAGCACTAATTTGCCAGAAATATGTCCATTCGATTAATTATGCAATACTCTATGGCTGACGAGTCATCAAAGTCAATGAGTTAGTATAGAAAGTTCATGATTGAGGACAAATTTGCCAGAAATATGTTTGGTAGGGCTAATTTTGACTTAATTATAGGTGAAGTAACATCATAAGGAGTGAATAGAAATATTTAAAAAGTTCAGATTTAAATAATCTTGGGACAGAAATATCCATTAGGTCAAATATCCAATAATCTATGGCTGACGTTAATGTGTGCGTATAAAAAGTTCTTGTTCCAAGTCTGTTTTTCCAGAAATATGTTCAGAAGGTCAAACATGGTAAATGTATGGCTGAAATAACATCATGAGGCAATTAGTATGTATAGAAAGTTCATGATCAAGGACTCTTGAGACAGAAAAAATGTATGTATGAAAACGTAAATATGTTCTGTCGGTCAAATAGACTACTGTCTGTCTGATCTAACATCAGATGGAGTCAGTGAATATGTATAGAAAGTTCATGACTGTGCCAGAAATCTGTCCACTAGTCAAATATGCAATACTCTGTGGCTGACTAATTTGCCAGAAATATGTTCAGTAGGTCTAATATGGACTTCCTATTGGTTGAGGTAACATCAGAAGGAGTCAATAATAATGTATAGAAAATTCGAGAAAATTCAGCTCTGTGAACAAGAAATACTGTATTTCCATTAGGTCAAATATGCGATACTCTATGATTGACGTATCAGCAGAAGGAGTCAATAGCAATGAATAAATAGTTCAAGATCAAGTACTCTTCGGCCAGAAATATGTTAAGTGTAATATGGACTGCTGTCTGGCTGATCTAACATCAGATGGAGTCAATAAGTACGCATAGAAAGTTCATTGTCGAGGATTAATTTGCAAGAAATATGTTATTGACTTCTGTATGGATGATGTAACATCAGAAGAAGTCAATAGTAGTGTATAAAAAGTTCAAGATCTATTAATCTTTGACAAGAAATATATCCATTAGGTCAAATATCCAATACTCTATGGCTGATGTATCATCAGAAGGAGTCTGTATAAAAAGTGTATGTATAAAAAGTTCATGATCGAGGACTAATTTGCCAGAAATATGTTCAAAAGGTCAAACATTGGCTCATGTATGGCTGCAGTAACATCAGAGTGAGGCAATGTTGAGTAGGTCTAATATAGAATACTGTCTGGCTGATCTAACATCAGATGCAGTCAATGTGTATGTATAGAAAGTTCATGTTTGAGTACTCTTGGGCCAGAAATATGTTCATTAAAGAGGTGTTCATGTGCTGTTTCACTGCAATGCTTACACTAACTTTGTTGCATATGTTCTAATTGCATTGCAGTGCATACAAGACACGTTGTGCACTGAATAGAAAACATAACATACGTGCTATAAATACTATAAACAAACTCATTTGTCTTGTGCAATGAAGAGATAACATAGTGCTATTGCATAACATGTAAGCTCTAACATATTCCGTTGTGCATTAAAGACATGGCATATATGTCCTGTAGCATTATAGTGCATAAGATAATACATATAAGTAATGTGTTGTTTCATTGCATTTTATACAAGAACTGACTTATTCCTTATGGACTGAAGAGATAACACATAACATATGTTGTGGTGTTGCGATGAATGAACCGTTATGCATTGAGAGATAACACATAACTTTTACATTGCATTGCATAGCCGTTGTGCAGTGAAGAGATAATCACATGACAGGTGCTTGGCATACAAGAATTAACTCTTTCCTTTGTGCATTGAAGGGAAAACAAATTATACATACTGTTGCATTGCAATAAATATAAATAAAATTGTATGCAATGCATACAATAGTTAATTATTGCGCTGTGTATAGAAGAAATTAATATACATTAATGTGGTGTTGCATTGCAACATGTAAGTTATGCACTGTTTTCTTGCATAGTATACAAGAACTAACTTATTCCTTATGCATTAAAGAGATAACACATAACATATGTGGTGCTGCGATGATTGAACTGACTCATCCTTTATGCACTGAAGAGATAACACATAACATGTGCATTGCATTGCAGTAACTTAATCCGTTTAGCAGTAAAGAGATGACAGGTGCTAGTTGCACTGCGTTGCATACAAGAACTGACACTTTCCTTTGTGCATTGAAGAGTGTATTGCAGTGTAACGTGTCTTATATGCATTGCAGTGCATACAAGACACGTTGTGCACTGAAAAGAAAACACATAAAATATGTATTATAAATACAATAACAAACTCATTTCGTCTGTGCAATGGAGAAATAACATATTGCTATTGCATAATATATAAGCTCTAACTTATTCCGTTGTGCATTAAAGACAAGGCAATGCTCCGGCATTATAGTGCATAAGAGAATACATATAAAGTATGCGTTGTTTTATACATTTTATACATATACTTTTATGCATTTTATACAAGAAATAGCTCCTACAAGAACTAACTAAATTCCTCTTGCATTGAGGAGATAACACATAACACGTAGTGTTGAGAAGAATGAACTAACTCATCCTTTGTGCATTGAAAAGAAAACAAATCACATATGCTGTTGCATTGCAATAAATACAAGAACTAATCGTTTCATTGCAATGAAACGATTAACTTTACATTGTACATAGAAGAAATTAATATAACGTGTGCTGTTGCATTGCAATGCATACAAGAACATGTAAATTATGCACTTCCTTGCCATGTAACGAACTATTTCCTTTGTGCGATGAAGAGACAATAAATCACATAAGCTGTTGCACTGCAATGCATAAAATAACCGTTTCATTGCATTGTAATACAATAGTTAACTTATTACGTTGTGCATAGAAGAAATTAACATTAACGTTGCACTGCAATGCATACAAGAACTAACATGTAAGTTATGCACTGTTTACTTCCGATCTAAACAACTAAATTATTCCTTATGCATTAAAGAGATAACATATAACATATGTGGTGTTTGCGATGAATGCACTAACTCATCCGTCATGCAATTGAAGAGATAACACATACCATGTGCATTGCATTGAAGTACCTTAATCCGTTGTGCAGTGAAGAGATAACACAGGACAGGTGCTTATTGCACTGCATTGCATACAAGATCGAACTCTTTCCTTTGTGCATTGAAGAGAAAACAAATCACATATGCTGTTGCACTGCAATAAATACAAGAACCACCGTTTCAGTGCATTGCATACAATTAGTTAACTTATTACCTTGTGCATGGAATAAATTAATATATGTGCTGTTGCACTGCAATGCATACAAGAACTAACATGTAAGTTATACACCGTTTCCTTGCAACTAACTTATTCTTTATGCATTGAAGAGATAACACATGACATATGTGGTGAGATAACACATGACAGGTGCTTTTTGCACTGTATTGCATACAAGATCGAACTCTTTCCTTTGTGCATAGAAGAAATTAATATAACATATGTGCTGTTGCAATGCGTACAAGAACTAATATGTAAGTTACAACGGTATATAACAGTGTATACACGGTTTCCTTGCAATCTATACAATAACTAACTTATTCCTTATGCATTGAAGAGATAACACATAACATGCGCATTGCATTGAAGTAACTTAATCCGTTATGTACACAACGCATGACAGCACATAAAATCCGAACTCTTTTCTTTGTGTACTGAAAAGAAAACAAACCACATGTGCTGCTGCATTGCAATAAATACAAGAACTCTCCGTTTCATTGCATTACATACAATAGTTAACTCATTACGTTGTGCAATAGAGGAAATGAATATAACATATGTGCTGTTGCGTTGCAAAGCATACAATAACTAACATGTAAGTTATGCACTGTTTCCTTGCAAAGTAAACAATAACTAACTTATTTCTTATGCATTGAAAAGATAACACATAACATATGTGGTGTTGCGATGAATGAACTAACTCATCCGTCATGCATTGAAGAGATAACACATAACATGTGCATTGAATTGCAGTAATCACAAATCACATATGCTGTTGCATTGCAATAAATACAAGAACTAACACTTTCATTGCACTGCGTACAACAGTTAACTTATTACGTTGTGCATAGAAGATGAATAAACGAACTCATCCGTTGTGCACTGAAGAGAAAACACATAACATGTGCGTTGCAGTAACGTAATCCGTTTTGCAATGAAGAGATAACACATGACAGGTGCTTGTTGCACTGCATTGCGTAAAAGAACTCACCGTTTCATTGCATACAATAGTTAACTTATTACGATGTGCATAGAAGGAATGACATATGCGCTGTTGCATTGCAATGCATGCAATAACTAACATGTAAGTTATACACGGTTTCCATGCAATCTATACAATAACTAACTTATTCCTTATGCATTGAAGAGATAACACATAACACATGTGGTGTTGCTATGAATGAACTAACTCATCCGTCATGCACTGAAGAGATAACACAACATGTGCATTGCATTGAAGTAACTTAATCCGTTATCTCATTACGTTGTGCATAGAGGAAAGTAATAAAATATATGCGCTGTTGCGTTGCAATGCATACAAGAACATGTAAGTTATACACTGTTTCCTTGCAAATCTATACAATAACTTTATAATGACCTTATTCCTTATGCAGTGAAGAGATAACACATGTGGTGTTGCGATGAATGAACTAACTTATCCGTCATGCATTGAAGACATAACTCATAACGTGCATTGCATTGCAGTAACTCAATCCGTTGTGCAGTGAAGAGATAACACATGACAGGTGCTTGTTGCACTGCATTGTATATAAGAACTCACCGTTTTATTGCATACAAAAGTAAACATTACGCTGTGCATAGAAGAAATTAATATAACATATGTGCTGTTGCATTGCAAATGCATACAAGAACTAACATGTAAGTTATACACTGTTTCCTTGCAATCTATACAATAACTAACTTATTCCTTATGCACTGAAGAGATAACACAACACATGTGGAGTGGCGATGAATGAACTAACTCATCCGTTGTACATTGAAGAGATAACACATAACGTGCATTGCAGTAACAATCCGTTTTGCAATGAAGAGATAACACAGGACAGGTGCTTATTGCACTGCATTGCATACAAGATCGAACTCTTTCCTTTGTGCATTGAAGAGAAAACAAATCACATATGCTGTTGCATTGCAATAAATACAAGAACCACCGTTTCAGTGCATTGCATACACTTAGCTAACTTATTACCTTGTGCATAGAATAAATTAATATATGTGCTGTTGCACTGCAATGCATACAAGAACTAACATGTAAGTTATACACCGTTTCCTTGCAACTAACTTATTCTTTATGCATTGAAGAGATAACACATGACATATGTGGTGAGATAACACATGACAGGTGCTTTTTGCACTGTATTGCATACAAGATCGAACTCTTTCCTTTGTGCATAGAAGAAATTAATATAACATATGTGCTGTTGCAATGCGTACAAGAACTAATATGTAAGTTACAACGGTATATAACAGTGTATACACGGTTTCCTTGCAATCTATACAATAACTAACTTATTCCTTATGCATTGAAGAGATAACACATAACATGCGCATTGCATTGAAGTAACTTAATCCGTTATGTAGACAACGCATGACAGCCCATAAAATCCGAACTCTTTCCTTTGTGTACTGAAAAGAAAACAAACCACATGTGCTGCTGCATTGCAATAAATACAAGAACTCTCCGTTTCATTGCATTACATACAATAGTTAACTCATTACGTTGTGCAATAGAGGAAATGAATATAACATATGTGCTGTTGCGTTGCAAAGCATACAATAACTAACATGTAAGTTATGCACTGTTTCCTTGCAAAGTAAACAATAACTAACTTATTTCTTATGCATTGAAAAGATAACACATAACATATGTGGTGTTGCGATGAATGAACTAACTCATCCGTCATGCATTGAAGAGATAACACATAACATGTGCATTGAATTGCAGTAATCACAAATCACATATGTTGTTGCATTGCAATAAATACAAGAACTAACACTTTCATTGCACTGCGTACAACAGTTAACTTATTACGTTGTGCATAGAAGATGAATAAACGAACTCATCCGTTGTGCACTGAAGAGAAAACACATAACATGTGCGTTGCAGTAACGTAATCCGTTTTGCAATGAAGAGATAACACATGACAGGTGCTTGTTGCACTGCATTGCGTAAAAGAACTCACCGTTTCATTGCATACAATAGTTAACTTATTACGATGTGCATAGAAGGAATGACATATGCGCTGTTGCATTGCAATGCATGCAATAACTAACATGTAAGTTATACACGGTTTCCATGCAATCTATACAATAACTAACTTATTCCTTATGCATTGAAGAGATAACACATAACACATGTGGTGTTGCTATGAATGAACTAACTCATCCGTCATGCACTGAAGAGATAACACAACATGTGCATTGCATTGAAGTAACTTAATCCGTTATCTCATTACGTTGTGCATAGAGGAAAGTAATAAAATATATGCGCTGTTGCGTTGCAATGCATACAAGAACATGTAAGTTATACACTGTTTCCTTGCAAATCTATACAATAACTTTATAATGACCTTATTCCTTATGCAGTGAAGAGATAACACATGTGGTGTTGCGATGAATGAACTAACTTATCCGTCATGCATTGAAGACATAACTCATAACGTGCATTGCATTGCAGTAACTCAATCCGTTGTGCAGTGAAGAGATAACACATGACAGGTGCTTGTTGCACTGCATTGTATATAAGAACTCACCGTTTTATTGCATACAAAAGTAAACATTACGCTGTGCATAGAAGAAATTAATATAACATATGTGCTGTTGCATTGCAAATGCATACAAGAACTAACATGTAAGTTATACACTGTTTCCTTGCAATCTATACAATAACTAACTTATTCCTTATGCACTGAAGAGATAACACAACACATGTGGAGTGGCGATGAATGAACTAACTCATCCGTTGTACATTGAAGAGATAACACATAACGTGCATTGCAGTAACAATCCGTTTTGCAATGAAGAGATAACACAGGACAGGTGCTTATTGCACTGCATTGCATACAAGATCGAACTCTTTCCTTTGTGCATTGAAGAGAAAACAAATCACATATGCTGTTGCATTGCAATAAATACAAGAACCACCGTTTCAGTGCATTGCATACACTTAGCTAACTTATTACCTTGTGCATAGAATAAATTAATATATGTGCTGTTGCACTGCAATGCATACAAGAACTAACATGTAAGTTATACACCGTTTCCTTGCAACTAACTTATTCTTTATGCATTGAAGAGATAACACATGACATATGTGGTGAGATAACACATGACAGGTGCTTTTTGCACTGTATTGCATACAAGATCGAACTCTTTCCTTTGTGCATAGAAGAAATTAATATAACATATGTGCTGTTGCAATGCGTACAAGAACTAATATGTAAGTTACAACGGTATATAACAGTGTATACACGGTTTCCTTGCAATCTATACAATAACTAACTTATTCCTTATGCATTGAAGAGATAACACATAACATGCGCATTGCATTGAAGTAACTTAATCCGTTATGTAGACAACGCATGACAGCCCATAAAATCCGAACTCTTTCCTTTGTGTACTGAAAAGAAAACAAACCACATGTGCTGCTGCATTGCAATAAATACAAGAACTCTCCGTTTCATTGCATTACATACAATAGTTAACTCATTACGTTGTGCAATAGAGGAAATGAATATAACATATGTGCTGTTGCGTTGCAAAGCATACAATAACTAACATGTAAGTTATGCACTGTTTCCTTGCAAAGTAAACAATAACTAACTTATTTCTTATGCATTGAAAAGATAACACATAACATATGTGGTGTTGCGATGAATGAACTAACTCATCCGTCATGCACTGAAGAGATAACACAACATGTGCATTGCATTGAAGTAACTTAATCCGTTATCTCATTACGTTGTGCATAGAGGAAAGTAATAAAATATATGCGCTGTTGCGTTGCAATGCATACAAGAACATGTAAGTTATACACTGTTTCCTTGCAAATCTATACAATAACTTTATAATGACCTTATTCCTTATGCAGTGAAGAGATAACACATGTGGTGTTGCGATGAATGAACTAACTTATCCGTCATGCATTGAAGACATAACTCATAACGTGCATTGCATTGCAGTAACTCAATCCGTTGTGCAGTGAAGAGATAACACATGACAGGTGCTTGTTGCACTGCATTGTATATAAGAACTCACCGTTTTATTGCATACAAAAGTAAACATTACGCTGTGCATAGAAGAAATTAATATAACATATGTGCTGTTGCATTGCAAATGCATACAAGAACTAACATGTAAGTTATACACTGTTTCCTTGCAATCTATACAATAACTAACTTATTCCTTATGCACTGAAGAGATAACACAACACATGTGGAGTGGCGATGAATGAACTAACTCATCCGTTGTACATTGAAGAGATAACACATAACGTGCATTGCAGTAACAATCCGTTTTGCAATGAAGAGATAACACAGGACAGGTGCTTATTGCACTGCATTGCATACAAGATCGAACTCTTTCCTTTGTGCATTGAAGAGAAAACAAATCACATATGCTGTTGCATTGCAATAAATACAAGAACCACCGTTTCAGTGCATTGCATACACAGCTAACTTATTACCTTGTGCATAGAATAAATTAATATATGTGCTGTTGCACTGCAATGCATACAAGAACTAACATGTAAGTTATACACCGTTTCCTTGCAACTAACTTATTCTTTATGCATTGAAGAGATAACACATGACATATGTGGTGAGATAACACATGACAGGTGCTTTTTGCACTGTATTGCATACAAGATCGAACTCTTTCCTTTGTGCATAGAAGAAATTAATATAACATATGTGCTGTTGCAATGCGTACAAGAACTAATATGTAAGTTACAACGGTATATAACAGTGTATACACGGTTTCCTTGCAATCTATACAATAACTAACTTATTCCTTATGCATTGAAGAGATAACACATAACATGCGCATTGCATTGAAGTAACTTAATCCGTTATGTAGACAACGCATGACAGCCCATAAAATCCGAACTCTTTCCTTTGTGTACTGAAAAGAAAACAAACCACATGTGCTGCTGCATTGCAATAAATACAAGAACTCTCCGTTTCATTGCATTACATACAATAGTTAACTCATTACGTTGTGCAATAGAGGAAATGAATATAACATATGTGCTGTTGCGTTGCAAAGCATACAATAACTAACATGTAAGTTATGCACTGTTTCCTTGCAAAGTAAACAATAACTAACTTATTTCTTATGCATTGAAAAGATAACACATAACATATGTGGTGTTGCGATGAATGAACTAACTCATCCGTCATGCACTGAAGAGATAACACAACATGTGCATTGCATTGAAGTAACTTAATCCGTTATCTCATTACGTTGTGCATAGAGGAAAGTAATAAAATATATGCGCTGTTGCGTTGCAATGCATACAAGAACATGTAAGTTATACACTGTTTCCTTGCAAATCTATACAATAACTTTAGAATGACCTTATTCCTTATGCAGTGAAGAGATAAAACATGTGGTGTTGCGATGAATGAACTAACTTATCCGTCATGCATTGAAGAGATTAACACATAACGTGCATTGCATTGCAGTAACTCAATCCGTTGTGCAGTGAAGAGATAACACATGACAGGTGCTTGTTGAACTGCATTGTATATAAGAACTCACCGTTTCATTGCATACAAAAGTAAACATTACGCTGTGCATAAAAGAAATTAATATAACATATGTGCTGTTGCATTGCAAATGCATACAAGAACTAACATGTAAGTTATACACTGTTTCCTTGCAATCTATACAATAACTAACTTATTGAAGAGATAACACATAACGTGTGTTGTTGCGATGAATAAACTAACTCATCCGTCATGCATTGAAGAGATAACACACAACGTGCATTGCATTGAAGTAACTTCAACTTGCATTATGGAGTGAAGAGATAACACATGACAGGTGCTTATTGCACTGCATTGCATACAAGACCGAACTCTTTCCTTTGTGTACTGGAGACAACAAATCACATGTGCTGTTGCATTGCAATAAATACAAGAACTAACACGTAAGTCATACACTTATACATACACTATACAATATCTAACTTATTCCTCATGCATTGTAGAGATAACACAAAATGTGCATTGCAGTAACTTAATCCGTTTTGCAATGAAGAGATAACACAGGACAGGTGCTTATTGCACTGCATTGCATACAAGCTCGAACTCTTTCCTTTGTGCATTGAAGAGAAAAAAATCACATAATCTCATTGCGTTAACTAAAAGAACTCACCGTTGCATACATTGCATACAGTTAGTTAACTTATTACCTTATGCATAGAAGAAATTAATATATGCATTGCAATCTATACAATATCTAACTTATTCCTTATGCATTAAAGAGATAACAAATGTGGCGTTGCTATGAATAAACTAATTCATCCGTCATGCATTGAAGAGATAACACGATGAATGAGATGAATGAACTAACTGATGAGTCATCCGTCATGCATTGAAGAGATAACACATAACGTGCATTGCATTTGCAGTAGCTCAATCCATTGTGCAGTGAAGAGATAACACATGTGGTGTTGCTATGAATAAACTAACTCATCCGTCATGCATTGAAGAAATAACAAAACATGTGAATTGCATTGAAGTAACTTATTCCTTATGCAGTGAAGAGATAACATATGACAGGTGCTTATTTGCACTGCATTGCGTACAAGATCGAACTCTTTCCTTTGTGCATTGTAGAGAAAAGAAATCACATATGCTGTTGCACTGCAATAAATACAAGAACAACCGTTTCAGTGCATTGCATACAATAGTTAACTCATTACGTTGTGCATAGAAGAAATTAGTATATGTGCTGTTGCATTGCAATGCATACAAGAACTAAAATGTAAGTTATACACTGCTTCCTTAAAATCTATACAATAACTATTAACTACAATAACTTATTCCTTATGCATTGAAGAGATAACACATAACACATGTGGTGTTGCTGCATTGAACTAACTCATCCGTCATGCATTGAAGAGATAACACATAACGTGCATTGCATTGCAGTAACTCAATCCGTTGTGCAGTGAAGAAATAACACATGAAAGGTGCATTCCATACAAGATCAAACTCTTTCCTTTGTGCATAGAAGAAATTAGTATAACATGTGCTGTTGCATTACAAGAACATGTAAGTTATACACTGTTTCCTTGCAATCTATACAATAACTTATGCGTTGAAGAGAAACACATAACATGTGCATTGCATTGAAGTAACTTAAATGCATTGCATTGAAGTAACTTATGTAGTGAAGAGACAACACATAGCAGGTGCTTATTGCGCTGCATTGCATACAAGATCGAACTCTTTCCTTTGTGTAACTTGAAAAGACAGCAAATTCCATATGCTGTTGCATTGCAATAAATACAAGAACTCACCGTTTCATTTCATTGCATACATTACGTTGTGCATAGAGGAAAGTAATATAACATATGTGCTGTTGCATTGCAATGCATACAAGAACTAACATGTAAGATATGCACTGTTTCATTGCAATCTATACAATAACTAATTTATTTCTTATACATTGAAGAGATAACACATAACATTTGTGGTGTTGCGATGAATGAACTCATCCGTTTTGCAATGAAGAGATATCACATGACAGGTGCTTGTTGCACTGCACTGCATACAAGAACTCACCGTTTCATTGCATTGCATACAACAGTTAACTTATTACGTTGTGAATAGAAGATATTAATATGTGTGCTGTTGCATTGCAATAAATACAAGAACTAACATGAAAGTTATGCACTATTTCCTTGTAATGTACATACGAACTAACTTATTCCTTATGCACTGAAGAGATAACACATAACATAATTGTGGTGCTGCGAGGAATGAATTAACTCATCCGTAGAGCATAGAAGAAAGTAATATAACATATGTGCTGTTGCATTGCAATGCTTACAAGAACGAATACGTAAGTTATGCACTGTTGCCTTGCAATGTTTACACTAACACTTATTCCTTATGCATTGAAGATATAACACATAATATATGTTGTGTTGCGATGAATGAACTAACTCTTCCGTTGTGCAGTGCAGACATAACACATAACGTGCTTTTTGCACTGCGTTGCATGAAAGAACTTACACTTTCCTTTGTGCATTGAAGAGTGTATTGCAGTGCAACGTTTCTTATATGCATTGTAATGTATACAAAAGACACGTTGTGCACTGAATAGAAAACACATAAAATACGTGTTATAAATACAATATCAAACTAATTTCGTCTCTGCAATGAAGAGATAACATAGTATATGCAATAGCTCTAACTTATTCCGTTGTGTATTAAAGACATGGCATATATGTGCTTAAGCATTATAGTGCATAAGAGAATACATATAAAGTATGCGTTGTTTCATTGCATTTTATACAAGAAATAACTCCTACAAGAACTAACTAAATTCCTCGTGCATTGAAGAGATAACGCATAACACGTAGTGCTGAGATGAATGTCCTAACTCATCCTTTGTGCATTGAATTGTGCATCACAAATCACATATGCTGTTGCATTGCAATAAATACAAGAACTAATCGTTTCATTGCATTGCATACAATAGTTAACTTACGTTGTATATTAAGAAATTAATATAACGTGTAAATTAACATGTAATTAACATGTAAATTATGCACTATTTCCATGACATGTATACACTAACTAACTTATTCCTTATGCATCGAAGAGATAACACATGACAGGTGCTTTTTGCACTGCATTGCATATAAGAAAGAACTTTTTCCTTTTGTGCGTTGAAGAAACAATAAATGACATAAGCTGTTGCATTGCAATTCATCAAGAAGTAACGGTTTCATTGCATTGTATACAATTGTTACGTTGTGCATAGTTGAAATTAATATATGTGCTGTTGCACTGCAATGCGTACAAGAACTAAAATGTAAGTTATGCACTATTTCTTTGCAATGTATACAATAACTAATTTATTCCCTATGCAGTGAAGAGATAACACAGGACATGTGCATTGCATTGCAGTAACTTAATCCGTTGTACAGAGAAAAGATAACACATGTGCTTGTTGCACTGCTTTCCCTTACAAGAACTAACTCTTTCCTTTTTTCATTGAAGAGAAAACAAATCACGTATGCTGTTGAAGTAAACGTTTCATTGCATTGCACACAAAAGTTAACTTATTACGCCGTTCAAAGAAATTAATATAACATATATGCTGTTGCATTGCAATGCATCAACCGTTTTATTGCATTGCATACATTAGTTAACTTATTACGCTCTGCAATGTGCAAAGAAGAAATTAATACAACGTGTGCTGTTGCACTGCAACATGTAAAAGTAACTAACTTACTAACTAACTTATTCCTCATGCATTGAAGAGATAACTCAATGCATGAGGTGTTGCAATGAATAAATTAACTCATCGGTTGTGCATTGAAGAGATAACTGTTTTCAGTGCATTGCATACAATAATTAACTAGTGTTAATTGTTGTGCACAGAAGAAAAAAATATGTGCTGTTGCATTCCAATGAATACAAGAACTAACATGTAAGTTATGCACTGTTTCTTTGCATTGTATACAAAAACTAACTTATTCTTTATGCATTGAAGAGACTACACATAACATATGTGGTGTTGCGATGAATGAACTAACTCATCCATCAGGAGATAACAGGCGTGGTTGCATTGCTATGAATACAAGACCTAACGGTATATGCGCTATTTCCTTGCATTGTATACAAAACTAACATTCCGTTGTGCAATGAACAAATAACACATAACACTGGTGTTGCACTGCATTGTATACAAGAACTAAAATTACATAACATACATGCGTTGTACAAAGAGGTGACACGTATGTTTGTTGCATTATAGGTAAGGATGCACTGTTTCCTTGTATTGTATAAAAGAGCAACTACGAATATAAGAAATTAATCATTCTCTGTGCAACTGAAGTGATATCACATTTCTATTCACTTAAACCGATGTGAATGGAAAGGATAACACATATCATATGTACTAAAAGCGTTCCCTTTCAAAAGCTACACTCGAGCTGCGCTTTATTCATCGTTATGGAAACGAGAATACCAACGCCGCCGACTGTGTGTCCGGAGTTATTGTATGCAATGCAATAAAACGATTAGTTCTTATATTTATTGCAATGCAACAACATAAGTGATTAGTTTTCTCTTCAATGCACAAAGGAAAGAGTGCGATCTTGTATCCAATACAGTGCAACAATCACCTGTCATACTGCAGTGTAATGCACATATGTGTTATCTCTTCGTTGCATAACGTATGAGTTAGTTCATTCAGGGTAACACCACATATGTTATATGTATTATCTCTTCAGTGCATAAGGACTAAGTTAGTTATTGTACATATTGCAAGGAAACAGTGCATACATTACATGTTAGTTCTTGTATGCATTGCAACGAAACAGCACATATGATATATTAATTCTTCTATGCCCAATGTAATAAGTGAACTATTGTATATGCAATGCACCTGTCATGTGTTATCTCTTCACTGCACAACTGCTTAAGATACTGCAATGCATTTATTCCAATGCAACAGCACCTGTCATGCGGTATGTCTGTACTGATTAAGTTACTGCAATGCATGCACATGGTATGTGTTATCTCTTGCTATGCACGAGGAATAAGTTAGTTCTTGTATGCATTACAATGCCACAGCACACATGTTATATTAATCTCTTATATGCCACAGCGTAATAAGTTAATTATTGTATGCAATGCAATGAATCGGGGAGTTCTTGTGATTATTGCAATGTGATTTGTTTTGTTTTCTGCGATGTGAATTGTTTTCTCTTCAATGCACAAAGGAAAGAGTTCGATCTTGTATGCATTGCAGTGCAACAAAAGCACCTGTCATGTGTAATCTCCGCACTGCACAACGGATTAAGATACTGCAGTGCAAAGCACAGGTTATGTGTTATATCTCAGTGCATAACGGGTGATTTAGTTATTCATCGCAACACCACATATGTTATATGTTATCTCTTCAGTGCATAAGGAATAAGTCAGTTCTTGTATAAAATGCAACCAAACAACGCATACCTTATTTTACTTATACATACATAAGTAAATAAGTACATACACATCATCTATATGTTGTGTTTTCGCTTCAATGCACAAAGGAAAGAGTTAGGTCTTGTGTGCAACGTAGTGCAACTACCACCTGTCGTGTTATCACTTTACTGCTAAATGGATTAAATGCAATGCACGTTCAATGCATAACGGATGAGTTAGTTCATTCATTACAACACCAAAATGTTTTGTGTTATATCTTTAATGCCTAAGTAATAAGTTAGTTCTTGTATACTATGCAAGGAAACAGTGAATAGCTTACATGTTCCAATGCAAAACCACATTATGTTATATTAATTTCTTCTATGCGAAAATAATTAACTATTGTTGTAATTTGCGAATCTGTAATCTGCGAAATTTTAATGCATAATAAGTTCAAGATGTGACTTAAGAAGGCATATGTAGTATGTAGTGTGCTCACTAGGTACTGTCTGGCTGAAAAAAAAATCAGAAGTAGTTACTGAATATATATATATATATATATATATATATATATATATATATAGAAGGCTCATGATCGAGGGCTAATTTGCAAGAAGTATGTCCTTTAGGTCAAATATACAATACTCTATGGCTGAAGTAACAGAGTGAGGCATGTAAATAAAGCTCAGGATCGAGGATACTTGGGACAGAAAAACTTTAATCAGGTACTGTATAAATGAAATAAAATCAGAAGGAGTCAAGGATTATGTGTAGAATGTTCAAGATCGAAGACTAATTTGCCAGAAATATGTTCAGTAGGTATAATATAGACTTCTGTGTGGGTGAAGTAACATAAGGAGGCATCAATAAAGATATAAAAAAAGTTCAAGTTCGAGTGCTCTTTGACCAGAAATATGTTCGTTAGGTCAAATATGCAATACTCTATGGATGATGTATCAACAGAAGGAGTCAATGAGTTCATATAAAAAATTTCATTATTGAAGACTAATATGCCAAAAATTGGATCAGTAGTACAAAATTGATTCATATATGCCTGAATTAAGAAAGTGAATCAATGAGTATGTATTCAAAGTTCAAGATTGAGTACTCTGGGGCCAGAAAAATGTTCATTAGGTCAAATATGGACTGCAGTATGGGTGATGTGACATCAAAAGGCGTAAGAAAGTATATATAAAAAGGTCAAGATTGAGAATTCTTTGGCCAGAAATTTGTTCATTAGGTCAAAATTGGTCAGTGAATCAATGAGTATGTATAGAAAGTTAATGATCGAGTACTCTTGGGTCAGAATTATGTTCAGTAGGCCAAGTATGGACTTCTGTATGTTTGATGTAACATCAGATCAATGAGTCAATGCCAGGAATATGTCCATTACGTCAAATATACAATACTCTATGACTGAAGTAACGTCAGTGTGAGGCATCTTTATAAAATTCATGATCGAAGACTCTTGGGACAGGAAAAAATTTACTTAGTTCTAAAATGGATTTTTGTATGGTTGAAATAAAATCAGAAGGATTCAATGAGTATGTATAGAAGGTTCATGATCGAGTACTGTTGGGCCAGAAATATGTTCAGTAGGTCAAATATAGACTTCTATATGGCTGATGTGACATCAGAAGACATCAGTGAGTATAAATAAAAACTTCAATGTTGAATATACTTTGGCCAGAAATATGTTCAGTCAGTCAAATATGGACTAATGTCTGGCATATCCAACACCAGATAGAGTCAAAAAGTATGCATAGGAAGTTCATGGTCGAAAACTAATTTGACAGAAATAATAGGGGTAATATGGACTTCTGTATGGGTGAAGTAACATCAGAAATAGTCAATAGTAATGTATGAAAAGTTCAAGATCAAGGACTCTTTGGCCACAATTATGTCCTTTAAGTCAAATATGCAATACTCTATGTATCGTCAGAAATAGTCAATGAGTTCATAAAATAAGTTCATAATTGAGGACAAATTTGCCAGAAATTTGTTGAGTAGATCAAAATTGGTTCATATATGGCTGAAGTAACATCAGTTGTGAATCAATGAGTATGTATTCAAAGATCAGGATCGAGTTCTCTTGGGCCAGAAGCATGTTCCTTAGGTCAAAAATGGACTACAGGAATGGCTGATGTGACATCAGAAGGCGTAAGTATATATAAAAACTTCAAGATTGAGTATTTTTTGCCCAGAATTATGTTCAGTTGGTCAAATATGGACTTTTGTATAGCTGATTTAATATCAGAAGTCGTCAATGAGTATATATAAAAAGGTCTAATGTTGATTCTGTATGGGTGAAGTAACATCTGAAAGAGTCAATGATAATGTACAAAAAGTTCTAGATTGAGGGCTCTTTGGCCATAAATATGCCTTTTACTTCAAAAATATTCCTTGGCTGACGTATAATCAGGAGTCGATAAGTATGTATAAAAAGTTCCTCATCTAGGGCAAATTTGCAAGACATATGTCCATTAGGTAAAATATTCCATACTCTATGGCTGAAGGTAACATCAGAGTGAAGCATGCATATAAAGTTCATGAATGAGAACTCTTGGGACGGAAATATGTTCAGTAGGTCTAATGTTAACCTGTACGGGTGAACTAACATCAGTCAATAGTAATGTATAAAGAGTTCATGATCTAGACTAATTTGCCAGAAATGTGTCCATTAGGTCAAATATGCAATACTCTATGGCTGATGTATCATCAGAAGGAGTCAATGAGTTTATATGAAAAATTCGTCAATGAGGACAAATTTGGCAGAAATTTGTTCAGTAGGTCAAATTGGGTTCATATATGGCTAAAGTAACATCGGAGTGAATCGTTGAGTGTACTGAAATTGAGAAATCGAAAACTCTCGGGCCCCAAATATGGTCAAGTCAAATATTAACTACAGTATGGCTGCTGCGAGATCAGAAGGCGTAAGTTTAAATAAAAAGTTCAAGAACGAGTACTCTTTTAGCAGAGATATGTCCAGCAGGTCAAACATGGGCTCATGAATATCTGAAGTAACATCAGCATGAGTCAATGAGTATTTATAGAAAGTTCATTATCGAGTACTCTTGGGTCAGAATTATGTTCAGTAGGTCAAATATGTACAACTGTATGGCTGATGTGACATCAGAGGAGTAAATAAGTCAGTATAGAAAGTTCATGATCTAGGACTAATTTGCCAGAAATAATGTCCTTTAGTTCAAATATTCAATACTCTATGGCTGAAGTAACATCAGAATGAGGCATGCTTATAAAGTTCACGATCGAGGACTAATTTGCAGGAATAAAATTCAATATCGAATACTCTTTGGCCAAAAATATGTTCCGTCAGTCAAATATGGAGTACTGTCTGGCTGAAAAAAAATCAGAAGTAGTTACTTAGTATATATATATATATAGATTGAGTCAATGAGCGTGTGTAGAATTTTCATGATCGAGGACTCTTGGGTCAGAATTATGTTCAGAATGCCAAATATGGACTTCTGTATGTTTGATGTAACATCAGATAAAGTCAATGAGCATATGTAGAAAGCTCGTGATCGAGGGCTATTTTGCCAGAAAAATATCCATTACGTCAAAGATACAATACTCTATGGCTGAAGTAACATCAGTGTGAGGCATCTTTATAAAGTTCATGATCGAAGACTCTTGGGACAGGAAAAAATGTAATTAGTTCTAAAATGGACTTCTGTATGGTTGAAATAAAATCAGAAGGAGTCAATGAGTATGTATAGAAATTTCATGATCGAAAACTATTGGGCCAGAAATATGTTCAGTCAGTCAAATATGGACTAATGTCTGGCATATCCAACACCTGATAGAGTCAAAAAGTATGCATAGGAAGTTCATGATCGAAAACTAATTTGACAGAAATATGTTCAATAGGTCTAATATGGACTTCTGTATGGGTGAAGTAACATCAGAAATAGTCAATAGTAATGTATGAAAAGTTCAAGATCAAGGACTCTTTGGCCACAATTATGTCCTTTAAGTCAAATATGCAATACTCTATGTATCGTCAGAAATAGTCAATGAGTTCATATAATAAGTTCATAATTGAGGACAAATTTGCCAGAAATTTGTTGAGTAGATCAAAATTGGTTCATATATGGCTGAAGTAACATCAGTTGTGAATCAATGAGTATGTATTCAAAGATCAGGATCGAGTTCTCTTGGGCCAGAAGCATGTTCCTTAGGTCAAAAATGGACTACAGAATGGCTGATGTGACATCAGAAGGCGTAAGTATATATAAAAACTTCAAGATTGAGTATTTTTTGCCCAGAATTATGTTCAGTTGGTCAAATATGGACTTTTGTATAGCTGATTTAATATCAGAAGTCGTCAATGAGTATATATAAAAAGGTCTACTGTTGATTCTGTATGGGTGAAGTAACATCTGAAAGAGTCAATGATAATGTACAAAAAGTTCTAGATTGAGGGCTCTTTGGCCATAAATATGCCTTTTACATCAAAAATATTCCTTGGCTGACATATAATCAGGAGTCGATAAGTATGTATAAAAAGTTCCTGATCTAAGGCAAATTTGCAAGACATATGTCCATTAGGTAAAATATTCCATACTCTATGGCTGAAGGTAACATCAGAGTGAAGCATGCATATAAAGTTCATGAATGAGAACTCTTGGGACGGAAATATGTTCAGTAGGTCTAATGTTAACCTGTACGGGTGAACTAACATCAGAAGGAGTCAATAGTAATGTATAAAGAGTTCATGATCTAGACTAATTTGCCAGAAATGTGTCCATTAGGTCAAATATGCAATACTCTATGGCTGATGTATCATCAGAAGGAGTCAATGAGTTTATATAAAAAATTCGTCAATGAGGACAAATTTGGCAGAAATTTGTTCAGTAGGTCAAATTGCGTTCATATATGGCTAAAGTAGCATCGGAGTGAATGATTGAGTGTACTGAAATTGAGAAATCGAAAACTCTCGGGCCCCAAATATGGTCAAGTCAAATATTAACTACAGTATGGCTGCTGCGACATCAGAAGGCGTAAGTTTAAATAAAAAGTTCAAGAACGAGTACTCTTTTAGCAGAGATATGTCCAGCAGGTCAAACATGGGCTCATGTATATCTGAAGTAACATCAACGTGAGTCAATGAGTATTTATAGAAAGTTCATTAGCGAGTACTCTTGGGTCAGAATTATGTGCAGTAGGTCAAATATGTACAACTGTATGGCTGATGTGACATCAGAAGGAGTAAATGAGTCAGTATAGAAAGTTCATGATTGAGGATTAATTTGTCAAAAATATGTTCAGTTGGTCTAATATGGACTTCTGTTTGGGTGAAGTAACTTCAGAAGGAGTCAATGATAATGTATGAAAAGTTCAAGATTAAGTGCTCTTTTGCCAGAAATGTGTCCATTAGGTCAAATATGCTATGGCTGATGTATAATCAGCAGTCAATGAGTCAGTATAAAAAGTTCATGATCTAGGACTAATTTGCCAGAAATAATGTCCATTAGTTCAAATATTCAATACTCTATGGCTGAAGTAACATCAGAATGAGGCATGCTTATAAAGTTCACGATCGAGGACTAATTTGCAGGAATAAAATTCCATATCGAATACTCTTTGGCCAAAAATATGTTCCGTCGGTCAAATATGGAGTACTGTCTGGCTGAAAAAAAATCAGAAGTAGTTACGTAGTATATATATATAGATTGAGTCAATGAGCGTGTGTAGAAGTTTCATGATCGAGGACTCTTGGGTCAGAATTATGTTCAGAATGCCAAATATGGACTTCTGTATGTTTGATGTAACATCAGATAAAGTCAATGAGCATATGTAGAAAGCTCGTGATCGAGGGCTATTTTGCCAGAAAAATGTCCATTACGTCAAAGATACAATACTCTATGGCTGAAGTAACATCAGTGTGAGGCATCTTTATAAAGTTCATGATCGAAGACTCTTGGGACAGGAAAAAATGTAATTAGTTCTAAAATGGACTTCTGTATGGTTGAAATAAAATCAGAAGGAGTCAATGAGTATGTATAGAAATTTCGTGATCGAATACTATTGGGCCAGAAATATGTTCAGTCAGTCAAATATGGACTAATGTCTGGCATATCCAACACCAGATAGAGTCAAAAAGTATGCATAGGAAGTTCATGGTCGAAAACTAATTTGACAGAAATATGTTCAATAGGGGTAATATGGACTTCTGTATGGGTGAAGTAACATCAGAAATAGTCAATAGTAATGTATGAAAAGTTCAAGATCAAGGACTCTTTGGCCACAATTATGTCCTTTAAGTCAAATATGCAATACTCTATGTATCGTCAGAAATAGTCAATGAGTTCATAAAATAAGTTCATAATTGAGGACAAATTTGCCAGAAATTTGTTGAGTAGATCAAAATTGGTTCATATATGGCTGAAGTAACATCAGTTGTGAATCAATGAGTATGTATTCAAAGATCAGGATCGAGTTCTCTTGGGCCAGAAGCATGTTCCTTAGGTCAAAAATGGACTACAGGAATGGCTGATGTGACATCAGAAGGCGTAAGTATATATAAAAACTTCAAGATTGAGTATTTTTTGCCCAGAATTATGTTCAGTTGGTCAAATATGGACTTTTGTATAGCTGATTTAATATCAGAAGTCGTCAATGAGTATATATAAAAAGGTCTAATGTTGATTCTGTATGGGTGAAGTAACATCTGAAAGAGTCAATGATAATGTACAAAAAGTTCTAGATTGAGGGCTCTTTGGCCATAAATATGCCTTTTACGTCAAAAATATTCCTTGGCTGACGTATAATCAGGAGTCGATAAGTATGTATAAAAAGTTTCTGATCTAAGGCAAATTTGCAAGACATATGTCCATTAGGTAAAATATTCCATACTCTATGGCTGAAGGTAACATCAGAGTGAAGCATGCATATAAAGTTCATGAATGAGAACTCTTGGGACGGAAATATATTCAGTAGGTCTAATGTTAACCTGTATGGGTGAACTAACATCAGTCAATAGTAATGTATAAAGAGTTCATGATCTAGACTAATTTGCCAGAAATGTGTCCATTAGGTCAAATATGCAATACTCTATGGCTGATGTATCATCAGAAGGAGTCAATGAGTTTATATGAAAAATTCGTCAATGAGGACAAATTTGGCAGAAATTTGTTCAGTAGGTCAAATTGGGTTCATATATGGCTAAAGTAACATCGGAGTGAATCGTTGAGTGTACTGAAATTGAGAAATCGAAAACTCTCGGGCCCCAAATATGGTCAAGTCAAATATTAACTACAGTATGGCTGCTGCGAGATCAGAAGGCGTAAGTTTAAATAAAAAGTTCAAGAACGAGTACTCTTTTAGCAGAGATATGTCCAGCAGGTCAAACATGGGCTCATGTATATCTGAAGTAACATCAACGTGAGTCAATGAGTATTTATAGAAAGTTCATTAGCGAGTACTCTTGGGTCAGAATTATGTGCAGTAGGTCAAATATGTACAACTGTATGGCTGATGTGACATCAGAAGGAGTAAATGAGTCAGTATAGAAAGTTCATGATTGAGGATTAATTTGTCAAAAATATGTTCAGTTGGTCTAATATGGACTTCTGTTTGGGTGAAGTAACTTCAGAAGGAGTCAATGATAATGTATGAAAAGTTCAAGATTAAGTGCTCTTTTGCCAGAAATGTGTCCATTAGGTCAAATATGCTATGGCTGATGTATAATCAGCAGTCAATGAGTCAGTATAAAAAGTTCATGATCTAGGACTAATTTGCCAGAAATAATGTCCATTAGTTCAAATATTCAATACTCTATGGCTGAAGTAACATCAGAATGAGGCATGCTTATAAAGTTCACGATCGAGGACTAATTTGCAGGAATAAAATTCCATATCGAATACTCTTTGGCCAAAAATATGTTCCGTCGGTCAAATATGGAGTACTGTCTGGCTGAAAAAAAATCAGAAGTAGTTACTTAGTATATATATATATATAGATTGAGTCAATGAGCGTGTGTAGAATTTTCATGATCGAGGACTCTTGGGTCAGAATTATGTTCAGAATGCCAAATATGGACTTCTGTATGTTTGATGTAACATCAGATAAAGTCAATGAGCATATGTAGAAAGCTCGTGATCGAGGGCTATTTTGCCAGAAAAATATCCATTACGTCAAAGATACAATACTCTATGGCTGAAGGAACATCAGTGTGAGGCATCTTTATAAAGTTCATGATCGAAGACTCTTGGGACAGGAAAAAATGTAATTAGTTCTAAAATGGACTTCTGTATGGTTGAAATAAAATCAGAAGGAGTCAATGAGTATGTATAGAAATTTCATGATCGAAAACTATTGGGCCAGAAATATGTTCAGTCAGTCAAATATGGACTAATGTCTGGCATATCCAACACCTGATAGAGTCAAAAAGTATGCATAGGAAGTTCATGATCGAAAACTAATTTGACAGAAATATGTTCAATAGGTCTAATATGGACTTCTGTATGGGTGAAGTAACATCAGAAATAGTCAATAGTAATGTATGAAAAGTTCAAGATCAAGGACTCTTTGGCCACAATTATGTCCTTTAAGTCAAATATGCAATACTCTATGTATCGTCAGAAATAGTCAATGAGTTCATATAATAAGTTCATAATTGAGGACAAATTTGCCAGAAATTTGTTGAGTAGATCAAAATTGGTTCATATATGGCTGAAGTAACATCAGTTGTGAATCAATGAGTATGTATTCAAAGATCAGGATCGAGTTCTCTTGGGCCAGAAGCATGTTCCTTAGGTCAAAAATGGACTACAGAATGGCTGATGTGACATCAGAAGGCGTAAGTATATATAAAAACTTCAAGATTGAGTATTTTTTGCCCAGAATTATGTTCAGTTGGTCAAATATGGACTTTTGTATAGCTGATTTAATATCAGAAGTCGTCAATGAGTATATATAAAAAGGTCTACTGTTGATTCTGTATGGGTGAAGTAACATCTGAAAGAGTCAATGATAATGTACAAAAAGTTCTAGATTGAGGGCTCTTTGGCCATAAATATGCCTTTTACATCAAAAATATTCCTTGGCTGACATATAATCAGGAGTCGATAAGTATGTATAAAAAGTTCCTGATCTAAGGCAAATTTGCAAGACATATGTCCATTAGGTAAAATATTCCATACTCTATGGCTGAAGGTAACATCAGAGTGAAGCATGCATATAAAGTTCATGAATGAGAACTCTTGGGACGGAAATATGTTCAGTAGGTCTAATGTTAACCTGTACGGGTGAACTAACATCAGAAGGAGTCAATAGTAATGTATAAAGAGTTCATGATCTAGACTAATTTGCCAGAAATGTGTCCATTAGGTCAAATATGCAATACTCTATGGCTGATGTATCATCAGAAGGAGTCAATGAGTTTATATAAAAAATTCGTCAATGAGGACAAATTTGGCAGAAATTTGTTCAGTAGGTCAAATTGCGTTCATATATGGCTAAAGTAGCATCGGAGTGAATGATTGAGTGTACTGAAATTGAGAAATCGAAAACTCTCGGGCCCCAAATATGGTCAAGTCAAATATTAACTACAGTATGGCTGCTGCGACATCAGAAGGCGTAAGTTTAAATAAAAAGTTCAAGAACGAGTACTCTTTTAGCAGAGATATGTCCAGCAGGTCAAACATGGGCTCATGTATATCTGAAGTAACATCAGCGTGAGTCAATGAGTATTTATAGAAAGTTCATTATCGAGTACTCTTGGGTCAGAATTATGTTCAGTAGGTCAAATATGTACAACTGTATGGCTGATGTGACATCAGAGGAGTAAATGAGTCAGTATAGAAAGTTCATGATTGAGGATTAATTTGTCAAAAATATGTTCAGTTGGTCTAATATGGACTTCTGTTTGGGTGAAGTAACTTCAGAAGGAGTCAATGATAATGTATGAAAAGTTCAAGATTAAGTGCTCTTTTGCCAGAAATATGTCCATTAGGTCAAATATGCTATGGCTGATGTATAATCAGCAGTCAATGAGTCAGTATAAAAAGTTCATGATCTAGGACTAATTTGCCAGAAATAATGTCCATTAGTTCAAATATTCAATACTCTATGGCTGAAGTAACATCAGAATGAGGCATGCTTATAAAGTTCACGATCGAGGACTAATTTGCAGGAATAAAATTCCATATCGAATACTCTTTGGCCAAAAATATGTTCCGTCGGTCAAATATGGAGTACTGTCTGGCTGAAAAAAAATCAGAAGTAGTTACTTAGTATATATATATATAGATTGAGTCAATGAGCGTGTGTAGAAGTTTCATGATCGAGGACTCTTGGGTCAGAATTATGTTCAGAATGCCAAATATGGACTTCTGTATGTTTGATGTAACATCAGATAAAGTCAATGAGCATATGTAGAAAGCTCGTGATCGAGGGCTATTTTGCCAGAAAAATGTCCATTACGTCAAAGATACAATACTCTATGGCTGAAGTAACATCAGTGTGAGGCATCTTTATAAAGTTCATGATCGAAGACTCTTGGGACAGGAAAAAATGTAATTAGTTCTAAAATGGACTTCTGTATGGTTGAAATAAAATCAGAAGGAGTCAATGAGTATGTATAGAAATTTCGTGATCGAATACTATTGGGCCAGAAATATGTTCAGTCAGTCAAATATGGACTAATGTCTGGCATATCCAACACCAGATAGAGTCAAAAAGTATGCATAGGAAGTTCATGGTCGAAAACTAATTTGACAGAAATATGTTCAATAGGGGTAATATGGACTTCTGTATGGGTGAAGTAACATCAGAAATAGTCAATAGTAATGTATGAAAAGTTCAAGATCAAGGACTCTTTGGCCACAATTATGTCCTTTAAGTCAAATATGCAATACTCTATGTATCGTCAGAAATAGTCAATGAGTTCATATAATAAGTTCATAATTGAGGACAAATTTGCCAGAAATTTGTTGAGTAGATCAAAATTGGTTCATATATGGCTGAAGTAACATCAGTTGTGAATCAATGAGTATGTATTCAAAGATCAGGATCGAGTTCTCTTGGGCCAGAAGCATGTTCCTTAGGTCAAAAATGGACTACAGAATGGCTGATGTGACATCAGAAGGCGTAAGTATATATAAAAACTTCAAGATTGAGTATTTTTTGCCCAGAATTATGTTCAGTTGGTCAAATATGGACTTTTGTATAGCTGATTTAATATCAGAAGTCGTCAATGAGTATATATAAAAAGGTCTAATGTTGATTCTGTATGGGTGAAGTAACATCTGAAAGAGTCAATGATAATGTACAAAAAGTTCTAGATTGAGGGCTCTTTGGCCATAAATATGCCTTTTACATCAAAAATATTCCTTGGCTGACATATAATCAGGAGTCGATAAGTATGTATAAAAAGTTCCTGATCTAAGGCAAATTTGCAAGACATATGTCCATTAGGTAAAATATTCCATACTCTATGGCTGAAGGTAACATCAGAGTGAAGCATGCATATAAAGTTCATGAATGAGAACTCTTGGGACGGAAATATGTTCAGTAGGTCTAATGTTAACCTGTATGGGTGAACTAACATCAGAAGGAGTCAATAGTAATGTATAAAGAGTTCATGATCTAGACTAATTTGCCAGAAATGTGTCCATTAGGTCAAATATGCAATACTCTATGGCTGATGTATCATCAGAAGGAGTCAATGAGTTTATATAAAAAATTCGTCAATGAGGACAAATTTGGCAGAAATTTGTTCAGTAGGTCAAATTGGGTTCATATATGGCTAAAGTAACATCGGAGTGAATCGTTGAGTGTACTGAAATTGAGAAATCGAAAACTCTCGGGCCCCAAATATGGTCAAGTCAAATATTAACTACAGTATGGCTGCTGCGACATCAGAAGGCGTAAGTTTAAATAAAAAGTTCAAGAACGAGTACTCTTTTAGCAGAGATATGTCCAGCAGGTCAAACATGGGCTCATGTATATCTGAAGTAACATCAGCGTGAGTCAATGAGTATTTATAGAAAGTTCATTATCGAGTACTCTTGGGTCAGAATTATGTTCAGTAGGTCAAATATGTACAACTGTATGGCTGATGTGACATCAGAGGAGTAAATGAGTCAGTATAGAAAGTTCATGATTGAGGATTAATTTGTCAAAAATATGTTCAGTTGGTCTAATATGGACTTCTGTTTGGGTGAAGTAACTTCAGAAGGAGTCAATGATAATGTATGAAAAGTTCAAGATTAAGTGCTCTTTTGCCAGAAATATGTCCATTAGGTCAAATATGCTATGGCTGATGTATAATCAGCAGTCAATGAGTCAGTATAAAAAGTTCATGATCTAGGACTAATTTGCCAGAAATAATGTCCATTAGTTCAAATATTCAATACTCTATGGCTGAAGTAACATCAGAATGAGGCATGCTTATAAAGTTCACGATCGAGGACTAATTTGCAGGAATAAAATTCCATATCGAATACTCTTTGGCCAAAAATATGTTCCGTCGGTCAAATATGGAGTACTGTCTGGCTGAAAAAAAATCAGAAGTAGTTACTTAGTATATATATATATAGATTGAGTCAATGAGCGTGTGTAGAAGTTTCATGATCGAGGACTCTTGGGTCAGAATTATGTTCAGAATGCCAAATATGGACTTCTGTATGTTTGATGTAACATCAGATAAAGTCAATGAGCATATGTAGAAAGCTCGTGATCGAGGGCTATTTTGCCAGAAAAATGTCCATTACGTCAAAGATACAATACTCTATGGCTGAAGTAACATCAGTGTGAGGCATCTTTATAAAGTTCATGATCGAAGACTCTTGGGACAGGAAAAAATGTAATTAGTTCTAAAATGGACTTCTGTATGGTTGAAATAAAATCAGAAGGAGTCAATGAGTATGTATAGAAATTTCGTGATCGAATACTATTGGGCCAGAAATATGTTCAGTCAGTCAAATATGGACTAATGTCTGGCATATCCAACACCAGATAGAGTCAAAAAGTATGCATAGGAAGTTCATGGTCGAAAACTAATTTGACAGAAATATGTTCAATAGGGGTAATATGGACTTCTGTATGGGTGAAGTAACATCAGAAATAGTCAATAGTAATGTATGAAAAGTTCAAGATCAAGGACTCTTTGGCCACAATTATGTCCTTTAAGTCAAATATGCAATACTCTATGTATCGTCAGAAATAGTCAATGAGTTCATAAAATAAGTTCATAATTGAGGACAAATTTGCCAGAAATTTGTTGAGTAGATCAAAATTGGTTCATATATGGCTGAAGTAACATCAGTTGTGAATCAATGAGTATGTATTCAAAGATCAGGATCGAGTTCTCTTGGGCCAGAAGCATGTTCCTTAGGTCAAAAATGGACTACAGGAATGGCTGATGTGACATCAGAAGGCGTAAGTATATATAAAAACTTCAAGATTGAGTATTTTTTGCCCAGAATTATGTTCAGTTGGTCAAATATGGACTTTTGTATAGCTGATTTAATATCAGAAGTCGTCAATGAGTATATATAAAAAGGTCTAATGTTGATTCTGTATGGGTGAAGTAACATCTGAAAGAGTCAATGATAATGTACAAAAAGTTCTAGATTGAGGGCTCTTTGGCCATAAATATGCCTTTTACGTCAAAAATATTCCTTGGCTGACGTATAATCAGGAGTCGATAAGTATGTATAAAAAGTTTCTGATCTAAGGCAAATTTGCAAGACATATGTCCATTAGGTAAAATATTCCATACTCTATGGCTGAAGGTAACATCAGAGTGAAGCATGCATATAAAGTTCATGAATGAGAACTCTTGGGACGGAAATATGTTCAGTAGGTCTAATGTTAACCTGTATGGGTGAACTAACATCAGAAGGAGTCAATAGTAATGTATAAAGAGTTCATGATCTAGACTAATTTGCCAGAAATGTGTCCATTAGGTCAAATATGCAATACTCTATGGCTGATGTATCATCAGAAGGAGTCAATGAGTTTATATAAAAAATTCGTCAATGAGGACAAATTTGGCAGAAATTTGTTCAGTAGGTCAAATTGGGTTCATATATGGCTAAAGTAACATCGGAGTGAATCGTTGAGTGTACTGAAATTGAGAAATCGAAAACTCTCGGGCCCCAAATATGGTCAAGTCAAATATTAACTACAGTATGGCTGCTGCGACATCAGAAGGCGTAAGTTTAAATAAAAAGTTCAAGAACGAGTACTCTTTTAGCAGAGATATGTCCAGCAGGTCAAACATGGGCTCATGTATATCTGAAGTAACATCAGCGTGAGTCAATGAGTATTTATAGAAAGTTCATTATCGAGTACTCTTGGGTCAGAATTATGTTCAGTAGGTCAAATATGTACAACTGTATGGCTGATGTGACATCAGAGGAGTAAATGAGTCAGTATAGAAAGTTCATGATTGAGGATTAATTTGTCAAAAATATGTTCAGTTGGTCTAATATGGACTTCTGTTTGGGTGAAGTAACTTCAGAAGGAGTCAATGATAATGTATGAAAAGTTCAAGATTAAGTGCTCTTTTGCCAGAAATATGTCCATTAGGTCAAATATGCTATGGCTGATGTATAATCAGCAGTCAATGAGTCAGTATAAAAAGTTCATGATCTAGGACTAATTTGCCAGAAATAATGTCCATTAGTTCAAATATTCAATACTCTATGGCTGAAGTAACATCAGAATGAGGCATGCTTATAAAGTTCACGATCGAGGACTAATTTGCAGGAATAAAATTCCATATCGAATACTCTTTGGCCAAAAATATGTTCCGTCGGTCAAATATGGAGTACTGTCTGGCTGAAAAAAAATCAGAAGTAGTTACTTAGTATATATATATAGATTGAGTCAATGAGCGTGTGTAGAAGTTTCATGATCGAGGACTCTTGGGTCAGAATTATGTTCAGAATGCCAAATATGGACTTCTGTATGTTTGATGTAACATCAGATAAAGTCAATGAGCATATGTAGAAAGCTCGTGATCGAGGGCTATTTTGCCAGAAAAATGTCCATTACGTCAAAGATACAATACTCTATGGCTGAAGTAACATCAGTGTGAGGCATCTTTATAAAGTTCATGATCGAAGACTCTTGGGACAGGAAAAAATGTAATTAGTTCTAAAATGGACTTCTGTATGGTTGAAATAAAATCAGAAGGAGTCAATGAGTATGTATAGAAATTTCGTGATCGAATACTATTGGGCCAGAAATATGTTCAGTCAGTCAAATATGGACTAATGTCTGGCATATCCAACACCAGATAGAGTCAAAAAGTATGCATAGGAAGTTCATGGTCGAAAACTAATTTGACAGAAATATGTTCAATAGGGGTAATATGGACTTCTGTATGGGTGAAGTAACATCAGAAATAGTCAATAGTAATGTATGAAAAGTTCAAGATCAAGGACTCTTTGGCCACAATTATGTCCTTTAAGTCAAATATGCAATACTCTATGTATCGTCAGAAATAGTCAATGAGTTCATAAAATAAGTTCATAATTGAGGACAAATTTGCCAGAAATTTGTTGAGTAGATCAAAATTGGTTCATATATGGCTGAAGTAACATCAGTTGTGAATCAATGAGTATGTATTCAAAGATCAGGATCGAGTTCTCTTGGGCCAGAAGCATGTTCCTTAGGTCAAAAATGGACTACAGGAATGGCTGATGTGACATCAGAAGGCGTAAGTATATATAAAAACTTCAAGATTGAGTATTTTTTGCCCAGAATTATGTTCAGTTGGTCAAATATGGACTTTTGTATAGCTGATTTAATATCAGAAGTCGTCAATGAGTATATATAAAAAGGTCTAATGTTGATTCTGTATGGGTGAAGTAACATCTGAAAGAGTCAATGATAATGTACAAAAAGTTCTAGATTGAGGGCTCTTTGGCCATAAATATGCCTTTTACGTCAAAAATATTCCTTGGCTGACGTATAATCAGGAGTCGATAAGTATGTATAAAAAGTTTCTGATCTAAGGCAAATTTGCAAGACATATGTCCATTAGGTAAAATATTCCATACTCTATGGCTGAAGGTAACATCAGAGTGAAGCATGCATATAAAGTTCATGAATGAGAACTCTTGGGACGGAAATATGTTCAGTAGGTCTAATGTTAACCTGTATGGGTGAACTAACATCAGAAGGAGTCAATAGTAATGTATAAAGAGTTCATGATCTAGACTAATTTGCCAGAAATGTGTCCATTAGGTCAAATATGCAATACTCTATGGCTGATGTATCATCAGAAGGAGTCAATGAGTTTATATAAAAAATTCGTCAATGAGGACAAATTTGGCAGAAATTTGTTCAGTAGGTCAAATTGGGTTCATATATGGCTAAAGTAACATCGGAGTGAATCGTTGAGTGTACTGAAATTGAGAAATCGAAAACTCTCGGGCCCCAAATATGGTCAAGTCAAATATTAACTACAGTATGGCTGCTGCGACATCAGAAGGCGTAAGTTTAAATAAAAAGTTCAAGAACGAGTACTCTTTTAGCAGAGATATGTCCAGCAGGTCAAACATGGGCTCATGTATATCTGAAGTAACATCAGCGTGAGTCAATGAGTATTTATAGAAAGTTCATTATCGAGTACTCTTGGGTCAGAATTATGTTCAGTAGGTCAAATATGTACAACTGTATGGCTGATGTGACATCAGAGGAGTAAATGAGTCAGTATAGAAAGTTCATGATTGAGGATTAATTTGTCAAAAATATGTTCAGTTGGTCTAATATGGACTTCTGTTTGGGTGAAGTAACTTCAGAAGGAGTCAATGATAATGTATGAAAAGTTCAAGATTAAGTGCTCTTTTGCCAGAAATATGTCCATTAGGTCAAATATGCTATGGCTGATGTATAATCAGCAGTCAATGAGTCAGTATAAAAAGTTCATGATCTAGGACTAATTTGCCAGAAATAATGTCCATTAGTTCAAATATTCAATACTCTATGGCTGAAGTAACATCAGAATGAGGCATGCTTATAAAGTTCACGATCGAGGACTAATTTGCAGGAATAAAATTCCATATCGAATACTCTTTGGCCAAAAATATGTTCCGTCGGTCAAATATGGAGTACTGTCTGGCTGAAAAAAAATCAGAAGTAGTTACTTAGTATATATATATAGATTGAGTCAATGAGCGTGTGTAGAAGTTTCATGATCGAGGACTCTTGGGTCAGAATTATGTTCAGAATGCCAAATATGGACTTCTGTATGTTTGATGTAACATCAGATAAAGTCAATGAGCATATGTAGAAAGCTCGTGATCGAGGGCTATTTTGCCAGAAAAATGTCCATTACGTCAAAGATACAATACTCTATGGCTGAAGTAACATCAGTGTGAGGCATCTTTATAAAGTTCATGATCGAAGACTCTTGGGACAGGAAAAAATGTAATTAGTTCTAAAATGGACTTCTGTATGGTTGAAATAAAATCAGAAGGAGTCAATGAGTATGTATAGAAATTTCGTGATCGAATACTATTGGGCCAGAAATATGTTCAGTCAGTCAAATATGGACTAATGTCTGGCATATCCAACACCAGATAGAGTCAAAAAGTATGCATAGGAAGTTCATGGTCGAAAACTAATTTGACAGAAATATGTTCAATAGGGGTAATATGGACTTCTGTATGGGTGAAGTAACATCAGAAATAGTCAATAGTAATGTATGAAAAGTTCAAGATCAAGGACTCTTTGGCCACAATTATGTCCTTTAAGTCAAATATGCAATACTCTATGTATCGTCAGAAATAGTCAATGAGTTCATAAAATAAGTTCATAATTGAGGACAAATTTGCCAGAAATTTGTTGAGTAGATCAAAATTGGTTCATATATGGCTGAAGTAACATCAGTTGTGAATCAATGAGTATGTATTCAAAGATCAGGATCGAGTTCTCTTGGGCCAGAAGCATGTTCCTTAGGTCAAAAATGGACTACAGGAATGGCTGATGTGACATCAGAAGGCGTAAGTATATATAAAAACTTCAAGATTGAGTATTTTTTGCCCAGAATTATGTTCAGTTGGTCAAATATGGACTTTTGTATAGCTGATTTAATATCAGAAGTCGTCAATGAGTATATATAAAAAGGTCTAATGTTGATTCTGTATGGGTGAAGTAACATCTGAAAGAGTCAATGATAATGTACAAAAAGTTCTAGATTGAGGGCTCTTTGGCCATAAATATGCCTTTTACGTCAAAAATATTCCTTGGCTGACGTATAATCAGGAGTCGATAAGTATGTATAAAAAGTTTCTGATCTAAGGCAAATTTGCAAGACATATGTCCATTAGGTAAAATATTCCATACTCTATGGCTGAAGGTAACATCAGAGTGAAGCATGCATATAAAGTTCATGAATGAGAACTCTTGGGACGGAAATATGTTCAGTAGGTCTAATGTTAACCTGTATGGGTGAACTAACATCAGAAGGAGTCAATAGTAATGTATAAAGAGTTCATGATCTAGACTAATTTGCCAGAAATGTGTCCATTAGGTCAAATATGCAATACTCTATGGCTGATGTATCATCAGAAGGAGTCAATGAGTTTATATAAAAAATTCGTCAATGAGGACAAATTTGGCAGAAATTTGTTCAGTAGGTCAAATTGGGTTCATATATGGCTAAAGTAGCATCGGAGTGAATCGTTGAGTGTACTGAAATTGAGAAATCGAAAACTCTCGGGCCCCAAATATGGTCAAGTCAAATATTAACTACAGTATGGCTGCTGCGACATCAGAAGGCGTAAGTTTAAATAAAAAGTTCAAGAACGAGTACTCTTTTAGCAGAGATATGTCCAGCAGGTCAAACATGGGCTCATGTATATCTGAAGTAACATCAGCGTGAGTCAATGAGTATTTATAGAAAGTTCATTATCGAGTACTCTTGGGTCAGAATTATGTTCAGTAGGTCAAATATGTACAACTGTATGGCTGATGTGACATCAGAGGAGTAAATGAGTCAGTATAGAAAGTTCATGATTGAGGATTAATTTGTCAAAAATATGTTCAGTTGGTCTAATATGGACTTCTGTTTGGGTGAAGTAACTTCAGAAGGAGTCAATGATAATGTATGAAAAGTTCAAGATTAAGTGCTCTTTTGCCAGAAATATGTCCATTAGGTCAAATATGCTATGGCTGATGTATAATCAGCAGTCAATGAGTCAGTATAAAAAGTTCATGATCTAGGACTAATTTGCCAGAAATAATGTCCATTAGTTCAAATATTCAATACTCTATGGCTGAAGTAACATCAGAATGAGGCATGCTTATAAAGTTCACGATCGAGGACTAATTTGCAGGAATAAAATTCCATATCGAATACTCTTTGGCCAAAAATATGTTCCGTCGGTCAAATATGGAGTACTGTCTGGCTGAAAAAAAATCAGAAGTAGTTACTTAGTATATATATATATAGATTGAGTCAATGAGCGTGTGTAGAAGTTTCATGATCGAGGACTCTTGGGTCAGAATTATGTTCAGAATGCCAAATATGGACTTCTGTATGTTTGATGTAACATCAGATAAAGTCAATGAGCATATGTAGAAAGCTCGTGATCGAGGGCTATTTTGCCAGAAAAATGTCCATTACGTCAAAGATACAATACTCTATGGCTGAAGTAACATCAGTGTGAGGCATCTTTATAAAGTTCATGATCGAAGACTCTTGGGACAGGAAAAAATGTAATTAGTTCTAAAATGGACTTCTGTATGGTTGAAATAAAATCAGAAGGAGTCAATGAGTATGTATAGAAATTTCGTGATCGAATACTATTGGGCCAGAAATATGTTCAGTCAGTCAAATATGGACTAATGTCTGGCATATCCAACACCAGATAGAGTCAAAAAGTATGCATAGGAAGTTCATGGTCGAAAACTAATTTGACAGAAATATGTTCAATAGGGGTAATATGGACTTCTGTATGGGTGAAGTAACATCAGAAATAGTCAATAGTAATGTATGAAAAGTTCAAGATCAAGGACTCTTTGGCCACAATTATGTCCTTTAAGTCAAATATGCAATACTCTATGTATCGTCAGAAATAGTCAATGAGTTCATAAAATAAGTTCATAATTGAGGACAAATTTGCCAGAAATTTGTTGAGTAGATCAAAATTGGTTCATATATGGCTGAAGTAACATCAGTTGTGAATCAATGAGTATGTATTCAAAGATCAGGATCGAGTTCTCTTGGGCCAGAAGCATGTTCCTTAGGTCAAAAATGGACTACAGGAATGGCTGATGTGACATCAGAAGGCGTAAGTATATATAAAAACTTCAAGATTGAGTATTTTTTGCCCAGAATTATGTTCAGTTGGTCAAATATGGACTTTTGTATAGCTGATTTAATATCAGAAGTCGTCAATGAGTATATATAAAAAGGTCTAATGTTGATTCTGTATGGGTGAAGTAACATCTGAAAGAGTCAATGATAATGTACAAAAAGTTCTAGATTGAGGGCTCTTTGGCCATAAATATGCCTTTTACGTCAAAAATATTCCTTGGCTGACGTATAATCAGGAGTCGATAAGTATGTATAAAAAGTTTCTGATCTAAGGCAAATTTGCAAGACATATGTCCATTAGGTAAAATATTCCATACTCTATGGCTGAAGGTAACATCAGAGTGAAGCATGCATATAAAGTTCATGAATGAGAACTCTTGGGACGGAAATATGTTCAGTAGGTCTAATGTTAACCTGTATGGGTGAACTAACATCAGAAGGAGTCAATAGTAATGTATAAAGAGTTCATGATCTAGACTAATTTGCCAGAAATGTGTCCATTAGGTCAAATATGCAATACTCTATGGCTGATGTATCATCAGAAGGAGTCAATGAGTTTATATAAAAAATTCGTCAATGAGGACAAATTTGGCAGAAATTTGTTCAGTAGGTCAAATTGGGTTCATATATGGCTAAAGTAACATCGGAGTGAATCGTTGAGTGTACTGAAATTGAGAAATCGAAAACTCTCGGGCCCCAAATATGGTCAAGTCAAATATTAACTACAGTATGGCTGCTGCGACATCAGAAGGCGTAAGTTTAAATAAAAAGTTCAAGAACGAGTACTCTTTTAGCAGAGATATGTCCAGCAGGTCAAACATGGGCTCATGTATATCTGAAGTAACATCAGCGTGAGTCAATGAGTATTTATAGAAAGTTCATTATCGAGTACTCTTGGGTCAGAATTATGTTCAGTAGGTCAAATATGTACAACTGTATGGCTGATGTGACATCAGAGGAGTAAATGAGTCAGTATAGAAAGTTCATGATTGAGGATTAATTTGTCAAAAATATGTTCAGTTGGTCTAATATGGACTTCTGTTTGGGTGAAGTAACTTCAGAAGGAGTCAATGATAATGTATGAAAAGTTCAAGATTAAGTGCTCTTTTGCCAGAAATATGTCCATTAGGTCAAATATGCTATGGCTGATGTATAATCAGCAGTCAATGAGTCAGTATAAAAAGTTCATGATCTAGGACTAATTTGCCAGAAATAATGTCCATTAGTTCAAATATTCAATACTCTATGGCTGAAGTAACATCAGAATGAGGCATGCTTATAAAGTTCACGATCGAGGACTAATTTGCAGGAATAAAATTCCATATCGAATACTCTTTGGCCAAAAATATGTTCCGTCGGTCAAATATGGAGTACTGTCTGGCTGAAAAAAAATCAGAAGTAGTTACTTAGTATATATATATATAGATTGAGTCAATGAGCGTGTGTAGAAGTTTCATGATCGAGGACTCTTGGGTCAGAATTATGTTCAGAATGCCAAATATGGACTTCTGTATGTTTGATGTAACATCAGATAAAGTCAATGAGCATATGTAGAAAGCTCGTGATCGAGGGCTATTTTGCCAGAAAAATGTCCATTACGTCAAAGATACAATACTCTATGGCTGAAGTAACATCAGTGTGAGGCATCTTTATAAAGTTCATGATCGAAGACTCTTGGGACAGGAAAAAATGTAATTAGTTCTAAAATGGACTTCTGTATGGTTGAAATAAAATCAGAAGGAGTCAATGAGTATGTATAGAAATTTCGTGATCGAATACTATTGGGCCAGAAATATGTTCAGTCAGTCAAATATGGACTAATGTCTGGCATATCCAACACCAGATAGAGTCAAAAAGTATGCATAGGAAGTTCATGGTCGAAAACTAATTTGACAGAAATATGTTCAATAGGGGTAATATGGACTTCTGTATGGGTGAAGTAACATCAGAAATAGTCAATAGTAATGTATGAAAAGTTCAAGATCAAGGACTCTTTGGCCACAATTATGTCCTTTAAGTCAAATATGCAATACTCTATGTATCGTCAGAAATAGTCAATGAGTTCATAAAATAAGTTCATAATTGAGGACAAATTTGCCAGAAATTTGTTGAGTAGATCAAAATTGGTTCATATATGGCTGAAGTAACATCAGTTGTGAATCAATGAGTATGTATTCAAAGATCAGGATCGAGTTCTCTTGGGCCAGAAGCATGTTCCTTAGGTCAAAAATGGACTACAGGAATGGCTGATGTGACATCAGAAGGCGTAAGTATATATAAAAACTTCAAGATTGAGTATTTTTTGCCCAGAATTATGTTCAGTTGGTCAAATATGGACTTTTGTATAGCTGATTTAATATCAGAAGTCGTCAATGAGTATATATAAAAAGGTCTAATGTTGATTCTGTATGGGTGAAGTAACATCTGAAAGAGTCAATGATAATGTACAAAAAGTTCTAGATTGAGGGCTCTTTGGCCATAAATATGCCTTTTACGTCAAAAATATTCCTTGGCTGACGTATAATCAGGAGTCGATAAGTATGTATAAAAAGTTTCTGATCTAAGGCAAATTTGCAAGACATATGTCCATTAGGTAAAATATTCCATACTCTATGGCTGAAGGTAACATCAGAGTGAAGCATGCATATAAAGTTCATGAATGAGAACTCTTGGGACGGAAATATGTTCAGTAGGTCTAATGTTAACCTGTATGGGTGAACTAACATCAGAAGGAGTCAATAGTAATGTATAAAGAGTTCATGATCTAGACTAATTTGCCAGAAATGTGTCCATTAGGTCAAATATGCAATACTCTATGGCTGATGTATCATCAGAAGGAGTCAATGAGTTTATATAAAAAATTCGTCAATGAGGACAAATTTGGCAGAAATTTGTTCAGTAGGTCAAATTGGGTTCATATATGGCTAAAGTAACATCGGAGTGAATCGTTGAGTGTACTGAAATTGAGAAATCGAAAACTCTCGGGCCCCAAATATGGTCAAGTCAAATATTAACTACAGTATGGCTGCTGCGACATCAGAAGGCGTAAGTTTAAATAAAAAGTTCAAGAACGAGTACTCTTTTAGCAGAGATATGTCCAGCAGGTCAAACATGGGCTCATGTATATCTGAAGTAACATCAGCGTGAGTCAATGAGTATTTATAGAAAGTTCATTATCGAGTACTCTTGGGTCAGAATTATGTTCAGTAGGTCAAATATGTACAACTGTATGGCTGATGTGACATCAGAGGAGTAAATGAGTCAGTATAGAAAGTTCATGATTGAGGATTAATTTGTCAAAAATATGTTCAGTTGGTCTAATATGGACTTCTGTTTGGGTGAAGTAACTTCAGAAGGAGTCAATGATAATGTATGAAAAGTTCAAGATTAAGTGCTCTTTTGCCAGAAATATGTCCATTAGGTCAAATATGCTATGGCTGATGTATAATCAGCAGTCAATGAGTCAGTATAAAAAGTTCATGATCTAGGACTAATTTGCCAGAAATAATGTCCATTAGTTCAAATATTCAATACTCTATGGCTGAAGTAACATCAGAATGAGGCATGCTTATAAAGTTCACGATCGAGGACTAATTTGCAGGAATAAAATTCCATATCGAATACTCTTTGGCCAAAAATATGTTCCGTCGGTCAAATATGGAGTACTGTCTGGCTGAAAAAAAATCAGAAGTAGTTACTTAGTATATATATATATAGATTGAGTCAATGAGCGTGTGTAGAAGTTTCATGATCGAGGACTCTTGGGTCAGAATTATGTTCAGAATGCCAAATATGGACTTCTGTATGTTTGATGTAACATCAGATAAAGTCAATGAGCATATGTAGAAAGCTCGTGATCGAGGGCTATTTTGCCAGAAAAATGTCCATTACGTCAAAGATACAATACTCTATGGCTGAAGTAACATCAGTGTGAGGCATCTTTATAAAGTTCATGATCGAAGACTCTTGGGACAGGAAAAAATGTAATTAGTTCTAAAATGGACTTCTGTATGGTTGAAATAAAATCAGAAGGAGTCAATGAGTATGTATAGAAATTTCGTGATCGAATACTATTGGGCCAGAAATATGTTCAGTCAGTCAAATATGGACTAATGTCTGGCATATCCAACACCAGATAGAGTCAAAAAGTATGCATAGGAAGTTCATGGTCGAAAACTAATTTGACAGAAATATGTTCAATAGGGGTAATATGGACTTCTGTATGGGTGAAGTAACATCAGAAATAGTCAATAGTAATGTATGAAAAGTTCAAGATCAAGGACTCTTTGGCCACAATTATGTCCTTTAAGTCAAATATGCAATACTCTATGTATCGTCAGAAATAGTCAATGAGTTCATAAAATAAGTTCATAATTGAGGACAAATTTGCCAGAAATTTGTTGAGTAGATCAAAATTGGTTCATATATGGCTGAAGTAACATCAGTTGTGAATCAATGAGTATGTATTCAAAGATCAGGATCGAGTTCTCTTGGGCCAGAAGCATGTTCCTTAGGTCAAAAATGGACTACAGGAATGGCTGATGTGACATCAGAAGGCGTAAGTATATATAAAAACTTCAAGATTGAGTATTTTTTGCCCAGAATTATGTTCAGTTGGTCAAATATGGACTTTTGTATAGCTGATTTAATATCAGAAGTCGTCAATGAGTATATATAAAAAGGTCTAATGTTGATTCTGTATGGGTGAAGTAACATCTGAAAGAGTCAATGATAATGTACAAAAAGTTCTAGATTGAGGGCTCTTTGGCCATAAATATGCCTTTTACGTCAAAAATATTCCTTGGCTGACGTATAATCAGGAGTCGATAAGTATGTATAAAAAGTTTCTGATCTAAGGCAAATTTGCAAGACATATGTCCATTAGGTAAAATATTCCATACTCTATGGCTGAAGGTAACATCAGAGTGAAGCATGCATATAAAGTTCATGAATGAGAACTCTTGGGACGGAAATATGTTCAGTAGGTCTAATGTTAACCTGTATGGGTGAACTAACATCAGAAGGAGTCAATAGTAATGTATAAAGAGTTCATGATCTAGACTAATTTGCCAGAAATGTGTCCATTAGGTCAAATATGCAATACTCTATGGCTGATGTATCATCAGAAGGAGTCAATGAGTTTATATAAAAAATTCGTCAATGAGGACAAATTTGGCAGAAATTTGTTCAGTAGGTCAAATTGGGTTCATATATGGCTAAAGTAACATCGGAGTGAATCGTTGAGTGTACTGAAATTGAGAAATCGAAAACTCTCGGGCCCCAAATATGGTCAAGTCAAATATTAACTACAGTATGGCTGCTGCGACATCAGAAGGCGTAAGTTTAAATAAAAAGTTCAAGAACGAGTACTCTTTTAGCAGAGATATGTCCAGCAGGTCAAACATGGGCTCATGTATATCTGAAGTAACATCAGCGTGAGTCAATGAGTATTTATAGAAAGTTCATTATCGAGTACTCTTGGGTCAGAATTATGTTCAGTAGGTCAAATATGTACAACTGTATGGCTGATGTGACATCAGAGGAGTAAATGAGTCAGTATAGAAAGTTCATGATTGAGGATTAATTTGTCAAAAATATGTTCAGTTGGTCTAATATGGACTTCTGTTTGGGTGAAGTAACTTCAGAAGGAGTCAATGATAATGTATGAAAAGTTCAAGATTAAGTGCTCTTTTGCCAGAAATATGTCCATTAGGTCAAATATGCTATGGCTGATGTATAATCAGCAGTCAATGAGTCAGTATAAAAAGTTCATGATCTAGGACTAATTTGCCAGAAATAATGTCCATTAGTTCAAATATTCAATACTCTATGGCTGAAGTAACATCAGAATGAGGCATGCTTATAAAGTTCACGATCGAGGACTAATTTGCAGGAATAAAATTCCATATCGAATACTCTTTGGCCAAAAATATGTTCCGTCGGTCAAATATGGAGTACTGTCTGGCTGAAAAAAAATCAGAAGTAGTTACTTAGTATATATATATATAGATTGAGTCAATGAGCGTGTGTAGAAGTTTCATGATCGAGGACTCTTGGGTCAGAATTATGTTCAGAATGCCAAATATGGACTTCTGTATGTTTGATGTAACATCAGATAAAGTCAATGAGCATATGTAGAAAGCTCGTGATCGAGGGCTATTTTGCCAGAAAAATGTCCATTACGTCAAAGATACAATACTCTATGGCTGAAGTAACATCAGTGTGAGGCATCTTTATAAAGTTCATGATCGAAGACTCTTGGGACAGGAAAAAATGTAATTAGTTCTAAAATGGACTTCTGTATGGTTGAAATAAAATCAGAAGGAGTCAATGAGTATGTATAGAAATTTCGTGATCGAATACTATTGGGCCAGAAATATGTTCAGTCAGTCAAATATGGACTAATGTCTGGCATATCCAACACCAGATAGAGTCAAAAAGTATGCATAGGAAGTTCATGGTCGAAAACTAATTTGACAGAAATATGTTCAATAGGGGTAATATGGACTTCTGTATGGGTGAAGTAACATCAGAAATAGTCAATAGTAATGTATGAAAAGTTCAAGATCAAGGACTCTTTGGCCACAATTATGTCCTTTAAGTCAAATATGCAATACTCTATGTATCGTCAGAAATAGTCAATGAGTTCATAAAATAAGTTCATAATTGAGGACAAATTTGCCAGAAATTTGTTGAGTAGATCAAAATTGGTTCATATATGGCTGAAGTAACATCAGTTGTGAATCAATGAGTATGTATTCAAAGATCAGGATCGAGTTCTCTTGGGCCAGAAGCATGTTCCTTAGGTCAAAAATGGACTACAGAATGGCTGATGTGACATCAGAAGGCGTAAGTATATATAAAAACTTCAAGATTGAGTATTTTTTGCCCAGAATTATGTTCAGTTGGTCAAATATGGACTTTTGTATAGCTGATTTAATATCAGAAGTCGTCAATGAGTATATATAAAAAGGTCTAATGTTGATTCTGTATGGGTGAAGTAACATCTGAAAGAGTCAATGATAATGTACAAAAAGTTCTAGATTGAGGGCTCTTTGGCCATAAATATGCCTTTTACGTCAAAAATATTCCTTGGCTGACGTATAATCAGGAGTCGATAAGTATGTATAAAAAGTTTCTGATCTAAGGCAAATTTGCAAGACATATGTCCATTAGGTAAAATATTCCATACTCTATGGCTGAAGGTAACATCAGAGTGAAGCATGCATATAAAGTTCATGAATGAGAACTCTTGGGACGGAAATATGTTCAGTAGGTCTAATGTTAACCTGTATGGGTGAACTAACATCAGAAGGAGTCAATAGTAATGTATAAAGAGTTCATGATCTAGACTAATTTGCCAGAAATGTGTCCATTAGGTCAAATATGCAATACTCTATGGCTGATGTATCATCAGAAGGAGTCAATGAGTTTATATAAAAAATTCGTCAATGAGGACAAATTTGGCAGAAATTTGTTCAGTAGGTCAAATTGGGTTCATATATGGCTAAAGTAGCATCGGAGTGAATCGTTGAGTGTACTGAAATTGAGAAATCGAAAACTCTCGGGCCCCAAATATGGTCAAGTCAAATATTAACTACAGTATGGCTGCTGCGACATCAGAAGGCGTAAGTTTAAATAAAAAGTTCAAGAACGAGTACTCTTTTAGCAGAGATATGTCCAGCAGGTCAAACATGGGCTCATGTATATCTGAAGTAACATCAGCGTGAGTCAATGAGTATTTATAGAAAGTTCATTATCGAGTACTCTTGGGTCAGAATTATGTTCAGTAGGTCAAATATGTACAACTGTATGGCTGATGTGACATCAGAGGAGTAAATGAGTCAGTATAGAAAGTTCATGATTGAGGATTAATTTGTCAAAAATATGTTCAGTTGGTCTAATATGGACTTCTGTTTGGGTGAAGTAACTTCAGAAGGAGTCAATGATAATGTATGAAAAGTTCAAGATTAAGTGCTCTTTTGCCAGAAATATGTCCATTAGGTCAAATATGCTATGGCTGATGTATAATCAGCAGTCAATGAGTCAGTATAAAAAGTTCATGATCTAGGACTAATTTGCCAGAAATAATGTCCATTAGTTCAAATATTCAATACTCTATGGCTGAAGTAACATCAGAATGAGGCATGCTTATAAAGTTCACGATCGAGGACTAATTTGCAGGAATAAAATTCCATATCGAATACTCTTTGGCCAAAAATATGTTCCGTCGGTCAAATATGGAGTACTGTCTGGCTGAAAAAAAATCAGAAGTAGTTACTTAGTATATATATATATAGATTGAGTCAATGAGCGTGTGTAGAAGTTTCATGATCGAGGACTCTTGGGTCAGAATTATGTTCAGAATGCCAAATATGGACTTCTGTATGTTTGATGTAACATCAGATAAAGTCAATGAGCATATGTAGAAAGCTCGTGATCGAGGGCTATTTTGCCAGAAAAATGTCCATTACGTCAAAGATACAATACTCTATGGCTGAAGTAACATCAGTGTGAGGCATCTTTATAAAGTTCATGATCGAAGACTCTTGGGACAGGAAAAAATGTAATTAGTTCTAAAATGGACTTCTGTATGGTTGAAATAAAATCAGAAGGAGTCAATGAGTATGTATAGAAATTTCGTGATCGAATACTATTGGGCCAGAAATATGTTCAGTCAGTCAAATATGGACTAATGTCTGGCATATCCAACACCAGATAGAGTCAAAAAGTATGCATAGGAAGTTCATGGTCGAAAACTAATTTGACAGAAATATGTTCAATAGGGGTAATATGGACTTCTGTATGGGTGAAGTAACATCAGAAATAGTCAATAGTAATGTATGAAAAGTTCAAGATCAAGGACTCTTTGGCCACAATTATGTCCTTTAAGTCAAATATGCAATACTCTATGTATCGTCAGAAATAGTCAATGAGTTCATATAATAAGTTCATAATTGAGGACAAATTTGCCAGAAATTTGTTGAGTAGATCAAAATTGGTTCATATATGGCTGAAGTAACATCAGTTGTGAATCAATGAGTATGTATTCAAAGATCAGGATCGAGTTCTCTTGGGCCAGAAGCATGTTCATTAGGTCAAAAATGGACTACAGAATGGCTGATGTGACATCAGAAGGCGTAAGTATATATAAAAACTTCAAGATTGAGTATTTTTTGCCCAGAATTATGTTCAGTTGGTCAAATATGGACTTTTGTATAGCTGATTTAATATCAGAAGTCGTCAATGAGTATATATAAAAAGGTCTAATGTTGATTCTGTATGGGTGAAGTAACATCTGAAAGAGTCAATGATAATGTACAAAAAGTTCTAGATTGAGGGCTCTTTGGCCATAAATATGCCTTTTACGTCAAAAATATTCCTTGGCTGACGTATAATCAGGAGTCGATAAGTATGTATAAAAAGTTTCTGATCTAAGGCAAATTTGCAAGACATATGTCCATTAGGTAAAATATTCCATACTCTATGGCTGAAGGTAACATCAGAGTGAAGCATGCATATAAAGTTCATGAATGAGAACTCTTGGGACGGAAATATGTTCAGTAGGTCTAATGTTAACCTGTATGGGTGAACTAACATCAGAAGGAGTCAATAGTAATGTATAAAGAGTTCATGATCTAGACTAATTTGCCAGAAATGTGTCCATTAGGTCAAATATGCAATACTCTATGGCTGATGTATCATCAGAAGGAGTCAATGAGTTTATATAAAAAATTCGTCAATGAGGACAAATTTGGCAGAAATTTGTTCAGTAGGTCAAATTGGGTTCATATATGGCTAAAGTAACATCGGAGTGAATCGTTGAGTGTACTGAAATTGAGAAATCGAAAACTCTCGGGCCCCAAATATGGTCAAGTCAAATATTAACTACAGTATGGCTGCTGCGACATCAGAAGGCGTAAGTTTAAATAAAAAGTTCAAGAACGAGTACTCTTTTAGCAGAGATATGTCCAGCAGGTCAAACATGGGCTCATGTATATCTGAAGTAACATCAGCGTGAGTCAATGAGTATTTATAGAAAGTTCATTATCGAGTACTCTTGGGTCAGAATTATGTTCAGTAGGTCAAATATGTACAACTGTATGGCTGATGTGACATCAGAGGAGTAAATGAGTCAGTATAGAAAGTTCATGATTGAGGATTAATTTGTCAAAAATATGTTCAGTTGGTCTAATATGGACTTCTGTTTGGGTGAAGTAACTTCAGAAGGAGTCAATGATAATGTATGAAAAGTTCAAGATTAAGTGCTCTTTTGCCAGAAATATGTCCATTAGGTCAAATATGCTATGGCTGATGTATAATCAGCAGTCAATGAGTCAGTATAAAAAGTTCATGATCTAGGACTAATTTGCCAGAAATAATGTCCATTAGTTCAAATATTCAATACTCTATGGCTGAAGTAACATCAGAATGAGGCATGCTTATAAAGTTCACGATCGAGGACTAATTTGCAGGAATAAAATTCCATATCGAATACTCTTTGGCCAAAAATATGTTCCGTCGGTCAAATATGGAGTACTGTCTGGCTGAAAAAAAATCAGAAGTAGTTACTTAGTATATATATATATAGATTGAGTCAATGAGCGTGTGTAGAAGTTTCATGATCGAGGACTCTTGGGTCAGAATTATGTTCAGAATGCCAAATATGGACTTCTGTATGTTTGATGTAACATCAGATAAAGTCAATGAGCATATGTAGAAAGCTCGTGATCGAGGGCTATTTTGCCAGAAAAATGTCCATTACGTCAAAGATACAATACTCTATGGCTGAAGTAACATCAGTGTGAGGCATCTTTATAAAGTTCATGATCGAAGACTCTTGGGACAGGAAAAAATGTAATTAGTTCTAAAATGGACTTCTGTATGGTTGAAATAAAATCAGAAGGAGTCAATGAGTATGTATAGAAATTTCGTGATCGAATACTATTGGGCCAGAAATATGTTCAGTCAGTCAAATATGGACTAATGTCTGGCATATCCAACACCAGATAGAGTCAAAAAGTATGCATAGGAAGTTCATGGTCGAAAACTAATTTGACAGAAATATGTTCAATAGGGGTAATATGGACTTCTGTATGGGTGAAGTAACATCAGAAATAGTCAATAGTAATGTATGAAAAGTTCAAGATCAAGGACTCTTTGGCCACAATTATGTCCTTTAAGTCAAATATGCAATACTCTATGTATCGTCAGAAATAGTCAATGAGTTCATATAATAAGTTCATAATTGAGGACAAATTTGCCAGAAATTTGTTGAGTAGATCAAAATTGGTTCATATATGGCTGAAGTAACATCAGTTGTGAATCAATGAGTATGTATTCAAAGATCAGGATCGAGTTCTCTTGGGCCAGAAACATGTTCATTAGGTCAAAAATGGACTACAGAATGGCTGATGTGACATCAGAAGGCGTAAGTATATATAAAAACTTCAAGATTGAGTATTTTTTGCCCAGAATTATGTTCAGTTGGTCAAATATGGACTTTTGTATAGCTGATTTAATATCAGAAGTCGTCAATGAGTATATATAAAAAGGTCTAATGTTGATTCTGTATGGGTGAAGTAACATCTGAAAGAGTCAATGATAATGTACAAAAAGTTCTAGATTGAGGGCTCTTTGGCCATAAATATGCCTTTTACGTCAAAAATATTCCTTGGCTGACGTATAATCAGGAGTCGATAAGTATGTATAAAAAGTTTCTGATCTAAGGCAAATTTGCAAGACATATGTCCATTAGGTAAAATATTCCATACTCTATGGCTGAAGGTAACATCAGAGTGAAGCATGCATATAAAGTTCATGAATGAGAACTCTTGGGACGGAAATATGTTCAGTAGGTCTAATGTTAACCTGTATGGGTGAACTAACATCAGAAGGAGTCAATAGTAATGTATAAAGAGTTCATGATCTAGACTAATTTGCCAGAAATGTGTCCATTAGGTCAAATATGCAATACTCTATGGCTGATGTATCATCAGAAGGAGTCAATGAGTTTATATAAAAAATTCGTCAATGAGGACAAATTTGGCAGAAATTTGTTCAGTAGGTCAAATTGGGTTCATATATGGCTAAAGTAACATCGGAGTGAATCGTTGAGTGTACTGAAATTGAGAAATCGAAAACTCTCGGGCCCCAAATATGGTCAAGTCAAATATTAACTACAGTATGGCTGCTGCGAGATCAGAAGGCGTAAGTTTAAATAAAAAGTTCAAGAACGAGTACTCTTTTAGCAGAGATATGTCCAGCAGGTCAAACATGGGCTCATGTATATCTGAAGTAACATCAGCGTGAGTCAATGAGTATTTATAGAAAGTTCATTATCGAGTACTCTTGGGTCAGAATTATGTTCAGTAGGTCAAATATGTACAACTGTATGGCTGATGTGACATCAGAGGAGTAAATGAGTCAGTATAGAAAGTTCATGATTGAGGATTAATTTGTCAAAAATATGTTCAGTTGGTCTAATATGGACTTCTGTTTGGGTGAAGTAACTTCAGAAGGAGTCAATGATAATGTATGAAAAGTTCAAGATTAAGTGCTCTTTTGCCAGAAATATGTCCATTAGGTCAAATATGCTATGGCTGATGTATAATCAGCAGTCAATGAGTCAGTATAAAAAGTTCATGATCTAGGACTAATTTGCCAGAAATAATGTCCATTAGTTCAAATATTCAATACTCTATGGCTGAAGTAACATCAGAATGAGGCATGCTTATAAAGTTCACGATCGAGGACTAATTTGCAGGAATAAAATTCCATATCGAATACTCTTTGGCCAAAAATATGTTCCGTCGGTCAAATATGGAGTACTGTCTGGCTGAAAAAAAATCAGAAGTAGTTACTTAGTATATATATATATAGATTGAGTCAATGAGCGTGTGTAGAATTTTCATGATCGAGGACTCTTGGGTCAGAATTATGTTCAGAATGCCAAATATGGACTTCTGTATGTTTGATGTAACATCAGATAAAGTCAATGAGCATATGTAGAAAGCTCGTGATCGAGGGCTATTTTGCCAGAAAAATGTCCATTACGTCAAAGATACAATACTCTATGGCTGAAGTAACATCAGTGTGAGGCATCTTTATAAAGTTCATGATCGAAGACTCTTGGGACAGGAAAAAATGTAATTAGTTCTAAAATGGACTTCTGTATGGTTGAAATAAAATCAGAAGGAGTCAATGAGTATGTATAGAAATTTCGTGATCGAATACTATTGGGCCAGAAATATGTTCAGTCAGTCAAATATGGACTAATGTCTGGCATATCCAACACCTGATAGAGTCAAAAAGTATGCATAGGAAGTTCATGGTCGAAAACTAATTTGACAGAAATATGTTCAATAGGGGTAATATGGACTTCTGTATGGGTGAAGTAACATCAGAAATAGTCAATAGTAATGTATGAAAAGTTCAAGATCAAGGACTCTTTGGCCACAATTATGTCCTTTAAGTCAAATATGCAATACTCTATGTATCGTCAGAAATAGTCAATGAGTTCATATAATAAGTTCATAATTGAGGACAAATTTGCCAGAAATTTGTTGAGTAGATCAAAATTGGTTCATATATGGCTGAAGTAACATCAGTTGTGAATCAATGAGTATGTATTCAAAGATCAGGATCGAGTTCTCTTGGGCCAGAAACATGTTCATTAGGTCAAAAATGGACTACAGAATGGCTGATGTGACATCAGAAGGCGTAAGTATATATAAAAACTTCAAGATTGAGTATTTTTTGCCCAGAATTATGTTCAGTTGGTCAAATATGGACTTTTGTATAGCTGATTTAATATCAGAAGTCGTCAATGAGTATATATAAAAAGGTCTAATGTTGATTCTGTATGGGTGAAGTAACATCTGAAAGAGTCAATGATAATGTACAAAAAGTTCTAGATTGAGGGCTCTTTGGCCATAAATATGCCTTTTACGTCAAAAATATTCCTTGGCTGACGTATAATCAGGAGTCGATAAGTATGTATAAAAAGTTTCTGATCTAAGGCAAATTTGCAAGACATATGTCCATTAGGTAAAATATTCCATACTCTATGGCTGAAGGTAACATCAGAGTGAAGCATGCATATAAAGTTCATGAATGAGAACTCTTGGGACGGAAATATGTTCAGTAGGTCTAATGTTAACCTGTATGGGTGAACTAACATCAGAAGGAGTCAATAGTAATGTATAAAGAGTTCATGATCTAGACTAATTTGCCAGAAATGTGTCCATTAGGTCAAATATGCAATACTCTATGGCTGATGTATCATCAGAAGGAGTCAATGAGTTTATATAAAAAATTCGTCAATGAGGACAAATTTGGCAGAAATTTGTTCAGTAGGTCAAATTGGGTTCATATATGGCTAAAGTAACATCGGAGTGAATCGTTGAGTGTACTGAAATTGAGAAATCGAAAACTCTCGGGCCCCAAATATGGTCAAGTCAAATATTAACTACAGTATGGCTGCTGCGAGATCAGAAGGCGTAAGTTTAAATAAAAAGTTCAAGAACGAGTACTCTTTTAGCAGAGATATGTCCAGCAGGTCAAACATGGGCTCATGTATATCTGAAGTAACATCAGCGTGAGTCAATGAGTATTTATAGAAAGTTCATTATCGAGTACTCTTGGGTCAGAATTATGTTCAGTAGGTCAAATATGTACAACTGTATGGCTGATGTGACATCAGAGGAGTAAATGAGTCAGTATAGAAAGTTCATGATTGAGGATTAATTTGTCAAAAATATGTTCAGTTGGTCTAATATGGACTTCTGTTTGGGTGAAGTAACTTCAGAAGGAGTCAATGATAATGTATGAAAAGTTCAAGATTAAGTGCTCTTTTGCCAGAAATATGTCCATTAGGTCAAATATGCTATGGCTGATGTATAATCAGCAGTCAATGAGTCAGTATAAAAAGTTCATGATCTAGGACTAATTTGCCAGAAATAATGTCCATTAGTTCAAATATTCAATACTCTATGGCTGAAGTAACATCAGAATGAGGCATGCTTATAAAGTTCACGATCGAGGACTAATTTGCAGGAATAAAATTCCATATCGAATACTCTTTGGCCAAAAATATGTTCCGTCGGTCAAATATGGAGTACTGTCTGGCTGAAAAAAAATCAGAAGTAGTTACTTAGTATATATATATATAGATTGAGTCAATGAGCGTGTGTAGAATTTTCATGATCGAGGACTCTTGGGTCAGAATTATGTTCAGAATGCCAAATATGGACTTCTGTATGTTTGATGTAACATCAGATAAAGTCAATGAGCATATGTAGAAAGCTCGTGATCGAGGGCTATTTTGCCAGAAAAATGTCCATTACGTCAAAGATACAATACTCTATGGCTGAAGTAACATCAGTGTGAGGCATCTTTATAAAGTTCATGATCGAAGACTCTTGGGACAGGAAAAAATGTAATTAGTTCTAAAATGGACTTCTGTATGGTTGAAATAAAATCAGAAGGAGTCAATGAGTATGTATAGAAATTTCGTGATCGAATACTATTGGGCCAGAAATATGTTCAGTCAGTCAAATATGGACTAATGTCTGGCATATCCAACACCTGATAGAGTCAAAAAGTATGCATAGGAAGTTCATGGTCGAAAACTAATTTGACAGAAATATGTTCAATAGGGGTAATATGGACTTCTGTATGGGTGAAGTAACATCAGAAATAGTCAATAGTAATGTATGAAAAGTTCAAGATCAAGGACTCTTTGGCCACAATTATGTCCTTTAAGTCAAATATGCAATACTCTATGTATCGTCAGAAATAGTCAATGAGTTCATATAATAAGTTCATAATTGAGGACAAATTTGCCAGAAATTTGTTGAGTAGATCAAAATTGGTTCATATATGGCTGAAGTAACATCAGTTGTGAATCAATGAGTATGTATTCAAAGATCAGGATCGAGTTCTCTTGGGCCAGAAACATGTTCATTAGGTCAAAAATGGACTACAGAATGGCTGATGTGACATCAGAAGGCGTAAGTATATATAAAAACTTCAAGATTGAGTATTTTTTGCCCAGAATTATGTTCAGTTGGTCAAATATGGACTTTTGTATAGCTGATTTAATATCAGAAGTCGTCAATGAGTATATATAAAAAGGTCTAATGTTGATTCTGTATGGGTGAAGTAACATCTGAAAGAGTCAATGATAATGTACAAAAAGTTCTAGATTGAGGGCTCTTTGGCCATAAATATGCCTTTTACGTCAAAAATATTCCTTGGCTGACGTATAATCAGGAGTCGATAAGTATGTATAAAAAGTTTCTGATCTAAGGCAAATTTGCAAGACATATGTCCATTAGGTAAAATATTCCATACTCTATGGCTGAAGGTAACATCAGAGTGAAGCATGCATATAAAGTTCATGAATGAGAACTCTTGGGACGGAAATATGTTCAGTAGGTCTAATGTTAACCTGTATGGGTGAACTAACATCAGAAGGAGTCAATAGTAATGTATAAAGAGTTCATGATCTAGACTAATTTGCCAGAAATGTGTCCATTAGGTCAAATATGCAATACTCTATGGCTGATGTATCATCAGAAGGAGTCAATGAGTTTATATAAAAAATTCGTCAATGAGGACAAATTTGGCAGAAATTTGTTCAGTAGGTCAAATTGGGTTCATATATGGCTAAAGTAACATCGGAGTGAATCGTTGAGTGTACTGAAATTGAGAAATCGAAAACTCTCGGGCCCCAAATATGGTCAAGTCAAATATTAACTACAGTATGGCTGCTGCGAGATCAGAAGGCGTAAGTTTAAATAAAAAGTTCAAGAACGAGTACTCTTTTAGCAGAGATATGTCCAGCAGGTCAAACATGGGCTCATGTATATCTGAAGTAACATCAGCGTGAGTCAATGAGTATTTATAGAAAGTTCATTATCGAGTACTCTTGGGTCAGAATTATGTTCAGTAGGTCAAATATGTACAACTGTATGGCTGATGTGACATCAGAGGAGTAAATGAGTCAGTATAGAAAGTTCATGATTGAGGATTAATTTGTCAAAAATATGTTCAGTTGGTCTAATATGGACTTCTGTTTGGGTGAAGTAACTTCAGAAGGAGTCAATGATAATGTATGAAAAGTTCAAGATTAAGTGCTCTTTTGCCAGAAATATGTCCATTAGGTCAAATATGCTATGGCTGATGTATAATCAGCAGTCAATGAGTCAGTATAAAAAGTTCATGATCTAGGACTAATTTGCCAGAAATAATGTCCATTAGTTCAAATATTCAATACTCTATGGCTGAAGTAACATCAGAATGAGGCATGCTTATAAAGTTCACGATCGAGGACTAATTTGCAGGAATAAAATTCCATATCGAATACTCTTTGGCCAAAAATATGTTCCGTCGGTCAAATATGGAGTACTGTCTGGCTGAAAAAAAATCAGAAGTAGTTACTTAGTATATATATATATAGATTGAGTCAATGAGCGTGTGTAGAATTTTCATGATCGAGGACTCTTGGGTCAGAATTATGTTCAGAATGCCAAATATGGACTTCTGTATGTTTGATGTAACATCAGATAAAGTCAATGAGCATATGTAGAAAGCTCGTGATCGAGGGCTATTTTGCCAGAAAAATGTCCATTACGTCAAAGATACAATACTCTATGGCTGAAGTAACATCAGTGTGAGGCATCTTTATAAAGTTCATGATCGAAGACTCTTGGGACAGGAAAAAATGTAATTAGTTCTAAAATGGACTTCTGTATGGTTGAAATAAAATCAGAAGGAGTCAATGAGTATGTATAGAAATTTCGTGATCGAATACTATTGGGCCAGAAATATGTTCAGTCAGTCAAATATGGACTAATGTCTGGCATATCCAACACCTGATAGAGTCAAAAAGTATGCATAGGAAGTTCATGGTCGAAAACTAATTTGACAGAAATATGTTCAATAGGGGTAATATGGACTTCTGTATGGGTGAAGTAACATCAGAAATAGTCAATAGTAATGTATGAAAAGTTCAAGATCAAGGACTCTTTGGCCACAATTATGTCCTTTAAGTCAAATATGCAATACTCTATGTATCGTCAGAAATAGTCAATGAGTTCATATAATAAGTTCATAATTGAGGACAAATTTGCCAGAAATTTGTTGAGTAGATCAAAATTGGTTCATATATGGCTGAAGTAACATCAGTTGTGAATCAATGAGTATGTATTCAAAGATCAGGATCGAGTTCTCTTGGGCCAGAAACATGTTCATTAGGTCAAAAATGGACTACAGAATGGCTGATGTGACATCAGAAGGCGTAAGTATATATAAAAACTTCAAGATTGAGTATTTTTTGCCCAGAATTATGTTCAGTTGGTCAAATATGGACTTTTGTATAGCTGATTTAATATCAGAAGTCGTCAATGAGTATATATAAAAAGGTCTAATGTTGATTCTGTATGGGTGAAGTAACATCTGAAAGAGTCAATGATAATGTACAAAAAGTTCTAGATTGAGGGCTCTTTGGCCATAAATATGCCTTTTACGTCAAAAATATTCCTTGGCTGACGTATAATCAGGAGTCGATAAGTATGTATAAAAAGTTTCTGATCTAAGGCAAATTTGCAAGACATATGTCCATTAGGTAAAATATTCCATACTCTATGGCTGAAGGTAACATCAGAGTGAAGCATGCATATAAAGTTCATGAATGAGAACTCTTGGGACGGAAATATGTTCAGTAGGTCTAATGTTAACCTGTATGGGTGAACTAACATCAGAAGGAGTCAATAGTAATGTATAAAGAGTTCATGATCTAGACTAATTTGCCAGAAATGTGTCCATTAGGTCAAATATGCAATACTCTATGGCTGATGTATCATCAGAAGGAGTCAATGAGTTTATATAAAAAATTCGTCAATGAGGACAAATTTGGCAGAAATTTGTTCAGTAGGTCAAATTGGGTTCATATATGGCTAAAGTAACATCGGAGTGAATCGTTGAGTGTACTGAAATTGAGAAATCGAAAACTCTCGGGCCCCAAATATGGTCAAGTCAAATATTAACTACAGTATGGCTGCTGCGAGATCAGAAGGCGTAAGTTTAAATAAAAAGTTCAAGAACGAGTACTCTTTTAGCAGAGATATGTCCAGCAGGTCAAACATGGGCTCATGTATATCTGAAGTAACATCAGCGTGAGTCAATGAGTATTTATAGAAAGTTCATTATCGAGTACTCTTGGGTCAGAATTATGTTCAGTAGGTCAAATATGTACAACTGTATGGCTGATGTGACATCAGAGGAGTAAATGAGTCAGTATAGAAAGTTCATGATTGAGGATTAATTTGTCAAAAATATGTTCAGTTGGTCTAATATGGACTTCTGTTTGGGTGAAGTAACTTCAGAAGGAGTCAATGATAATGTATGAAAAGTTCAAGATTAAGTGCTCTTTTGCCAGAAATATGTCCATTAGGTCAAATATGCTATGGCTGATGTATAATCAGCAGTCAATGAGTCAGTATAAAAAGTTCATGATCTAGGACTAATTTGCCAGAAATAATGTCCATTAGTTCAAATATTCAATACTCTATGGCTGAAGTAACATCAGAATGAGGCATGCTTATAAAGTTCACGATCGAGGACTAATTTGCAGGAATAAAATTCCATATCGAATACTCTTTGGCCAAAAATATGTTCCGTCGGTCAAATATGGAGTACTGTCTGGCTGAAAAAAAATCAGAAGTAGTTACTTAGTATATATATATATAGATTGAGTCAATGAGCGTGTGTAGAATTTTCATGATCGAGGACTCTTGGGTCAGAATTATGTTCAGAATGCCAAATATGGACTTCTGTATGTTTGATGTAACATCAGATAAAGTCAATGAGCATATGTAGAAAGCTCGTGATCGAGGGCTATTTTGCCAGAAAAATGTCCATTACGTCAAAGATACAATACTCTATGGCTGAAGTAACATCAGTGTGAGGCATCTTTATAAAGTTCATGATCGAAGACTCTTGGGACAGGAAAAAATGTAATTAGTTCTAAAATGGACTTCTGTATGGTTGAAATAAAATCAGAAGGAGTCAATGAGTATGTATAGAAATTTCGTGATCGAATACTATTGGGCCAGAAATATGTTCAGTCAGTCAAATATGGACTAATGTCTGGCATATCCAACACCTGATAGAGTCAAAAAGTATGCATAGGAAGTTCATGGTCGAAAACTAATTTGACAGAAATATGTTCAATAGGGGTAATATGGACTTCTGTATGGGTGAAGTAACATCAGAAATAGTCAATAGTAATGTATGAAAAGTTCAAGATCAAGGACTCTTTGGCCACAATTATGTCCTTTAAGTCAAATATGCAATACTCTATGTATCGTCAGAAATAGTCAATGAGTTCATATAATAAGTTCATAATTGAGGACAAATTTGCCAGAAATTTGTTGAGTAGATCAAAATTGGTTCATATATGGCTGAAGTAACATCAGTTGTGAATCAATGAGTATGTATTCAAAGATCAGGATCGAGTTCTCTTGGGCCAGAAACATGTTCATTAGGTCAAAAATGGACTACAGAATGGCTGATGTGACATCAGAAGGCGTAAGTATATATAAAAACTTCAAGATTGAGTATTTTTTGCCCAGAATTATGTTCAGTTGGTCAAATATGGACTTTTGTATAGCTGATTTAATATCAGAAGTCGTCAATGAGTATATATAAAAAGGTCTAATGTTGATTCTGTATGGGTGAAGTAACATCTGAAAGAGTCAATGATAATGTACAAAAAGTTCTAGATTGAGGGCTCTTTGGCCATAAATATGCCTTTTACGTCAAAAATATTCCTTGGCTGACGTATAATCAGGAGTCGATAAGTATGTATAAAAAGTTTCTGATCTAAGGCAAATTTGCAAGACATATGTCCATTAGGTAAAATATTCCATACTCTATGGCTGAAGGTAACATCAGAGTGAAGCATGCATATAAAGTTCATGAATGAGAACTCTTGGGACGGAAATATGTTCAGTAGGTCTAATGTTAACCTGTATGGGTGAACTAACATCAGAAGGAGTCAATAGTAATGTATAAAGAGTTCATGATCTAGACTAATTTGCCAGAAATGTGTCCATTAGGTCAAATATGCAATACTCTATGGCTGATGTATCATCAGAAGGAGTCAATGAGTTTATATAAAAAATTCGTCAATGAGGACAAATTTGGCAGAAATTTGTTCAGTAGGTCAAATTGGGTTCATATATGGCTAAAGTAACATCGGAGTGAATCGTTGAGTGTACTGAAATTGAGAAATCGAAAACTCTCGGGCCCCAAATATGGTCAAGTCAAATATTAACTACAGTATGGCTGCTGCGACATCAGAAGGCGTAAGTTTAAATAAAAAGTTCAAGAACGAGTACTCTTTTAGCAGAGATATGTCCAGCAGGTCAAACATGGGCTCATGTATATCTGAAGTAACATCAGCGTGAGTCAATGAGTATTTATAGAAAGTTCATTATCGAGTACTCTTGGGTCAGAATTATGTTCAGTAGGTCAAATATGTACAACTGTATGGCTGATGTGACATCAGAGGAGTAAATGAGTCAGTATAGAAAGTTCATGATTGAGGATTAATTTGTCAAAAATATGTTCAGTTGGTCTAATATGGACTTCTGTTTGGGTGAAGTAACTTCAGAAGGAGTCAATGATAATGTATGAAAAGTTCAAGATTAAGTGCTCTTTTGCCAGAAATATGTCCATTAGGTCAAATATGCTATGGCTGATGTATAATCAGCAGTCAATGAGTCAGTATAAAAAGTTCATGATCTAGGACTAATTTGCCAGAAATAATGTCCATTAGTTCAAATATTCAATACTCTATGGCTGAAGTAACATCAGAATGAGGCATGCTTATAAAGTTCACGATCGAGGACTAATTTGCAGGAATAAAATTCCATATCGAATACTCTTTGGCCAAAAATATGTTCCGTCGGTCAAATATGGAGTACTGTCTGGCTGAAAAAAAATCAGAAGTAGTTACTTAGTATATATATATATAGATTGAGTCAATGAGCGTGTGTAGAATTTTCATGATCGAGGACTCTTGGGTCAGAATTATGTTCAGAATGCCAAATATGGACTTCTGTATGTTTGATGTAACATCAGATAAAGTCAATGAGCATATGTAGAAAGCTCGTGATCGAGGGCTATTTTGCCAGAAAAATGTCCATTACGTCAAAGATACAATACTCTATGGCTGAAGTAACATCAGTGTGAGGCATCTTTATAAAGTTCATGATCGAAGACTCTTGGGACAGGAAAAAATGTAATTAGTTCTAAAATGGACTTCTGTATGGTTGAAATAAAATCAGAAGGAGTCAATGAGTATGTATAGAAATTTCGTGATCGAATACTATTGGGCCAGAAATATGTTCAGTCAGTCAAATATGGACTAATGTCTGGCATATCCAACACCAGATAGAGTCAAAAAGTATGCATAGGAAGTTCATGGTCGAAAACTAATTTGACAGAAATATGTTCAATAGGGGTAATATGGACTTCTGTATGGGTGAAGTAACATCAGAAATAGTCAATAGTAATGTATGAAAAGTTCAAGATCAAGGACTCTTTGGCCACAATTATGTCCTTTAAGTCAAATATGCAATACTCTATGTATCGTCAGAAATAGTCAATGAGTTCATATAATAAGTTCATAATTGAGGACAAATTTGCCAGAAATTTGTTGAGTAGATCAAAATTGGTTCATATATGGCTGAAGTAACATCAGTTGTGAATCAATGAGTATGTATTCAAAGATCAGGATCGAGTTCTCTTGGGCCAGAAACATGTTCATTAGGTCAAAAATGGACTACAGGAATGGCTGATGTGACATCAGAAGGCGTAAGTATATATAAAAACTTCAAGATTGAGTATTTTTTGCCCAGAATTATGTTCAGTTGGTCAAATATGGACTTTTGTATAGCTGATTTAATATCAGAAGTCGTCAATGAGTATATATAAAAAGGTCTAATGTTGATTCTGTATGGGTGAAGTAACATCTGAAAGAGTCAATGATAATGTACAAAAAGTTCTAGATTGAGGGCTCTTTGGCCATAAATATGCCTTTTACGTCAAAAATATTCCTTGGCTGACGTATAATCAGGAGTCGATAAGTATGGATAAAAATTTCCTGATCTAGGGCAAATTTGCAAGACATATGTCCATTAGGTAAAATATTCCATACTCTATGGCTGAAGGTAACATCAGAGTGAAGCATGCATATAAAGTTCATGAATGAGAACTCTTGGGACGGAAATATGTTCAGTAGGTCTAATGTTAACCTGTATGGGTGAACTAACATCAAGTCAATAGTAATGTATAAAGAGTTCATGATCTAGACTAATTTGCCAGAAATGTGTCCATTAGGTCAAATATGCAATACTCTATGGCTGATGTATCATCAGAAGGAGTCAATGAGTTTATATAAAAAATTCGTCAATGAGGACAAATTTGGCAGAAATTTGTTCAGTAGGTCAAATTGGGTTCATATATGGCTAAAGTAACATCGGAGTGAATCGTTGAGTGTACTGAAATTGAGAAATCGAAAACTCTCGGGCCCCAAATATGGTCAAGTCAAATATTAACTACAGTATGGCTGCTGCGACATCAGAAGGCGTAAGTTTAAATAAAAAGTTCAAGAACGAGTACTCTTTTAGCAGAGATATGTCCAGCAGGTCAAACATGGGCTCATGTATATCTGAAGTAACATCAGCGTGAGTCAATGAGTATTTATAGAAAGTTCATTATCGAGTACTCTTGGGTCAGAATTATGTTCAGTAGGTCAAATATGTACAACTGTATGGCTGATGTGACATCAGAAGGAGTAAATGAGTCAGTATAGAAAGTTCATGATTGAGGATTAATTTGTCAAAAATATGTTCAGTTGGTCTAATATGGACTTCTGTTTGGGTGAAGTAACTTCAGAAGGAGTCAATGATAATGTATGAAAAGTTCAAGATTAAGTGCTTTTTTGCCAGAAATATGTCCATTAGGTCAAATATGCTATGGCTGATGTATAATCAGCAGTCAATGAGTCAGTATAAAAAGTTCATGATCTAGGACTAATTTGCCAGAAATAATGTCCATTAGTTCAAATATTCAATACTCTATGGCTGAAGTAACATCAGAATGAGGCATGCTTATAAAGTTCACGATCGAGGACTAATTTGCCAGAAATATGTTCAGCAGGTAAAACATGGATTTCTGTATAGAAAATTCTGAAGGTGTCAATGAGTATAACGTTCAAAATTCAAATACTCTTTGGCCACAATTATGTTCAATAGGTCAATTATGGACTACTTTTTGGCTGATGTAACATCAGATTAAGTCAATTAGCATGCTTAGAAAATTCATGCTCAAGGAATATTTTACCAGAAATATGTTCAGTCGGACTAATATGGACTTTTGTATGGCTGAAGTAACATTAGAAGGAGTCAGTGAGTATTTATAAAAATTCCATTATCGAGTACTGTTGGGCCAGAAAAAAAACTAATTAGGTCTATTATTGACTGCTGTATGGAAGGAGTCAATGATAATATATAAAAAGTTCAAGATTGACATACACCACATGTATCTCTTCTCTTCAATGCATAAGAAATAGAAGTCAGTTCTTGTATAATATAAAATATAATGAAACAACGCATACCTTATATGTATTCTCTAATGCTCTATATGTTTTATTTTCTCTTCAACGCAGAAATGAAAAAGAGTTAGTTCTTGTATGCAACGCACTGCAACTAGCACCTGTCGTGTTATCTCTTTACTGCTAAATGGATTAAGTTACTGCATTGCAATGAACATGCTATGTGTTAACTCTTCAATGCATAACGGATAAGTTCTTTCATCGCAACATCACATATTATTATGTGTTATCTCTTTAATGCATAAGAAGTAAGTTAGTTCTTGTATACAAGACAAGAAAAACAGTGCATAACTTACATATTCGATCTTGTAAACATTGCAATGCAACAGTGCATGTGCTATATTCAATTCTTCTATGCACAACGTAATAAGTTAACTATTGTATGCAATGCAATGAAACGGTGAGTTCTTGTATTTATTGCAATGCAACAACATATGTGATTTGTTTTTTCTTCAATGCACAAAGGAAAGAGTTCGATCTTGTATGCAATGCAGTGCAACAATCACCTGTCATACTGCAGTGCAATGCACATATTATGTGTTATCTCGTCATTGCATGACGGATGAGTTAGTTCATTCAGGGTAACACCACATACGTTATATGTATTATCTCTTCAGTGCATAAGGACTAAGTTAGTTATTGTATATATTGCTAGGAAACAGTGCATACATTACATGTTAGTTCTTGTATGCATTGCAATGCATACAAGAACTAACATCTTATATGCCCAATGTAATAAGTTAACTATTGTATATGCAATGCAACAGCACCTGTCGTGTTATCTCTTTACTGCTAAATAGTTTAAGTTACTGCAATGCAATGCACAAGGTTATGTGTTAACTCTTCAATGCATAACGGATAAGTTCATTCATCGCAACAGCACATATGCTTATGTGTTATCTCTTTTATGCATAAGGAATTAGTTAGTTCTTGTATACAAAACAAGGAAACAGTGCATAACTTACATGTTGCAATGCAACACCACATTATGTTATATTTATTCTATGCACAGTGCAATAATGAACTATTTTATGCAATGCAAATGGAGCGGTGAGTTCATGTATTTATTGCAATGCAACAAGCATATGTGATTTTTTTGTCTCTTCAATGCACAAAGGAAAGAGTTCGTTCTTGTATGCAATGCAGTGCAACAAGCACCTGTCATTATGTGTTATCTCTTCACTGCATAACGGATTAAGTTACTGCAATGCAATGCACATGTTATGTGTTATGTCTGCACTGCACAACGGATGAGTTAGTTCATTCATCGCAACACCACATATGTTATGTGTTATCTCTTCAATGCATAAAGAATAAGTTAGTGTAAAAATTGCGAGGAAACAGTGTACAACTTATATGATAGTTCTTGTATGCACTACACTGCAATGCCACAGCACATATGTTATATTAATTTCTTCAATGCACAACGTAATAAGTCAACTATTGTATGCAATGCAATGACACGGTGAGTTCTATTGCAATGCAAAGGCATATGTTATATTATCTCTTCAATGCATTATGAATAGGTTAGTTCTTTTATGCAATGCAATGCAACAGCACCTGTCATGTGTTATCTCTTCATTGCACAACTGCTTACGATACTGCAATGCATTTTTTGCAATGCAACAGCACTTGTCATGCGTTATGTCTGTACTGATTAAGCTACTGCAATGCAACGCACTTTATGTGTTATGTCTGCACAGGACAACTGATTAAGTTACTGCAATGCAATGCACATGTTATGTGTTATCTCTTCGACGCACAACGGATGAGTTGGTTCATTCATCGCATATGTTATGTGTTATCTCTTGAATTGAAAAATTAGTGTAAAAATTGCAAGGAAACAGTGCATAACTTACATATTCGTTCTTGTAAGCATTGCAATGCAACAGCGCATGTGTTATATTCAATTCTTCTATGCACAACGTAATAAGTTAACTATTGTATGCAATGCAATGAAACGGTGAGTTCTTGTATTTATTGCAATGCAACAACATATGTGATTTGTTTTCTCTTCAATGCACAAAGAAAAGAGTTCGATCTTGTATGCAATGCAGTGCAACAATCACTTGTCATACTGCAGTGCAATGCACATATCATGTGATATCCCTTCATTGCATGACGGATGAGTTAGTTCATTCAGGGTAACACCATATATGTTACGTGTATTATCTCTTCAGTGCATAAGGACTAAGTTAGTTATTGTATATATTGCTAGGAAACAGTGCATACATTACATGTTAGTTCTTGTATGCATTGCAATGCATACAAGAACTAACATCTTATATGCTCAATGTAATAAGTTAACTATTGTATATGCAATGCAACAGCACCTGTCGTGTTATCTCTTTACTGCTAAATAGTTTAAGTTACTGCAATGCAATGCACAAGGTTATGTGTTAACTCTTCAATGCATAACGGATAAGTTCATTCATCGCAACAGCACATATGCTTATGTGTTATCTCTTTTATGCATAAGGAATTAGTTCTTGTATACAAAACAAGGAAACAGTGCATAACTTACATGTTGCAATGCAACACCACATTATGTTATATTTATTCTATGCACAGTGCAATAATGAACTATTTTATGCCATGCAAATGGAGCGGTGAGTTCATGTATTTATTGCAATGCAACAAGCATATGTGATTTTTTGTCTCTTCAATGCACAAAGGAAAGAGTTCGTTCTTGTATGCAATGCAGTGCAACAAGCACCTGTCATTATGTGTTATCTCTTCACTGCATAACGGATTAAGTTACTGCAATGCAATGCACATGTTATGTGTTATGTCTGCACTGCACAACGGATGAGTTAGTTCATTCATCGCAACACCACATATGTTATGTGTTATCTCTTCAATGCATAAAGAATAAGTTAGTGTAAAAATTGCGAGGAAACAGTGTACAACTTACATGATAGTTCTTGTATGCACTACACTGCAATGCCACAGCACATATGTTATATTAATTTCTTCAATGCACAACGTAATAAGTCAACTATTGTATGCAATGCAATGACACGGTGAGTTCTATTGCAATGCAAAGGCATATGTTATATTATCTCTTCAATGCATTATGAATAGGTTAGTTCTCGTATGCAATGCAATGCAACAGCACCTGTCATGTGTTATCTCTTCATTGCACAACTGCTTACGATACTGCAATGCATTTTTTGCAATGCAACAGCACTTGTCATGCGTTATGTCTGTACTGATTAAGCTACTGCAATGCAACGCACTTTATGTGTTATGTCTGCACAGGACAACTGATTAAGTTACTGCAATGCAATGCACATGTTATATGTTATCTCTTCGACGCACAACGGATGAGTTGGTTCATTCATCGCAACACCACATATGTTATGTGTTATCTCTTGAATTGAAAAATTAGTGTAAAAATTGCAAGGAAACAGTGCATAACTTACATATTCGTTCTTGTAAGCATTGCAATGCAACAGCGCATGTGTTATATTCAATTCTTCTATGCACAACGTAATAAGTTAACTATTGTATGCAATGCAATGAAACGGTGAGTTCTTGTATTTATTGCAATGCAACAACATATGTGATTTGTTTTCTCTTCAATGCACAAAGAAAAGAGTTCGATCTTGTATGCAATGCAGTGCAACAATCACTTGTCATACTGCAGTGCAATGCACATATCATGTGATATCCCTTCATTGCATGACGGATGAGTTAGTTCATTCAGGGTAACACCATATATGTTACGTGTATTATCTCTTCAGTGCATAAGGACTAAGTTAGTTATTGTATATATTGCTAGGAAACAGTGCATACATTACATGTTAGTTCTTGTATGCATTGCAATGCATACAAGAACTAACATCTTATATGCTCAATGTAATAAGTTAACTATTGTATATGCAATGCAACAGCACCTGTCGTGTTATCTCTTTACTGCTAAATAGTTTAAGTTACTGCAATGCAATGCACAAGGTTATGTGTTAACTCTTCAATGCATAACGGATAAGTTCATTCATCGCAACAGCACATATGCTTATGTGTTATCTCTTTTATGCATAAGGAATTAGTAGTTCTTGTATACAAAACAAGGAAACAGTGCATAACTTACATGTTGCAATGCAACACCACATTATGTTATATTTATTCTATGCACAGTGCAATAATGAACTATTTTATGCCATGCAAATGGAGCGGTGAGTTCATGTATTTATTGCAATGCAACAAGCATATGTGATTTTTTGTCTCTTCAATGCACAAAGGAAAGAGTTCGTTCTTGTATGCAATGCAGTGCAACAAGCACCTGTCATTATGTGTTATCTCTTCACTGCATAACGGATTAAGTTACTGCAATGCAATGCACATGTTATGTGTTATGTCTGCACTGCACAACGGATGAGTTAGTTCATTCATCGCAACACCACATATGTTATGTGTTATCTCTTCAATGCATAAAGAATAAGTTAGTGTAAAAATTGCGAGGAAACAGTGTACAACTTACATGATAGTTCTTGTATGCACTACACTGCAATGCCACAGCACATATGTTATATTAATTTCTTCAATGCACAACGTAATAAGTCAACTATTGTATGCAATGCAATGACACGGTGAGTTCTATTGCAATGCAAAGGCATATGTTATATTATCTCTTCAATGCATTATGAATAGGTTAGTTCTCGTATGCAATGCAATGCAACAGCACCTGTCATGTGTTATCTCTTCATTGCACAACTGCTTACGATACTGCAATGCATTTTTTGCAATGCAACAGCACTTGTCATGCGTTATGTCTGTACTGATTAAGCTACTGCAATGCAACGCACTTTATGTGTTATGTCTGCACAGGACAACTGATTAAGTTACTGCAATGCAATGCACATGTTATATGTTATCTCTTCGACGCACAACGGATGAGTTGGTTCATTCATCGCAACACCACATATGTTATGTGTTATCTCTTGAATTGAAAAATTAGTGTAAAAATTGCAAGGAAACAGTGCATAACTTACATATTCGTTCTTGTAAGCATTGCAATGCAACAGCGCATGTGTTATATTCAATTCTTCTATGCACAACGTAATAAGTTAACTATTGTATGCAATGCAATGAAACGGTGAGTTCTTGTATTTATTGCAATGCAACAACATATGTGATTTGTTTTCTCTTCAATGCACAAAGAAAAGAGTTCGATCTTGTATGCAATGCAGTGCAACAATCACTTGTCATACTGCAGTGCAATGCACATATCATGTGATATCCCTTCATTGCATGACGGATGAGTTAGTTCATTCAGGGTAACACCATATATGTTACGTGTATTATCTCTTCAGTGCATAAGGACTAAGTTAGTTATTGTATATATTGCTAGGAAACAGTGCATACATTACATGTTAGTTCTTGTATGCATTGCAATGCATACAAGAACTAACATCTTATATGCTCAATGTAATAAGTTAACTATTGTATATGCAATGCAACAGCACCTGTCGTGTTATCTCTTTACTGCTAAATAGTTTAAGTTACTGCAATGCAATGCACAAGGTTATGTGTTAACTCTTCAATGCATAACGGATAAGTTCATTCATCGCAACAGCACATATGCTTATGTGTTATCTCTTTTATGCATAAGGAATTAGTTCTTGTATACAAAACAAGGAAACAGTGCATAACTTACATGTTGCAATGCAACACCACATTATGTTATATTTATTCTATGCACAGTGCAATAATGAACTATTTTATGCCATGCAAATGGAGCGGTGAGTTCATGTATTTATTGCAATGCAACAAGCATATGTGATTTTTTGTCTCTTCAATGCACAAAGGAAAGAGTTCGTTCTTGTATGCAATGCAGTGCAACAAGCACCTGTCATTATGTGTTATCTCTTCACTGCATAACGGATTAAGTTACTGCAATGCAATGCACATGTTATGTGTTATGTCTGCACTGCACAACGGATGAGTTAGTTCATTCATCGCAACACCACATATGTTATGTGTTATCTCTTCAATGCATAAAGAATAAGTTAGTGTAAAAATTGCGAGGAAACAGTGTACAACTTACATGATAGTTCTTGTATGCACTACACTGCAATGCCACAGCACATATGTTATATTAATTTCTTCAATGCACAACGTAATAAGTCAACTATTGTATGCAATGCAATGACACGGTGAGTTCTATTGCAATGCAAAGGCATATGTTATATTATCTCTTCAATGCATTATGAATAGGTTAGTTCTCGTATGCAATGCAATGCAACAGCACCTGTCATGTGTTATCTCTTCATTGCACAACTGCTTACGATACTGCAATGCATTTTTTGCAATGCAACAGCACTTGTCATGCGTTATGTCTGTACTGATTAAGCTACTGCAATGCAACGCACTTTATGTGTTATGTCTGCACAGGACAACTGATTAAGTTACTGCAATGCAATGCACATGTTATATGTTATCTCTTCGACGCACAACGGATGAGTTGGTTCATTCATCGCAACACCACATATGTTATGTGTTATCTCTTGAATTGAAAAATTAGTGTAAAAATTGCAAGGAAACAGTGCATAACTTACATATTCGTTCTTGTAAGCATTGCAATGCAACAGCGCATGTGTTATATTCAATTCTTCTATGCACAACGTAATAAGTTAACTATTGTATGCAATGCAATGAAACGGTGAGTTCTTGTATTTATTGCAATGCAACAACATATGTGATTTGTTTTCTCTTCAATGCACAAAGAAAAGAGTTCGATCTTGTATGCAATGCAGTGCAACAATCACTTGTCATACTGCAGTGCAATGCACATATCATGTGATATCCCTTCATTGCATGACGGATGAGTTAGTTCATTCAGGGTAACACCATATATGTTACGTGTATTATCTCTTCAGTGCATAAGGACTAAGTTAGTTATTGTATATATTGCTAGGAAACAGTGCATACATTACATGTTAGTTCTTGTATGCATTGCAATGCATACAAGAACTAACATCTTATATGCTCAATGTAATAAGTTAACTATTGTATATGCAATGCAACAGCACCTGTCGTGTTATCTCTTTACTGCTAAATAGTTTAAGTTACTGCAATGCAATGCACAAGGTTATGTGTTAACTCTTCAATGCATAACGGATAAGTTCATTCATCGCAACAGCACATATGCTTATGTGTTATCTCTTTTATGCATAAGGAATTAGTTCTTGTATACAAAACAAGGAAACAGTGCATAACTTACATGTTGCAATGCAACACCACATTATGTTATATTTATTCTATGCACAGTGCAATAATGAACTATTTTATGCCATGCAAATGGAGCGGTGAGTTCATGTATTTATTGCAATGCAACAAGCATATGTGATTTTTTGTCTCTTCAATGCACAAAGGAAAGAGTTCGTTCTTGTATGCAATGCAGTGCAACAAGCACCTGTCATTATGTGTTATCTCTTCACTGCATAACGGATTAAGTTACTGCAATGCAATGCACATGTTATGTGTTATGTCTGCACTGCACAACGGATGAGTTAGTTCATTCATCGCAACACCACATATGTTATGTGTTATCTCTTCAATGCATAAAGAATAAGTTAGTGTAAAAATTGCGAGGAAACAGTGTACAACTTACATGATAGTTCTTGTATGCACTACACTGCAATGCCACAGCACATATGTTATATTAATTTCTTCAATGCACAACGTAATAAGTCAACTATTGTATGCAATGCAATGACACGGTGAGTTCTATTGCAATGCAAAGGCATATGTTATATTATCTCTTCAATGCATTATGAATAGGTTAGTTCTCGTATGCAATGCAATGCAACAGCACCTGTCATGTGTTATCTCTTCATTGCACAACTGCTTACGATACTGCAATGCATTTTTTGCAATGCAACAGCACTTGTCATGCGTTATGTCTGTACTGATTAAGCTACTGCAATGCAACGCACTTTATGTGTTATGTCTGCACAGGACAACTGATTAAGTTACTGCAATGCAATGCACATGTTATATGTTATCTCTTCGACGCACAACGGATGAGTTGGTTCATTCATCGCAACACCACATATGTTATGTGTTATCTCTTGAATTGAAAAATTAGTGTAAAAATTGCAAGGAAACAGTGCATAACTTACATATTCGTTCTTGTAAGCATTGCAATGCAACAGCGCATGTGTTATATTCAATTCTTCTATGCACAACGTAATAAGTTAACTATTGTATGCAATGCAATGAAACGGTGAGTTCTTGTATTTATTGCAATGCAACAACATATGTGATTTGTTTTCTCTTCAATGCACAAAGAAAAGAGTTCGATCTTGTATGCAATGCAGTGCAACAATCACTTGTCATACTGCAGTGCAATGCACATATCATGTGATATCCCTTCATTGCATGACGGATGAGTTAGTTCATTCAGGGTAACACCATATATGTTACGTGTATTATCTCTTCAGTGCATAAGGACTAAGTTAGTTATTGTATATATTGCTAGGAAACAGTGCATACATTACATGTTAGTTCTTGTATGCATTGCAATGCATACAAGAACTAACATCTTATATGCTCAATGTAATAAGTTAACTATTGTATATGCAATGCAACAGCACCTGTCGTGTTATCTCTTTACTGCTAAATAGTTTAAGTTACTGCAATGCAATGCACAAGGTTATGTGTTAACTCTTCAATGCATAACGGATAAGTTCATTCATCGCAACAGCACATATGCTTATGTGTTATCTCTTTTATGCATAAGGAATTAGTTCTTGTATACAAAACAAGGAAACAGTGCATAACTTACATGTTGCAATGCAACACCACATTATGTTATATTTATTCTATGCACAGTGCAATAATGAACTATTTTATGCCATGCAAATGGAGCGGTGAGTTCATGTATTTATTGCAATGCAACAAGCATATGTGATTTTTTGTCTCTTCAATGCACAAAGGAAAGAGTTCGTTCTTGTATGCAATGCAGTGCAACAAGCACCTGTCATTATGTGTTATCTCTTCACTGCATAACGGATTAAGTTACTGCAATGCAATGCACATGTTATGTGTTATGTCTGCACTGCACAACGGATGAGTTAGTTCATTCATCGCAACACCACATATGTTATGTGTTATCTCTTCAATGCATAAAGAATAAGTTAGTGTAAAAATTGCGAGGAAACAGTGTACAACTTACATGATAGTTCTTGTATGCACTACACTGCAATGCCACAGCACATATGTTATATTAATTTCTTCAATGCACAACGTAATAAGTCAACTATTGTATGCAATGCAATGACACGGTGAGTTCTATTGCAATGCAAAGGCATATGTTATATTATCTCTTCAATGCATTATGAATAGGTTAGTTCTCGTATGCAATGCAATGCAACAGCACCTGTCATGTGTTATCTCTTCATTGCACAACTGCTTACGATACTGCAATGCATTTTTTGCAATGCAACAGCACTTGTCATGCGTTATGTCTGTACTGATTAAGCTACTGCAATGCAACGCACTTTATGTGTTATGTCTGCACAGGACAACTGATTAAGTTACTGCAATGCAATGCACATGTTATATGTTATCTCTTCGACGCACAACGGATGAGTTGGTTCATTCATCGCAACACCACATATGTTATGTGTTATCTCTTGAATTGAAAAATTAGTGTAAAAATTGCAAGGAAACAGTGCATAACTTACATATTCGTTCTTGTAAGCATTGCAATGCAACAGCGCATGTGTTATATTCAATTCTTCTATGCACAACGTAATAAGTTAACTATTGTATGCAATGCAATGAAACGGTGAGTTCTTGTATTTATTGCAATGCAACAACATATGTGATTTGTTTTCTCTTCAATGCACAAAGAAAAGAGTTCGATCTTGTATGCAATGCAGTGCAACAATCACTTGTCATACTGCAGTGCAATGCACATATCATGTGATATCCCTTCATTGCATGACGGATGAGTTAGTTCATTCAGGGTAACACCATATATGTTACGTGTATTATCTCTTCAGTGCATAAGGACTAAGTTAGTTATTGTATATATTGCTAGGAAACAGTGCATACATTACATGTTAGTTCTTGTATGCATTGCAATGCATACAAGAACTAACATCTTATATGCTCAATGTAATAAGTTAACTATTGTATATGCAATGCAACAGCACCTGTCGTGTTATCTCTTTACTGCTAAATAGTTTAAGTTACTGCAATGCAATGCACAAGGTTATGTGTTAACTCTTCAATGCATAACGGATAAGTTCATTCATCGCAACAGCACATATGCTTATGTGTTATCTCTTTTATGCATAAGGAATTAGTTCTTGTATACAAAACAAGGAAACAGTGCATAACTTACATGTTGCAATGCAACACCACATTATGTTATATTTATTCTATGCACAGTGCAATAATGAACTATTTTATGCCATGCAAATGGAGCGGTGAGTTCATGTATTTATTGCAATGCAACAAGCATATGTGATTTTTTGTCTCTTCAATGCACAAAGGAAAGAGTTCGTTCTTGTATGCAATGCAGTGCAACAAGCACCTGTCATTATGTGTTATCTCTTCACTGCATAACGGATTAAGTTACTGCAATGCAATGCACATGTTATGTGTTATGTCTGCACTGCACAACGGATGAGTTAGTTCATTCATCGCAACACCACATATGTTATGTGTTATCTCTTCAATGCATAAAGAATAAGTTAGTGTAAAAATTGCGAGGAAACAGTGTACAACTTACATGATAGTTCTTGTATGCACTACACTGCAATGCCACAGCACATATGTTATATTAATTTCTTCAATGCACAACGTAATAAGTCAACTATTGTATGCAATGCAATGACACGGTGAGTTCTATTGCAATGCAAAGGCATATGTTATATTATCTCTTCAATGCATTATGAATAGGTTAGTTCTCGTATGCAATGCAATGCAACAGCACCTGTCATGTGTTATCTCTTCATTGCACAACTGCTTACGATACTGCAATGCATTTTTTGCAATGCAACAGCACTTGTCATGCGTTATGTCTGTACTGATTAAGCTACTGCAATGCAACGCACTTTATGTGTTATGTCTGCACAGGACAACTGATTAAGTTACTGCAATGCAATGCACATGTTATATGTTATCTCTTCGACGCACAACGGATGAGTTGGTTCATTCATCGCAACACCACATATGTTATGTGTTATCTCTTGAATTGAAAAATTAGTGTAAAAATTGCAAGGAAACAGTGCATAACTTACATATTCGTTCTTGTAAGCATTGCAATGCAACAGCGCATGTGTTATATTCAATTCTTCTATGCACAACGTAATAAGTTAACTATTGTATGCAATGCAATGAAACGGTGAGTTCTTGTATTTATTGCAATGCAACAACATATGTGATTTGTTTTCTCTTCAATGCACAAAGAAAAGAGTTCGATCTTGTATGCAATGCAGTGCAACAATCACTTGTCATACTGCAGTGCAATGCACATATCATGTGATATCCCTTCATTGCATGACGGATGAGTTAGTTCATTCAGGGTAACACCATATATGTTACGTGTATTATCTCTTCAGTGCATAAGGACTAAGTTAGTTATTGTATATATTGCTAGGAAACAGTGCATACATTACATGTTAGTTCTTGTATGCATTGCAATGCATACAAGAACTAACATCTTATATGCTCAATGTAATAAGTTAACTATTGTATATGCAATGCAACAGCACCTGTCGTGTTATCTCTTTACTGCTAAATAGTTTAAGTTACTGCAATGCAATGCACAAGGTTATGTGTTAACTCTTCAATGCATAACGGATAAGTTCATTCATCGCAACAGCACATATGCTTATGTGTTATCTCTTTTATGCATAAGGAATTAGTTCTTGTATACAAAACAAGGAAACAGTGCATAACTTACATGTTGCAATGCAACACCACATTATGTTATATTTATTCTATGCACAGTGCAATAATGAACTATTTTATGCCATGCAAATGGAGCGGTGAGTTCATGTATTTATTGCAATGCAACAAGCATATGTGATTTTTTGTCTCTTCAATGCACAAAGGAAAGAGTTCGTTCTTGTATGCAATGCAGTGCAACAAGCACCTGTCATTATGTGTTATCTCTTCACTGCATAACGGATTAAGTTACTGCAATGCAATGCACATGTTATGTGTTATGTCTGCACTGCACAACGGATGAGTTAGTTCATTCATCGCAACACCACATATGTTATGTGTTATCTCTTCAATGCATAAAGAATAAGTTAGTGTAAAAATTGCGAGGAAACAGTGTACAACTTACATGATAGTTCTTGTATGCACTACACTGCAATGCCACAGCACATATGTTATATTAATTTCTTCAATGCACAACGTAATAAGTCAACTATTGTATGCAATGCAATGACACGGTGAGTTCTATTGCAATGCAAAGGCATATGTTATATTATCTCTTCAATGCATTATGAATAGGTTAGTTCTCGTATGCAATGCAATGCAACAGCACCTGTCATGTGTTATCTCTTCATTGCACAACTGCTTACGATACTGCAATGCATTTTTTGCAATGCAACAGCACTTGTCATGCGTTATGTCTGTACTGATTAAGCTACTGCAATGCAACGCACTTTATGTGTTATGTCTGCACAGGACAACTGATTAAGTTACTGCAATGCAATGCACATGTTATATGTTATCTCTTCGACGCACAACGGATGAGTTGGTTCATTCATCGCAACACCACATATGTTATGTGTTATCTCTTGAATTGAAAAATTAGTGTAAAAATTGCAAGGAAACAGTGCATAACTTACATATTCGTTCTTGTAAGCATTGCAATGCAACAGCGCATGTGTTATATTCAATTCTTCTATGCACAACGTAATAAGTTAACTATTGTATGCAATGCAATGAAACGGTGAGTTCTTGTATTTATTGCAATGCAACAACATATGTGATTTGTTTTCTCTTCAATGCACAAAGAAAAGAGTTCGATCTTGTATGCAATGCAGTGCAACAATCACTTGTCATACTGCAGTGCAATGCACATATCATGTGATATCCCTTCATTGCATGACGGATGAGTTAGTTCATTCAGGGTAACACCATATATGTTACGTGTATTATCTCTTCAGTGCATAAGGACTAAGTTAGTTATTGTATATATTGCTAGGAAACAGTGCATACATTACATGTTAGTTCTTGTATGCATTGCAATGCATACAAGAACTAACATCTTATATGCTCAATGTAATAAGTTAACTATTGTATATGCAATGCAACAGCACCTGTCGTGTTATCTCTTTACTGCTAAATAGTTTAAGTTACTGCAATGCAATGCACAAGGTTATGTGTTAACTCTTCAATGCATAACGGATAAGTTCATTCATCGCAACAGCACATATGCTTATGTGTTATCTCTTTTATGCATAAGGAATTAGTTCTTGTATACAAAACAAGGAAACAGTGCATAACTTACATGTTGCAATGCAACACCACATTATGTTATATTTATTCTATGCACAGTGCAATAATGAACTATTTTATGCCATGCAAATGGAGCGGTGAGTTCATGTATTTATTGCAATGCAACAAGCATATGTGATTTTTTGTCTCTTCAATGCACAAAGGAAAGAGTTCGTTCTTGTATGCAATGCAGTGCAACAAGCACCTGTCATTATGTGTTATCTCTTCACTGCATAACGGATTAAGTTACTGCAATGCAATGCACATGTTATGTGTTATGTCTGCACTGCACAACGGATGAGTTAGTTCATTCATCGCAACACCACATATGTTATGTGTTATCTCTTCAATGCATAAAGAATAAGTTAGTGTAAAAATTGCGAGGAAACAGTGTACAACTTACATGATAGTTCTTGTATGCACTACACTGCAATGCCACAGCACATATGTTATATTAATTTCTTCAATGCACAACGTAATAAGTCAACTATTGTATGCAATGCAATGACACGGTGAGTTCTATTGCAATGCAAAGGCATATGTTATATTATCTCTTCAATGCATTATGAATAGGTTAGTTCTCGTATGCAATGCAATGCAACAGCACCTGTCATGTGTTATCTCTTCATTGCACAACTGCTTACGATACTGCAATGCATTTTTTGCAATGCAACAGCACTTGTCATGCGTTATGTCTGTACTGATTAAGCTACTGCAATGCAACGCACTTTATGTGTTATGTCTGCACAGGACAACTGATTAAGTTACTGCAATGCAATGCACATGTTATATGTTATCTCTTCGACGCACAACGGATGAGTTGGTTCATTCATCGCAACACCACATATGTTATGTGTTATCTCTTGAATTGAAAAATTAGTGTAAAAATTGCAAGGAAACAGTGCATAACTTACATATTCGTTCTTGTAAGCATTGCAATGCAACAGCGCATGTGTTATATTCAATTCTTCTATGCACAACGTAATAAGTTAACTATTGTATGCAATGCAATGAAACGGTGAGTTCTTGTATTTATTGCAATGCAACAACATATGTGATTTGTTTTCTCTTCAATGCACAAAGAAAAGAGTTCGATCTTGTATGCAATGCAGTGCAACAATCACTTGTCATACTGCAGTGCAATGCACATATCATGTGATATCCCTTCATTGCATGACGGATGAGTTAGTTCATTCAGGGTAACACCATATATGTTACGTGTATTATCTCTTCAGTGCATAAGGACTAAGTTAGTTATTGTATATATTGCTAGGAAACAGTGCATACATTACATGTTAGTTCTTGTATGCATTGCAATGCATACAAGAACTAACATCTTATATGCTCAATGTAATAAGTTAACTATTGTATATGCAATGCAACAGCACCTGTCGTGTTATCTCTTTACTGCTAAATAGTTTAAGTTACTGCAATGCAATGCACAAGGTTATGTGTTAACTCTTCAATGCATAACGGATAAGTTCATTCATCGCAACAGCACATATGCTTATGTGTTATCTCTTTTATGCATAAGGAATTAGTTCTTGTATACAAAACAAGGAAACAGTGCATAACTTACATGTTGCAATGCAACACCACATTATGTTATATTTATTCTATGCACAGTGCAATAATGAACTATTTTATGCCATGCAAATGGAGCGGTGAGTTCATGTATTTATTGCAATGCAACAAGCATATGTGATTTTTTGTCTCTTCAATGCACAAAGGAAAGAGTTCGTTCTTGTATGCAATGCAGTGCAACAAGCACCTGTCATTATGTGTTATCTCTTCACTGCATAACGGATTAAGTTACTGCAATGCAATGCACATGTTATGTGTTATGTCTGCACTGCACAACGGATGAGTTAGTTCATTCATCGCAACACCACATATGTTATGTGTTATCTCTTCAATGCATAAAGAATAAGTTAGTGTAAAAATTGCGAGGAAACAGTGTACAACTTACATGATAGTTCTTGTATGCACTACACTGCAATGCCACAGCACATATGTTATATTAATTTCTTCAATGCACAACGTAATAAGTCAACTATTGTATGCAATGCAATGACACGGTGAGTTCTATTGCAATGCAAAGGCATATGTTATATTATCTCTTCAATGCATTATGAATAGGTTAGTTCTCGTATGCAATGCAATGCAACAGCACCTGTCATGTGTTATCTCTTCATTGCACAACTGCTTACGATACTGCAATGCATTTTTTGCAATGCAACAGCACTTGTCATGCGTTATGTCTGTACTGATTAAGCTACTGCAATGCAACGCACTTTATGTGTTATGTCTGCACAGGACAACTGATTAAGTTACTGCAATGCAATGCACATGTTATATGTTATCTCTTCGACGCACAACGGATGAGTTGGTTCATTCATCGCAACACCACATATGTTATGTGTTATCTCTTGAATTGAAAAATTAGTGTAAAAATTGCAAGGAAACAGTGCATAACTTACATATTCGTTCTTGTAAGCATTGCAATGCAACAGCGCATGTGTTATATTCAATTCTTATATGCACAACGTAATAAGTTAACTATTGTATGCAATGCAATGAAACGGTGAGTTCTTGTATTTATTGCAATGCAACAACATATGTGATTTGTTTTCTCTTCAATGCACAAAGAAAAGAGTTCGATCTTGTATGCAATGCAGTGCAACAATCACTTGTCATACTGCAGTGCAATGCACATGCAATGCATACAAGAACTAACATCTTTTATGCCCAGTGTAATAAGTTAACTATTGTATATGCAATGCAACAGCACCTGTCATGTGTTATCTCTTTTCTGCACAACGGATTAAGTTACTGCAATGCAATATGTAATATATGTTATGTCTGCACTGTACAACTGATTGAGTTATTGCAATGCAATGCACATGTTATATGTTATCTCTTCAACGCACAACGGATGAGTTAGTTCAATCAGGATAACACCACATATGTTATATATTTTATCTCTTCAGTGCATAAGGACTTAGTTATTGTATGTATTGCAAGGAAACAGTGCATACATTACATGTTAGTTCTTGTATGCATTGCAATGCATACAAGAACTAACATCTTATATGCCCAATGTAATAAGTTAACTATTGTATATGCAATGCATCAGCACCCGTCATGTGTTATCTCTTCACTGTACAACTGATTAAGCTACAGCATTGCATTTATTGCAATGCAACAGCATCTGTCATGCGTTATGTCTGTACTGATCAAGTTACTGCAATGCATGCACTTGTCATGTATTATCGCTTTACTGCACAAAGTTACTGCAACACGTTATGGTGTTACGTCTGCACTGCACAACTGATTAAGTTATTGCAATGCAATGCACATGTTATGTGTTATCTCTTCAACGGACAACGGATGAGTTAGTTCATTCATCGCAACAACACAGGTTCTTTGTATTCTCTTCAATGCACGAGGAATAAGTTAATTATTGTATGCATTGCAATCAAACGGGGAGTTCTTGTATTTATTGCAATGCAACAGCATATATGAAAGAGGAAAGAGGAGAGGAAAGAGTTCGATCTTGTATGCAATGCAGTGCAACAAAAGCACATGTCATGTGTTATCTCCGCACTGCACAACGGATTAAGTTACTGCAGTGCAAAGCACGTTTAGTGATTTAGTGAATTCATCGCAACACCACATATGTTATATGTCATCTCTTCAGTGCATAAGGAATAAGTCAGTTCTTACATAAAAAGCAACCAAACAACGCATACCTTATTGTGCTTTTTTGTGCATGTATTCTCTCATCATCTATATGTTATGTGTTTTCTCTTCTTCAATGCACAAAGAGTTAGTTCTTGTATGCAACGCAGTGCAACTACCACCTGTCGTGTTATCTCTTAACTGCTAAACGGATTAAGATGATACATCAGCCACAGAGTATTGCACATTTGATTTAATGGACATATTTCTGGCCAAAGAGTACTCGATCGTGAACATTGTATACATAGTCATTGCCTCACTCTGATGTTATTTCAGACAGACATGATCCCATACTTGCCCCATTCAACATATTTTGAGCCAAAGAGTATTTGATCTTGAACATTCTATATATAATCATTGACTCTTTGATATATATATTCATTGCCTCTTTGGGATTTTACACCTGCTGTCCAGAAATCCATAGTTGACCTAATGAGCATTTCGGGCCAAAGAGTACTCGATCTTGAAATTTAATACACTTTTGCATCTTTCTGATGTTACATCAGCAATATAGAAGTCCATATTAGACCAACTGAACATATTTCTGGCAAAAGAGTTGACGATCACGACCATTCAAAACATAATCTGATTTTACATCAACTATACAGAACTCCAATATTTGACCTACTGAACATGTTTCTTGCAAAAGTGTAGTCGTTTTGAACGTATCTGTACTTGAACACGAACTTAAAATATAGTAATCGATGACTCCTTCAGATGTTACATCAGCCAGACTGTAGTCCAAAATTGACATATTGCTGGCAAAAGAGACCTTGATCATGAACATTCAAATCATACTAATTGAAGCCTTCAGCAATACAGTAGTCCATATTGGACCTACTGAACATATTTCTGGCCCAAGAGTCCTCGATCATAAACATTCTATAGATACTCATTGAACATGCTATATCAATAGCATGTTCAATAGCATGTTCCGAAAATGCACTATTGTATAGCATACATATAATCAGAAGGATGAGTTGATACTCATCCTTCTGATTATATTATATGTAAGCTATACAATAGTGCATTTTCGGCATAATGAAAATATTTCTGGCCAAGGAGTTCTCGATATTGAACTTTCTATATATAGTCATCACTTCTTTCTGATGTTACAACAGCTAAGTCCATATTCAGAAGTCGATATGACCTACTGAACATATTTCCGGCCAAGGATTACTCGATCTTGAATTCTCTATACATACTCATTGACTCCTTCTGATGTTACATCAGACAGAACGTAGTTACTTGTTGAACAACTGAAAATATTTCCGGCTTAAGAGTCCCTGACCATGAACTTACAATACACTTGAACTTACAATACACAAGACAGAAGTCCAAAATTCCGATGTTACTGAGCATATTTCTGACAAAAGAGACCTTGATCATAAACATTCAAATTCATACTAATAGTGGCCTTCTGATGTTACATCAGCCATGCAGAAGTCCATATATGACCTACTGAACATATTTTCGGCAAAAGAGTACTGAAGTGACATCAGAGTCAAAGAGTATGTCTAGAACATTCATGACTACTGTATGGCATATAAAAATCAGAAGGAGTCAATCAGTATGTGTAAAAAGTTAATGATCGAGGACTGTTGGGACAGAAAAAATTTAAATAGGTCTAATATGGACTTCTGTATAGGTGAAGTAACATCAGATGAAGTTAAGAGTAATGTATAATAAGTTCAAGAAGTGACATAAGAAAGCATCTTGGACTATATGTAGTATGTAGTATGCTCACTAGGTACTGTCTGGCTGAAAAAAAATCAGAAGTAGTTACTGAGTATATATATATATATATATATATATATATATATATAGAAGGCTCATGATCGAGGGCTAATTTTCATTAGGTCAAATATACAATACTCTATGGCTGAAGTAACAGAGTGAGGCATGTAAATAAAGTTCAGGATCTGTATAGGTACAGGTACTGTATAGCTGAAATAAAATCAGAAGGAGTCAATGAGTATGTGTAGAATGTTCAAGATCGAGGACTAATTTGCCAGAAATATGTTCAGTAGGTGTAAAATCGACTTCTGTATGGGTGAAGTAATATCAGAAGGCATCAATAAGTATATATTTATATAAAGTTCGAGTACTCTTTGGCCAGAAACATGTCCATTAGGTCAAATATGCAATACTCTATGGATGACGTTTCATCAGGAGTCAATGAGTTCATACAAAAAGTTCAATATTGAAGACTAATTTGCCAGAAATTGGTTCAGTAGTTCAAAATTGGTTCATATATGGCTGAAGTAACAAAGTGAATCAATGAGTATGTATTCAAAGTTTAAGATCGAGTACTCTGCGGCCAGAAAAATGTTCATTACGTCAAATATGGACTACAGTATGGGTGATTTGACATCAAAAGGCGTAAATATATATAAAAAGTTCAAGATTGAGAATTCTTTGGTCAAAAATATGACCATTATATCAAATATAAAATCATCTACAACTGACCTATCACATAAGGAGTCAATGAGTTTGTATAAAAAGTTCATCATTGAGGACTATTTTGCCAGAAATGTGTTCAGTAGGTCAATATTGGTTCATATAATGCTGAAGTAACATCAGAGTGAATCAATGAGTATTTAATGGAAGTTCAAGATCGAGTACTCTTGGATCAGGATTATGTTCACTATGTCAAATATGGACTTCTGTATAGGTGAAGTAACTTCAGAAGGAGTCAATAATAATGTATGTAAAGTTCAAGATCGAGTGCTCTTTGGCAAGAAATATGTCCATTAGGTCAAATATGCAATATTCTATGGCTGATGTATAATCAGGAGTCAATAAGTATGTATATAAAGTTCATGATCTAGGACTAACATGCCCGACATAATGTCCAAAAGGTCAAATATTCAATACTCTATGTGTGAAGTAACATCAGAGTGAGGCATGCATATATAAAGTTCATGATCAAGGACTAATTTGCCAGAAATATGTTCAGTAGGTAAAATATGGGCTCATGGTATGTCTGAAATAACATCAGAGTGAGTCAATGAGTATGTATATAAAGTTCATGATCGAGTACTCTTGGGTCAGGATTATGTTCAGTGGGTCAAATATGGACATCTGTATGGCTGAAGTAACATCAGATAAAGTCAATGAATATGTATAGAAAGTTCATGATAGAGGGCTATTTTGCAAACATATGGCCATTAAGGTCAAATATTCAGTACTCCATATTGCTGACGTATCATGAGGAGTCAATGGGTTTGTATAAAAAGTTTATGATCGAGGACTAATTTGCCAGAAATATATTCAAAAGGTCAAACATGGGCTATTCAATAGGTCAAACATGTGTTCATGATCGAGTACTCTTGGGTCAGAAATATGTTGAATAGGTCTAATGTTGACTGCCGTATTGGTGAAGAAACATCAGGAGTCGTCAACAGTAATGTATAAAAAGTTCAAGATCGAATAAGCTTTGGCCAGTAGGTCAATTATGGACTACTGTTTAGCTGATGTAACATCAGATAAAGTCAATGAGCATGCATAGAAAATTCATGCTCAAGGACTGTTTTGCCAGAAATATGTTCAGTTGGACTAATATGGACTTCTGTATGGCTGAAGTAACATTAGAAGGAGTCAATGAGTGTGTATAGAAAGTTCATGATCGAGTACTGTTGGGCCAGAAATATGTTCAGTAGATCAAATGTAGACTTCTATATGGCTGATGTGACATCAGAAGACTTCAGTGAGTATAAATAAAAACTTCAATGTCGAATATTCTTTGGCCAGAAATATGTTCAGTCAGTCAAATATGGACTAATGTCTGGCATATTCAACACCAGATAGAGTCAAAAAGTATGCACAGGAAATTCATGATCGAAGACTAGTTTGCCAGAAATATGTTCAATAGGTCTAATATGGACTTCTGTATGGGTGAAGTAACATCAGAAATAGTCAATAGTAATGTATGAAAAGTTCAAGATCAAGGACTCTTTGGCCACAATTATGTCCTTTAAGTCAAATATGCAATACTCTATGGATGATGTAACATCAGAAAGTTCATGATCGAGTACTCTTGGGTCAGGATTATATTCAGTAGGTCAGTTATGGACTCCTGCATGGTTGGTGTAACATTAGATAAAGTCAATGTGTATGTATAGAAAGTTCATGATCGAGGGCTATTTTGCCAGACATTTGTATATTTGGTCAAATATTCAGTACTCTGTTGCTGAAGTAACATCGTAGTGAGGCATGAATATGAAGTTTATGATCGAGAACTCCTGGGGAAAAAAAAACTTTAATAAGGTCTAATATGGACTCCAGTATGGTTGAAATAAAATCAGAAAAAGTCAATGAGTATGTATCGAAAGTTCATGATCGATTTCTTTTGGGCCAGAAATATGTTCAGTTGGTCTAATATGGACTTCTGTATGGGTGAAGTAACATCAGACTTAGTCAATAGTAATGCATGAAAAGTTCAAGATCGAGTGCTCTTTGGCCAGAAATATGTCCTTTAGGTCAAATATGCAATACTCCATATTGCTGATGTATCACCATGAGTCAATTGGTTTGTATAAAAAGTTTATGATTTAGGACTAATTTGCCAGAAATATATTCAAAAAGTCAAACATGGGCTATTCAATAGGTCAAACATGTATGTCTGAAGAGTGAGGTAATGAGTATGTATAGAATGTTCATGATCGAGTACTCTTGGGTCAGAAATATGTTCAATAGGTCTAATGTTGACTGCTGTGTTGGTGAAGAAACATCAGAAGGAGTCAATAGTAATGTATAAAAAAAGTTTTTAATTTGCCAGAAATATGTTCAGTAGGTCAAATATGGATTTCTGTATAGAAAATTCAGAAGGTGTCAATGAGTATGAAGGTCAAAAATCAAATACAATTTTTGGCCAGAAGTAAGTTCAGTAGGTCAATTATGGACTACTGTTTGGCTGATGCAACGTCAGATAAAGTCAATGAGCATGCATAGAATATTCATGCTCGAGGACTATTTTGCCAGACACATGTTCAGTTGGACTAATATGGACTTCTGTATGGCTGAAGTAACATTAGAAGGAGTTAATGAGTATATATAGAAAGTTAAAGATCATGTGCTCTTGGGCCAGAAATGTGTTCATCAGTTCAAATATGGACTACTGTACGGCTAATGTGATATCAGAACATGTCAAAGAGTATAAAATTCAATATCGAATACTCTTTGGCCAAAAATATGTTCCGTCGGTCAAATATGGAGTACTGTCTGGCTGAAAAAATATCAGAAGTAGTTACTTAGTATATATATATATATATATAGATTGTCAATGAGCGTGTATAGAATTTTCATGATCGAGGACTCTTGGGTCAAAATTATGTTCAGAATGCCAAATATGGACTTCTGTATGTTTGATGTAACATCAGATAAAATCAATGAGCATATGTAGAAAGCTCGTGATAGAGGGCTATTTTGCCAGAAAAATGTCCATTACGTCAAAGATACAATACTCTATGGCTGAAGTAACATCAGTGTGAGGCATCTTTATAAAGTTCATGATCGAAGACTAATTTGCCAGAAATAATGTCCATTAGTTCAAATATTCAATACTCTATGGCTGAAGTAACATCAGAATGAGGCATGCTTATAAAGTTCACGATCGAGGACTAATTTGCAGTCCTGAACATATTTCTGTCAGTCAAATATGGACTAATGTCTGGCATATCCAACACCAGATAGAGTCAAAAAGTATGCATAGGAAGTTCATGGTCGAAAACTAATTTGACAGAAATATGTTCAATAGGGGTAATATGGACTTCTCTATGGGTGAAGTAACATCAGAAACAGTCAATAGTAATGTATGAAAAGTTCAAGATCAAGGACTCTTTGGCCACAATTATGTCCTTTAAGTCAAATATGCAATACTCTATGTATCGTCAGAAATAGTCAATGAGTTCATATAATAAGTTCATAATTGAGGACAAATTTGCCAGAAATTTGTTGAGTAGATCAAAATTGGTTCATATATGGCTGAAGTAACATCAGTTGTGAATCAATGAGTATGTATTCAAAGATCAGGATCAAGTTCTCTTGGGCCAGAAACATGTTCATTAGGTCAAAAATGGACTACAGAATGGCTGATGTGACATCAGAAGGCGTAAGTATATATAAAAACTTCAAGATTGAGTATTTTTTGCCCAGAATTATGTTCAGTTGGTCAAATATGGACTTTTGTATAGCTGATTTAATATCAGAAGGCGTCAAAGAGTATATATAAAAAGGTCTAATGTTGATTCTGTATGGGTGAAGTAACATCTGAAAGAGTCAATGATAAAATGTACAAAAAGTTCTAGATTGAGGGCTCTTTGGCCATAAATATGACTTTTACCTCAGAAATATTCCTTGGCTGACGTATAATCAGGAGTCGATAAGTATGGATAAAAATTTCCTGATCTAGGGCAAATTTGCAAGACATATGTCCATTAGGTAAAATATTCCATACTCTATGGCTGAAGGTAACATCAGAGTGAAGCATGCATATAAAGTTCATGAATGAGAACTCTTGGGACGGAAATATGTTCAGTAGGTCTAATGTTAACCTGTATGGGTGAACTAACATCAGAAGGAGTCAATAGTAATGTATAAAGAGTTCATGATCTAGACTAATTTGCCAGAAATGTGTCCATTAGGTCAAATATGCAATACTCTATGGCTGATGTATCATCAGAAGGAGTCAATGAGTTTATATTAAAAATTCGTCAGTGAGGACAAATTTGTCAGAAATTTGTTAAGTAGGTCAAATTGGGTTCATATATGGCTAAAGTCACATCGAAGTGAATCGTTGAGTGTACTAAAATTGAGAAATCGAAAACTCTCGGGCCCCAAATATGGTCAAGTCAAATATTAACTACAGTATGGCTGCTGCGACATCAGAAGGCGTAAGTTTAAATAAAAAGTTCAAGAACGAGTACTATTTTAGCAGAGATATGTCCAGCAGGTCAAACATGGGCTCATGTATATCTGAAGTAAAATCAGCGTGAGTCAGTGAGTATTTATAGAAAGTTCATTATCGAGTACTCTTGGGTCAGAATTATGTTCAGTAGGTCAAATATGTACAACTGTATGGCTGATGTGACATCAGAAGGAGTAAATGAGTCAGTATAGAAAGTTCATGATTGAGGATTAATTTGTCAAAAATATGTTCAGTTGGTCTAATATGGACTTCTGTTTGGGTGAAGTAACTTCAGAAGGAGTCAATGATAATGTATGAAAAGTTCAATATTAAGTGCTCTTTTGCCAGAAATATGTCCATTAGGTCAAATATGCTATGGCTGATGTATAATCAGCAGTCAATGAGTCAGTATAAAAAGTTCATGATCTAGGACTAATTTGCCAGAAATAATGTCCATTAGTTCAAATATTCAATACTCTATGGCTGAAGTAACATCAGAATGATGCATGCTTATAAAGTTCACGATCGAGGACTAATTTGCAGGAATAAAATTCAATATCGAATACTCTTTGGCCAAAAATATGTTCCGTCGGTCAAATATGGAGTACTGTCTGGCTGAAAAAAAATCAGAAGTTAGTTACTTAGTATATATATATAGATTGAGTCAATGAGCGTGTATAGAATTTTCATGATCGAGGACTCTTGGGTCAGAATTATATTCAGAATGCCAAATATGGACTTCTGTATGTTTGATGTAACATCAGATAAAGTCAATGAGCATATGTAGAAAGCTCGTGATCGAGGGCTATTTTGCCAGAAAAATGTCCATTACGTCAAAGATACAATACTCTATGGCTGAAGTAACATCAGTGTGAGGCATCTTTATAAAGTTCATGATCGAAGACTCTTGGGACAGGAAAAAATGTAATTAGTTCTAAAATGGACTTCTGTATGGTTGAAATAAAATCAGAAGGAGACAATGAGTATGTATAGAAATTTCATTATTGGATACTATTGGGCCAGAAATATGTTCAGTCAGTCAAATATGGACTAATGTCTGGCATATCCAACACCAGATAGAGTCAAAAAGTATGCATAGGAAGTTCATGATCGAAAACTAATTTGACAGAAATATGTTCAATACGGGTAATATGGACTTCTGTATGGGTGAAGTAACATCAGAAATAGTCAATAGTAATGTATGAAAAGTTCAAGATCAAGGACTCTTTGGCCACAATTATGTCCTTTAAGTCAAATATGCAATACTCTATGTATCGTCAGAAATAGTCAGTGAGTTCATATAATAAGTTCATAATTGAGGACAAAATTTGCCAGAAATTTGTTGAGTAGATCAAAATTGGTTCATATATGGCTGAAGTAACATCAGTTGTGAATCAATGAGCATGTATTCAAAGATCAGGATCGAGTTCTCTTGGGCCAGAAACATGTTCATTAGGTCAAAAATGGACTACAGAATGGCTGATGTGACATCAGAAGGCGTAAGTATATATAAAAACTTCAAGATTGAGTATTTTTTGCCCAGAATTATGTTCAGTTGGTCAAATATGGACCTTTGTATAGCTGATTTAATATCAGAAGGCGTCAAAGAGTATATATAAAAAGGTCTAATGTTGATTCTGTATGGGTGAAGTAACATCTGAAAGAGTCAATGATAAAATGTACAAAAAGTTCTAGATTGAGGGCTCTTTGGCTATAAATATGCCTTTTACCTATAAAATATTCTTTGGCTGACGTATAATCAGGAGTCGATAAGTATGTATAAAAAGTTCCTGATCTAGGGCAAATTTGCCAGACATATGTCCATTAGGTAAAATATTCCATACTCTATGGCTGAAGGTAACATCAGAGTGAAGCATGCATATAAAGTTCATGAATGAGAACTCTTGGGACGGAAATATGTTCAGTAGGTCTAATGTTAACCTGTATGGATGAACTAACATCAGAAGGAGTCAATAGTAATGCATAAAGAGTTCATGATCTAGACTAATTTGCCAGAAATGTGTCCATTAGGTCAAATATGCAATACCCTATGGCTGATGTATCATCAGAAGGAGTCAATGAGTTTATATAAAAAATTCGTCAATGAGGACAAATTTGGCAGAAATTTGTTCAGTAGGTCAAATTGGGTTCATATATGGCTAAAGTAACATCGGAGTGAATCATTGAGTGTCCTGAAATTGAGAAATCGAAAACTCTCGGGCCCCAAATATGGTCAAGTCAAATATTAACTACAGTATGGCTGCTGCGACATCAGAAGGCGTAAGTTTAAATAAAAAGTTCAAGAACGAGTACTCTTTTAGCAGAGATATGTCCAGCAGGTCAAACATGGGCTCATGTATATCTGAAGTAACATCAGCGTGAGTCAATGAGTATTTATAGAAAGTTCATTATCGAGTACTCTTGGGTCAGAATTATGTTCAGTAGGTCAAATATGTACAACTGTATGGCTGATGTGACATCAGAAGGAGTAAATGAGTCAGTATAGAAAGTTCATGATTGAGGATTAATTTGTCAAAAATATGTTCAGTTGGTCTAATATGGACTTCTGTTTGGGTGAAGTAACTTCAGAAGGAGTCAATGATAATGTATGAAAAGTTCAAGATTAAGTGCTCTTTTGCCAGAAATATGTCCATTAGGTCAAATATGCTATGGCTGATGTATAATCAGCAGTCAATGAGTCAGTATAAAAAGTTCATGATCTAGGACTAATTTGCCAGAAATAATGTCCATTAGTTCAAATATTCAATACTCTATGGCTGAAGTAACATCAGAATGAGGCATGCTTATAAAGTTCACGATCGAGGACTAATTTGCAGGAATAAAATTCAATATCGAATACTCTTTGGCCAAAAATATGTTCCGTCGTTCAAATATGGAGTACTGTCTGGCTGAAAAAAAATCAGAAGTAGTTACTTAGTATATATATATATAGATTGAGTCAATGAGCGTGTGTAGAATTTTCATGATCGAGGACTCTTGGGTCAGAATTATGTTCAGAATGCCAAATATGGACTTCTGTATGTTTGATGTAACATCAGATAAAGTCAATGAGCATATGTAGAAAGCTCGTGATCGAGTGCTATTTTGCCAGAAAAATGTCCATTACGTCAAAGATACAACACTCTATGGCTGAAGTAACATCAGTGTGAGGCATCTTTATAAAGTTCATGATCGAAGACTCTTGGGACAGGAAAAAATGTAATTAGTTCTAAAATGGACTTCTGTATGGTTGAAATAAAATCAGAAGGAGACAATGAGTATGTATAGAAATTTCATTATCGGATACTATTGGGCCAGAAATATGTTCAGTCAGTCAAATATGGACTAATGTCTGGCATATCCAACACCAGATAGAGTCAAAAAGTATGCATAGGAAGTTCATGATCGAAAACTAATTTGACAGAAATATGTTCAATACGGGTAATATGGACTTCTGTATGGGTGAAGTAACATCAGAAATAGTCATTAGTAATGTTTGAAAAGTTCAAGATCAAGGACTCTTTGGCCACAATTATGTCCTTTAAGTCAAATATGCAATACTCTATGTATCGTCAGAAATAGTCAATGAGTTCATATAATAAGTTCATAATTGAGGACAAATTTGCCAGAAATTTGTTGAGTAGATCAAAATTGGTTCATATATGGCTGAAGTAACATCAGTTGTGAATCAATGAGTATGTATTCAAAGATCAGGATCGAGTTCTCTTGGGCCAGAAACATGTTCATTAGGTCAAAAATGGACTACAGAATGGCTGATGTGACATCAGAAGGCGTAAGTATATATAAAAACTGCAAGATTGAGTATTTTTTGCCCAGAATTATGTTCAGTTGGTCAAATATGGACTTTTGTATGGCTGATTTAATATCAGAAGCCATCAATGAGTATATATTAAAAGGTCTAATGTTGATTCTGTATGGGTGAAGTAACATCTGAAAGAGTCAATGATAAAATGTACAAAAAGTTCTAGATTGAGGGCTCTTTGGCCATAAATATGCCTTTTACGTCAAAAATATTCCTTGGCTGACGTATAATCAGGAGTTGATAAGTATGGATAAAAATTTCCTGATCTAGGGCAAATTTGCAAGACATATGTCCATTAGGTAAAATATTCCATACTCTATGGCTGAAGGTAACATCAGAGTGAAGCATGCATATAAAGTTCATGAATGAGAACTCTTGGGACGGAAATATGTTCAGTAGGTCTAATGTTAACCTGTATGGGTGAACTAACATCAGAAGGAGTCAATAGTAATGTATAAAGAGTTCATGATCTAGACTAATTTGCCAGAAATGTGTCCATTAGGTCAATTACTCTATGGCTGATGTATCATCAGAAGGAGTCAATGAGTTTATATTAAAAATTCGTCAATGAGGACAAATTTGGCAGAAATTTGTTCAGTAGGTCAAATTGGGTTCATATATGGCTAAAGTAACATCGGAGTGAATCACTGAGTGTCCTGAAATTGAGAAATCGAAAACTCTCGGGCCCCAAATATGGTCAAGTCAAATATTAACTACAGTATGGCTGCTGCGACATCAGAAGGCGTAAGTTTAAATAAAAAGTTCAAGAACGAGTACTCTTTTAGCAGAGATATGTCCAGCTGGTCAAACATGGGCTCATGTATATCTGAAGTAACATCAACGTGAGTCAGTGAGTATTTATAGAAAGTTCATTAGCGAGTACTCTTGGGTCAGAATTATGTTCAGTAGGTCAAATATGTACAACTGTATGGCTGATGTGACATCAGAAGGAGTAAATGAGTCAGTATAGAAAGTTCATTATTGAGGATTAATTTGTCAAAAATATGTTCAGTTGGTCTAATATGGACTTCTGTTTGGGTGAAGTAACTTCAGAAGGAGTCAATGATAATGTATGAAAAGTTCAAGATTAAGTGCTCTTTTGCCAGAAATATGTCCATTAGGTCAAATATGCTATGGCTGATGTATAATCAGCAGTCAATGAGTCAGTATAAAAAGTTCATGATCTAGGACTAATTTGCCAGAAATAATGTCCATTAGTTCAAATATTCAATACTCTATGGCTGAAGTAACATCAGAATGAGGCATGCTTATAAAGTTCACGATCGAGGACTAATTTGCAGAAATAAAATTCAATATCGAATACTCTTTGGCCAAAAATATGTTCCGTCGTTCAAATATGGAGTACTGTCTGGCTGAAAAAAAATCAGAAGTAGTCACTTAGTATATATATATATAGACTGAGTCAATGAGCGTGTGAAGAATTTTCATGATCGAGGACTCTTGGGTCAGAATTATGTTCAGAATGCCAAATATGGACTTCTGTATGTTTGATGTAACATCAGATAAAGTCAATGAGCATATGTAGAAAGCTCGTGATCGAGGGCTATTTTGCCAGAAAAATGTCCATTACGTCAAAGATACAATACTCTATGGCTGAAGTAACATCAGTGTGAGGCATCTTTATAAAGTTCATGATCGAAGACTCTTGGGACAGGAAAAAATGTAATTAGTTCTAAAATGGACTTCTGTATGGTTGAAAAAAAATCAGAAGGAGTCAATGAGTATGTATAGAAATTTCGTGATCGAATACTATTGGGCCAGAAATATGTTCAGTCAGTCAAATATGGACTAATGTCTGGCATATCCAACACCTGATAGAGTCAAAAAGTATGCATAGGAAGTTCATGGTCGAAAACTAATTTGACAGAAATATATTCAATAGGGGTAATATGGACTTCTGTATGGGTGAAGTAACATCAGAAATAGTCAATAGTAATGTATGAAAAGTTCAAGATCAAGGACTCTTTGGCCACAATTATGTCCTTTAAGTCAAATATGCAATACTCTATGTATCGTCAGAAATAGTCAATGAGTTCATATAATAAGTTCATAATTGAGGACAAATTTGCCAGAAATTTGTTGAGTAGATCAAAATTGGTTCATATATGGCTGAAGTAACATCAGTTGTGAATCAATGAGTATGTATTCAAAGATCAGGATCGAGTTCTCTTGGGCCAGAAACATGTTCATTAGGTCAAAAATGGACTACAGAATGGCTGATGTGACATCAGAAGGCGTAAGTATATATAAAAACTTCAAGATTGAGTATTTTTTGCCCAGAATTATGTTCAGTTGGTCAAATATGGACTTTTGTATAGCTGATTTAATATCAGAAGGCGTCAAAGAGTATATATAAAAAGGTCTAATGTTGATTCTGTATGGGTGAAGTAACATCTGAAAGAGTCAATGATAAAATGTACAAAAAGTTCTAGATTGAGGGCTCTTTGGCCATAAATATGACTTTTACCTCAGAAATATTCCTTGGCTGACGTATAATCAGGAGTCGATAAGTATGGATAAAAAGTTCCTGATCTAGGGCAAATTTGCCAGACATATGTCCATTAGGTAAAATATTCCATACTCTATGGCTGAAGGTAACATCAGAGTGAAGCATGCATATAAAGTTCATGAATGAGAACTCTTGGGACGGAAATATGTTCAGTAGGTCTAATGTTAACCTGTATGGGTGAACTAACATCAGTCAATAGTAATGTATAAAGAGTTCATGATCTAGACTAATTTGCCAGAAATGTGTCCATTAGGTCAAATATGCAATACTCTATGGCTGATGTATCATCAGAAGGAGTCAATGAGTTTATATAAAAAATTCGTCAATGAGGACAAACTTGGCAGAAATTTGTTCAGTAGGTCAAATTGGGTTCATATATGGCTAAAGTAACATCGGAGTGAATCATTGAGTGTCCTGAAATTGAGAAATCGAAAACTCTCGGGCCCCAAATATGGTCAAGTCAAATATTAACTACAGTATGGCTGCTGCGACATCAGAACGCGTAAGTTTAAATAAAAAGTTCAAGAACGAGTACTCTTTTAGCAGAGATATGTCCAGCAGGTCAAACATGGGCTCATGTATATCTGAAGTAACATCAGCGTGAGTCAATGAGTATTTATAGAAAGTTCATTATCGAGCACTCTTGGGTCAGAATTATGTTCAGTAGGTCAAATATGTACAACTGTATGGCTGATGTGACATCAGAAGGAGTAAATGAGTCAGTATAGAAAGTTCATGATTGAGGATTAATTTGTCAAAAATATGTTCAGTTGGTCTAATATGGACTTCTGTTTGGGTGAAGTAACTTCAGAAGGAGTCAATGATAATGTATGAAAAGTTCAAGATTAAGTGCTCTTTTGCCAGAAATGTGTCCATTAGGTCAAATATTCTATGGCTGATGTATAATCAGCAGTCAATGAGTCAGTATAAAAAGTTCATGATCTAGGACTAATTTGCCAGAAATAATGTCCATTAGTTCAAATATTCAATACTCTATGGCTGAAGTAACATCAGAATGAGGCATGCTTATAAAGTTCACGATTGAGGACTAATTTGCCAGAAATATGTTCAGTAGGTCAAATATGGATTTCTGTATAGAAAATTCAGAATGTGTCAATGAGTATAAAGTTCAAAAATCAAATACTCTTTGGCCACAATTATGTTCAATAGGTCAATTATGGATTACTGTTTGGCTGATGTAACATCAGATTAAGTCAATGAGCATGCATAGAAATTTCATGCTCAAGGACTATTTTGCCAGACATATGTTCAGTCGGACTAATATGGACTTCTGTATGGCTGAAGTAACATTAGAAGGAGTCAGTGAGTATGTATAGAAATTCCATGATCGAGTACTGTTGGGCCAGAAAAAAAACTAATTAGGTCTAATATGATTGCTGTATGGAAGGAGTCAATGATAATATATAAAAAGTTCAAGATTGACATACACCACATATGTTATGTTTTATCTCTTCAATGCATAAGAAATAGAAGTCAGTTCTTGTATAATATAAAATACAATGAAACAACGCATACCTTATATGTATTCTCTAATGCTATATATGTTGTTTTTTCTCTTCAACGCAGAAATGAAAAAGAGTTAGTTCTTGTATGCAACGCACTGCAACTAGCACCTGTCGTGTTATCTCTTTACTGCTCAATGGATTATGTTACTGCATTGCAATGAACATGCTATGTGTTAACTCTTCAATGCACAACGGATAAGTTCTTTCATCGCAACAGCACATATTATTATGTGTTATCTCTTTAATGCATAAGAAGTAAGTTAGTTCTTGTATACAAGACAAGGAAAACAGTGCATAACTTACATTTTCGATCTTGTAAGCATTGCAATGCACTGTTGCTTGTGCTATATTCAGTTCTTCTATGCACAACGTAATAAGTTAACTATTGTATGCAATGCAATGAAACGATGAGTTCTTGTATTTATTGCAATGCAACAACATATGTGATTTGTTTTTTCTTCAATGCACAAAGGAAATAGTTCGATCTTGTATGCAATGCAGTGCAACAATCACCTGTCATACTGCAGTGCAATGCACATATTATGTGTTATCTCGTCATTGCATGACGGATGAGTTAGTTCATTCAGGGTAACACCATATACTTTATATGTATTATCTCTTCAGTGCATAAGGACTAAGTTAGTTATTGTATATATTGATAGGAAACAGTGCATACATTACATGTTAGTTCTTGTATGCATTGCAATGCATACAAGAACTAACATCTTATATGCCCAATGTAATAAGTTAACTATTGTATATGCAATGCAACAGCACCTGTCGTGTTATCTCTTTACTGCTAAATAGATTAAGTTACTGCAATGCAATGCACAAGGTTATGTGTTATCTCTTTAATGCATAAGGAATAAGTTAGTTCTTGTATACAAAACAAGGAAATAGTGCATAACTTACATGTTGCAATGCAACACCACATTATGTTATATTTATTCTATGCACAGTGCAATAATGAACTATTTTATGCAATGCAAATGGAGCGGTGAGTTAATGTATTTATTGCAATGCAACAAGCATATGTGATTTTTTGTCTCTTCAATGCACAAAGGAAAGAGTTATTTATTGTATGCAATGCACTGCAACAAGCACCTGTCATTATGTGTTATCTCTTCACTGCATAACGGATTAAGTTACTGCAATGCAATGCACATGTTATGTGTTATGTCTGCACTGCACAACGGATGAGTTAGTTCATTCATCGCCACACCACATGTTATGTGTTATCTCTTCAATGCATAAATAAGTTAGTGTAAAAATTGCGAGGAAACAGTGTACAACTTACATGATAGTTCTTGTATGCAATGCAATGCAACAGCACCTGTCATGTGTTATCTCTTCATTGCACAACTGCTTACGATACTGCAATGCATTTATTGCAATGCATCAGCACTTGTCATGCGTTATGTCTGTACTGATTAAGCTACTGCAGTGCAATGCACCTTATGTGTTATATCTGCACAGGACAACTGATTAAGTTACTGCAATGCAATGCACATGTTATGTGTTATCTCTTCGACGCACAACGGATGAGTTGGTTCATTCATCGCAACACCACATATGTTATGTGTTATCTCTTGAATGGAATAATTAGTGTAAAAATTGCAAGGAAACAGTGCATAACTTACATATTCGTTCTTGTAAGCATTGCAATGCAACAGCGCATGTGTTATATTCAATTCTTCTATGCACAACGTGTAATGTATGCACTGTTTCCTTGCAAATATATACAATAACTAACTTAGTCCTTATGCACTGAAGAGATAATACACCTAACATATGTGGTGTTACCCTGAATGAACTACCCTGAGTTAACCCTATTGTTTGCAATGCAATGAAACGGTGAGTTCTTGTATTTATTGCAATGCAACAACATATGTGATTTGTTTTCTCTTCAATGCACAAAGAAAAGAGTTCGATCTTGTATGCAATGCAGTGCAACAAGCATCTGTCATACTGCAGTGCAATGCACATTTTATGTGTTATCTCTTATTGCACATTTTACGTGTTATCTCTTATTGCATATGGGATGAGTTAGTTCATTCATCGAAACACCACATATGTTATGTTATCTCTTCAGTGCATAAGGGCTAAGTTAGTTATTGTAAACATTACATGATAGTTCTTGTATTGCATTGCAATGCAACAGCGCATACGTTATATTAATTCTTCTATGCCCATCGAAACAAGTTATCTATTGTTTATGCAACAGCACCCGTCATGTATTATCTCTTCACTGCACAACTGCTTAAGATACTGCAATGCATTTATTGCAATGCAAACCGCACTTGTCATGCGTTATGTCTGTACTGATTAAGTTACTGCAATGCAATGCACATGTTATGTGTTAACTCTTCAATGCATAACGGATAAGTTCTTTCATCGCAACAGCACATATTGTTATGTCTTATCTCTTTAATGCATAAGGAGTAAGTTAGTTCTTGTATACAAGAAAGGGAAAACAGTGCATAACTTACATGTTGCAATGCAACACCACATTATCTTATATTCATTTATTCTATGCACAGTGCAATAATGAACTATTGTATGCAATGCAAATGGAGCGGTGAGTTCATGTATTTATTGCAATGCAACAGCATATGTGATTTTTTGTCTCTTCAATGCACAAAGGAAAGAGTTCGTTCTTGTATGCAATGCAACAATCACCTGTCATACTGCAGTGCAATGCACATATTATGTGTTAGCTTTTTATTGCATGACGGATGAGTTAGTTCATTCAGGGTACCACCACATATGTTATTTGTCTTATCTCTTCAGTGCATAAGGACTAAGTTAGTTATTGTATATATTGCAAGGAAACAGTGCATACATTACATGTTAGATCTTGTGTGCATTGCAATGCATACAAGAACTAACAACTTCTAATGTAATAAGTTAACTATTGTATATGCAATGCAACAGCACCTGTCATGTGTTATCTCTTCACTGCACAACTGATTAATTTACAGCATTGTATTTATTGCAATGCAACAGCATCTGTCATGCGTTATGTTTGTACTGATCAAGTTATTGCAATGCATGCACCTGTCATGTATTATCTCTTTACTGCACAAAGTTACTGCAACACGTTATGTGTTATGTCTGCACTGCACAACTGATTAAGTTATTGCAGTGCAATGCACGTTATGTGTTATCTCTTCGACGCACAACGGATGTGTTAGTTCATTCATCGCAACACCACGGGTTATTTGTATTATTTTCAATAAACGAGGAATAAGTTAGTTCTTATATACACTGCAAGGACTCAGTGCATAACTTACATTCTGCAATGCAACAGCACACATGTTATATTAATTTCTTCTATGCACAGCATAATAAGTTAACTTATTAACTTACATTGCATACAATATGCAATGTCATGAAACGGGGAGTTCTTGTATTTATTGCAATGCAAACAGCACATGTGATTTGTTTTCTCTTCAATGCACGAAGGAAAGTGTTCGATCTTGTATGCAATGCAGTGCAACAAGCATCTGTCATACTGCAGTGCGATGCACATGTTATGCGTTATATCTCTTCATTGCATATGGGTTGAGTTAGTTCATTCATCGCAACACCACATATGTTATGTTATCTCTTCAGTGCATAAGGGCTAAGTTAGCTATTGTATACAATGCAAGGAAACAGTGCACACATTACATGTTAGTTCTTGTATGCATTGCAGTGCGACTGCACATATATTATATTAATTCTTCTATACCCAACGTAATACGTTTAACTATTGTATATGCAATGCAGTGCAACAAGCATCTTGTCATACTGCAGTGCAACGCACATGTTATGCGTTATCTTTTCATTGCATATGGGATGAGTTAGTTCATTCATCGCAACACCATATATGTTATGGTGTCTCTTCAGTACATAAGGAATATGTTAATGTATACATTGTAAGGAAACAGTGCACAAAATACATGTTAGTTCTTGTATGCATTGCAATGCAACAGCACACGTTATATAGAATTCTTCTTTGCAATCAACAGCATATGTGACTTTTTTGTTCTCTGCAGTTTTCAAAGGAAACAGTTCGATCTTGTATGCGTTGCAGTGCAACAAGCATCATATGTTATCTCTTCACTGCACAACGGATTAAGTTACTGCAATGCAATGCACGTTATGTGTTATCTTTTCAATGCACGTTGTGTGTTATCTCTTCAATGCATATGGAATAAGTTAGTGTAAACATTGCAAGGAAACAGTGCATAAACTTAGATTATAGTATTTGTAAGCCCTGCAATGCAACAGCACATATGTTATATTAATTTCTTCCATGCACAACGTAATGTCAGCTATTGTATGCAATGCAGTGACACGGTGAGTTCTATTGCAAAGCATATGTTATGTTACCTCTTCAATGCATTAAGAATAGGTTTAATATAACATCCCGTTATATTAATTGTTCTGTGCCCAACGAAATAAGTTATCTATTGTATATGCAATGCAATGCAACAGCACCTGTCATGTATTATCTCTTCACTTCTTCTCTTCACAACTGCTTAAGGTACTGCATTGCATTTATTGCAATGTAACAGCACTTGTCATGTCTGTACTGTTCTACTGTTCTTGTATTTATTGCAATGCAACAGCATATGTGATTTGTTTTCTCTTCAGTGCACAACGGATTAAGTTACTGCAATGCAATGCACGTTATGTGTTATCTTTTCAATGCACAACGGATAAGTTAGTTTATTCATCGCAACACCACATATGTTATTTCTTCAATGCATAAGGAATAAGTTAGTGTAAACATTGCAAGGAAACAGTGCATAACTTACATGATAGTACTTATATGCATTGCAATGCAACAGCACTTATGTTATATTAATTTCTTCTATGCACAGCATAATAAGTTAACAATGCAATGCAATAAAACGGGGAGTTCTTGTATTTATTGCAATGCAAACAGCACATGTGATTTGTTTTCTCTTCAGTGCACAAAGGAAAAGGTTCGACCTTGTATGCAATGCAGTGCAACAAGCATCTGTCATACTGCAGTGCAATGCACATTTTATGTGTTATCTCTTATTGCACATTTTATGTGTTATCTCTTATTGCATGTGGGATGAGTTAGTTCATTCATCGAAACACCACATATGTTATGTTATCTCTTCAGTGCATAAGGGCTAAGTTAGTTATTGTAAACATTACATGTTAGTTCTTGTATTGCATTGCAATGCAACAGCGCATACGTTATATTAATTCTTCTATGCCCATCGAAATAAGTTATTTATTGTTTATGCAACAGCACCGGTCATGTATTATCTCTTCACTGCACAACTGCTTAAGATACTGCAATGCATTTATTGCAATGCAAACAGCACTTGTCATGCGTTATGTCTGTACTGATTAAGTTACTGCAATGCAATGCACATGTTATGTGTTATCTTTTTAACGCACAACGGATGAATTAGTTCATTCATCGCAACACCACGGGTTATTTGTAATCTCTTCAAAGCATGAGAAATAAGTTAGTTCTTGTATGCATTGCAATGCAACAGCACACGTTATACTAATTTCTTCTATGCACAGCGTAATAAGTTAACTATTGTATGCAATGCAATGAAACGGGGAGTTCTTGTATTTATTGCAATGCAACAACATATGTGATTTGTTTTCTCTTCAATGCACAAAGGAAAGAGTTCGATCTTGTATGCAATGCAGTGCAACAAAAGCACCTGTCATGTGTTATCTCCGCACTGCACAACGGGTTATGTTACTCAATGCATAATCGGGTGATTTAATTCATTCATCGCAACACCGCATATGTTATGTTATCTCTTCAAGTGCATAAGGAATAAGTCAGTTCTTGTATGAAATGCCATAAAACAACGCATTCTCTCATGCATTCTCTCATGCTCTATATGTTATGTGTTTTCTCTTCAATGCACCTTTGTTTGCATTGAGTTATTTCTTGTATGCAATGCAGTGCAACGAGCACCTGTCGTGTTATCTCTTTACTCCAGAACGGATTAAGTTACTGCAATGCAAATGCACATGTTATGTGTTATCTCTTCAGTGCATAACGGATCCAGTTATGCACTGAAGTCGATCTAATTCATTCATCATCTAGTCGATCTAGTTCATTCATCGCAACACCACATATGTTTTGTGTTATCTCTTTTATTCATAAGTAATTAGTTAGTTCTTGTATACTATGCAAGGAAACAGTGCATAGCTTACATTAATGCATGCATGTGCAACATTATGTTATATTGATTTATTTTATGCACAGCGCAATAATTAACTATTTATTTCAATGCATACAATTTTATTTATATTTATTGCAATGCAATACAGAAGTCATGCTATTGCATATTTCTGGCAAATTAGTCCTCGATAATGAACGTTCTATACATATTGACTCCATCTGATGTTAGATCAGCCATACAGTCCATATTAGACTTACTGAACATATTTCTGGCCGAAGAGTAATCGAGCCTGAACTTTTTATTTATTGCTATTGACTCCTTCTGATGATACGTCAGCCATAGAGAATTGCATATTTGACTTAGTGGACATATTTCTGTCAAATTAGTCCACAGTCATGAACTTTCTAAGGAATAAGAATAATTTGACTCCACTGACAGAACATATTTAAATTTACATATTATTTTTTGTCCCAAGGCTCCTTGATCATGAACTTTCTATACACACTAATTGCCTCCCTATGATGTTACTTCAGCCATAAATGAGCCCATGTTTGACCTTCTGAACATATTTCTGAAAAAATTAGTCCTTGATCATGAACTTTTTATACATGCACATTGACTCTGTCTGATAATACGTCAGCCATAGATTACTGGAATTTGACCTAATGGATATATTTCTGTCCCAAGATTATTTGAATCTGAACTTTTTAAACATTTCTATTCACTCCTTCTGATGTTACTTCATCTATACTGTAGTCCATATTAGCCCTACTGAACATATTTCTGGCAAATTTGTCGTCAGTCATGAACTTTCTATACTAATGCATTGACTCTTCTGATGATACATCAGCCATACAGTATTGCATCAAATGATCAAATCAAATGATTTAATGGACATTCTTCTGGCCAAAGAGTGCTCGATCTTGAACATTGTTTACATACTCATTGCCTCACTCTGATGTTACTTCAGACAGACATGATCCCATACTTGACCCATTGAACATATTTCTGGCCAAAGAGTACTCGATCTTGAATTTTTTTATAAATTACTATTGACTCTTTTTGATGATACATCAGCCATAGAGTATTGCATATTTGACCTAATGGACATATTTCTGACCAATGAGTCCTTGAACTTTCTATACAGATTCACTGACTCCTTCTGATGTTACATCAGAAGAACAGTAGTCCATAATAGACCTACTTAAATTTTTTCTGTCTCAAGAGTCTTTGATCATGAACTTTCTACTCTATGCCTCATTCTGATGTTATTTCTGGGCCAAGAGTCCTCGATAATGAACATTCTATACATACTCATTGACTTCTTCTGATGTTACATCAGCCATACAGTAGTCCATATTTCACCTACTGAACATATTTCTGATCCAAGAGTCCTCGATCTTGAACTTTTTATACATACTCAGTGACTCCTTTTGATGTTACTTCAGCCATACAGAAGTCTGTATTTGATCAACAGAACACTTTTCTGGCCAAAGATTGACTCATTTTGATGTTAAATCAGCCATACAGAAGTCCATATTTGACCTACTGAACATATTTCTAGCCAAAGAATACTCAATCTTGACCTTTCAAAACATACCCAATCGATTCATTTGTTGTTACAACTGACGTACAGAAGCCTTACTTTAAATAATCATAGATTCCTTCTGATGTTAAATCAACCTTACAGAAGTCCATATTTGACCTACTGAACTAAAACTTCTGGCTAAAGATTCCCTGAACATGAACTTACTATACATTCTCAACGACTGGTTTGGATGATACATCAGCCAGACAGACGTCCATATTTGAATAAGTGAACATATTTCTGAACCAAGAGTCTTGAAATGTTTGGGTAACACTTTAGAATAACTCACGCTATGAAGCATTAGTTAAGCATTAGTAAATAGTTCATAATTTATAAAGCATTAATAGACATTAGTAAGCAGTTTATAAATACACCTATAAATGCTTTGTTCTTGATTTATAAGCATATCTATAATGTGTTTAATAAATGTATTTTCACACTTTATTAATGATCAATTTATCATTTCTAAATAAGTATTACATTATTTACAAACCAGTTCTTTAGTTGTCGTCATTCATTATAAGATCATTTATAATGTGTAAGTAAATTATTAATAAACAATTTAAATGTACATTTATGCATTTATTATTATTTAGACATATAGTAATAGAAATGCTTTATTAACACATATTTCTACTGCAATTCATGATTAATTCAGGTAGTTATAAAACATTTAGTAGTTGTCAGTTAACTATTTTTGTGAGCTCATCTAAAGTGAGGACTATTCATGCCTCGTAAAGCTTTTATAAAGGAGATTTAAGAGATACAGAACATAGAAATATTTATTTCAAGGAAAAAAAATGAATCTTTACGATAGGTAACTTGATTAAAAGTAAACCTCTGCAATTTCAAAGAAAATAAAAATCCCTGTACTCCTCCAGAAAACATAACTGTGCAGTAAAATGAAACTAAGCTTTTGCAACCTGATATAAAAATAAATTTCTGTAAAGTGTAAACATTGCTGAATAAAAATTTACCAGTGCCAACACTGGTACAGGAGTGCCAAAATACAATAATAATGTAATAAAATATTTCATAGTGTCAAAACTACCTAACAGCAGCGCAGAAGATCACTGAGCCTTTAAATCTCCTTTGTAAAGCTTTACGAGGCATGAATAGTCCTCACTTTAGATGAGCTCACAAAAATATTTAACTGACCACTTCTAAATGTTTTATAACTACCTGAATTAATCATGAATTACAGTAGGAATATGTATTAATAAAGCATTTATTAACACACTGAGTAACTATTACTATAGGTCTAAATAATAAGATGTATAAATGTACGTTTAAATAGTTTTTTAATAATTTACTTACATTTCCTAAATGATCTTATAACCACTGACAACTCCTGAATAATTGGTTTGTAAATAATGTAATACTTAATTTAGAAATGATAAATTGATCATTAATAAAGTATGAAAATACAATTATCAAACACATTATAGATATGCTTATAAATAAAGAACAAAGCATTTATAGGTGTATTTATGAACTGCTTATTAATGTCTAATGCTTTATAAATGATGAATTGACTGATTCTTCATAGTGTGCAGTTATTATAAACTGTTACCAATGTTTGCACTCATAGACTCCTTCTGATTTGACATCAGCCATAAAGAAGTCCATATTTGAACAACTGAAAATATTTCTGGCCAAAGAGTCCCTGAACATGAACTTAAAATACAATGATCAATGACTCCTTCAGATGTTACATCAGCCAGACTGTAGTCCAAAATTGACCTACTGAACATATTTCTGGCAAAAGAGACCTTGATCATGAACTTTCAAATCATACTAATTGAAGCCTTCTGATGTTATATCAGCAATACAGTAGTCCATATTGACCTAATGAACATTTTTCTGGCTGGCCCGAATTCTTTATCTTGACCCTTCTATACATACTTATTGACTACTTCTGATGGTACATCAGCTGGCTCTCAAACTTTTTTAGAGTGGGATTAACATCGTTCTGCGTACCCCCTCTCTTCCACTTATAGTCACACCTTTTCCATTAAGGGACAATATTTGCCCCCTAAAATGATTTTCCACTGTGTATTTTTACCTTTATGAATAACTTTATAAAATAAATAATGTTTTAAATAAAAAAATGTTCAGTAGAGAAATATGCAATGATGGTAAAACGAAGTGATACTTTTAAATATTAAACTAAAACCGCCAGTAGGTGGCAGCAAGTCACTATTTTTATGAGCGAGTCATCGAGTCATTCATTCAGTAACGAAGCAAGTGGCTTTGAATAAATCATTGACTCTCACGATTCGTTCAAAGCCGCAGCCGCATTCGTGTGTTATAGTTCTTCTGCTGTGGTTTTCGTCGCAAAATAGAGTAAATACTGACAGTACTGTGTTTAAAATGTACGATTTGTTTTTGACCTGTTATATAATGATGACGTTTGCAGTCATGTGGATATTTGAGAACAATTGCATTCTTGCTCGTTATCAACATTAAATTGAACTCACACAAGGTATGTTTTTGTATCGAAGAAAGTTTGAGACTTAAATTGATATCGATCCACTATCTGTGTCTATATTTGTTCTTCATGCGAGTAAGTGCTAAATCCCCACTTTTACAAAGGTGCATTGTCGAGAACGGCAGTAATTTATCGCGATTTAAGGCAGCGGACTGCACGCAATCTATCATATGCATGCTGCTTCTGTGGATGCAGTCATTTTTGACTGCAGAAGATTAGGTCATTTGATTAAATGTAATGGATTTACGGCATTTTGCCAGCTAGAAATACATGCTCGGTTTTAATTTTATTTTAAGGTATGGTAGAGTTAAATGAACTACTCAGCATTTTGTTCGCGTACCCCCTTTTGTCACCTCACATACCCCCAGGGGTACGCGTACCCCAGTTTGAGAACCACTGGCAATAGCCCATATTGGACCTACTGAACATATTTCTGGCCCAAGAGTCCTCGATCATGAACATTCTATAGATACTCATTGAACAGCTATAGATACTCATTCTTCTGATATGTCAGCTAGTGCATTTTCGACGTAATGAACATATTTCTGGCCAAAGAGTTCTCGATATTGAACTTTCTATATATACTCATCACCTCTTTCTGATGTTACATCAGCTAAGTCCATATTCAGAAGTCCGTATTTGACCTACTGAACATTTTTCCGGCCAAAGATTTCTCAATCTTGAACTCTCTATAGGCCTACATACTCATTGACTCCTTCTGATGTTACATCAGACAGAAAGTAGTCAATTAAAGAATAACTGAAAATATTTCTGGCCTAAGAGTCCCTGACCATGAACTTACTATACACTCTCATCAGATGTTAATTCAGCCAGACAGTAGTCCAAAATTCTGATGTTACTGAGCATATTTCTGACAAAAGAGACCTTGATCATGAACTTTCAAATTATACTAATTAACGCCGTCTGATGTTACATCAGCCATGCAGAAGTCCATATTTGACCTACTGAACATATTTTTGGCCAAAGAGTACTGGAGTAACATCAGAGTGAGTCAAAGAGTATGTATATAAAATTCATGATCAAGGACTCTTTGGAACAAAAAAACAAAAACAAAAAAACATTTAAGTAGGTCTAATATGGACTTCTGTATGGCATATAAAAATCAGGAGTCAATGAGTAAGTGTAGAGTTCAAGATCAAGGGCTCTTTGGCCAGAAATATGTCCATTATGTCAAATATGCAATATTCTATGGCTGACGTATAATCAGGAGTCAGTCAGTATGTATAAAAAATTCATGACCGAGGACTAATTTGCCAGAAATATGGGCTCAAGTATGGCTGAAGTAACATCAGAGTGAGGCAATGAGAATGTATAGAAAGTTCATGATCAAGTACTCTTGGGCCAGTAGTATGCTCATTAGGTCAAATATGTACTACTGTTTCTCAGATGTAACATCAAAAGGAGTCAATGAGTATGCGTAGAAAGTTCATGATTGAGGACTAATTTGTCAAAAATTTGTTCAGTTGGTCTAATATGGACTTCTGAATGGCTGTAGTAACATTAGAAGTCAATGAGGTATGTATAGAAAGTTCAATATCGAGTACTCTTTGGCCAGAAGTATGTTCACTTGGTCTAATATGGACTTCTGTATGGCTGAAGTTAACATTGGAAGGAATCAATGAGTATGTATAGAAATTTAAAGATCATGTGCTTTTTGGCCAGAAATATGTCCATTAGGTCAAATATGCAATACTCTATATTGCTGATGTATCATCAGGAGTCAATTGGTTTGTATAAAAAGTTCATGATCGAGGACTTATTTGCCAGAAATAAGTTCAATGGGTCAAACATGGGCTCATGTATGTCTGAAGTAACATCAGAGTGAGGTAATGAGTATAGAAAGTTCATGATCGAGTACTCTTTGGTCAGAAATATGTTCAGTAGGTCTAATGTTGACCTATATGAGTGAAGAAACATCAGAAGGAGTCAATAGTAATGTATAAAAAGTTCAAGATTGAATAAGTTTTGGCCAGAAATATATCTAAATATCCAATATATCCAAATATCCAATACTCTATGGCTGACGTATCATCAGAAGGAGTAAATGAGTTTGTATAAAGAGTTCATCATCGAGGACTAATTTGCCAGAGATATTTTCAGTAGGTCAAATATGGACTTCTGTATGGCTGAAGTAACATTACAAGTAATCAATGAGTATGTATAGAAAGTTAAAGATCATGTGCTCTTGGGCCAGAAATATGTTCATCAGTTCAAATATGGATTACGGTATGGCTAATGTGATATCAGAACGCGTCAATGAGTATAAAATTCAATATCGAATACTCTTTGGCCAAAAATATGTTCAGTCGGTCAAATATGGACTAATGTCTGGCATATCTAACATCAGATAGAGTCAATAATTATGTATAGGAAGTTCATAATCAAGGACTAATTTGCCAGAAATATGTTCAGTAGGTTTAATATGGACTTCTGTATGGGTGAAGTAACATCAGAGTGAGGTAATGAGTATGTATAGAAAGTTTATGATCGAGTACTCTTGGGTCAGAAATATGTTCAGTAGGTCTAATGTTGACTTCTATATGAGTGAAGAAACATCAGAAGGAGTCAATAGTAATGTATAAAAAGTTCAGGATTGAGTACTCTTTGGCCAGAAATATGTCCTTTAGGTCAAATATGCAATACTCTATAGCTGACGTATCATCAGAAGGAATCAATGAGTTTGTACAAAAAGTTCATGATTGAGGACTAATTTGCCAGAAATATTTTCAATAGGTCAAGCATGGGCTCATGTATGTCTGAAGTAACATCAGAGTGAGGTAATGAGTACAGAAAGTTCATGATCGAGTACTCTTAGGTCAGAAATATGTTCAGTAGGTCTAATGTTGACTTCTGTATGGGTGAAGTAACATCAGAAGGAGTCAACAGTAATGCATAAAAAGTTCAAGATTGAATAAGCTTTGGTCAGAAATATGTCCATTAAGTCAAATATTCAATATTCTATGGCTGATGTATAATCAGGAGTCAATGAGTATGTATAAGACATATTTCTGATTTGCTAGAAATATGTCCATTACGTGAAATATACAGTACTCTATGGCTGATGTATCATCAGAAGGAGTCAATGAGTTTATATAAAAAGTTCAACATCGAGGATAAATTTTCCAGAAATTTGTTCAGTAGGTTGAAATGGGTTCATATATGGCTAAAGTGACATCAGAGTGAATCAATGAGTATGTATTGAAAGTTCAAGACAAAGTTCAAGTTTCTTGGGCCCAAAATATGTTCATTAGTTCAAATATGGACTACTGTAGGATACAGGATATTCCAGGAACTATTGGAATCTTTCAGCATCGAACAGGGGACAAAGTTTATACCGTGCACCAAGTTGAGTTCTGAAAATCCATCTTCAATGCAGAGTATTTCTGAAATGTCTACGCAAAAGCTGATGGGGAACGACCCACCTATGTGTTCTGATGAGGCTGTGCACCGACACCCCGCGTGCCAGTGAGCCACGGGCAATGAGTGCCCTTTAAAAGGGATCTTGGACTGTATGTTTAAAGATTATTTCAGAGGACAGATGGTTCAGCCGATGCACAAGATCATCGATGCTGCATTTGATTCGAATAAGGCCTGTGAGGGGGATACCAAACGTGTAACAAATCTCAAAAAGGAAATGGATGTCGTAAGAGGCCTGGCAAATTCATGGTATTCTGATGTGACGAGCATGTGTGTTTACACCAAAGAGCCAATCTGTGAAATAATAAGAAAAGTTCTGGATGTGATGTCTAAATGTACCGAAGAGTTAGGAGTTACTGTGGTTCTCTGTATGTGTACAATTGTAACAGATGTTTGTGTCTCACTGCGTTCAAACAATGCTGATGATACCACCATTGGCGAAATTGTCAAAACGCTGGACAGTCACGTCCTAGACCGAAACATGATAGCCTGCCGAGATTTTCTTTTATGGTTAGACCACCTGTAATTTCATGATTACTGTTTTATTTTATGTATGTAATGTCATTTCTTCAATGTATATCCAATAATTTTGAAATAAAAGTTTGAATCACTTGTTGTTATTTACGACCATGTCTGAAATCATTAAAAACAGTATTACACAAATTGCAATCCTGATTCTATGAGGTAAAAAATAAAATAAATAAAATTATCAAAAACAAAAGACAAAAACAATACAAACATAACATGCAGAAGTAGGATGGAATTTATTTTGCGCTGATTTTAACCACTACCAAATATGTTCCGTTAAAGACTTTTATTGACCGTCATATTAAATTGCCTCAAGTAAAATTTTAAACGTAATGCACATATTGATAATTTTAGTGTTTTTTCAAAAAATATACATACTTTAAACAAATTCTATAATCGGAATAAGTCATTATGTCTGTAACATAGAGATTCTTAGAGGCGAGGGAAATTGGATCCAATCAGTTTATTAAACAAAAACAATTACACATATAGCAAGGAACATCGATAATGTCAAGTAACAAACAAAACAGAAGCAAGGGCACGATATCAATGTTAATTTCAGGGTTTGCTACATCATGCTACCATATATTACATATTAAGGCGCATCACCATGACTGATTGATCATTCAGCAATACTAAAAATGAATTCAGCTCGAATTAAACAACTTGTCTATTGTTAAAAAGACGGTACTTAACGCAGGTACATCGCTCCACTCAAAATATAGACTCTTTGTAGACCTACAGCATTCGAAGGGGTCGTCCTCTGGAATTGGCCAGTCGGGGTCCCATTCGTCGTCAGATTGAGACGAAAAGTCCATTTCGCATTCCTCACGGTGTTTCATCAACTTAATGAGGTTTTGGTCATGAAGTGACATGTTCCAACAGGTTGATATAGTTATGTTATCACCGGGCTTTATCACCTTGTACCGCACGTTTGGGGTCGCTCCATCCCACTTGTTCATGTAAAAGCTTTTACCAGCGATCCCATTCAGATCGGTCCAGATACGATTGTAGAAAAATGACCAGTCCTTGGCACACAAGGTGTCTGTGATGTAAATTCTTCTTCAAAAAATTCCATAGCGTAGAGTTTAACCGTACGTGATGCTTTGTTAAAAACAAAACTGCCCACATAAACATCGTCCATCAGAAATTCCTGTTTCACAAAATTTTCATCTTCATGAAGAAACTTGGTCAAACGAATCCTGTGTTTTTTCTGCCATGCGTAAGGAATTTTTTCTTCTGTTTTAACATAACTTTCAACAGAAGTTTCAGGAGCTTGTGGAGTAGCCATTGTAGCTTTGCAGACCGTTTCCTACAGCTTATTCAGTAGGTAGGGCCTGTAGGTTTTAACTAGAGAGAATGTGAACACCCGCTGTGTAACCTCTAACCCCTGGAGGGTAAATGTCTATATAGCGTTTGAAGTCATTTTAAACGTTTTACAAGATAAAATATTTCAGAGTTCCTTGTGCTATATTCAATATCCACATGCCACCCCAAAAATCTATTTCAGCGCTATTTAAAAACTAGGATTGTATAATAAAATAATGTAAAGATCTCAAGTGAAGATAATGATTTAAACCAATATTTTATTAAATCAAGCAAATGCTACGAATAAAGAGATGCCGGGAATTATGTTCAATAGAATGTTCAATAGAAACTAGAATCCAACTGACTGAGACTGAGTTTGTTTCACATATAAAATGTAAATTATCTCCTTAAAAACAGCTCACTTGCATTTGCTAGTTATAACTATTGACATTTACAATATGTTAAAACATTTTAGTATTCTGCTGATGAGGACAAAAAACTGTCTATCACACGTTTTCATAAAAAGAATAACAAATCATTTCTGGATCAGTTCTAAAGGACAGACACCAAAAAACACTGGTGTCAAAGTATTGGTGTTGACAGAATAAAAAAAAAAAAAAAAAAAAAAAAAAAAGGCATGAATCATCCCACTTTTCAATTTAATTTTCAATTAATCTACTTAACTGTTGTTTAAAGACAAGCACAAAAGAACTGTGTGTCTATGACTGTGCCGTGAAATGCATAGCTCTAAGTGCAATAGTTATAAAAGTTTGAAGTGTAATAGCTGTAATGTAACAGAAAAACAGCAAGACTCACTTTTTACGTTGATGCATTATGTGTCTTGTGACCGCTTCATAGACAGACCAGAAAGATGGCCTAAAAGAACATTACACTTTTAGTTTAAACACTCATGTAGTAGGAGTATCATTTGTTCATGTTTTGATTATGTCCTGCGAGTAGCTGCATGTTTGACCAAACTCAGAGTGCAGTCTTTATCTAAAACTGTACATATATACAAACTATTAAAAATTGTAAACAGTTTCATCTGCTAGTGGAAAAATGGCATTTACAAATTACAATCTTAAGTCAGATAATCAGTCTTCTAGGAAGATTTGACTTGAGACTTTTTAAAAGATGTAATTTAAACTTTTAAATGTATGCTTTGAAATAAAAGTTAGCACGGACAAAACAATGTTTCATCACCCCCCTCTGTCTCAGGTTTCACAGCACGGTTGCATGAAGTTACTTGGAGAGAGAGAGATTTTTAGACTTCAACTTTATTCATGTTAAGGACATCAAAAAAAAAGTAAGGAGTGTTTTTTTCCCCTGCTCTCTGAAAAAACATGAGTTGTTTTATAAATAAATGTTTAATACTGTTTTAGAAGCATGTTTAATTTTATACAATTTATTTATAAACTTTTAAAAGAAGTGAATGTTATTCAATGAACTTTTTGAAATATACTAAATATACTAAACACCATTTATAGTAATCAACTGTTTGAATTACTGTGATGTTGGAATTTAGGGATAAGTGATAAAAAATACTCATGTCAATGGAAGGTCTCCACAAAAACATGGACATGTCCACAAAAACCTCTTATGCTTTGACAAAGTTAAAATGAAAATTCAACTACTTGATGAACCTCATTTTGGGTGTTTAATATTTCATAAGCATTTTTCATTTAGCTAAACTATAATTAAATGGTCTCAGTAAATTTAGTAACTGTTTGTAATTCAGTGTATTATAATTTTATCACCAACTTCCTTAAAAGAACAGAATGATTGAAATGTGTGTAATCTATTTCATAAAATATGTTTATTATTTTGATCCGACTGTTTCTAGACTCGTGTTGCTTATCGTTTGCACAGACAGAGAGATGAGAGCATCATAAAATGACCACAAGCAAGCTGGAATGCGGATGCCATCACATCACACCCTCAAATATGGTGTGTCAGAGTTCAAAAAGCCTTAAAATCATCCGTCTGCCATTTGATCACCCAGAAGATGTCCTGAGGTTCACAGGGCACCATCGCTATTCAAAATATGTGGACAAAGGTCATATCGGGCCCCGGAGGATCACCAACAATGTCAAAGGTCATTGGGGTGATACTACGGTCAACCATGGTAGGGGGATGGGAAAACTTCGTGGGTGGCCTGTGGGGGAGGGGAACGTCGTGGGTGGCCCCAAGGGTCACAGGGGTCAGAAAGGTCAAAGGTCACGATCCATCATTTTGACAGAAGGTGCAGCATATAACTACTCACCTCCACCAAGGGGCCAGGGGCCAAAGGTTTTGACTAATGTTCCTAGGCCTATAGTGCTGCAAGCCTTTTGTCCTCCTCAGAGCACTGGACACATATGTCCACAGAGCTGCCCTGTGGAGGAAAGCGGACCAGTTATTTGTGTGCTTTGGACCACATAACAGGGGTCGTCCTGCATCCAAACACACTGTAAGCAAGTGGATAGTCAAGGCTATTTCACTCGCCTACGAGGTCTCTGGTCAGCAGTGACCTTTAGCTGTCAGAGCTCACTCGACTAGGAGTATGGCGGCCTCCAAGGCCTTAATTTCGGGGGTTTCCCTCAAAGAGATTTGCGATGCGGCTGGGTGGTCCTTGCCTCTCACGTTTGTGAGGTATTATGACCTTGACCTGGACGCGGCTCCAGGGTCATCGGTTTTGCTGTCTTAAGTATGCCACAGTTTCACACAGACAGGTATTTGTGATTATGGCGTTTTGGTATATCGTTCCCAAAGCGACCTATCGGACGCAGCGCGAGTTCCCTCGAAAGGGAACGTCTCAGGTTATGTATGTAACCATAGTTCCCTGAGGAAGGGAACGAGACTCTGCGTTGCGTTGCCATACTCCCTGTATCCCTGTGATCGATTTGCTTTGGCAGTTTTAGCTGAAAGCGGTCTCGCCGGATGTGTATTTATCCTTTCCTGGTCGTGACCTATCGGACGCAGCATCTTGTTCCCTTGTTCCTAACTATGGTTACCTGAGACGATTCCTCAGAAACTTTTTTTTAAATATTTACAAATAAGAAGTTTTATTCATTATGAAATTAAAACATTCAGAACCCCCTCTGTCAGTTATAGAAAAACACACTTTAAAACATTTAAGGGATAAGGCCAGTCTGTCATTCTTTTATAATATACTCTTAGAGGGATCAAAAGAGAGTTCTTATTTAACATTTGGAAGAATGATCTTCAGGAAGATATTTCTAAAGAAGAATGAATGGAATCTTGTTTATTTGCACAAAACAGCAGCGTCAATACTAGGTGTAAATTGTTGCAATATAAATGACTTCTTTGTACCTACATTACCCCAGTCAAATTACATAAGTTTAATCCCAATATTCAAGACAGTTGTTTAAAATGCAAACAAGAAATTGGTACCCTTTATTACTGTATATGGGAGTGCAATGAGATTCAAGGATTCTGGAAGGAGATTGTTCTTGGTAAATTGACTGAAGAAAATGTCCCTCTTGCTTCCAAATTTTGTCTATTTCATATATATCCAGTAAATTTGGAGGTGAATGCAAGAAAGCGCAAACTAATTGATTTTAGTTTGCTCTAGGCCGAGCGTGTTATTGCTTTAAAATGGAAGGAGACCCAAGGACCCTCCCCTAATCAATGGTTTAAAGAAATGACTAACAACCTTGCCTTGGAAAAACTGGCCAGTTAAAGGGAAACTAAAAGATTTTTATAAAATTTGGACTCCCGTTTCTGCACTACTGCAACCAAGTGGATCAGACAACCTGTGATTATTGAAATATACCCACCCCTTTTGTCATTGACATGTCTAATTATATAATGCAGTTCTTGTATTCCAGCAAAACAACCAATAACTCTGGTAAAGTAGCAAAGTTAAACTACATAATGAAAGGCTGTGGACTGTGATGTATATAAATGTATTTTACTTATTTTATCTTTTAATTTTGTTCTAGGTTTCCTGTGTGTTTTTTTTTCTTTATTTATTTTATTGTTTTAATGTTCAAACAAATGCCAATAAATATATTTTTGAAAAAAGAAGAGAAAAAAATAACTTTTTCTGGCCCGAGAGTCCTCGATCATGAACATTCTATAAATACTCATTGAACATTCTATAGATACTCATCCTTCTGATGATATGTCAGCTATACAATAGGGCATTTTCGACATAATGAACATATTTTTGGCCAAAGAGTGCTCAATACTGAACTTTCTATCACCTCACCAGCTAAGTCCATATTCAGAAGTCTATATTTGACCTACTGAACATATTTCTGGAAGATTACTCGATCTTGAACTCTCTATACATACTCATTGACTCCTGATGTTACATCAGACAGAAAGTAGTCAATTTTTGAACAACTGAAAATATTTCTGGCCTAAGAGTCCCTGAACATGAACTTACTCTCACAGACTCCATCAGATGTTAAATCAGCCAGACAGTAGTCCAAAATTCTGATGTTACCGAGACCTTGATCATGAATTTAGTAACTGATGTTACTGAGCATATTTCTGACAAAAGAGACCTTGATCATGAACTTTCAAATCATACTAATTGACGCCATCTGATGTTACATCAACCATGCAGAAGTCCATATTTGACCTACTGAACATATTTTTGGCCAAAGAGTACTAAAGTAATATCAGAGGCAAAGTACATACAAGAGTATGTATAGAAAATTCATGATCGAGGACTCTTTGGACAAAAAAACATTTAAGTAGGTCTAATATAGACTTCTGTATGACATAAAAATCAGGAGTCAATGAGTATGTATAGAAAGTTCAAGATCAAGGGCTCTTTGGCCAGAAATATGTTCATTAGGTCAAATATGGACTGTATGGCTGACATGACATCAGGAGTCAGTAAGTATATATAAAAAGTTCAATATCGAGTACTCTTTGGCCAGAAGTATGTTAACTTGGTTTAATATGGACTTCTGTATGGCTGAAGTTAACATTGCTTCCAATGTTAACTTCAGCGATACAGAAGTCCATATTAAACCAGGTGAGTGAGTATGTATAGAAAGTTAAAGATCATGTGCTCTTTGGCCAGAAATATATCTGTTCGGTCAAATATACAATACTCTATGGCTGATGTAACATCAGAGTGAGGCATGCATATAAAGTTCATGATCACGGACTCTTGGGACAGAAAAACTTTAATTAGGTCTAATATGGACTTTTGTATTGCTGAAATAAAATCAGAAGGAGTCAATGAGTAGAATGTTCAAGATCAAGGGCTCTTTGGCCAGAAATATGTCCATTGCGTCAAATATACAATATTCTATGGCTGACGTATAATCAGGAGTCAATCAGTATGTATAAAAAGTTCATGATCGAAGACTAATTTGCCAGAAATATGTTCAACGTGGGCTCAAGTATGGCTGAAGTAACATCAGAGTGAGGCAATGAGAATGTATAGAAAGTTCATGATCGAGGACTGTTGGGACAGAAAAAATTTAATTAGGTGTAATATGGACTTTTGTATGGGTGAAGTAACATCAGATGGAGTCAATAGTAATGTATAAAAAGTTTAGGATTGAGTACTCTTGGGCAAATATGGTATACTGTATGGCTGATGTGACGTAAGAAGGCGTCTTGGAGTATATGTAAAACGTTCAAGTTTGAGTACTCTTGGGCCAGTAGTATGCTCATTAGGTCAAATATGTACTACTGTCTCTCTGATTTAATATCAAAAGGAGTCAATGAGTCTGTATGAGTCTAAGCTCATGATCGAGGACTCTTAGGCCAGAAATATGTTCATTAGGTCAAATATGGATTTCTGTATGGCTGATGTAACATCAAAATGAGTCAATGAGTCTGTATAGAAAGTACAAGATCGAGTACTCTTGGGCCAAAAATATGTTCATTATGTCAAATATGGCTGACATAACATCAGATAAAGTCAATGAGTATGCATAGAAAGTTCATGATCGAGGACTAATTTGCCAAAAATATGTTCAGCTGGTCTAATATGGACTTCTGTATGGATGAAGTAACATTAGAAGGAGTCAATGAGGTATTTATAGAAAGTTCAAGATCAAGTGTTCTTGGGCCAGAAATATGTTCATTAGGTCAAATATGGACTACTGTATGGCTGACGTGACATCAGGAGTCAGTAAGTATATATAAAAAGTTCAATATCGAGTACTCTTTGGCCAGAAGTATGTTCACTTTGTTTAATATGGACTTCTGTATGGCTGAAGTTAACATTGGAAGGAATCAATGAGTATGTATAGAAAGTTAAAGATCATAATATGTTCATTAGTTCAAATGGGATGTCCCATGGGATGATGGGATATCAGAAGGTGTCAATGAGTATAAAATTCAAATCCATAAATATGTTCAGTCGGTCAAATATGGAGTACTGTCTGGCTGAAATAAAATCAGAAGTAGTCAATGGTTATGTATAGAAAGTTCATGATCGAGGGCTAACTTGCAAGAAATATGTCTATTCGGTCAAATTTACAATACTCTATTGATGTAACATCAGAGTGAGGCATGCATATAAAGTTCATGATCAAGGACTCTTGGGACTGAAAAACTTTAATTAGGTCTAATATGAATCAGGAGTCAATGAGTATGTGTAGAATGTTCAAGATCAAGTACTCTTTGGCCAGAAATATGTTCATCAGGTCAAATATGGACTATTGTCTGTCTGATGTAACATCAGAAAGAGTCAGTATAGAAAGTTCATGATTGAGGACTAATTTGCCAGAATAATGTTCAGTAGGTCTAATGTGGACTTCTGTATGGGTGAAGTAACATCAGGAAGAGTTAATGATAATGTACAAACAGTTAAAGATCAAGTGCTCTTTTTGGCCAGAAATATGTTCAGTAGGTCTAATATGGACTTCTGTATGGGTGAAGTAACATCAGGAGTCAATTGTAATGTATAAAAAGTTCAAGATCGAGTACTCTTTGGCCAGAAATATGTCCTTTACGTCAAATATGCAACACTCTATGGCTGATGTATCATCAGAAGGAGTCATGAGTATGTATAAAAAGTTGATGAGTGAGAACTAATTTTCCAGAGATATGTTCTGTAGGTCAAATATGGGCTCACGTATGGCTGAAGTAACATCAGAATGAGTCAATGAGTATGTATTGAAAGTTCAAGATTGAGTACTAATTTGTTCATTAGGTCAAATATGTTCATTAGGTCAAGAGATATGTTCTGCAGATGATGTATGGATGATGTATCATCAGAAGGAGTCAGTAAGTTCATAAAAAAGTTCATCATTGAGGACTAATTTGACAGAAATTTGTTCAGTAGGTCAAACAGGTCATATATGGCTGAAGTAACATCAGAGTGAATCAATGAGTATGTATTGAAAGTTCAAGATCGAGTACTCTTGGGCCAGAAATATGTTCATTAGGTCAAATATGGACTACAGTATGGCTGATGTGACATCAGAAGGTGTAAGTATAAATAAAAAGTTCAAGAACGAGTACTCTCAGTCCATTAGTTCAAATTTGCAATATTTTATGGCTGATATATAATCAGGATTCAATGAGTATGTATAAAAAGTTCATGATCTAGGACTAATTTGCCAGAAATATGTCCATTAGGTCAAATATGCAATACTCTATGGATGATGTATCATCAGAAGGATTCAATGAATTCATATGAAAAGTTCATCATTGAGGACAAATTTGCCAGAAATTTGTTCAGTAGGTCAAAATGGGTTCATATATGGCTGAAGTAACATCAGAGTGAATCAATGAGTATGTACTGAAAGTTCAAGATCGAGTACTCTTGGGCCGGAAATATGACCATTAGGTCAAATATGGACTACAGTATGGCTGATGTGACATCAGAAGGCGTCAATGAGTATATATAAAAAGTTCAATATCAAATACTCTTTGGCCAGAAAATGTTCAATAGGTCTAATGTTGACTTCTGTATGGGTGAAGTAACATCAGAGTGAATCGATGAGTATGTATTGAAAGTTGAAGTTCAAGTACTCTTGGGCCAGAAATATGTTCATTAGGATAAATAAGGACTTCAGTATGGCTGATGTGATATCAGAAGGTGTAAATAAGTATAAATAAAAAGTTCAAGAACGAGTACTCTTTGGCCAGAAATATGTCCATTAGGTCAAATATGCAATACTCTAATATAGCTGATGTATCATCAGAAGGAGTCAATGAGTTTGTATAAAAAGTTCATGATCAAGGACTAATTTGGCAGAAATATGTTCAGTAGGTCAAACATGGGCTCATGTATGTCTGAAGTAACATCAGAGTGAGTCAATGAGTATGTATAGAAAGTTCATGATTGAGTACTCTTACGTCAGAATTGTTCAGTAGGTCAAATATGGACTTCTGTATGACTGATGTAACATCAGATAAAGTCAATGAGTATGTATAGAATGCTCATGATCGAGGGCTATTTGGCCAAGAAGCACAAAACTGTGGATTCCTCTTAGGAATCTTTAATAACTACTAAGAACAAGCAGGATAACATGCATGCACATGCTCAGCATTCTTTCTCACTCTTCTCACTTACTTCCTATGTATATATCTAACTCAAGAAGCTTGAGTGCCATATAGTGGTGCATTAATGTACACATCACAGGACATCACATATTCCCCTCTTAGTTAAATGAATTCTTTCTGTAGCCAACAATTTGCATGAAATAGAAATAAAGAACATCAAATCTGCAATGTATCAACAATTTCACGTGTTTATGAATTATACACTAAGCAACACATTAAATGAATGCAAAAGAGCATTTAAAATAATAAGCAATATGAACAAAACTACTCAACTACTATTCAGTACTTGAATTTTCATGTGAGTGTGTAATGTATGTTGCAAAAGTCCATGTCAGTTTCTGTGACTAATAGACATAGTCCTTTAGCCAACCTAGCTCACGTCTTTGATGTTTCTCCCGTGGACAAGCATCAGAAGACACTGAATTTCCAGACAATGGAACATGAGAGGGAATCAAGTTTTCAGCATTGGTGGTCAGTCCATTATCCAGCACATTAGTCGGCACGGGTGCGAGACACGATGCATGCCACTTCTTTCCATCATCCAAGAGGTAGGTGTAAGGGCCAACTTTTTTCCTAACCTCAACTGGAGGAGTGAATTTTGGATGAGCTTTTGGTACATGTACTGTCTTTTTAATGCGCATTTTATTCCCTTTTTGGAAAGAAAAATAACGCACTCGATGCTTGTGGTCAAAGCAAGATTTCATGACATCCTGACGTGATGAAACAAGCTTCTGCAGTTGTTTAGGCTCATGACCAGAAGGTGAGGGTTTCAGGACATTGAGGTGGGTACGCATTTTCCTTCCATGAAGTAATTCGAAGGGGGAAACGCCTGTCACAGCATGAGGTGTAGCGCGATAGTTCTGCAGGAAGTCAGTCACTGTTGTTTTCCATGGTGCTGACTGTAGGATTGCTGATTGAATTGTACTTTTAAGAACTTTGTGGAAGCATTCAATAGCTCCATTTGCAGCAGGATACACTTGTGCGAATGTGCTTAATGTCTCTCTCTTTCAGGAACGTAGCGAACTCTAGGGAAGTGAACTGAGGCCCATTATCACTGACCAGAGTGGTCGGGTTGCCGTGTCTACTGAAGACAGAGGTAAGAAATGCAGTCACCTGTTTTGTTGCAACAGACGAAGTAAAGGCTACCTCGGGCCATTTACTATAACAGTCAATGAGTGTCAGAGCATATCGACAGTCCCAGACAGCAGTCTCGAAACGGCCAACAATGTCTATTGCCAATTTTTCCCAAGGTGCAGAAGGTAAAGGAACAGGCTGGAGTGGAACAGCAGAGGCTTTTGCAGTTTTATCCAGAGAAAGGCATAACTGACAGGCAGTAATTTTCTCTGCCACAAGTTTGTCCATTTTGGGCCACCAATACATTTCACGCAGGCGTTGCTTTGTTCTCACAATCCCCTGATGGCCCTCGTGTGCAATGCGGACCAATGGCTCACGCAGTTCCCCGGGTACCACCAATCGAGACCCTCTAAACACAAAATCAGCTTGTACACTGAACTCATGTAGGTGGTTTGTAGTACGGGCAAAGAACAGGATCCAAAGCAACAGAAAATGGAGGCCATTTACTCGCAATTTGTGTGCGCAGTGCAGAGAGTTCAGAACAGCGAGCAGAGGCAGCAGCAAGCTCATCCTGGGATATGGCAGTTGGAACAGAGCAACCGAGCAGCCCACCGGGCTATGCGCATACCAGAAATATGTTTATTAGGCCAAATATGGACTACTGTATGGCTGATGTGACAGTACTCTTTGGCCAGAAATATGTCCATTAGGTCAAATATGCAATACTCTATGGATGATGTATCATCAGAAGGAGTCAATGAGTTCATATAAAAAGTTTATCATTGAGGACTAATATGCCAGAAATTTGTTCAGTAGGTCAAAATGGGTACACATATGGCTGAAGTAACATCAGAGTGAATCAATGAGTATGTATTGAAAGTTCAAGATTGAGTACTCTTGGGCCAGAAATATGTTAATTAGGTCAAATATGCAATTCTCTATAACTGACATATCATCAGAAGGAGTCAATGAGTTTGTATAAACAGTTCATGATTGAGGACTAATTTGCCAGAAATATGTTCAATATGTCAAACATGGGCTAATGTGTGTCTGAAGTAACATCAGAGTGAGGTAATGAGAATGTACATGATCAGTTCATGATCGAATACGTTTGGTCAGAAATATGTTCAGTAGGTCTAATGTTGACCTCTGTGGGTGAAGTAACATCAGAAGGAGTCAACAGTAATGTATAAAAAGTTCAAGATCGAATAAGCTTTGTCCAGAAATATGTCCATTAGGTCAAATATTCAATATTCTATGGAACAAATCAGGAGTCAATGAGTATGTATAAAAGGTTCATGATCTAGGACTAATTTGCCAGAAATATTTCTATTAGGTCAAATATGCAATACTCTATGGCTGATGTATCATCAGAAGGAGTCAATGAGTCTATATAAAAAGTTTGTCATCGAGGACAAATTTGCCAGAAATTTGTTCAGTAGGTCAAAATGGGTTCATATATCGCTGAAGTAACATCAGAGTGAATCAATAAGTATGTATTGAAAGTTCAAGATCATTAGGTCAAATATGGACTTCTGTATGGTTGATGTAAAGTCAATGATCAAGGGCTATTTTGCCAGAAATATGTCCATTACGTCAAATATACAATACTCTATAAACATGCCTCACACTGATGTTACTTCCATAAAGTTCATGATCGAAGACTCTTGGGACAGAAAAAATTTAATTAGGTCTAATATGGACTTCTGTATGGCTGAAATAAAATCAGAAGGAGTCAATGAGTATATATAGAAAGTTTGAGATTGAGTACTCTTGGGCCAGAAATATGTTCATCAGGTGAAATATGGACTTCTGTATGGGTGAAGTAACATCAGAAAGAGTCATTGATAATGTACAAGATTGAGTGCTCTTTGGCCAGAAATATGCCCTTTAGGTCAAATATGCAATATTCTATGGCTCACATATAATCAGGAATCAATAAGTATGTATAAAAAGTTCATGATCTACAGACATACTTTTAAGCTGGCTATTATTAAACCTCTTATTAAAAAACCACAACTTGATCCTAGAGAATTAGTCAATTACAGGCCGATCTCAAATCTCACTTTTCTGTCAAAAATACTAGAAAAGGCAGTATCATCACAGCTATGTTCCTTTTTAGAAAGAAATGGTATCTGTGAGGATTTCCAGTCAGGATTTAGACCGTACCATAGTACTGAGACTGCTCTCATTAGAGTTACTAATGATTTGCTCTTATCATCAGATCGTGGTTGTATCTCTCTATTAGTGTTACTGGATCTTAGTGCAGCATTTGACACTATTGATCACAATATTCTTTTAAATAGACTCGAAAATTATGTTGGCATTAGTGGAATTGCATTGTCATGGTTCAAATCATACTTATCTGACCGTTATCAGTTTGTAGTAGTAAACGAAGACATGTCATATCGATCACAAGTTCAATATGGAGTACCACAAGGCTCAGTACTAGGACCGTTACTGTTCACTCTGTACATGCTACCCTTGGGAGATATCATTAGGAAGCATGGCGTTAGTTTTCACTGTTACGCTGATGATACTCAGCTCTATATTTCTTCGCGCACTGACGAAACTTACCAATTCACAAAATTAACGGAATGCATAGCTGATATAAAAAATTGGATGACCAGTAATTTCCTACTACTAAATTCAGAAAAAACAGAGATTCTAATTTTTGGACCAAAAACTTCTTCACGTAATAACCTAGAATATTGTCTAACACTTGATGGCTGCTCTGTTAAGTCTTCGTCGTCAGTTAGGAACTTGGGTGTGCTCTTTGATACCAATCTTTCATTTGAAGGCCATGTTACTAGCATCTGTAAAACCGCATTCTTCCATCTTAAAAATATATCTAAACTACGACATATGCTCTCAATGAAAAATGCAGAACAGTTAGTTCATGCGTTCATGACCTCAAGGCTAGATTACTGTAACGCTCTACTGGGTGGTTGTTCTGCTCGCCTGATAAATAAACTACAGCTCGTACAAAATGCAGCAGCTAGAGTTCTTACTAGAACCAGGAAGTATGACCATATTAGCCCAGTTCTGTCAACACTGCATTGGCTTCCTGTTAAACATCGTATAGATTTTAAAATCTTGCTAATTACCTACAAAGCACTAAATGGTTTAGCTCCCCAGTACCTGAGCGAGCTCCTAATTCATTATAGTCCTTCACGTCTATTGCGATCTCAGAATTCAGGCCAGCTGATAATACCTAGAATATCAAAATCAACTGCAGGTGGTAGATCCTTCTCCTATTTGGCACCTAAACTCTGGAACAATCTTCCTAGCATTGTTCGGGAAGCAGACACACTCTGTCAGTTTAAATCTAGACTAAAAACGCATCTCTTTAACCTGGCATATACATAACACATTACCAATTTCCAAATCCGTTAAAGGATTATTAGGCTGCATAAATTAGGTCAACCGGAACCGGGAACACTTCCTATAACACCTGATGTACTCGTTACATCAGAAGAAGAATGGCATCTACGCTAATATTAGTCTTTCTGTTTATCCCGAGGTTCACCGTAGTCAACCGGATCCGGGCCGTATCCAGGTGAGATCAAGGACCTGCACCTTGACACGACCACAACGCAGCCCTGAAGTATCAGCAGAGATTGAGTCAACTAGATCATCCCCTGTGAAGGCCTCATCGACACGACAGCCACGACACAGTTCCTCAACAACCGTCCATACCGGCGTGATGAATACGATCCTCAATTGGATGGAACTGAAATAAATACTTTTAATGTTGCGATCCTATTGGACTTATGATAGCAACCTGAATTGTAACAAAGCACTGTTGGCCAGAGGAGAACTGGCACCCCGACTAAGCCTGGTTTCTCCCAAGGTTTTTTTCTCCATTTTAACACCAATTTGCCACTTGTCTGCCACCTGATGTCACCTGATGGAGTTTGGGTTCCTTGCCGCTGTCGCCTCTGGCTTGCTTAGTTGGGGACACTTGACTTGACATTTGATATTCAACAGTGCTTTGATCTGCCTGCATTGACACTATTCTTTAAGAGCTGCTGTGCAGCCAAACAATGTACCAGTTATCAATGTAAAGCTGCTTTGACACAATCTACATTGTAAAAAGCGCTATATAAATAAAGGTGACTTGACTTGACTTGACATATGTGACCCTGGACCACAAAACCAGTCATAAGGGTAAATTTTTTGAAATTGAGATTTATACATCATATGAATGCGGAATAAATAAGCTTTCCATTGATGTATGGTTTGTTATGATTGGACAATATTTGGCTGAGATACAACTTTTTGAAAATCTGGAATCTGAGGGTGCAAAAATCTGAGGGTTGTCCAAATGAAGTCCTTAGCAATGCATATCCACTCACAAAAATAAATTTTTGATATATTTACAAAATATCTTCAAGGAACATGATCTTTACTTAATATCCTAATAATTTTTAGCATAAAAGAAAAATCGATAATTTTGACCCGTATTGTTGGCTATTTCTATAAATATACCCGTGTGACTTATGACTGGTTTTGTGGACCAGGATCACATATGTCCATTAGGTCAAATATTCAATACTCTGAAGTAACATCAGAGTGGAGGCATGCATATAAAGTTCATGATCGAGTACTCTTGGGCCAGAAATATGTTCAGTAGGTCATGTCGGGGAATTTTACAGTGAAAGACCCAAAAGACCAGATATGATGAATGAAGACCCAGAGTCAGATTTAAAAAAAATAAAATAAATTGAAGAAAATTTTACTGAAGAATAGTTTGCAGAAGCCAGCTTCAAGTCTCACAAGGAGTTTGTAGGCCGCTCTGCGTTCATTCACATTTCCACAGCAATTATACTCTAACAGTGTCCACTAAATATGTCATTACTTCAGGTTGAATGATTCTGATTGGCTAAGAAAAACAGACAAAATTAGTAATCTTCCACACATGTACAGATAGTCAGAAGCATATCTCCTTCCATCACAATGCTGACGATCGGACCCTGAACTTAAGCACAGGATGTCCTGTTAAGTCATGAAAAGGCGTCTACAGGTCTCAAGCAGAGTGCCAGTTGTCATCAGTACCAATACAGGACCTGTATAGTACACTTAACGCACATACAAAGATACACATGATTCACAGCTTCTTCAAGGCTGAAGATGGTCTGAGCTTTGCTCTGAACAGGAAAGATTCCCAAAACATACTGATAAGCTGTACTTTTCTCTCAGTGAGAGGTACAGACAATATTCATCATTATAGTGTTTGAAAATGAACAGGAAAATAAATGCTTTAACATACATTGAAAATAATTTAATATTTAGAAAGATAAATGTTGATTTATATTGAAGCGGCAGTGGATTGCAGAATCCACACCCTTCAGTCCCCCCTTATAGGCCAATGTGGAGTCCTAAATACCACATCTGGTCTACCAATTTAGGCCGCTTCAAAATTTTACATTGCTGACCCATGCTCCCCTGGCAGGTTAAACTTTGGATAAAACAGACAATATGTTTTCCCTTGAAGGACTTAACTAGAACAGAATATCCTACAGAGCACATGTGCTACAGTGCGTTATTGACCATAAGACCTGACAGATAGTTGTCTTTACATCAATCTTAGCTAATACAGTTTTATCATCAAATTAATTCATTATAAAACAAGTACATTTTTATTCTCTGGAAGCCGGGCTGAACGAGTAAGCACTGTTACTGCATTCCTGGCATGGGCCAGACCCTCAGTCACTCCTCAGATGCTAGATAAAGACATTACCTGTAATCATAAACACCAAGATATGTACACTGGTTTTTAGAAAACTATAATTTCCAATTCATTATATAATACAAGAAGACGGATTGTAAATGCACTCCTTTCACTATACTCCTTATAGATGATTTTTTTTGGATTCAAAACACAATTGTAGTCTAACTCAAAATAAACACTGAAAAATAAGTAACACCAATGATACTCCATCTAAGTACTTCATGGAGAAATCATCCTTCACTTTACAGTCTACAGGCATATAGCAGGTACCATCTTAATTGCAGAACATATAGAAATAAAAGAAAACAAATTCACATCATCATTTCAAAATAGCTCATAATAATAGTTTTTGTTAATCTTTCTTTTCACAACAGGTCCATTTACAGTCATTATAGCCCACAAAAAAACAAAACAAAAAAAAAAACACATAAATGATCATAAACCTAACCTCGTTAAAAAAAGGACATAAGCTTCAAAACATATAAATTCAATAATAATAGCAACTACTTGTTTGTCTTACATTGGATACATCTTTAATCATGACATCACTGTAGTGATTTTTACTCCATTCACCAGTGACGTAGTGATTTGAGATCACGTGTCACTTAAGGTGTGGTTATGAGTGTATCAAATGACCCCTCCCCCCCTTTTGTAATACGGGGCACCAGTTAAGAATACTATCTTAACAATTTAAGAACACTCCAAAAGAGCGGTTCAATAATTCAGAATGAATATAATCGGGAGGGAGTTGGTCAACTGATTTATCTGAAGGATTTGTGAGAGTCTGGTCAACTAGTAGAGTCTTTGATCATCAACACAAGGAAGACACAGTTATAATAAAATCAATGAAATTTATTAACAATAGACATGCAAGAGTAAATACCACAACAATTAATCATGAAATAATGAATATGCACTTCTAAAAGATAGTAAAATAATAATCAAAGGAAAATACTGAATTAAATCAAAGAGACAAATAAATGAAGTGAACACGGAATGGATAAATGCAATGCTGTTAAATTGAATGTAGAATGGAAGAGAATTGTATGGGAATGCTTCTTATGGAAGCCACCTAATGGCTCTGGTAAAATGGTGATAAATAATTGCTTATTTATCATTCAACAAATAATATCCCTATTATTTGTAACAAGCTGACCTCAAGTAACTTATCTAAACAGGTTAGAAAAACATATGCTGCATGTATAAACTAATGCCAAGGTCTCTAGAAAGAGGTTTGGTAAGTTTATATTTACGTTCCACACAGTCGGGTGATCAATCCGGTAGCAGAGACGTCTTCCACTGATGATGCAGGCTGCGTGCAGTGGGAGGGCGCGGAGTTGTGATCCAGTAGTCGTGCCACCCTGGGCTGGAGGATGCTGAACTTCGGTTGCGCCAAGAGGGTCCTTTAGGATGGACTGGGCAGCTGGGTCAGATGAATCTTCACAGGTTTCTTTGCAGGCTGGCTGCGTTGCTGAAGAGCCGTGTGGTACAGGCAATATCTGCCAGTTCAGAGGTCCTTTACGGACTGGGCTGCGCTGCTGTAGGAGCCGTGAGGGTCAGATGAAGTCCCTCAAAGCTGGGGCCCTTTTTGCAGCTAGAGTGCAGCTGAAAGCAATGTAAAAGGTTTTGCTCGCGAAAGCTTCACCTTAACCGTCTTGTAGTCTCTTTCCTTGTCAGGTCAGAAACTTAGGACGTGGGGTGTCTCCTTCCCCGTCGAGCTGGAAATGCAGAACAAGGGTGTGTCGACCCGGGGGACATATTTATCCCTTTCTAATGAGGAGGAGATTGAAATGTGGCGCCTTGCCGATCCTGGAGTGTGATTGGCCACTGTTATCTGAAGCAACCCCGGTGTTGCCCACCCTAGTGTGGAACTCATTTGCATAGCATAAAGTACAGAGTTAAAATAGTGCCTTTAACATTTTACCCATGCATTATTTCTTTACCAAACCTCTTTCAAATTATTAAAGGCATCGTAGGGAACAGACAGACACCAAACACAATATGAAATGATTAAATCATCGTCAATGCATTTGTTTATCTGTTAACAGGACTGTCCCATGACCTATTGTTTTAACAGTCAGTGACCATTAACATAAACTGTGCTTTGCATGAAGACGGAGTGGATGTGATGCAGTTTCAATCAAATTAAGGCCTCCAAACATAGGTATGAATGGATTTAGATAGATCTCTGTGGCCTCTCTTTATTTCAGTCACTGCTGCTCCATCCAGGGGGTCCTGAAGGAATTTATATGGCAGTCCTTGCCTAAATCTTAGGAATGAGTTTGGTGGTTAGAGTCAATGTGTCGTCCAATGAGAAGTCCTCTCCTTGGTTTTGGTGGGTGCAGAAGGTTCCCCTTCCTGCTCTGGAAGAGGTGTCTGGTAGTTGTCCTAACATCTTATCTGATGTTGCTGAACATTTGTTTATGTTCATTCACCAAAGATCCAATCACAGTGTGGCACATCTCCTTACACACCAGCAGTTAGAGAGGGGCCCTGTCGTAAACTGGTCCCTGGAATGCCATCTTAACTGTTGTTCACAACATCACTGTTAATCATACTCAATACCTAATTATTTTTAATCTGAAATTCAATTTTCACAACATTTAACAGTACTCAGACCATGTCAACAGTACAGCATTCGAAATCAAATAATTATTCCTTTAAAGTCAGTTTTGATCTCAATGTCTTGTCTATTAGAACTGCTTAGGATAAATTACCAAAATCTTAAACATCTGTCAAAAGGCAAGCATTAGGCTTGCCACTGCACCAAAATTGTCATAAACATAAACACAAACTGACAGATTCTTTTTATATAATCTTCCATATCACTTATACATTATACACATTTTGTACTATAAGACATTAATTTCTTTAAAGCTGTTTTGAAACAGTTTTAATTTTTTTCTTTTTTATAACTTTAATTTTAACTGCTTAACTTTTTGTTATAACTTTACTGTATTCCTCTATCAAATTGTTAGTCTGCAGATTCAAAAAATATTACCAGTATTTGTTTCAGTCCCACTTATCTCTACTGTTTTGTAAAAGCCAAAATATTATTTTACTCAAATCTCGACCCCTAGGATGCACAGACAGCCTTATAGCTGCTTTCTCCTTCAACCCTTATTACATAAATCGGTAACACTTTAGAATAATGGTCCGTCATTAATAAGTAACTATGCAGGAAGTAATGCAGGACAAATCAGTAGTACTGCTTTAACACTTCATCTACTACTATTAACTAATATAGAAACAAGCTTAACTAATCAGTAAGTAATATCAAATTTAGGACTAAGATAGTTCCTTATTATCTAATCAGTAATTACAGAATGAGATTGGCATCATTAAGAACTAATAGGTAACTATGACAAATTATAAAGAATTACTAATTAATTAATAATTACAACATTAAAGTGTCTGAGATGTGAGCAATTATATTTTTTACTCTCAATGTGGTCATGAAATGCATCATTAATTATTAATTAATTAATGATAACTGTTACATAGTCACTATGCAGGAACAACATCTTTTTCACTTTTAAAATAATGGTCCAGAGCAATAGTAGTTCTTGAAGATTATCCTTTTTTACTCGGAACATGGTCATAAAATGCATCACTTATTACTCAAGTACCAAGTCATTCTTCAAGAAGTACTAGTGATCTGGACCATTATTTTAAAGTGAAAAAGATGTTTTTCCACTTTAAAATAATGGTCCAGATCACTAGTAGTTACTGCATAGTGACTAGGTAACACTTGAGTAAATAGTGATGCATTTTATGACTGTATTCAGAGTAAAAACGATGACAGATAGTGGCGGGAAACTAGAACAAAGGAACACGTGACCGATGAAAACAAACAAACTGAAAGTCCATGTGACTGTGACATTACGCCCCCTCCCCTCGCGCCGTAGAGAGAGGGGAAGATGATGATAGGATGCTGAAGACGATGTAGGAGGTGGCTCAGGAGGTGGACGGCTAACTGGGAGGAGGTGGAATACAGGAGTCCAGGGTGGTACAGGTGGAGGTGAAGTCCAGGGGATGGCCTTGAACAGGGGCTGCAGGATGTTGGCCCATGGAAGGTGTTCTCACATGGTAGCGTGGCCGAGCGGTCTAAGGCGCTGGATTAAGGCTCCAGTCTCTTCGGGGGCGTGGGTTCGAATCCCACCGCTGCCAAGACAGGCTTTTAGAAGGCTCTTGTGGCTGCTATGCCTGAGCAAAAAGACTGGAGAAGTGACACTGCATGCTCCCGCTCTCTTCCTTGGCCGCACTCGACGGGCTTCAGAGCCTCAGCGAAGCTCCACGGCCGACGTTTTCTCTATTGCTGGGCAGAATGGGGCCCACGAAGAGAGCCCCCGCAGGGTAGCGTGGCCGAGGGGTCTAAGGTGCTGGATTTAGGCTCCAGTCTCTTCGGGGGCGTGGGTTCAAATCCCACCGCTGCCAGCTGTGGTTTTAAAGAGGGCCAGACAGCTTAAGCGTGCTCCGAAAAGGCGCAAAAGTGCTGGTAATCGAAGAAAACCTTTGGCAACAGCCAGGGCCTTCAGGGACTTGCAAGTCGGGCAGGATGCGTCAGTTTCTCCCACAACGATTGTCTGATTACTAAGGCGGGGTGACTCATTCCTACTCCTGGGCCCCGCCCTTCGTACGTGGGTTACTAAATAACCGAGATTTGATCGTTTGCACTTTGAGTCAATCCCTGCATTGTTAACTTACAATTACAATAATAACACTTTAAAAATGAATTTGAATATAATAGTAATGCACAGTCTACGATAATGGAAGCAGCCAACTTGACTCACTGATAGTTTTTCGTGAAGTGACAACTACCTCGTGATTTTGACTTGACCTGCGACACAGCTGGCTGCCATTTTGGAGTAAGGCCCGAAGGCTTTGCTTAGCTGATTCAGGTGTGTTTGATCAGAGATAGAAACTGCAGCGACTGATTACGTCTCAGACACACGATAATGTTCTTTACAATTTGTCAGTTAGTTAATAGTTATTGATAATGCTAATCTCATTAGGTAATTATTGATTAGCTAATAAGGAACTATCTTCTAAATTTTATATTACTTACTGATTAGTTAAACTTGTTTCTATATTAGTTAACAGTAGTAGCTGAAGTGTTAATATAGTACTACTCATTAGTCCTGCATTACTTCCTACATAGTTACTTATTAATGACGGACCATTATTCTAAAGTGTTACCCACAAATTGTATTTCTCTAGACATCTAATGTCATGCGTCCATTTAATGGATGAAGAACAAAACTTTTTATAAGTTATATTCACTCCTCTTTTGTTTGCCCACTGGCCTTTCATAAATGTGAGGGTGGTTCTCTGGATAATTTAATAGTGACTGAGCCAATGTGTCACTTTGTCTCTGCCGTCAAACCTATAACATTTACGTTTATCATTCTGATCATACAAACCTGACGGTGTTTAAATTTAGACCCTCAGTTGAATTTAGACAAAGGGTTTTTAACCCATGGATGGCAATCTTTTGTGTCACAATTCCAATTTACATAAATACTCTTAAACATACTAATCCAGAGAGTAATTCAAATTAACATCATAAATGACAAAATCAGTCATAATTACCATTAGCAGACAGAGCTGGATAACCAATCCACTTAAAACTTCCATGTTCTGTATTGTCTTTTCATTGTCGATTCAATCAGAATTATCGGCATCTGTAAAGTTTTTCATTTCACTTAACCCATCTGTAATGATAAAACACTCATTCCAGAGGTTAATGACATATAACCACAATGGGGACAGAATATTTCCCCAAACTAACACATACAAAACATAAAGTACAGTCACTGTCACACATTTTCAAGGTTTGCTTTTGATATTAAATCTAAAAACATATTTAAACTTCACATTTTTCCTGTAGGTTTTACTTAGTTTTTACATGGTGTCTAATCCAGTCTCAAAGCATGTATGTTCAGTATAATTCTTTTTTTATAAAAGTCAGCTGGGTTGTTTTGGTTCTAATCTCAATGCTTTGTTTTGTTTAAGCTTTAGCAGGCCACAGACAGAGTAGCATCCTTGCCTACACCCAAGCAGTCTCTCTCTCTCTTACTGCACAAATAATCTTTTCAACAGCCTCACAAGACTTTAACTTAGATAGAATGTAAAATTAAATTAATTACTATATACAGAACCCTTAATCATTCACAAATGTTAAAATGTAAATGTTTAATTTCCAAATAAAAACCATTACCACAATCTAAAATATTTTATGCTAGGAGCCTTTTTTTAAGGTTATCTTTAGTTTTAATGCTGAATTCACTGAACTCTCTCTTGAGCAGTCTTCATCTTTAACCACCACCATGTCTTGGAATTATCCTATGCCATGTCTAATGACCTGCAGGAGTAAAACATATAGAGACATTAGTTCAAAATCAACATAGCCTCACGGATTCAGGGATTCATCGTAATGCTGAATCCTAAACTTCTATACAGTTCTTGCCAATAGGGCAACCAACACCATGTTAATAAATTTTGCTATGGTCTCCCCAGAAATTACGGACAATCACCTCATGGTCTCAGCCGGCTCTTGAAAGCTCATTCCTATCAGCTCTTTATAAATAATCTTCTTTTCTTCAAGGTCTTGTCCCCTGGCATAGTTGCATCAAGTTGTGGACACTTGTCACAATGAAAAACAAGACATCCTAGGAATGCAGTTTCTGGTGAGTGGTATGGAGGAACATTTTTGTCAGGTCATCCCCCCTTAACAATGCTGCTGGCCTCACAGACATCTGCTCCACTCTCATACCCATCTCACATAAAACACCTCCCATCTGGGTAGATGCCCAGTGGCGGCAGTAACCCCCTGCATTAGGTTGTCATTAGGTTGTCCCCTGTCTGGCCAAAGAGGATCTTACCTGTCATTGAGAAATCACCTCATGCACACTGGTAACTGATCTTTCCCATTACGAAATTTTTGATAGTTTTCTTCAACAGAATCAGGTGTTTTCTGGAGCTTAGGGAAGTTGCATTCAAGAGCCACCAGGGCCATATGGACAGCCTAATAGTGTTAAAACAGGGAGACAAGTTAATGACAGCACTATTTAATCAATAAAAGTCATTAGACATCTTCAAAGCAGCAACATAGCAAATGCTGAAATTATACTCTGTGAATTTAGTTATCACAACCGTCCATTCAGTATAATGTTCTGCTACATTTGTAACTGGAGCCATCGGCCCTGCACATGGTGGTGACAAAAATGAGACAAAAAGTTACTGATCAAAGAATAAATTAGTCAAAATAGTCACTTCTATCATTCAAGGTCTGTATTATTATTTTAAAGACCTGTTTAAAGTCATTGAGCTTTACTTTGACACATTAACAACAAATTGCCCTTTTATGGCAATCATTTCTTTTGATCTCTGTCTTTGATTTTCAACTGAAACACTGTGCTTTCACTATAAATAGCTTGTTATCACTTATGGCATAGGCTCAGGTAGCAGCATTTCTGACTTTAAATGAGGGGGAGAGAGACTCTGAGGCATTCACATTTTCATAAACTCGTAACAGACTTTTTAACCCTCTATGTCACATTGACATATCAAAGACCAAACATTTAGAACTTAGAGATCCTACCTCATTTTAGTTATTTACACTATGGTAGTGATGTGCTCATCACATAGAAAACATAATACAGACTGTTCAGATATTTTTCCATAAAGTGAAAGATTCTTTCAGAACATTGAATCATCCCTATAATCATCCTCTACTTACTTTTTATATATTTTTGTAACTCACGTGTGTTACGGTAGCTGGTGTATAAAGCACACGAATGAGGAGATAAGGATAAAGAGAGTCTTTACTTGAAAATCCAATGGGAGAATACAGGAACAGACAGGAATACACACCATGTAAACACTAATGACACCCGACAACACACTGAACAGAAACAGGAACTTAAATACACTGATTGATGAACTCAAATGACGAACAGCTGTGATGAAAGTGATTAGTGTCCAAGGTTACAGATAGTGGCGGGAAACTAGAACAAAGGAACACGTGACCGATGAAAACAAACAAACTGAAAGTCCATGTGACTGTGACATTACGCCCCCTCCCCTCGCGCCGTAGAGAGAGGGGAAGATGATAGGATGCTGAAGACGATGTAGGAGGTGGCTCAGGAGGCGGACGGCTAACTGGGAGGAGGCGGAATACAGGAGTCCAGGGTGGTGCAGGTGGAGGTGAAGTCCAGGGGATGGCCTTGAACAGGGGCTGCAGGATGTTGTGCCAGGCACCAGCCAGGGTAGTGCCCCACGGCGGCGTTGATGGAGGAAGGAGCCATGGAAGGTTGTTGATGACCGCCATGGGGAGGACCGCAGTCAACGACGGCGAGGATGGAGCCCACCGCGTAGCCGACGAGCTGAGGTGGTGAAGAGATGGTGACGATCCAAGCGGCCGCGACGGAGCCGCAGTGACGACCTCCTGAGATCGAGGAGTGGATCCGGAGGTCTGAGGACGCGTTGGAGCGACCGAGGGTGGAGACAGAGCCTGAGGTAGGGCGGAGCAAGCCGTAGTGGAAGGGGTGGAGGACCAGAGAGCAGCGGACGGTCCGTAAGTCCGCAGCGGAGGTGAAGCGATGTCTGACCCAGGTGGAGCCGACGTGCCGAGGGAGTCCGGCATGGCCGAAAGGCCGATGGTCCACTCCGAGGTCGAGGGCGGAAGGAGCGCAGGCGCAGGAGTCAGGGCGATGGATGGAGGCAGCTCGAGACCATCCGAAGCTGGAGGCGGAGCTTCGGGCTCCTCGTGCCCAGGAGGAGACGGATCCCGGCAGGCCCAAGATGGTACCACGCTACTGAGAGGAGGTGGTATCGAGGGACTGAAGGGAGACGGAGATGACTGGATGGCACTGATGGCTGTGGACTGGGAAACAGGCTGGAGTTCCATGCAAAAAAAAGCCAAGAGTAGTGGAGAGTCACAGGAAGGTTGGTGATAAGGTGGGAGAGGCACGCTGGACGGGACCAGCTGGACAGGAGACAGTACAGGGGCAAGAAAAATGTCCTCTCCACACCTTAAGTCCAGCAGTGTTTCAGCACAAAACTCACTCTCAGTAGCGGGGGGGTGGGCGGGGCTCACTTCCGGACCCTCGAGGTCCACCAACACTCTCTCGGCGATGGATGGTTCGGCCGGCTCACACACCTGGTCAGGTACACGCTGCTCAGGCTCCGTGGCGATGTGACCCCCGATCGCTCTTGTGTGCGTGGGCGGCTCAATCGCGGCGGTCTCCGTCGTTCTAGCTGCGGTGGGCTCAGGACGTAAATCCTCGCCGTCTGGGTGGTTCTGGCTGGGCACTGGCTGGGGAGTGGGGCTGGCGGCAACTTCAACGGTGAATGGTGATCCGCAGGATGCCAGCACCCACTCCACATAGGACGCGAAGCTCCCTCGAGGACCTTCCCCGGACAGCTGTGCACGTGTGGTGTTGTTTAGTCCGACGTACAGGAACGTGCACAGGCAGTAGTCCGGGAAGGTGGTCTGATGGGCGAGATCCAAAAACAGTTGTAAATGTCTCTCGAGGGAGCTTTCTCCCTGCTCAAGGCACATAAGTCTCACAGGTGGGTCCATGGTGCAAGTAGGGGTGAGAAACGGAAACAAAACACTGAACACGAAAACAAACAAAAAAAAATCCTACAGTCAAACACGTCGCTTACTGTTTAGGTCGGGTGTTCTGTTACGGTAGCTGGTGTATAAAGCACACGAACGAGGAGATAAGGATAAAGAGAGTCTTTACTTGAAAATCCAATGGGAGAATACAGGAACAGACAGGAATACACACCATGTAAACACTAACGACACCCAACAACACACTGAACAGAAACAGGAACTTAAATACACTGATTGATGAACTCAAATGACGAACAGCTGTGATGAAAGTGATTAGTGTCCAAGGTTACAGATAGTGGCGGGAAACTAGAACAAAGGAACACGTGACCAATGAAAACAAACAAACTGAAAGTCCATGTGACTGTGACAACGTGTTTTAGATTCATTGTCCATAATTTTACATCAACCCATTTGCCCATTCAATACTATTATTGTTATAGATATTTCCTCCAAAAGGAATTCTTTAAGACTTCAATCATATGACCTTATTTTTCTCTTGTTCTTTCTCATATAAAAACATTAATTTTGTCACATTAACACTGATCTACTTTTACACAAGAAATTTCTGTCACTTCATCACATTTGGTAATCAAATTTGTATCTTTCAGGCTCTTTCTTTCTTTGCAGCCAACTTCCCAATCAGAATTAAAACCTAGACTGTCCATTTTCTGCAAATGTCTTTAAAGTGAGGGCTTCAGAGCAGAGCTGCTTACAGCATTTGCTCTCTTCCATCTCGTTATCTGTATCAGGACTGATCAAGTTACTGATCAAGTTACTCAATTTGTCAGCCATATCTTAGTCACAGTTAATACTGTTGCGATATTAGCTCAAAGGGGAAATATTAATAATTATTAATAACTCATTATGATTATTAAATATGATTATTTGAATCAGGTAAATCAGATTAACTTGATGTAGCTACATTAAAATTACAATCAATCAATCAGTTTAATTCTGTGAATTCTGTGAATACTCAGTGCTGATTATTAATTAATTTTAAGAGAAGGGTATTTTTCATGGCCATAGAAAAATAATTCTTTCTTAGCATTTACAACACTTAGAGCTGGTAGCAAAATCTAAATCATTTAAGAGGCAATTTATTGCAGACAGAGTCAGAACCAAATATGTATTGTGCAAAAGTTTTATTAACTAAATCACAAACACATAACTAAATTAACAAACACATACATACACACAAGTAACACATACATGGGTAAAATGATAAATGATAGAGTGAAACCGAAGTGGGAACAGGAAATGGAGATATGGAGAAGTCAATTAAACAAGCTGGAAGGACCATCAGTGTTCTCAGTAATAAAGCACCTTTGCTAACAAAGGTGGTTCACAAATTAATACTAAATCACTGTTTAGTATTCAAATTTACGATACCTGCAAAATGCCTTTAGCTGTTTAGGAGCATCGGATCTGCAGGCTGAGGAGAAATCCTTGGTCCAAAGTTGTAATCAATATCTTTTGCATTGGGTGAAGAAATATGATACAACTTAAGCTGTTAATTTGGCTCTTGTAGTAGCAAAGAGTTCTTTCTCTCCGGGTTAAGCACCGGGGGTTGCAGGTTACAGGCCCACAGGCAGAACCACAGAATCCCACAGATGCAGTTTCGGTCGGATCAGCAAGAGAGAGGGAGGAGCATTGTGTGCTGGCTTTTAAGGTCCAGGGGAAGTCCCACCTCCCAGGGTGGACCTGACCAATGAGGAAAGAGGAATTTCTGTAGCGGGAACTTCCTTTGTGGGGGAGTTTATGGCTCTTGTCTTTGAGCATGATTAAACTGGCTGAGCTGTTGAAGAAGGAACTGTTAAAGATTCTTGTATTACTGATGTATGATTCGACAAATCATATACACAACCATTTAAATCTTCAAAATACTCAAAAAACTCGTAGACACCAAACTTTGTATAGGTGAGTTTACGTTAACCATTGGTTCTTATCCTAAAATATGCCTAACACAAAATATCATACAAAAGATGCTGCACAAAACAATCATAGTCCTAAACACAATGTCCTGGGATGCAAGTTCATTTATAGATCAGTTGATCTATAAATTAATGCAGGAAAGTCTGTTTTGAGGGCTATGGGTCTCTTTGCCTCTGCTTTTCCACGTGGCCACATACTTGGGGGCAATAAACTAAGCCTTATCTGATGGTAACTGAGTCACTTGCACAGGCTGGTCCATTGGGGAAGGTCTCGCAGGTCTCAGAGTAAGTTTTAAAGATTATTTGTTAAATATGACAAATAATTGTATCTTATTTGCAAAGTATACTGCAAACTCACAAAATTACATATACTGGTTCAAGCCAATTAGGGTCACAACTTTATTTTTCTCTGAATCGTTCCTGATGCATCCTTGACCAACCAAACCTATCCCTATTTCTATTTCGTTGTATTTAACTAAAAGCTTAATGTCTAACTTCCTGAATCACTAAATTCGGGGCGGGCCTGTCTGAATAGAATAGTCAGAGAACTTCGGTTCATGAGACACTAGTAGCAAACCGGCTTGCTAGTGACCTCATACCCTTCAGTAGGAAGGAGTTATTTCAACACTTTCTGCCTCTGGCTTCCAGTGTTCCTCCGACCCCCTCAATGGACTGGAGTCCTCTGACCACTTAATGGAGTGGAGTTATCACCCACCATCTCCTTCTGATGGCTTAAGACACCAGCCTGCATCCAATGACCTGGTGTCCCACACTCACGTCTGTGTGTGTGCGCGAACTCACCATCTCACATCCCAGTTCTCTCAACCCTTCCTACAGCCCTGACCAAAAATAAAATATACATAACAAAACATACCTTGTTTGTTGGTTAGTCAGGGATGTCACCGAAGAATGATTGCCCGCATTCTCTCCACCATTAACTGTAGGGGAACTGTAGGAGTCAGATTTAAAAAAAAAAAAATTAATTGAAGAAAATTTAACTGAATAATAGTTTGCAGTTTCATCAGCAGAAAGCCAGCTTCAAGTCTCACAAGGAGTTCGTAGGCCGCACTGCGTACATTCACATTTCCACAGCAATTATACTCTACCACTAAATACGTCATTACTACAGGTTGAATGATTCTGATTGGCTAAGAAAAATAGACAAAATTAGTAATCTTCCACGCATGGACAGATAGTCAGAAGCATGTCTCCTTCCATCACGATGATGACGATCGGACCCTGAACTTAGGCACAGGATGTCCTGTTAAGTCATGAAAAGGTGTCTGCAGGTCTCAAGCAGAGTGCTAGTTGTCATCAGTACCAATACAGGACCTGTATAGAACACTTAGCGCACACAAAGATACACATGATTCACAGCTTCTTCAAGGCTGAAGTTGGTCTGAGCTTTGCTCTGAACAGGAAAAATTCCCAAAACATACTGATAAGTTGTACTTTTCTCTCAGTGAGAGACCATATTCATCATTATTTTCTAGTGTTTGAAAATGAAAATAAATGCTTTAACATACATTGAAGAAGTCATTGAAATAATTTAATATTTAGAAAGAAAAATGTTGATTAATAACTTAAAAGATATATATTGAAGTGGCAGTGGATTCCAGAATCCACCCCCTTCAGTCAAATATAGACTTCTATATGGCTGATGTGACATCAGAAGACGTCAGTGAGTATATATAAAAACTTCAATGTCAAATATGCTTTGGCCAGAAATATGTTCAGTTGGTCAAATATGGACTAATGTCTGGCGTATTGTAGTGATCAGCAGGCAGACACCCCCATTACATCAATACTCCCCTCATCACCTCATCTGCCATGATAAAAATCACAGGAATCCAAAACTCACACCTCCAAGAGAAGCAAACAAGAAGAATGATAGGCTAGCAGATAAGCCTGCAAAGACAATCACCCTGACCATTTGTGCAAGGGAAGAATGATGACATTAGCATGTCATTGAGCATGCTAATCCTATCACAATTTTCCCATTGTTCACCCCAGTCCCTCAGTCCTAAGACCTGAGGTGTGAACTAACTTTTACTCTTCAGACAGGTTTTGCCATGTGGCTTGAAGTCACAAAGGGCACAAATGGACACACAGTGGACAAAATGGAGCAAATCTTCTCCATTTCTATTATCAGAACTCTATATACTTAATGAGTGTTGTTTGTGTACATGCAAAATATACAAACTTGCCTATTAAGGTATACATGAATGCATAGGTAGTTCAGCATAGCCCATTGATGTTTGGACTTTATGTTTTCAGCACGATGCCTAGGTTAATCTGAAATTGGTTTGGAAAGTGAATTATGCATAGGAAAAACCTTAAGGACACTGTTCTAAACATGAACTTAAAGCTATGCAAATGAACCTCATGCAAGAGGAGGGCCATCCAGTGGCTGCCTCTGACAGCATCAGCCAATCAAAACACAGGATATGAAAGGTGCCAATTTGCATTTACCTCCTTCTTGGGACAGGTTAAAAGACTTGTCTCTGAGACAAATTGTTCCAGTTTGTCGGGTTGCTGCAGTTTCCCGTTCTGTTTCCAGGCTCCAGTTCCTGTTCTAGTCCCGGTTCGAGGTTCCGGTCCCAAGATGTGCTAAGCTAAGTCCAATTCCACAGAGTTGTGAAGTTGCTCTCTCAAGACTCTGAAGCTCTAAAGAAAGAAACAAGGAAGTTCAGCAAGAAGTGAATTTGGGGAGGTTGAAAACTGCACCAGAGACAAGGACTACAAGCTTAGCCCCCATCTTCAAAATATCTTCTGCACCAACTTCAAAATCCTCTTATCAGAGATCCTCCAGATCTCCATGTTCCAGGCTGCCCGGATCTGCACTGACTTCAGAATCTAAAGATCCTTCCGTCTGCGTGTTCCAGAGAATAAGGATCGTCTGCACAGACATCAGGACCTTCAAGGCTTCTTCTTCTGCGTGTTCCAGGAAAAGGACCTTCTCTGTGCTCCAGAAGTTCAACGTTCACAAGTACTTCGTGTTCAAGGCTGTGAAATGGATTCCAACTCCTTTCTTCCCACTGCAATGATGCTCAGCTCAACAAGTGGAAGACGTCACCCTCAGATTCAGCACCAGGCAGACGTAAATATCACTTACCAAACCTCTTTCTAGAGACCTTGGCATTAGTGTATATTGTCAGTATATGATTATCTAATTTGCATTAGATTTTGCATAGCTGATATCAGTTAATAACAAATAATCTCGGTTTATTTGTTGAATTCAGAATAAAGTTTACCTTATTTCTTTCTAGAGAAACTATAGTTTATCTTTCATAAGATTAACTTGTAACTGCCATAGTAACATCCTACTCATTCTCACTTGCATTTATCAATCTTTTTGCACTATCCATCTATTTGAACTATCCATTCAGTAGTTGTTAGTTACTCGTGTCTATCCTTTTGTTAATAAAATCCATTTATTACACTTGTGTCTTCCTTGTGTTATTAATAGACTCTACAAGTTAACGATATCTCACAAATCCTTCAGATTGGTCATATGATGAACTTCCTCCAATTTATATAATTGTAATTCAGTCAACAATCTTCCATGATTGTTCTTTATTGTCAAAGTGAGATTCCTTGCTGGTGCCCCGAAATATTGGAAGGAATCATCTGATAAATAAAAATATTAATATTAATATTTAAGACCATAAATAACTACATTTGTGGTGCCCTCGTGTGAGGCTAATCCAAAATCACTACGGTATCTAACATCAGATGGAGTCAATAAGTATTTGTAGGAAGTTCACGATCAAGGACTAATTTACCAGAAATATGTTCAAAAGGTCTAATATGGACTACAGTATGGCTGATGTGATATCAGAAGGCGTAAGTAAGTATATATAAAAAGTTCAAGATTGAGTACTCTTTGGCCAACAATATGACCATTAGGTCAAATATGCAATACTCAAAAGCTGACGTATCATCAGAAGGAGTCAATGAGTTTGTATAAAGAATTCATGATCGAGGACTAATTTGCCAGAAATATGTGCAATAGGTCAAACATATCCATTAGTTCAAATATCCAATACTCTATGGCTGACGTATCATCAGAGGAGTAAATGAGTTTGTATAAAAAGTTCATGATTATAACCATAATCATGATTATGTATAGAAGGATCATGATCGAGGGCTAATTTGCAAGAAATATGTCCATTAGGTCCATTAGTATATGTCCATTAGGTCAAATATGGACTACTACAGTATGGCTGATGTGACATCAGAAGGCATAAGTATACATAAAAAGTTCAAAATTGAGTACTCTTTGGCCAAAATCTTTGCAATCATTTGCCAGAAAAATGTTCAGTAGGTCATAGCTGATGTAATATCAGAAGGCATCAATGAGTACAAAGTTCAAAAATCGAGTACTCTTTGGCCAGAAGTATGTTCAGAAGGTCAACTGTTTGGGTGACGTAACATCAGATAAAGTCAATGAATATGTATAGAAAGTTCATGATCGAGGACTATTTTGCAAGAAATATGTTCAGTTGGTCTAATATGGACTTCTGTATGGCTGAAGTAACATTAGAAGGAGTCAATGAGTATGTATAGAAAGTCAAAGATCATGTGCTCTTGGGCCAGAAATATGTTCATTAGTTCAAATATGGACTACTGTATGGCTGGTGTGATATCAGAAGGCATCAATGAGTATAAAATTCAATAACGAATATTTTTTGGCCAGAAATATGTTCAGTCGGTCAAATATGGAGTACTGTCTGGCTGAAAAAAAATTCAGATGTAGTCAATGATGATCTATAGAAGGATCACGATCGAGGGCTAATTTACAAGAAATGTGTCCATTAGGTCAAATATACAATACTCTATGGATGAATTAACAGAGTGAGGTATGTATATAAAGTTCAGGATCGAGGACTCTTTGGACAGAAAAACTGTAATCAGGTCCAGTATGGACTTATGTATAGCTGAAATAAAATCAGAAGGACGCAATGAGTATGTGTAGAATGTTCAAGATCGAGTACTCTTCGGCCAGAAATATGTTCATCAGGTCAAATATGGACCACTGTCTGTCTGATGTAACATCAGTAGGAGTCAAAGAGTCATTATAGAAAGTTCATGATCGAGTACTCTTGGGCCAGAATTATGTTCAGTAGGTCAAATATAGACTTCTATATGGCTGATGTGACATCAGAAGACATCAGTGATTATATATAAAAAATTCAATGTCAAATATTCTTTGGCCAGAAATATGTTCAGTCGGTCAAATATGGACTAATGTCTGGCATATCTAATATCAGAAGGAGTCAATGAGTATGTATAAAAAGTTGATGAACGAGGACTAATTTGCCAGAGATATGTTCTGTAGGTCAAATATGGGCTCATGTATGGCTGAAGAAAGATCAGAATGAGTCAATGAGTGTGTATTGAAAGTTCAAGATTGAGTACTAATTTGCCAGAAATACAAACCTGATTCCAAAAAAGTTGGGACACTGTACAAATTGTGAATAAAAAAGGAATGCAATAATTTACAAATCTCATAAACTTATATTTTATTCACAATAGAATATAGATAACATATCAAATGTTGAAAGTGAGACATTTTGAAATGTCTCAGAAAACATTGTCGGTGAGCACAATCCACCGTGCCATTCGCCGTTGCCGGCTAAAACTCTATAGGTCAAAAAAGAAGCCATATCTAAACATGATCCAGAAGCGCAGGCGTTTTCTCTGGGCCAAGGCTAATTTAAAACAGACTGTGGCAAAGTGAAAAACTGTTCTGTGGTCAGACGAATCAAAATTTGAAGTTCTTTTTGGTAAACTGGGACGCCATGTCAACTGGACTAAAGAGGACAAGGACAACCCCAGTTGTTATCAGCGCTCAGTTCAGAAGCCTGCATCTCTGATGGTATGGGGTTGCATGAGTGCGTGTGGCATGGGCAGCTTACACATCTGGAAAGGCACCATCAATGCTGAAAGGTATATCCAAGTTCTAGAACAACATATGGTCCCATCCAGACGTCGTCTCTTTCAGGGAAGACCTTGCATTTTCCAACATGACAATGCCAGACCACTTACTGCATCAATTACAACATCATGGCTGCATAGAAGAAGGATCCGGGTACTGAAATGGCCAGCCTGCAGTCCAGATCTTTCACCCATAGAAAACATTTGGCGCATCATAAAGAGGAAGATGCGACAAAGAAGACCTAAGACAGTTGAGCAACTAGAAGCCTGTATTAGACAAGAATGGGACAACATTCCTATTCCTAAACTTGAGCAACTTGTCTCCTCAGTCCCCAGACGTTTGCAGACTGTTATAAAAAGAAGAGGGGATGCCACACAGTGGTAAACATGGCCTTGTCCCAACTTTTTTGAGATGTGTTGATGCCATGAAATTTAAAATCAACTTATTTCTCCCTTAAAATGATACATTTTCTCAGTTTAAACATTTGATATGTCATCTATGTTGTATTCTGAATAAAATATTGAAATTTGAAACTTCCACATCATTGCATTCCTTTTTTATTCACAATTTGTACAGTGTCCCAACTTTTTTGGAATCGGGTTTGTATGTTCATTAAGTCAAGAGATATGTTCTGTAGATCAAATATGGACTACTGTATGGCTGATGTGACATTAGAAGGCGTCAATAAGTATATATAAAAAGTTCAAGATCAAGTACTTTTTGGCCAGAAATATGTTCAGTAGGTCAAATATGGACTTCTGTATAGCTGATTTAATATCAGAAGGTGTCAATGAGTATATATAAAAAGTTCAATATCGAATACTCTTTGGACAGAAATATGTCCATTAGGTTAAATATACAATAATCTTCAGGTGCTGGTCATATAATTAGAATATCATCAAAAAGTTGATTTATTTCACTAATTCCATTCAAAAAGTGAAACTTGTATATTATATTCATTCATTACACACAGACTGATATATTTCAAATGTTTATTTCTTTAAATTTTGATGATTATAACTGACAACTAAGGAAAATCCCAAATTCAGTATCTCAGAAAATTAGAATATTGTGAAAAGGTTCAATATTGAAGACACCTGGTGCCACACTCTAATCAGCTAATTAACTCAAAACACCTGCAAAGGCCTTTAAATGGTCTCTCAGTCTAGTTCTGTAGGCTACACAATCATGGAGAAGACTGCTAACTTGACAGTTGTCCAAAAGACGACCATTGACACCTTGCACAAGGAGGACAAGACACAAAAGGTCATTGCAAAAGAGGCTGGCTGTTCACAGTGCTCTGTGTCCAAGCACATTAATAGAGAGGCGAAGGGAAGGAAAAGATGTGGTAGAAAAAAGTGTATAAGCAATAGGGATAACCGCACCCTGGAGAGGATTGTGAAACAAAACCCATTCAAAAATGTGGGGGAGATTCACAAAGAGTGGACTGCAGCTGGAGTCAGTGCTTCAAGAACCACTACGCACAGACGTATGCAAGACATGGGTTTCAGCTGTCGCATTCCTTGTGTCAAGCCACTCTTGAACAACAGACAGTGTCAGAAGCGTCTCGCCTGGGCTAAAGACAAAAAGGACTGGACTGCTGCTGAGTGGTCCAAAGTTATGTTCTCTGATGAAAGTAAATTTTGCATTTCCTTTGGAAATCAGGGTCCCAGAGTCTGGAGGAAGAGAGGAGAGGCACACAATCCACGTTGCTTGAGGTCCAGTGTAAAGTTTCCACAGTCAGTGATGGTTTGGGGTGCCATGTCATCTGCTGGTGTTGGTCCACTGTGTTTTCTGAGGTCCAAGGTCAACGCAGCCGTATACCAGGAAGTTTTAGAGCACTTCATGCTTCCTGCTGCTGACCAACTTTATGGAGATGCAGATTTCACGCTGCATTGCTGCAGTAATTCAGGCAAAAGGAGCTCCAACTAAGTATTGAGTGCTGTACATGCTCATACTTTTCATGTTCATACTTTTCAGTTGGCCAAGATTTTTTAAAAATCCTTTCTTTGTATTGGTCTTAAGTAATATTCTAATTTTCTGAGATACTGAATTTGGGATTTTCCTTAGTTGTCAGTTATAATCATCAAAATTAAAAGAAATAAACATTTGAAATATATCAGTCTGTGTGTAATGAATGAATATAATATACAAGTTTCACTTTTTGAATGGAATTAATGAAATAAATCAACTTTTTGATGATATTCTAATTATATGACCAGCACCTGTATATAGCTGATATATTATCAGAAGGAGTCAATGAGTTTGTATAAAAAGTTCATGATTGAGGAGTAATTTGCGAGAAATATGTTCAGTAGGTCAAACATGGGCTCATGTATGTCTGAAGTAACATCAGAGTGAGTCAATAAGTATGTATAGGAAGTTCATGATCGAGTACTCTTGGGTCAGAATTGTGTTCAGTAGGTCAAATATAGATGTATGGTTAATGTAACATCAGATAAAGTCAATGAGTATGTATAGAAAGCTCATTATCGAGGACTACTTTGCCAGACATATGTCCAATAGGTCAAATATTGAATACTCTATGGCTGAAGTAACATCAGAGTAAGGCATGCATATAAAGTTCATGATCGAGAACTCTTGGGACAAAAAAAATTTAATCAGGTCTAATATGGACTTCTGTATGGTTGAAATAAAATCAGGAGTCAATGAGTATGTATAGAAAGTTCATGATCGAGTACTCTTGGGCCAGAAATATGTTCAGTAGGTCAAATATAGACTTCTATATGGTTGATGTGAGATCAGAAGGAGTCAGTGAGTATATAAAAAGATCAATGTCGAATATTCTTTGGCCAGAAATATGTTCAGTCGGTCAAATATGGACTAATGTCTGGCATATCTAACATCAGAAGGAGTCAATGAGTATGTATAGAAAGATCGAGTACTCCTGGGCCAGAAATATGTTCATTAGGTCAAATATGGACTACTGTCTGTCTGATGTAACATCAGAAGGAGTCAATGCGTCAGTATAGAAAGTTTATGATCGAGGATTAATTTGTCAGAAATATGTTCAGTAAGTCTAATATGGATTTCTGTATGGGTGAAGTAACATCAGAAGGAGTCAATGATAATGTCAATGAGTATGTACTGTAGAGGAATTTTACAGTTAAAGACCCAAAAGACCAGATATGATGAATAAAGATCCGGAGTCAGAGTTTTTAAAAAAAATAATAAATTGAAGAAAATTTTACTGAGGAATAGTTTGCAGTTTCATCAGCAGAAGCCAGCTAACAGAGTCTACTAACTACGTCATTACTTCAGGTTGAATGATTCTGATTGGCTAAGAAAAATAGACAAATTTGGTAATCTTCCACACATGGACAGATAGTCAGAAGCATATCTCCATTCGTCAGGATGCTGACAAGGGGACTCTGGATTTATGTACTGGATGTCCTTTTGGGGTCATGACATGGCGTCTGCTGGTCTCAAGCAGAGTGCCAGTTGTCCACCAGTACAAAGGACCTGCACAGAACACAGCGCACATACACAGATACATATGTTTCACAGCTTCTTCAAGGTTGAAGTTTATCTGAGCTCTGCTCTGAGCAGGAAACTTTCCCAAAACATACTGATAACATGTTCTTTTCTCTCAGTGAGAGGTACAGACAATATTCAGTATTATTCTCTAGTGTTTGAAAAGGAAAATAAATGCTTTAACATATGTTGAAGAAGCCATTCAAATAATTTAACAGAAAGATTAATAACTTAAAAGATATATATTGAAGCGGCAGTGGATTCCAGAATCCACCCCTTCAGTACTAAAAGTTCAAGATCGAGTACTAATTTGCCAGAAATTTGTTCATTAGGTCAAATATGGACTACAGTATGGCTGATGTGACATCAGAAGTTGTAAGTATAAATAAAAAGTTCAAGAACGAGTACTCTTTGGCCAGAAATACATTCATTAGGTCAAATATGCAATACTCTATAGCTGACGTATCATCAGAAGGAGTCAATGAGTTTGTATAAAAAAGTTCATTATTGAGTACTCTTTGACCAGAAATATGTTCCGTAGGTCAAATATGGCCTACTGTCTGGCTGTCATAACATCAGATAATGTCAATGAGTATGTATAAAAAGTTCATGATCGAAGACTAATTTGCCAGAAATATGTTCAGCTGGTCTGATATGGACTTCAGTATGGCTGATGTAACGTCAGATAAAGTCAATAAGTATGTATAGAAAGGTCATAATTGAGGGCTATTTATTAGAAATATGTTTAGTCGGTCAAATACAGAGTACTGTCTGGCTGAAAAAAAATTCAGAAGTAGTCAATGTGTAACGAAGCTGGACTCAGGCAGGGATCCATATGCAAAGCTTTATTATAAGTGAGCGTGGTCGTACAGGCAGGGTCAAACGGGAACAAACAGGAACAGCAAGGGACAGGCAGAATCGTAGTCAGGATACAGGCAATGGTCAGGACAGGCAGATATCACTCACAGAACAGAATACCAGGCAAGGATCAAAGGTAGGCAGCAACGGGTTGATAACGGGTAACAGACAGGATTGGTAACAGGCAGGATATAAACGCTCAGAATTGCAACACAGGTTAATCAAGACTTCGCAATGAGGTGGTGTGTGTGTAAGTCCTTTATAGTCCAGGTAATGATCTACAGGTGTGTGTGGAAATTGGTGATTGGTGTGGAGTGTGCATGTGATTGGCAGGGAGGATTATGGGAAATGGAGTCCAGCGGGCTGCTCTGGGACGGCAGCGGGCTGCTCTGGGACGGCAGCGGGCTGCTCTGGGACGGCAGCGGGCTGCTCTGGGACGGCAGCGGGCTGCTCTGGGACGGCAGCGGGCTGCTCTGGGACGGCAGCGGGCTGCTCTGGGACGGCAGCGGGCTCCTCTGGGACGGCAGCGGGCTCCTCTGGGACGGCAGCGGGCTCCTCTGGGACGGCAGCGGGCTCTGGAACTGACTCACGGGCTGGAGCGGGCTCTGGAGCGGACTCACTGGCTGGAACGACCCCTATGTTCACAGACACTGGAGGGGCGGCCATCTTGCCCGTGGGCACTAGCGAAGCGGCCATCTTGTCCATAGCATCCAGAGAGTCTGAGCGCGTAGCATCCAGCGAGCTTGGGTGCGTTGCAACCGGCGGGCTTGAGCGCGTTGCAACCGGCGGGCTTGAGCGCGTTGCAACCGGCGGGCTTGAGCGCGTTGCAACCGGCGGGCTTGAGCGCGTTGCAACCGGCGGGCTTGAGCGCGTTGCAACCGGCGGGCTTGAGCGCGTTGCAACCGGCGGGCTTGAGCGCGAAGCGGCCGGCGGGCTTGAGCGCGAAGCGGCCGGCGGGCTTGAGCGCGAAGCGGCCGGCGGAGGCTTAGGAATGCCAGCCGCTCGTGCTGAAGTCAGCGGTGGATCAGCCACACTGGAACGCAACCCTCTCTGCACCCGAACAAATCCAGAGACGTGACGTGATTCTAGACGATCAGCGGAGATTTGACTTGGCTCTGGAAGATCAGCATGACGGGTTGTTGTTGTGGTAGCCGCCATCTTGTGAGTGTTCTCTTTAGCGGCAGCCATTATGTGATTCGGGGAGGTGTCGCATTCCTCCACGACACCCACAGTAAAGGGAGATCCGCTCAGTTGCAAAGCCAGCTCTATATATTGTTCCAACGTCCAACTGGGATCGTGCAGCGGCATGACGGAACTGAGCGGATCAGACAGTCCTCCTCGGAAAAAGATCATGAGACATACCTCATCAAAACATGTTAAATGCGCCAGTCCAATAAAGTCCTTGACGTAATCCTCTATCACTCTGTCTCCCTGGTGGAGACACATCAACTGAGCAGATGGATTCATAGTGGCTGAAACGGAAACACTCACGATAGCTGCTGGATCTTGTGCTGGCGAAGTCTTCTGTAACGAAGCTGGACTCAGGCAGGGATCTATATGCAAAGCTTTATTATAAGTGAGCGTGGTCGTACAGGCAGGGTCAAACGGGAACAAACAGGAACAGCAAGGGACAGGCAGAATCATAGTCAGGATACAGGCAATGGTCAGGACAGGCAGATATCACTCACAGAACAGAATACCAGGCAAGGATCAAAGGTAGGCAGCAACGGGTCGATAACGGGTAACAGACAGGATCGGTAACAGGCAGGATATAAACGCTCAGAATTGCAACACAGGTTAATCAAGACTTCACAATGAGGTGGTGTGTGTGTAAGTCCTTTATAGTCCAGGCAATGATCTACAGGTGTGTGTGGCAATTGGTGATTGGTGTGGAGTGTGCATGTGATTGGCAGGGAGGATTATGGGAAATGGAGTCCAGGAACTGACAGGAACAGACGGTGATCGTGACACAATGATTATGTATAGAAGGATCATGATCGAGGGCTAATTTGCAAGAAATATGTCCATTAGGTCAAATATACAATACTCTATGGCTTAACCTGTTAACTGTCACTGGCCCACCGGTGGGCCCACAGTCATTACATATTTAAAACAGTAATATCCTATACTAAACCTAAACTAATCTTGACAAACTATATATCATTTGAAAGCTTAGAATCTCTAGTTTTCTTATCTCTCATTTTTTGAGATATCAACCTGAAATTTGGGACACAACTTGTTCAGATTTTTGGCTTTGATTTCCTTGCAGTTTTAGAATAAAAACTACATTTTCATAAACTTAAACTTCTATAACTTTTTTTCTGTTTCACTAACAGAAGTTATTTCACTTCTACAATAATCTGCCAAATTTCATCTTTAAAACAATGTCTAGCCTTATGTCTATATTCCAAAGTATTCTTGAATTACAACCATTTAAGTTTGGATAGTGCATTTTTATGTCTATAACAAAAGTGGGGGTGACAGTAATATCAGAGTGAGGCATGTATATAAAGTTCATGATCGAAGACTCTTAGGGCAGAAAAAAAAATTAGGTCTAATATGGACTTCTGTATGGCTGAAATAAAATCAGAAGGAGTCAATGAGTATGTATAGAAAGTCCAAGATCGAGTACTCTTGGGCCAGAAATATGTTCTTTAGGTCAAATATGGACTACTGTCTGTCTGATGTAACATCAGAAAGAGTCAACGAGTCAGTATAGAAAGCTCATGATCGAGGATTAATTTGTCAGACATATGTTCAGCAGGTCTAATATGGACCTCTGTATGAGTGAAGTAACATCAGGAGGAGTTCAAGATTGATAATGTATAAAAAGTTCAAGATCGAGTGCTCTTTCGTCAAAAAAATGTCCATTATGTAAAATATGCAATGTCAAATATGCAATATTCTATGGCTGATGTATAACGGATTAAGTTAGATTTTGTATGCAATGCAATAGCACTATGTTATCTCTTCAATGCACAGACAAAATGAGTTAGTTATTGTGTTTATAGCAATGCAACAGCATGTATGTTATGTGTTTTCTCTTCACTGCACAACGGATTAAGATAGATCTTATGCAATGCAATGCAAAAGCACATATACCTCTTTAATACACAAATAATTTAGATAGTGAATGCAATACAAAGCAACAAAACATGTTATGCGTTATCTCTTCACAGCAGCACATATTGTATATTTATCGCTTCACTGCATAACGGATTAAGTTAGATCTTGTATGCAATGCAATGCAATGCACGTTATCATATCTTCAATGTACCAATGAAAAGAGTTATTTATTGTATTAATTGCAGTATTAATTGCATATGCAACAGCATATGATGTTTTATTAACAAAGTTCAGGAGGAGCACTTGCAAATGATCTATCCAATCAACTCGTCATCAGCAATTACCATGTCTATCCTATCAGCATGAGAGGAAGCCTATATATAGCCTATATATACACAGTCGACTCACCTACATTCCTCGACAGTTATCAGCATCCCTCCAACACCCTGACTCCTCACTTTTGGCTTTTCCTACCACAGCCAGGAATACAGGGGGAGTACTCTGGGTTCGGGCCAAATACCGAGCTCGGAGCCCTCTCCTTGGACAGCACGCCAAATACACTTACAAATAAGTCAGATTGAATAAATGGTATGTGTGATTTTGTGAAGTATGGTATCTCTTCTATGCATAACGAAATAAGCTAGTTCTATTATACAATGCAATGAAACAGCACTGCACAACGGATTCGTGTATGTATTGCGATGCACATATTGTACATCAGTGTACAAGAAATGGGTTAGTTGTTACATGCATTGCAATGAACAGCAGCAATGTTATGTGTCTCTCCATTGCATAACGGAATAAGTTATTTCTTGTATAACAATGCAAGGTTTATGTTACTTCTTGTATGCATTGAAATGCAACAGAACTTATGTATTACCATTTAATGTAGAAGCCAAATGAAAGTTATTGTTTTATTGCAATGCAACAGCACGTTATGTTTTCTCTTCAATACACAAAGGAATTAGTTTTTGTATGCAATGCAGTTTAACAGCACCTGTGTTATGTGTTAACTGAACAATGCACAAAAGAATAAGTTAGTTCTTGTATACAATGCTATGAAACAGTGTATAGCTTATATGTTATTCATCACTGCACAACGGATTAAGTTAGATTGTGTATGCAATGCAATGTAAAAGCACACATCTTATGTGTTATCTCTTAAATGCACAATGGTATAAGTTAGTTCTTGTAGCCTATGTAATGCAATAAAAAAGCGTATACCTTAAATGTATTCTTTTATGCATTGAAATGTAACAGCACATATGTGTTACCTTTTTAATGCACAACGAAATAAGTTTATGAGTTAGTTAGGATTTTTAATTCAATGCAATGCAACAAAATATATGTTGTGTTATCTCTTCACCACATAATGGATTAAATTAAATTGTGTAAGAAATGCAATGCACATATGTTATCTCTTCAATGCACAAACAAAATTAGTTCTTATATACAGTGCATACCTTATATGTTATTCATCACTGCACAACGGATTAAGATCGTTTATAAAATGCTATGCACATATGTTATCTCTTCAATGCACAAACAAAATGATTTAGTTATTGTATTTATTGCAATGCAACAGGACATACAGTGGGTACGGAAAGTATTCAGACCCCCTTACATTTTTCACTCTTTGTTATATTGCAGCCATTTGCTAAAATCATTTAAGTTCATTTTTTTCCTCATTAATGTACACACAGCACCCCATATTGACAGAAAAACACAGAATTGTTGACATTTTTGCAGATTTATTAAAAAAGAAAAACTGAAATATCACATGGTCCTAAGTATTCAGACCCTTTGCTGTGACACTCATATATTTAACTCAGGTGCTGTCCATTTCTTCTGATCATCCTTGAGATGGTTCTACACCTTCATTTGAGTCCAGCTGTGTTTGATTATACTGATTGGACTTGATTAGGAAAGTCACACACCTGTCTATATAAGACCTTACAGCTCACAGTGCATGTCAGAGCAAATGAGAATCATGAGATCAAAGGAACTGCCTGAAGAGCTCAGAGACAGAATTGTGGCAAGGCACAGATCTGGCCAAGGTTACAAAAAAATTTCTGCTGCACTTAAGGTTCCTAAGAGCACAGTGGCCTCCATAATCCTTAAATGGAAGACGTTTGGGACGACCAGAACCCTTCCTAGAGCTGGCCGTCCGGCCAAACTGAGCTATCGGGGGAGAAGAGCCTTGGTGAGAGAGGTAAAGAAGAACCCAATGATCACTGTGGCTGAGCTCCAGAGATGCAGTCGGGAGATGGGAGAAAGTTGTAGAAAGTCAACCATCACTGCAGCCCTCCACCAGTCGGGGCTTTATGGCAGAGTGGCCCGACGGAAGCCTCTCCTCAGTGCAAGACACATGAAAGCCTGCATGGAGTTTGCTAAAAAACACCTGAAGGACTCCAAGATGGTGAGAAATAAGATTCTCTGGTCTGATGAGACCAAGATAGAACTTTTTGGCCTTAATTCTAAGCAGTATGTGTGGAGAAAACCAGGCACTGCTCATCACCTGTCCAATACAGTCCCAACAGTGAAGCATGGTGGTGGCAGCATCATGCTGTGGGGGTGTTTTTCAGCTGCAGGGACAGGACGACTGGTTGCAATCGAGGGAAAGATGAATGCGGCCAAGTACAGGGATATCCTGGACGAAAACCTTCTCCAGAGTGCTCAGGACCTCAGACTGGGCCGAAGGTTTACCTTCCAACAAGACAATGACCCTAAGCACACAGCTAAAATAACGAAGGAGTGGCTTCACAACAACTCCGTGACTGTTCTTGAATGGCCCAGCCAGAGCCCTGACTTAAACCCAATTGAGCATCTCTGGAGAGACCTAAAAATGGCTGTCCACCAACGTTTACCATCCAACCTGACAGAACTGGAGAGGATCTGCAAGGAGGAATGGCAGAGGATCCCCAAATCCAGGTGTGAAAAACTTGTTACATCTTTCCCAAAAAGACTCATGGCTGTATTAGATCAAAAGGGTGCTTCTACTAAATACTGAGCAAAGGGTCTGAATACTTAGGACCATGTGATATCTTTTTTAATAAATCTGCAAAAATGTCAACAATTCTGTGTTTTTCTGTCAATATGGGGTGCTGTGTGTACATTAATGAGGAAAAAAAATTAACTTAAATGATTTTAGCAAATGGCTGCAATATAACAAAGAGTGAAAAATTTAAGGGCGTCTGAATACTTTCCGTACCCACTGTATATTGGAGGAAGAGACATGTTTGATAACTTGTTTGTGTGTAAACAGTGAAAGTGAGTTATGAGAGATAACTGTTTATATAAAAAAACTGTGAAAAGCGATATATTGGAGGAAGAGACATGTTTGATAACATGTTTGTGTGCAAACAGTGAAAAGATGTTAGCTGTTTATGAAGTACAGCTGTCATAAGTGATATCTTTTTATAAAAGAAAAATTATAACAGAGATAGCTTGTTGGAAATTATATGAATTAAGTGATATCTGTTTATAAAAGAAAAATTATAACAGAGATAGCTTGTTGGAAATTATGTGAATTAAGTGATATCTGTTTATAAAAGAAAAATTATAACAGAGATAGCTTGTTGGAAATTATGTGAATTAAGTGATATCTGTTTATAAAAGAAAAATTATAACAGAGATAGCTTGTTGGAAATTATGTGAATTAAGTGATATCTGTTTATAAAAGAAAAATTATAACAGAGATAGCTTGTTGGAAATTATGTGAATTAAGTGATATCGGTTTATAAAAGAAAAATTATAACAGAGATAGCTTGTTGGAAATTATGTGAATTAAGTGATATCTGTTTATAAAAGAAAAATTATAACAGAGATAGCTTGTTGGAAATTATGTGAATTAAGTGATATCTGTTTATAAAAGAAAAATTATAACAGAGATAGCTTGTTGGAAATTATGTGAATTAAGTGATATCGGTTTATAAAAGAAAAATTATAACAGAGATAGCTTGTTGGAAATTATGTGAATTAAGTGATATCTGTTTATAAAAGAAAAATTATAACAAAGATAGCTTGTTGGAAATGATGTGTAAGAAAAACAGAAGAAATTTTTTATATGAAAGAATGTAGAAAAAAGAAAAACCCCAACAACAGATGTTTGTATTAAAGAATGAAAGACAACTGGTATTGTAACGCCTTTATTAAAGCATATATTAATTACTTATTAAAGAAGACAAGACAACTGTTATTGTAAAAGTACTTTAATAAGAATGTAGTTTATAAAGAAAAGAGACAAAACACTTCATTGTTGTAAAGCTTTATTAAGAATATGTTTATAAAGGAAGACACTACAACTGTTGTTTTAAGATTTTAATAAAGCGTGCTAGTAGAACAGTACAGACATAACATGTATTAGTAAGAAAAGTAATCATTACCGTTGAAGGATGTCTTGATCAGAAGTGCAGGACACAGCAGAGGAGAAGAGTCCGAGAACAAAGAGACAAGGCCTCTATATATAGACAGATGAGGGGAATTCCAAAGAACATGACATCAAGAGGTCAGATAGTCTATAAAAGGCTGGAACGAGAAGAGAACAGGAGGGGCTGCTTCGCACCTGAGGCTGCTTCTCCAACACCAGAACCAACGCTGATGATGCCTACATCGCTGATATTGCCTTGACTGAAGAACTTTTTAATACTTATACTTTATTTAATTACTTGTATAGAATGTTTGTAGAATATATGTAGTGCTAGAAATACTAATGTAATAAATAAATGAACTTACAACTTTATAACTAAACGCGCCTCATGTGGCATTAATTTAAGTCGTTGAGCCTGAACAGGCCACGGAGAAGTCTTCTGTCTGATTGTAAGTATTTTAAAATGCTTATAATTGAGATCAGATTTGACTTGCTTACCTAACCTGAGAATAATAAAAATAAGGTAAAGGTGCTTAGAGACGCATCATAAAACAATATGTGTTACCACTTCAGTGCACAAAGAATGATTAATTTCTTACATTCGTAGTTGTTCTTTTATACAATACAAGGAAACAGTGAATGCTTACCTACAATGCAACAAAACATGTTACCTCTTTAATGCACAACGATATATGCTGTCATTTTAATTCTTGTATACAATGCAGTGCAACAGCACCCGTGTTACATGTTATCTGTTCATTGCACAACAGAATAAGTTAGTTTTGTATACAATGCAAGGAAATAGTGCATATACTGTTAGGTCTTGTATTCATAGCAATGCAACCATGCCTGTTATCTCCTAAATGCACAACGGATGAGTTAGTTCATTCATCGCAACACCACATATGTTATGTGTTTTCTCTTCAGTGCACAAGGATAGTTAGTTCTTGTATAAAATGCAAAGAAATAGTGCATAACTTACGTTAGTTCTTGTATGCATTGCAATGCAACAGCACATATGTTATATTAATTTCTTCAATGCACAACATGATAACTTAATTACTGTATGCAATGCAATTAAACAGTTAGTTCGGTAACACTTTACAATAAGGTTCATTAGTTAACATAAGTTAACTACATTAGTTAACATGAACTATTAATGAACTGCACTTATACAATATTTATTTTGTTATGTTACAGCCTTATTCCAAAATGGATTAAATTCATTATTTTTCTCAAAATTCTACAAACAATACCCCATAATAACAATGTGAAAGAAGTTTGTTAGAAATCTTTGCAAATGTATTAAAAATAAAAAACGAAAGAATCACATGTACATAAGTATTCACAGCCTTTGTTCAATACTTTGTTGAAGCACCTATGGCACCAGTTACAGCCTCAAGTCTTTTTGAGTATGATGCTGCAAGCTTGGCACACCTATTTTTGGGCAGTTTCTCCCATTCTTCTTTGCAGGACCTCTCAAGCTCCATCAGGTTGGATGGGGAGCGTCGTTGCACAGCCATTTTCAGATCTCTCCAGAGATGTTCAATCGGGTTCAAGTCTGGGCTCTGGCTGGGCCACTCAAGGACATTCACAGAGTTGTCCCGTAGCCACTCCTTTGTTATCTTGGCTGCTTGCTTAGGGTCGTTGTCCTGTTGGAAGATGAACCTTCGCCCCAGTCTGAGGTCCAGAGCGCTCTGGAGCAGGTTTTCATCAAGGATGTCTCTGTACATTGCTGCATTCATATTTCCCTCAATCCTGAATAATCTCCCAGTTCCTGCCATTGAAAAACATCCCCACAGCATGATGCTGCCACCACCATGCTTCACCGTAGGTATGGTATTGGCCAGGTGATGAGCAGTGCCTGGTTTCCTCCAGGGTGGGTTTGGATGATTCTAAGGGCCCACACACTTTTGGGGCCCCCAGAGATCGGTTTTATTAGTAGTAACAGTCAGTGCTCGAAGTGGGCCGGTACGCACCGGCAAAATGTGAGAAGTGCCGGTACGTAAGAAAAAGGCACTTCTCTATTTTAATCAGTAGCATACCCTTACTTTTTCTTATGTAACGGCACTTCTCACCGATTCCAAAAAAGTTGGGACACTGTACAAATTGTGAATAAAAAAGGAATGCAATGATGTGGAAGTTTCAAATTTCAGTATTTTATTCAGAATACAACATAGATGACATATCAAATGTTTAAACTGAGAAAATGTATCATTTTAAGGGAAAAATAAGTTGATTTTAAATTTCATGGCATCAACACATCTCAAAAAAGTTGGGACAAGGCCATGTTTACCACTGTGTGGCATCCCCTCTTCTTTTTATAACAGTCTGCAAACATCTGCAAACAACAAGTTGCTCAAGTTTAGGAATAGGAATGTTGTCCCATTCTTGTCTAATACAGGCTTCTAGTTTTTCAACTGTCTTAGGTCTTCTTTGTTGCATCTTCCTCTTTATGATGCGCCAAATGTTTTCTATGGGTGAAAGATCTGGACTGCAGGCTGGCCATTTCAGTACCCGGATCCTTCTTCTACGCAGCCATGATGTTGTAATTGATGCAGTATGTGGTCTGGCATTGTCATGTTGGAAAATGCAAGGTCTTCCCTGAAAGAGACGACGTCTGGATGGGACCATATGTTGTTCTAGAACTTGGATATACCTTTCAACATTGATGGTGCCTTTCCAGATGTGTAAGCTGCCCATGCCACACGCACTCATGCAACCCCATACCATCAGAGATGCAGGTTTCTGAACTGAGCGCTGATAACAACTTGGGTTGTCCTTGTCCTCCTTAGTCCGGATGACATGGCGTCCCAGTTTTCCAAAAAGAACTTCAAATTTTGATTCATCTGACCACAGAACAGTTTTAGACTTTGCCACAGTCCCTTTTAAATGAGCCTTGGCCCAGAGAAAATGCGAAAATTAAATATAATAATTAAACAATAAACATTTATTAAATTGTTTATTAATAAATGTTTACCTTTGATTATTATTGTTGCCTCTAGTAATTATGTGTCTGATTTTCAATTTCCAAACTATTTTGGGTTCATTTTAAGCCAGACATATAATAATTTTGGTAACACTTTACAATAAGGTTCATTAGTTAAACATTAGTTAATGTATTAACTAACATGAACTAACCATGAGCAATACATTTGTTACTGTATTTACTAATCTTTGTTAACGTTAGTTAATTAAAATACAGTTGTTCATTGTTTGTTCATGTTAGTTCTCAGTGCATTAACTAATGTTAACAAGATTTTAATAATGTATTAGTAAATGTTGAAACTAACATTAACAAAGATTAATAAATGCTGTATAAGTGCAGTTCATTATTAGTTCATGTTAACTAATGTAGTTAACTAATGTTAACTAATGAACCTTATTGTAAAGTGTAACCATAATTTTTAAATAGTTGGGTTAAATAACCACATTAATATTGAAGGTTAAAAGGAACTGATTTGTATACAAACTTAAATTACACTTAAGGAAATTTTTATAATAATAAAGTTATAATAGGCCTACTAACTTTAAAATTATTTCTACTCCAATTCGTTTTTTGAAATATAAACATTTAAACATTTAATTAATATGTAATATGGTGTATATATTTAGCTAAATGCTCCTCTCAAGAGTTCATTTTTCTAGCTGACTAACGAGTTTGTGGTCACTTGAATATGTTTGTTCTGAGGTAAATGTGACATTATGGGACATTGTTTACAAGCTGTTATTAACGTCTTTCCGCGGTTGAAACACTGATTAAGCGATTATACGAGACATGATACGGATTTCGTTAAGTTGTACTGTATCTTTTATCATACCTTGAGATGTTCATTCATGTTTATTTCGTGCTGTAACTGGTATTAAAGCGGAGGAGAGGATCAGTTCTCTTGAACTGCTACAGCAATCTGTCACTCCTCGTGCTTTTTTAAGTGGGTATACGGAAACCCTTGACATTTCCTAGTGGGTATACGGCGTATACCTGCGTACCACGTAGACTACACCACTGGGCTGGCATCAAGACGGCAACATAGTGACATCATATAGCCTAATTGCATAAATGCCTACAAGCAGCCATATCACACTGTAGCCCAAGACTGGTTGCCCACTGAAGCTAAGCAGGGCTGAGCCTGGTTAGTACCTGGATGGGAGACCTCCTGGGAAAACTAGATTGCTGCTGGAAGAGGTGTTAGTGAGGCCAGCAGGGGGTGCTTACCCTTTGGTCTGTGTGGGTCCTAACACCCCAGTATAGTGATGGGGACACTATACTGTCAAAAAGCACCATCCTTCGGATGAGACGTTAAACCGAGGTCCTGACTCTCTGTGGTCGTTAAAAATCCCAGGATGTCCTTTGAAAAGAGTAGGGGTGTAACCCCGACATCCAATTTGCCCATTGGCCTTTGTCCATCATGGCCTCCTAATCATCCCCATATACCAATTGGCTTCATTACTCTGTCTCCTCTCCACCAATAAGCTGGTGTGTGGTGGGCGTTCTGGCGCAATATGGCTGCCGTCGCATCATCCAGGTGGATGTTACACATTGGTGGTGGTTGAGGAGTTTCCCCTATCCATATGTAAAGCGCTTTGAGTACCCAGAAAAGCGCTATATAAATGTAAGGAATTATTATTAATTAAAAAAGACAACTGACCAACAACTCGACGAATTTCTGGACCGTTATAAGAAAACAGCCAAGCAACCAAAATGACAAACAAATATAGATAAATGAAATGTGCACGTTTTTTTCCTTTACTTTTTACATGATTCCCAATTATTTAGGCTATATTCACGATTTCTAGTAGGATATTTGTACAGGCTTTACATTTTCATTTAAATGTGATTAGCAATTAATTTAATTTTATATTTGAAGCAGATTTGTAACGGGACAGCATTAATTAAAATTTCTTAAGGGTCAAGATCAAGTTATCTGCATCTCCTGCGCTGCATCAAGCCACTCCCATAATATCTGTCACGGTTCAAATTAATGCACGGCACAAACTAACTGTAGGCCTACATCATGTGTGTAAGACTCCAATAAAATTATTAGGTAATTATTCCCTCACGAACAAATCTCTCAATGAGTAAAACTGGCTGTCTATATTATGTTAGACGGACTACACGCAGGCGCGCCGTTGACACGGGGGATCAGGACCATAGTCAGGACACAGCCTGCAACCTTTAGCCAAAAAAAGCGTAACGGCTAATGCTAACGCTCCGGCTGTGGCGGTACGCACAATAGACATTATAATAAACACTAGACGCCCTAATGGTCTCTGGACCGCACGTCAACGGTTGCCGCCATATTGTGCGGGGCAACGTTCCTATAACGCTCATAACTAGAATTGAGAAAAATGCCTGCTTCGTGTGCTGCTTGGGGCCATACAAATCACCGCAGTTGAAAACAGGTCTCGGGGAATGACCTTTCACAGGTAAGACTGAACATTTGTTTCTGGTTGTATTTGGTCATTATATAATTATATTGATAGTAGTTGGCCACCGGAGTCAGTCAGACTTAAATAGCTAGCGATGTCACTAGTTGGCTGTGAAAGTTGAGACATGAGTTTACATGATTTCTAGGTCCGTGTACGTTTTGATAGTTTGTTTTCCAATTTGAAATGAAATACGCAGAAACGAGAAAACGGTCTGATATATGCCTCTACATCTGTAGCCAAGCGCATGACATCCTTTGGGCTACTACCACCGATCTATATAGGCTATATAAGCTAATGCTATTCTCTATTATAGATCAATGGCTACTGCATTCATTTTTTTTTTTCTTATTTTAATGTTTTGTTTACATTTTATACATTTAAATTAAATCATTTAGCAGACGCATGACATCCCTTGCAGTACAGGTGCTGGTCATATAATTAGAATATCATCAAAAAGTTGATTTATTTCACTAATTCCATTCAAAAAAAGTGCAACTTGTATATTATATTCATTCATTACACACAGACTGATATATTTCAAATGTTTATTTCTTTTAATTTTGATGATTATAACTGACAACTAAGGAAAATCCCGAATTCAGTATCTCAGAAAATTAGAATATTGTGAAAAGGTTCAATATTGAAGACACCTGGTGCCACACTCTAATCAGCTAATTAACTCAAAACACCTGCAAAGGCTTTTAAATGGTCTCTCAGTCTAGTTCTGTAGGCTACACAATCACGAGGAAGACTGCTGACTTGATAGTTGTCCAAAAGACGACCATTGACACCTTGCACAAAGAGGGCAAGACACAAAAGGTCATTGCAAAAGAGGCTGGCTGTTCACAGAGCTCTGTCCAAGCACATTAATAGAGAGGCGAAGGGAAGGAAAATATGTGGTAGAAAAAAAGTGTACAAGCAATAGGGATAACCGCACCCTGGAGAGGACTGTGAAACAAAACCCATTAAAAAATGTGGGGGAGATTCACAAAGAGTGGACTGCAGCTGGAGTCAGTGCTTCAAGAACCACTACGCACAGACGTATGCAAGACATGGGTTTCAGCTGTCGCATTCCTTGTGTCAAGCCACTCTTGGACAACAGACAGCGTCAGAAGCGTCTCGCCTGGGCTAAAGACTGGACTGCTGCTGAGTGGTCCAAAGTTATGTTCTCTGATGAAAGTAAATTTTGCATTTCCTTTGGAAATCAGGGTCCCAGAGTCTGGAGGAAGAGAGGAGAGGCACACAATCCACATTGCTTGAGGTCCAGTGTAAAGTTTCCACAGTAAGTGATGGTTTGGGGTGCCATGTCATCTGCTGGTGTTGGTCCACTGTGTTTTCTGAGGTCCAAGGTCAATGCAGCCGTATACCAGGAAGTTTTAGAGCACTTCATTCTTCCTGCTGCTGACCAACTTTATGGAGATGCAGATTTCATTTTCCAACAGGACTTGGCACCTGCACACAGTGCCAAAGCTACCAGTACCTGGTTTAAGGACCATGGTATCCCTGTTCTTAATTGGCCAGCAAACTCGCCTGACCTTAACCCCATAGAAAATCTATGGGGTATTGTGAAGAGGAAGATGTGATATGCCAGACCCAACAATGCAGAAGAGCTGAAGGCCACTATCAGAGCAACCTAGGCTCTTATAACATCTGAGCAGTGCCACAGACTGATCGACTCCATGCCACGCCGCATTGCTGCAGTACTTCAGGCAAAAGGAGCCCCAACTAAGTATTGAGTGCTGTACATGCTCATACTTTTCATGTTCATACTTTTCAGTTGGCCAAGATTTCTAAAAATCCTTTCTTTGTATTGGTCTTAAGCAATATTCTAATTTTCTGAGATACTGAATTCGGGATTTTCCTTAGTTGTCAGTTATAATCATCAAAATTACAAGAAATAAACATTTGAAATATATCAGTCTGTGTGTAATGAATGAATATAATATACAAGTTTCACTTTTTGAATGGAATTAGTGAAATAAATAAACTTTTTGATGACATTCTAATTATATGACCAGCACCTGTATATAGTAGGCTATGCAGTCATACATAATCATTAGAAAATAGGCTATCCACCAGGTGGCGCACAGGGACTATCACCATGGCCGCGATAACCTCCGTGCTGGGTTTTGTCGAAAGGCGATCTTTTGCCCCGCAGTAGCTAAATATATTTTCATATTTTCAGTGTTATTCGTGCACAGCAATACTAATGTGCTGCGAAGTCATCGATAAAAAATTAAGAGCAGCTTCTTAACACAAAATAGTTGTTGTTGTTGTTGTTGTTGTTGTTGTTGGTGGTGGTGGTGGTGGTGGTGGTGTGTGTGTGTGTGTGTGTGTGTGTGTTACATTTGTTTTCACGATATGTAGCCTATGGACAAAAAGACAAATATGAAATATAATAAATATAGGCTAATAAAACTGTTATTCCTATTTGACATGTGACAACACCTAATAGCGGTATCACCATCGGGGGGCTTTTTCTAGTTTTCCTTCGCTTATAAATGGCCATGCACATTTTATCTCTTAAATTAAACATAGCCCTAGAACTTGTATTAACATAATGAATATTGTATGTCAACACAATGAACATTATAATACAACATTGTACACTGCAAAAAGTAATAAGACAGGCGAAATGGTGAACACTACGTGTAGTTTATGTTGAAATCTTGTATATGCAATATTTTAAATAAATGATTATGTTAAAACAGGTCATTGTGTCAGAACTGAATGCTATATACAAAAAATAAAATGTTTGTAGGCCTCTTTAGCCTATAAAATCTGTAGCCTATTCAAATAAAAGAATTGCAGTGTATCTAGGCCTATGAAGTCTTTTTAACAGTTGTTGTAGCCTACTTTATTACATGATTACAGTGCCATAGTCAAATCTTAACTAGAGTAGTTTAGAGTAGCCTAAAGCTAAAAACTTTTTGAAATGTCTAACAGTGTCTGTAGGCTATAGTCAAAACGTTATTTTTTTGTTACATATTAGATTCTTAATCTACTAATGATTATTAAGAAAAGAAGTGGGGGGAAAAGATGTAGGATGATTATATCTCAGTATGGGCGTTTTCACAATTCTTATGCAAGAATAAAGCAGCCAAATACATGACAAGCCTGAGATTTGACTATTTCTTATTAAAATAAATATTTTATATGTCTAACTATAGAGATTTTAAGTAACTAGAACTTTTTGTACACCACATACATTATAAACCACTGAAATCGGTTGATAAATGTAAACGTTATTTTTGTTTTTATCCAGAAAAACCGCAGCTCGCCCGTTTACTTTGCATTTGTTAACAGTGCAGTCTTGCCCCGCACAATATGGCGGACTCGTTGACGTATCGCAGCAACAGTCCAAAGAGGCCAATAGGGCGTCTAGTGTTTATTAAAATGTCTATGGTACGCACGGGCGGTACGCAGGAAAGGAGACCAGAAGCCATTACACTATAGGCTGAGAGGTGCCGCACGTGATTAAGTTAGCCGTTACACTTTCTCCAATGGTAAGAGATACAGACCCTCTCATCTCCCTATAATATACAATCTCTGGTCAGGACCCCCGCAGTTTTAAAAAGACAGAAATCGACCTCCGCACTTTTGATAAGGGCTGCTTCAATAAGCCACAAGCTACAAACTCTATATCATCTTTTAGCTTAGGCTATTTTCTTTCAAATGAGACCATTTTCACGTTTCTGTGAGCTTTCGTTCGTAAATAATCAACTGTTTTGGTGTGGATGTGCAGAACAGGAAATGCGCTCTCTCGAACGGAGAAACACGTGATCTCCAAACCATCGATCACAACGTGCTAATGTTTTCTGAGGACATGTCGATGGTATATAAATCATGAGAGAAACTTGCCGTTTGCGGGGACGTGTCAATCAAGCCAACCGTCCATTCAGAAACCAAGAAATTTGACACTTCAAGGTCAGGAGGCTGATCTTTCGCATTCAGTTCCGGTTGACGCGCGAGCTGGCTTGACTGAAGTTTTCGTGTGGATTTATAGTTTATAGACTGTTTTGATTTCGTTAATTACATCTAGAAAGATAAAATCATTGATGGCATCGATAAAAGAGATCTTTGAAAGTGAAACTAAAGTGATTATTGCCTCGGCCAGCGACGCAGTGGGGAGGACGCGAGTTAGGAGGATCCTGCGCATTTGGTATGTACTGGTGTATACTGTATTACTGCATTTACAATGCTTATACTCATTTTTGATTGAATTATTGTTATTTTAAATATGAAAGCACAGCAACCAATCTGATAAAGTAATTATTTGACCAAAAAAAATAAAAAATAAAAATGTCAAAACTACGTTTAGGATATGGCAAGGCTGCTTGCACACTGCAAGTAAGTAAGTACATTTCATTTACATTTTGATATTGTGAAATGGATATTATTACAGTGCAAAAACTGTGTGTATAAACAGTGATTTCTTTGTTTCAGTTGCTGCTGAAGTTTAGTGAGTAGCAGCAGCAGCTGCTGGCATCACATCTCCAGGAGGCAGCTGGGTGATGCTGAGGTGATGCTCAACACAGGTGACAAAAATGATGCACATATATGGAATTAAATCTGGAGGATGCAGATCCTGTTCTAGATTGTAATATAGTCTTGTGTCTCTTGAAAGAATTAAACTGATCAAAATCATAAAATGCCTCTTTTTTTTTTTGTTTTGTTGATATTGCATTTATACTGCTGTAAATTGGTATGAGGAGACTTTATATTTGGGTAGGAAATTACAATAATATATCTGGAAATCTGATCTTACTATCTGGGCTTTTGCTTAGAGTTTGGTCCCCCCCCCCACTTTGAAAATGTCTCCTGCGCCCTGACATTATAATATTATTTGCAAATTTATTTTTAAATCATTATTGTCCCATAAACACATTAGGGTACTCTTGTATGAAAGTAACATTGGCTAGGACAGACTTTAAACATTACCTCTGCTTAAAAAGATGTAATCTAATCCTGTTTACATGAAATAAGCCTGGTCTCGAGCAGGTTTAAGTTTATGGACCTGTTGCTATGACAGCAAATCCAGGATGAGCGTCGAAGAACCGAATGATCCAAGATCATGCCAAATCATCATCAATCAAATCCAGCTAACTGAGTTAGCGACGTACGAAGAACGGTGGAAGGGCGTGTAAAGCATACTCAGATGTATTCTCATCATGGACAACAAAGTGTGTTGAGTCACATTTGTATTGTCTTTTCAACACCTTGCCATTATGTAAGTTGTTGTAAGTTCATCCAATGATAGTTAACATAACAGAGCAAGAATAGACCCACAAAAATCAACATAAATGCCATTTGGAATGGGCTTCTCTGTTAATTTAATCAGAACAAGAACACAGTGTTGACAGTAAACAAAGACAACAATTTAAACAAGCAATACACATTGACACTTCATTGTACTATTCAACAAGGCCAATGTGCCATTCAGTAAGACTAGTAAGACTAGGCCAATGTGCCATTCAGTCTCAATTAAAACAATCATGATAATTATGTATTTTTCACAAAATCAAATTGTGTATTTACCAAACACCATCCTTAATACAGAATATTCACCATACTTTATTATCTAACACTATGTACAACACTTTACTGGAAAATACAGCATAAATACAGCTAAAGTAGCATATAAAGACAAATGATATTCAAGAGAAATAAAAATGGGTTATGTTAAAACCCATATTATATTAATCAGTTCCCAAATGATGAAGCCACACAAATGCATGCATGGTGAAATGTCTTGAGAAACACAGAATCACATCCAGTTTCCCTATCATGAGAGCTCTCCAGGTTTTCTTCCTCTTGCTTGCTTATCCATGTCCCTAACATAATCATCTTCTTCCATGTCTCTAAACAATTTGAAATTGTTATCCAGCACCATACAAGACAAATGACAAACAAAAGATGTGACCAATTAAAATCAAGTCACTTTGTCACAATACCATAAACTTGAACATGAACTTGATAATTTTTTTTTGTGCAAACTCCGCACCATATGGATGGGATGACAAGTATAGAATATACTGTATTAACATACACATTATGCATAAGGGACTCAATACAGGTAGAGAACACTATATGGTACAATATTATACTATACACAGAGCATGAAATGAAAACAATAATAAACACAATAATCACGGTATACATATACCTTTGCAGCAGCATGAATTAGTGTAAATAGAATGTCAGGGTGCAGAATAATAGTGAGTCACAGTCAGTGTAACTGATAAAGTCCACTGCATATGAGGTTGGTGGGGTGGGGTGTGCTGCTGTGTGTGGCGTTACTGGTACGAGTTCAGCAAAGTCCGATTACCTGTGGAAAGAACTTGTCTCGCAGTCTGCTGGTGCAGGTTTTGCGATAACATCTGCCTGATGGTAACGGTGAGAGCTGTCCATGGCTCGGGTGGCTGGAGTCTCTGATGTTCCTCCATGCTTTCCTTACACACCACCTGGTGTAGATGTCCTGGAGGGAGGGAAGCTCACCTCTAACAATGTTCTGTGCAGTTCTTATCACTCTCTGCAAAGCTTTGCAGTTGAAGGTGGTGCTGTTCCTATACCAGGCAGGGATCCAGCCAGACAGGATGTTCTCCACAGTCTTACTTAGACTTAGTTCCTCCTGTGCTGTAAGAGTAATGATTTTTGGTTTTGGGGCTCACACTGAACTTCCTCAGCTAGACATCCTGACAGGATGCCTGATAGCCATAAGGAAGAAAAGACACTGATGAGCCTTCTTTAGCACAGCATCAGTGTGGATGGGCCATGTGTGGTCCCCGGTGATGTGAACACGGAGGAACTTAGTTCATCAGCACAACTGATGTGGTGTAGTTTTTTCTCAACCAGGGGATGAAGTCCTAACATAGGAAAACATGTATTTAGGAGGTGGTAAATCAATAAACAATATATAATATTATTTATAATTGTTGCACTGGACTTGCCATTGATTCCTGTTGGAGGTTATTGGAGGTATGGGCCAAAAGAATCCTTCCACAACTATCTCACAGGTGTGATGTTTACTCTTATGTGCCATAACATCTGAGTTGTCACAGTAGAGCTGTTTAAGAATGCAGTCTTAACAGCGGATAACTGATGGTTTCAGGCTGTAGTGCTGCACTTGGCGGCCACAGAATACTACCCTGTGAACAAAGACTCCACCATCTCTGACCTTAGACCCGCTTCTCTTTAGTCTGGGCCATGCGAACTGACCAACTCTGTGAAGACTGACCTGAGCATTGAGTGTTTTCAGTGCCAGCTACCAGCTCATCTACCTCTTGATAGTCTTTCTGTGCATGTAGAAAATGAGATCATAATACAAGCAGTCATAACAAATCAGTAATGTACTGAAAACTCTTTAGTTATAGTTATATACAACATGCCTATTTCTTCATTAACTGGCTTTATCCTCCTTCAAACAATCAGACAAAACAATAAGTCAATAATAACTCACAGTTTTAGTGAATACAGGTGCTGGTGTCAGTACTCACCATATTCAGTAATTTCCTTCACAAATTCCGAAGATGATGGCACAGCTGATTTGCTCATTCTAATAGCTATAAAAAGATGAACAGTATATGTGAAATATGATAACTGCTAACTTGAATAGTCCTTTGAAATATCAACATCAAATGCTGTACAGACAAGAATACAGACATACCAACAGAAATGTGCACCTTTCATCTTTCTGTCTTTTCTGTTCGGGCACAAGATGGCCATGTTCATTCCTCATCCCCAAAAGGACTGGTTTGCCTGGCTTGCTGTGACTGATTTTCTTTGCGTTTTTGGTCTTCCATTTCAGCTGTAAAAAAAGAAAATATTTATTGACTCCACGTTTAATTACTATTGTTGTTTAAAAATAAAAATAATGTTCTAACAATGGAATTAAACTACCTAACAAGTGTTTAGTAATATTAAAAGTATTTATTGGTTAGGGGAAGGTGAAGGGAGGGTTTTTATTCTCTCAATAAGGCAGAATCCATTTAATAATTTAAATAAATATAATCATTTACACCAGGGGTCTCCAACCTTTTTGTAAGCGAGGGCTACCTCAAGGGGTAAAATAATCTAGAGGGCTACTTGTTTGTTATACTTAAAAATATTTATTATAAATATAACATGGTGGTGCTTTTTTACTTTTACTCTACTTAATCACCATCATATGCAAAATAATAAAATATCTTGATATCCTGTTTCAGCCTTACAAGCATTAAAAAAAAATTTTTTTTTAACAACAATTCTTGAAAAAATATGAAAATATATGTTGAAAGATTTTCTTGAATTTTCTCTCTGAAAATCACATTATTTAACTGCCACACAATTTTAGGAGTCATTTGCCACAGTGGCAACAATGAGTGTTTGATTTTTTTTTCTCATGGAAATGGACAGTAAAACACTGAGTTTAAGTTGGGATGCAAATGTACATTTGTTTACATCTGTATAAAAACCTAATTTTGAAATATTTAAATATTCTGACAGTGCAACTGAGTTGGGACTGGACAGCCCTTGCTTCTGTTTTTTTATTTGCTCACTAAAATTTACCATTTGTTCTTCCATAGTATCATACATTTGTAGATCATGGTAACATGGTAACATGCATGGTTCTTCACTTCTTCACCCCCCCCCCCCCCCCAAACAAACAAAACAAACAAACAAAACAAACAAACAAACAAAACAAAAACAAACTAGGTTCTCTATAAACCTATGGCATGTGTTATGAAAAACAGTAGCCCAAACATTTAGTAGCCTATAAATATAAATGCAAAAAATTAAATTTATGCAAAATATGCCATAGCTTCTAAACAAAAACTTACTGTAATAATATTCCATTACTCCTCTAATACATTTACGCTTTTGTCACACTGGCGAAAAAAGGTCGCAAAATGATACCATTTAGTCAAAGTCTGGAGCCGCGATTTACAGTAGATCGCTAAAGGCAAGTTGGGGCTATTTATAGAATATGCTTAGGGGGCTAAAAATGCTGCTATTGAAAATGCTGCTATTGTCACTTAGTGTGAATAGAATATATTGCTTTTTTCACTTAGTGTAAATAGCATCTATTGCTATAAGTACAAATAGCCACTGCCAAAAATAAATAAATAAATACTCCCAAACACCAAACTCAAATGTGGCTACTGAGCATGTAATGAGATACTGGGTCATGGAAGCATGGATTTGATCCCACCCAGACACAAAAGCATCAGTGAGTTCAGGCACTGCTTTTGAATGATGGGGTTTGTCTGGCTCTTTAAATACATCACAAAGGTTTAGTGGGGTTTAAATCCAGGTTTTGCGCAGGCCATTCCAGTTATACCACACCAGAGATAAACATTTCTATGGACCTCACTTTGTGCACAGAGACATTATACATGTATGCTGAAAAAAGAAAAACATTATCTAACTTTTGTGATAAAGTTGTGTATGTAATGTTGCATTGCTTGAGCATGTGAGCAGCACACAGATCATGCACTTTATCTGAGTGTCACTGGATTTTTATAATCTTTTTATACTTATATGCCATGCTGTCCAATATTTATCAGTTTTTACAGCTATGCACTGTGCTTGATTTTTTTTCTTTTGCAGTAATGGACTATCCAACAATTCTCACCATTGTAAAATCACCCCACACAAGCATATTTGGTATCATATCATATAAATCATATCCCATCATATAATATATCATATATATATTTGGTATCTACGGTGGCCGAGAGAGCTCAACGCGCTGCAACTGAAGAAAACACATGCAAATAGAAAAATCGGCAGCAAATAGAAAAATCGGCAGCAAATAAAGAAAACATCTTCATCAGTTTGACAACACGTGCTGCAAAAGTTCCCAACACACCCAAATACAAAAATGTGCTGCAAAAGTTCACAATACACCCAAATACAGAAACGCGCTGAAAAAGTTCACAACACACCCAGGACTTATTTTTAATAAATAATATTTTTTTAAATAATTTACTTGATTTTTATGTCTCAAATCCCAGTCAATTATTCACTGTTGTCAAACTGATGAAGATGTTTTCTTTATTTGCTTGTGATTTTTCTATTTGCATGTGTTTTCTTTAGTTGCAGCGCGTTGAGCTCTCTCGGCCACTGTAGGTATAGGTTACCTTTTAATAAAACAAAAAACATGCTGTGCTCAAGGTACAATTTTATTTATTTTACTAAAAACGGGGGGGGGGGGGGGGGGGGGGAGAAATCACATCAACATAACCCTTGTTAATACAGTATACTCAATATCTTTCCAACAGAAATAAAATACACCAGTTTTTAATTCCCTTTTAATATTATATTAAAATATCAGATAGTTTGCAATCTAACAGTGCTTATGAAGTACATCACTGGATTTATAGCAGAAAAATTGTTTTGTTTTTCTCTCCACTCTGCCAGTGGTCTTCAGCAGTGGAGTAAAAATAATAATAATAATTAAATAAATTCAAAATACAAAAATGAAAATGAACCTTTGTGTTATCCTGCCCATTTTTATCTGACAAGCTGAACATGCAAAAAGGGCATTAACACAGATCTTTCTACAGAATACACCGAAGCATCACCAGACACTTCAAATTGCAAAGGTGACATTAACAATGTTACCTTACGTTTCCCTAAATCACGACAAAGTTTTGCATTTTCCAAGTATAATTTCAGTACATTGCATATCATGACTTGTCCCAAAAGCTGGCTGATTTAACTGTTAGTTTCTGTCTTCTAAAGTATAATCAAGTCTATACCAAAAAATGAATAGACAAAAAATGCAAATGAAGGACTCCACGGAGTCTCAATGTGTACTAGACTGTGCAGGCACAATTAACAGTATATATTCATAATAGATAGGGCAATTTTTGGCCTGGATCTTCTTGGACAAGGAAGTTCTGGGATTTCAATGTTTTGCCCATAAGGAAAGCATGGAGCAGGAGATTTTATTTTGAACAAATGCATTTGCTTTCTCTCTCTCTCTTACAGCTCACTGTCCTTGTATCACATGCACAAAAGCTTATGAAACAAAACAAAAACAAATAATATTTATAAAACATGGAAATGCTGATGTTTATTAGAATATCTCTTGAGGAAGAGAGCAATTGCAGTTCACTTCCAGCCCTGGGATCACTGAACTGGGCTTTAGAGGAACCGCCACAACAGATGAAGACATCCCTGCATGCATCTGCAACTCTGATGAACCAACATCCCAAGACACTAACCTTCAGATGGGACGGTAAACAGGGTGTTTGACATGTTAGGAAGTGTGTTTGTGTTTGGCAGAACTCCTGTGTGATAAGTGCAACATTTCTATAATGTGATACCGAATCCTGGGCTCGCTCCAGATCACACTCCTCTCGCTGCAATTCTTCTCCATGCTGGAGCGAAGCTTAAGCCCCTTTTACACATGAAAATAACTGGAGACAACAAATGCAGGGGAGAGCAGGCACAGTCTCTCTGTGTCCCCCCCACTGTACCATTGGCTTTGTACAGAAAAAAATACAATGTTTGAGAAAAAGGGAGTTGTGGGTTAGACGTCAGTTGAGAAATAGAGTGTATTCTTCTTCAGCTCTGCGAAGGATATGGGTGGATGCTGCAGGTAGTACAGCAATACCTGAACCTGTGAAAGAGGAGGAAGAGAGAGGATGTGACACAATGATTATACTATCCTGTCACAAACAATCTCAACCATATGTAATTAGGTATTGTCCTGAATTGTCCTACAGCATTTGATTGTAACTAATTACAAAGTAATTACATTGCAATCTAATGACTTGTTTGCACTAAAAAATATTATTTATTTGTTAAGAATTTTTGTTTGTTTGAATCAGATTTCAGATATAAGGTATCCAAAATACAACTTATTTAATAATATATAGTAAATACAAACTTTATAATGGCTATTATTGTTCAATAAATATTTTATATTATAATGTTATTAACATACTTGGTATTGAGAAACGGTCTGTATGTTGATGGGGATTTATCAACAACTTTAGTGCAAGTTACATAGTTTTCGCCAGTAGGTGGCGGCAAGGGATTGGCTTTAAGAGTGAGTTAGAAAACCAGGTTGTAAACAAGGAAATTTTGTCTTTCAATAATTCAATCCCTTTTCAAGCACCTTTTCATAAATATGGCTGTTTTCAAGAGTTTTCCAGGACTTAAATTTCAAAAAGCCAGTCAAGTACTTCAAGCACTTTAATCACTTTCTACACTGAGAGTGTATATTACTAACACAGAATGTGCCCTTGAACTAATAATAACAGTAGTATTAATAATAATAATAAAATTATTATGACAGTGTATGAGTTCCACTTCCAAACTTTAAATAACAATAAAAAAGCAATAATAGTAGTAATAACAATTATATTAAAACTAATATAAATAAACACTCCTGGGCCAAAAAAACCCCCAAAAAAACAAAAAAAACAAATGTGATTCAATTGTCTGTGTTGCTTCTGGTTGCACTGTGCTTTCAGTGTGGACAGAGAAATTGCTTAACAATGGAAACTTCTCATGTCATGGCTGGTTATAATTTTTGGCTCAGGCAGATTGCTCAGTTTCAGGTATGCCATGCACAAACCAAAGGGCAAAAACAGTCAAAGTGTCTCTTCAGTTCCACTGACACTGTAAATACACTGATTTAATTGACACATGGCCGCATTAATAAACGCATGAGCTGAAGATGGCCTGGGGTCAGTGTGTTATTACAGTATGGAAATCAGGATGATGGATATACCACAACTGTAATAATGATACACTGAAATCTATGAACAGAGTGCTGATGTGCATCTTCACACTTTTAAACACATCAAACCACCCCTTGTGAAAAAGAAGTGTACTTAATTGTATTGAAAGTGTATTTTTTGTGTACTTCAAATCTTAAAAGTATACTTTTTAAAAAGTGCACTTGCATATAATATAATATAATTCAAATTAAAGGCCACTTAAATATACTTAAAGAGAATATACTTTAATCACAATATTTATTAACACACTTAAGTGCACATTTTAAAAATGCACTTTGTATTAATGTCTAATTAAGTTTTAGAAAAAAACCTTTTGGTCCCGTTTAACGTTTGTGCTAGTAAAGGTTTCAGAGCTTATAAGTAACAAGGTTCGGTAACACTTTACAATAAGGTCTCATTTGTTAACGTCAATTAATATATTAGCCAACATGATCCAACTATGTGCAATAACTTTTTTACAGTATTTATTAATCTTTGTTAACATTAGTTAACAAAAAATATAGTTTTCTTTACATTTTTTCTTTACATCTTTACATAATTATCATAAAGTATATTTTAGTTCACATTAATTGCTTGTCAGTACATTCGGAAGTACACTTTTACAATATTTCAAAGTACATAAATAAATTGTATTAAAGTCCCACTTAAATGGTTTAAAAAAAAAATCACTCAGAAGTTCAACTAATTGCATTTCATATGAACTTAATCTGTGATATATTTGAAATTAATTACAAAAAGACTTGAGCGGCAAAAACATTACATTTAATTCACACTTAAGTGTATTGATAACTGACATTAAAGTATATTTTAGTTCATATTAAGTGCTTGTCAGTACATTGAGCAGTGCACTTCAACTATATTTTAAAGATAATAGAAGCAATTACGAAGGAAAATATAAAGTTGTATTAAAGTCCCACTTAAGTGGTTTAAAAAATCATTCAAAAGTTCAACTAATTGCATTTAATATGAATTTAATCTGTGATACATTTAAAATTAATTACAAATAGAATGCACTTAAGCGGCGAAAACATTACATTTAATTCACACTTAAGTGTGTTCTTTTAAAATATATTATTTGTGCAATAAGTACACTTTATAAAAATATACTAAAGTGCACTTCTTTTTCACAAGGGACAACCCATTATAGCAGGGGTCGTCAGCTTTTTGTCATGAAGTGCCATTTTTTTCTGAGCTTAATCACTGTGCCACAACTGTGCCCCCCCCTCATATGTATAAATACACAAACATATTTTAAATATTCATAATGGCTATCATAAAAATAGTGTTTTGATTGGAGAGAGAGCGGCAGCATCACTGGTAAAATAATTGTCACTAATTTTAATGAAGATGTCACGGATGGTGCTGGGTTTTGTTTCATGTGTATATATTAGTCAAGTCTTATTATGTTTTCATTGCTTTGTTTCCAGGTTTGCCATCTGCTCCCTGTTGTCATGTGTTTCCCATGTCCCCATGTGATTCATTTGTTCTCATGTGTTAGGTTGTCATTGGTTCATTGGTTTAATCATTGCTTTCAGGTGTGTCTTGTGTCATTTCATGAGTGTCTGTGTATTTAAGCCCTCATGTTTGCCATTGTTCTTGGTCTAGTATTGTCCTTGTAACCACTGTTGGTGAGGTTTTTTTTATTTTATTTTTTTAAACGTTGTTTAGTTTTTTTTTTTCTTTTTCACAGAACAAAGACGAGTTTGTTGTTTTGTTTATGCCAAGCCATGCCACGTCTTTGTTTTGTACTTTGTTCACGTTGTTCAAGTTAATAAACTGCACATAGGTTCTCCAAGACTTGTTTGCAGAGGATTTAGTTACAAAAGACGACTGTGTGATGAGCTTCAGGATGTGACGCTGAACTTTCTTTTGAAATTTCACTCGTTTCATTTGTGGCAGTTTGTGTAGATCTGTATGCAAGGTACTTTATCTGAATGAAATACATACAACTCTCTCGCTTTTGCTCACGTGCCAGCGAATACACCACGTGTGCCATAAAAGTTGTCAACCCCAGCATTATAGTGATATTCAATCTATCCATACTGAGCAAGATTTCACAAGTCATTTCCAGACACTGTAAAACTCTTGACATGAGCAGGATTCACTGTGTAAGCCAGGACTGACCTGTGCCATGACATCATGTGACCAGATGTCAGAGGCCAGCGTGATGTGGGCCTTACTGCTCTCTGACTCTGAGGGTCTCAGCAGAGTGGGGCCAAACACTGTGGCCAAATTATGCAGAGACATCTTATTGACTGGTTCCTTTTCTGCCACCCTGAAATGAGAGGAAATTAAACATCAATACTGTCACATCTCATAAAACAATCATCAAGTTGAACATTTCACAGTTTATGATGACTCAACACATGCACTGTAGCTCAAGAGTGATGTATAGAGTTGGCCAGAAGGTGTCTACAGTGAGCAGTGTTGATAATGTGCAGTGACTGTGATGTGTTAATGAGCGGCAGTTAGAGTTGGCAAAAACGCCTCCAGAGAGATTATTTGTGACAGTGTTTATAAACCCGAGGCCTTGCTTGCTAATTCCCGACGTTTCAGAGAGATTTGTGTAAATGGCAACAGCAGTTTCCACATACTAAAATAAAACACAACCCTGGGTATTTATGATGGTGACTGAACTGCTGTTCATATGAAGCTGCTGGCTTTAAAGGGGACCTATTATGCAAAATTCACTTTTGCATGGTGTTTGGACATAAATGTGTGTTGGCAGTGTGTGTACACAACCACCCTATAATGATAAAAATCCAACCACTCCTTTTTTTTTAATCCCCATAAATCATAAGCAGTGTCTCAGAACAAGCCGTTTCCAGATCCCTGGCAGTGTGACGTCACATTAGCCACAGGCCCCGCCCACGAATGTTGACAGACACTGCCGTTTTAACATAGAACCGCCCTGAGCGAATTCACAGCGAGTTTACACAGTCCGCCATTGCTGCACTGACGAGAACATCTCCCAAGTGTTTTAGGTGTTCTGTAGCTGGATGGATTAATCCACTCTCTCCATTTACTCCCTAAATCTGAGCCGCTGAAGACGAGGTGGATTCATTTAGTTTTCAAAGAAAATGCTCCCTCAACTCTACTGAAATTCGTTTATGTTTGCGCGAATCATTTCACTGCTTTGTGAACAAATGTCAATACAAAGGGACAATACAAAACAGAGGTTGTGCTAAAAAGTTGTTACTTAAGGATAGATCAGTAACTGTTCGTGATCCAGCTATCTCCAGAGTGATACTGTATACGGCAGTAATGAAGGTGAGAGCACTTTATTACAGTTCATCACAGTTGATTTACGGATATAAAGTTTACCAGTTTATTAAGCACCACCCGAAAAGGCATAAGGTCTTTATATATTTGTTTACTGTTAGTTGTAACGAGTGTTTCTGTGTACTTCGCTATGTATGTTGATGATAATGCAAGGGAGAGAGAGAGAGAGTTTATGGATAATATTTTGATGCACACTTGCACTGTGTTTTAAGCTCTTACAGTGATTTTCTAGAGTGAAAACAGACGCTTCATATTTTGTGTGAAGTACAATAAATGTTATATAACTCATCGGTAAATTGGCTTGTACTAATTTAGTGGATAAAAACAAGAAGACATTATAAGTTATAACCGTAATTAAACTAAACTATACCTGTTCTATCTCCATGCAGCATATAGTCTTAGTTTCTGACATTATAGTGCGTCCTGACCTGTCTTTTTTTACAGTCTATGGCTGACTGAATTTTTTTACAGTCTATGGCTGACTGAATCCCAGGCCGAGCACAGCAGCTCATTTGCATTTGAAGGGCACACACTGAAACGGCGTGTTTTTGCTCAACCCCAAAAAGTGGCAATTGTAACATGCTATAAAAAATTATCTGTGGGGTATTTTTAGGTCCCCTTTAAAGAGTCACTGAAAACAACATTTAATCCTGACCTCCCTTAGGTTTGACCTCATGGAGTAAATTCATTGAATATTGCTGTATTTAATGGACTGTGATAAGGTTATAAATTTATGATTCAAAACCATAGGCACAAGCCAATTTAAAAGTTTGGGTTGGTAAGATTATTTAATGTTTTTGAAAGAAATTTCTTATACTCACCCAGACTGCATTTATTTGTTAAAAACGGTGAAAATAGTAATATTGTGAAATATTATTACAATTTAAAATAACAGTTTTTCTATTTTAATATATTTTGTCATGCCAAATCTGTAATTTATTCAGTGTCCTTCAGAAATCATTTTAATATGCTTATTTGCTGCTCAAGAAACACTGTATGTGCGCTCTTACCTCTTCAGGTGTTCCAGTAGGGTGAGGAATGTGATGAGATTCGGGTCTGGTAGTGACCGCAGCAGATGCATCATGCAGTTTTCTTTTGCTGCAGGATCTGATAGAGCTGTAATAAAGAGGAGTGTGATGATGTTATTACACCCTAAATCATATGCATTTGAAATTACCCTATTTGCTACATATCACACTGTAATTATGTTTTAATAATCTTAAGATGTTGAAACAATAAATGTAAAAGAGATCAAAGATGAAAAGTCATACCAATGCCCTCCATGAAGGCTGGGTACAGCCGGTCTGTGAGAAGAGGTTCTGGCAGCTCCCTGAAATACAATTTCAGTGTCCCTGCTATAGCATTAATGTCCATATCACTTAACATCATTAGGATATCTTTGGTATCTGAGAGAGAGAGAGAGAGAGAGAGAGAGAGAATTATTTGCCACCATAACAAATGCTGCAGGAAACAGTCATGCAGGCTTGAGTAATAAGCTCCTGGCATGACATATGACATAATACTAAGTAATACATGTATGTAAGCTGAAGGTACGGCTCTGGATACTCCCTGCAGACTCTGTGTGTGTATTTATTGAGCCAGCTGACAGCTGGAGGGGGTCAGACCTCTGGATGGCCTTTCCCACAACACTGTTGCTGTTTTTAGACTCAATACACAGACCTCACATAACCAAAGAGAGAGAAAACAGTAAAAAGAGATTGATGGGAAATCATGAAAAGCAAAATATACAATGTATTAGAAATACACAAATGGAGAAAAATCAGGGAAGGGATCTGTTTTTTTTGCACCAGATTAAAGCCACTGTGTGCAATGCTGGTGCAAACTCTTTTGCTAAATAAATGCACTATATTAGCCTATATATTTATTATAATTTACTTAACCTGTTAGTGATGTCTTGATTATTTAATGTTTAAATGAATCTGTCATGAAAACAAGTTATGACAGCCAATATGTCTATATGATTATATTGCAACAAAGAATTGGAGTAGAAACATAATTTTATAATTAAAAGTTAATGCAAAAACTGCCTTATATGCAATTTACATGTTTGCATACAATTTTTTGTTTGAGTGTTGATTAGCAACTGAATTTAATAGTTTGGGCTCTGTTGTTAATTGTGAGCTTTAATATTATAGCAAATAAGGGCTCTCTATATAGTTTAATAGCATTAGCAGAGATAGATTTTTTTATCCTTAATAAACTTGTAATTACAATTGAATTTATTTAAAGACAGACACACAATTTTTTCAGTAAACCACTGTTTAACAATAATAAAAAAAGCAATTTTATGTTAAGTTTTCTCCCCCTGCTGTACTAAAACCATACCGAACCGTGACTTCAAAATCGCGGTATGTACTCAACCGCCAGTTTTGTGTACCGTTACCGTCGTACCCTAGTTTGAGCGTGTAAAGTGTAATTGGCGAAGAGTCTCTTACTGGCGTCAAACGCAGCTTTGAGAGCCTGGATGTCTGTGGCCACTCCAGAGATCCTGTAAATGCCCACTTCATCAATACCTCTCTTCTCCACCTCCTCAATGCACTGCCGCACAATGTAAGGCACCTTGGATCGTTCGCGCCTGGGGAACAACAAGCAAAACCAATGTACATGATGTAAACATACAGAGAGCAACTGTGCAGGCTTTTAATGAATGCAAAATATTGCTGTTCAGTAAGGCTAAACTATCATAAAAAGGCATTTCCGTCTGTCATTTTATACTTTTATGTAGTTTTATATTTTGAATGTTAAAGATGCAATGAAACTGAAGTAACAACAAATCTTTTTGTCCAAATTGTGACATGCATCTGAGCATAATGGATTATCAAATAATAAAAAAAAAAAAAAAAAACAGGCTGGGGACTTGGTTCTATCCATCGGTTGTTGATTGTATTTTGAGATGCGGTCTCCACAAAAATGAAGGCAGATCTTGCAGGGGTGAAGTTTAAGTGCACTAATAATTGGAGAAGTCCTGCATACGTCACCAGAAAGAAGTCTGTCATTTTCACAGGAAGGTCCAGTTCCGACATTTTTATTACAGTTTTTTCAAATTGCACACAGTTTTTGAAACTATGGCTCCATTTCTCTAAACTCTACACACTTAACACGCACACAACATGCAAAACGTGTCACATACTTTCAAAAGCAAACACTTAATTAAAAACTATTTTAACTATTCTAAAAATAGTTAAAAAATCTGATTAGACAGCATGATTGTTGCAAGGTGTGCCTTAGGCTGCCACCTACAACAGAACGGCTGAAAAAGAAAAGAATCAAGGTGTTGCTATGGCCCAGTCAAGTCCAGATCTCAACCCGACTGAAAAGCTGTGGCGAGAGCTGTGCATAGACAAATGTCCACAAACCTCATTAAACTGGAGCAACATTGTAAAGAAGAATGGGCCGAAATTCCTCCAGAATGATGTGAGAGACTAATAAAGTCATACAGAAAATGATTACTTCAAGTTATTGCTGCCAAAAGTGGATCTACAGGCAATTGAATCATAGGGTGTCCTGATATGTCATGTGGTGTTGTTCATCTAAGGTTTTATTTTCCAAATTTTAAGACCTGCCAAGCACTAGATGATTTTTTATTATGTCCTGATACAGAAAACCATGGAATTCAATAGGGTGTCCTAACTTTTTCACATGACGGCATATATTTGTGTGTGTATATATATGTATATATACATCTACAGGTACACACACACACACACACACATATACATACATACATACATGCAAGTGGGGTAAGAACACTGAGAAATCAAAGAAATCAGAAATCAGAAATCAAAACACTGAGTTTTGATTTCTAAGTGAACAAATTATGTATAAGAGTTTTCACTCGATTGTTGGGTTTAGGTAATCGGGAAATGAGTGTGGTATTTATGGCAGTGTTTCCCTATTGAAACACTAGAGCTTAGTTTTGAGTGATGTGTCTAATGTAGAGAACTGTGTTTGAAGTTTTGCAAAAAGTTTGTTTTACAATAGCAAACTGAGTGTAAAGCATGTAACGTGCTTGTAGTTTTGCAGACTTGGTCTGAAGATTTGGTACATGAGTGAATGGTTTCACTGACTGGGCCTTAAGTACCACTTTTAGTGTCTAAGCAATTTGAAAAAAACTGTAATCATTATGAGGTAAAAAAGAGACAAATGCACAGACGAATCATTCACAATGAGATTAACAACATTCTTTCAGAAAATAGATAGGGTGAATTTTCATTTCATCCCAACTTTAAAGGAACACTCCACTTTTTTTTAAAAATAAGCTCATTTTCCAACTCCCCTAGAGTTAAACAGTTGAGTTTTACCGTTTTCGAATCCATTCAGCCAATCTCCGGGTCTGGCGGTAGCACTTTTAGCATAGCTTAGCATAGATCATTGAATTAGACCGTTAGCATCTCGCTCAAAAATGACCAATGAGTTTCGACATTTCTGCGATTTAAAACTTGACTCTTTCTGTAGTTACATCGTGTACTAAGACCGACAGAAAATGAAAAGTTGTGATTTTCTAGGTCGATATGGCTAGAAACTATACTCTCATTCCGGCGTAATAATCAAGGAACTTTGCTGCCGTACCATGGGTGCATCAGGCGCAATGATATTACGCAGCGCCTCTCACAAATGCAAGACACGCGGGGGCGCTATTCCTTGCGTAGGATATAAGACGTGTTTCCCCGCTGCTCTGTGAGAAAGTGCTAAATTTATTCATTTTTCGCAGTTTTCTACATTTACTTTGGACAAGTTATAAAACTAGTTCATTATCATTAGTTAGTACACTTATATAGACTGTAAGTCACTAATATGTCGTCGTCTCGAGCGAAAACGGACGCGGCAAAACTGCACAGTCATCGGATGATACTGATGTGGCCTCCGCTAACACAAGTTCTGCTGACAGTTCATCTGCGAATATAACTCTCATTCAGGGCATGCTGGAGTCGGTCAAAAATGACATATGCAAGAAAATCGATTCCCTGTCAACCGATTTGCGTTGCGTGAGATCACCACAGTTAGACAGGAGGTCAAAGACTGGCTTGGGCCTATGCAGCAGAAAGTGGATTCAAATGCTGACACTATCAGAGAACTGGAACGCTCAGCATCCGACCACAGTGATCGCATAACCGAACTAGAATCCGCAATCTCCATGCTCCAAAAACAAGTGGGACATCTGGATGCTAAATGTGAAGACCTGGAAGGAAGATCCAGACGAAATAACATTAGCCTTGTCGGATTACCTGAGGGAACTGAGGGTACGCATCCAACAGAGTTTGTTGCTCATCTTCTGCAGAGCTTACTACATCTCCAGGAAAAGCCTTTGCTTGACCGGGCACATCGCACACTTCGTGAGAGGCCAAGGAAAGGGGAAAGTTTAAGATAAGTTCGCACACGTCTATGGTTTAACGGAACTGGAGTTTAATCGTGTTTATATCGTTCTGTGTTCCACTTTTTTTTAATTACTTAGTCACTTTCTCCGAGGCAGCATAAAGTGAATTGTAGTTGTGTTAAAAGGGAAATGCATGCGTCTCATTTGGGGAGATGCTTCTGCTGGGATGGGTTGGACTGGATAAAAGTGTTGCTTTACTGTTCGCTTTTGCAAGTTGTGTTTTTTTTCTTTTTTCTTTTTTTTTTCTTTCTCTCTTTCTTGGTCTCCGTATCAGTACCGGTCAATCACATTAGAAAGGTTATAATTTCGCTGACTTACTATTTGATACATTTTGGATATGACGCAGCCTAGAGCGACTCATCTACTAGGCGGGAGGAGTTTCACATTCGTTAGCTGGAACTGTAACGGAGTGAACGAACCAATTAAACGTAGCAAAATATTACAACACCTTCAACATTTAGGAGCCCACATTGTCTATCTTCAAGAAACACATCTTAGAATTCATGACCACCTACTGTTGAGAAGAAGATGGGTCGGTCAAGTATTCCACTCTAAATTTCAGGGTAAAGCCAGGGGTGTGGCAATCCTGATACACAAGTCTGTTCCCTTTGTGTGTTCTGATGTTATAGCAGATTCTAATGGGAGATTTGTTATTGTTTCAGGTAAAATCAGTAATTTTCCAGTTCTTCTCGCTAATGTTTATGCGCCCAACTGGGACAATGATAATTTTTTTAGACATTTATTCTCTGTACTGCCTGATACATCTTCGCATCATCTTATTCTGGGAGGTGATTTTAACTGCTGGATTAATCCTAAACTTGATCGCTCCTCTGTTAGACATAACACACCTTCAAAGTCTGCACAGGTAATTAAGTCTTTTATGGAAGAGTTCAATGTTTCAGATCCTTGGCGGTTTTTCAACCCATCAGGGAAAGAATACTCATTCTTTTCTCAAGTACATCATACTTTCACTCGGATTGACTCTGATAGATAATAGGTTGATTTCTTCTGTTGAATCATGCTCATATAGTGCTATCGTTATTTCAGACCATGCGCCAGTTAGTTTGAAGGTTTGTATTAAGGAGCTTGATGGTACACGCCCACCTTGGCGTCTAAACACTCGTATGCTGTCAGATGAACATTTTATGGAATTTGTGTCTAATCAAATAGATGTCTTTATATCAACAAACAAGACTTCAGATGTTTCACCATCCCTTTTCTGGGAAACTTTGAAGGCTTACTTAAGGGGCCAAATCATTTCATATACTGCATACAACGAAAAGATGAGGAAACGGAAATTATCAGATATTGTTCAGAAAATTGCCCAAATAGACAGTAAATACGCAGTCTCTACACTTCCAGATATATACAAGGAGCGTCTTGCTCTACAGGCAGAATTTGATATACTTTCATCAAGTCATGCAGAGAATTTAATGCTTAGATCCAGATACAAGTATTATGAAGAGGGCGACAAAGCAAGTAAGCTACTGGCCCATCAGTTACGACAAGACTCATCCTCTCATCACATCCCTCAGATTCAAACCCTATCAGGGGTAACAACAAACCCTCAGCTAATTAATGATTATTTTAAAGAATATTTTATTTCCTTATATGCATCTGAACAAATTGATGACCCCCGGGCTTTTGATGCCTTTTTTAGTGAACTGAACTTACCCACTGTTGATTCTGCTGCTCAGTTAGAAGAACCCATCACTATAGAAGAACTTACTCTGGCTGTTACCTCTATGCAGTCTGGTAAATGCCCTGGACCAGATGGGTACCCAGTTGAGTTTTATAAAACATTTTTTGATAAGTTGGCCCCCATTTTGATTGAAATGTATTTTGATTCATTTGTTTCGCTCAAGCTTCCCCAAACACTTAATCAGGCCTCTATTTCTCTAATTTTAAAGAAAAATAAAGATCACGGATAAATTCAAAGATCTTTTTAAATTTAACTTTGCTAATTTGTTACTCCAGATGGAGAAAGATTTTGAGCGCTGGTCTTTGCTTCCCCTATCCTTGGCTGGAAGAATTAATTCAGTTAAAATGAATATCCTTCCAAAATTCTCCTATTATTTTCAGTGTATACCTATTTTCCTGCCTCAACACTTTTTTCGTAAAATTGATTCCCTGATCCTAAGATTTATCTGGAATAAAAAGATACCCAAAATTCGTAAGATATTCCTTCAGAGACCCAAAATACTTGGGGGTATGGCTCTACCTAATTTACAGTTTTATTATTGGGCTACAAATCTCAGAGTCATGCAATACTGGTTAAATCAGGATCAATCTCAAGATTCATCTGGATGGTTTAATATGGAGGCTTCCTCATGCATGCCCACTTCACTGACAGCCTTATTACATGCCCCCATTAAATGCTCTTCGTCTCCCTATACTAAAAATGTCATCGTTAAAACTACGCTGAGAATCTGGAGGCAATTCAGACACCACTTTGGATTACAAACCTGTTCTATTTTCGCACCTATAGCAGCAAATTTTGCTTTCCCACCATCACTGATGGATAGTTCTTTTTCACAGTGGTCAGCAGTGGGCATTATAACATTTAATGATCTATATATAGATAATGTCTTTGCATCTTTCCAGCAACTAGCAGAAAAATGTACATTGCCTAGACACCACTTTTTTAGGTATTTGCAGGTTCGTAGCTTTGTTCGGGACACGCATCCTAAATTTCCTAATCTCCCTAGAGCTACTCCTATTGACTTTTTTTTCAAGCCTACCCATACTATGAAGGGTATGATCTCATATCTTTATAATGCAATTTGCACTTTGCGTGAATGCCCACTTGCAACTATTAAATCTCAGTGGGAGGAGGACATAGGAGAAAATATTTCAGAAGAACAGTGGGAAAAGATTCTACGGCGTGTGCACTCTTCATCTTTTTGTGCCAGACATGCTCTGATTCAGTTTAAAATTCTTCACCGTACCCAATGGACCAAAGTTAGACTTTCAAAAATATATCCTGAAGTGGATCCCACATGTGACCGTTGTTACCAAGCCCACACAACTACTGCACATATGTTTTGGTCCTGTCCTTCTCTACAAAATTATTGGTCCCAAATTTTTAAAACATTATCCGAAGTTCTTACAAATCATATTGAACCTCTGGCTTTCACTGCTTTATTTGGTACTCTTTCCCCTTCTCTTGATATGCCCAAATATAAGTCTGACTTCGTAGCCTTTGTCACACTGCTGGCAAGGCGTTTAATTTTATTAAACTGGAAATCCCCTAAACCTCCTACTTATTCTTTATGGATTAAAGATATTTTCCATTTTATTAAACTAGAAAAAAATCAGACACACAATGAAGGGATCCTCTGATAATTTCAATAGAATTTGGGGACCTTTCCTAGGATATGTAGGAAAATGAAAGGTCCTCATTCACCTGACTATACATCTCCTCTGGTAGTAATTTATTTATTTTTTTTTCCCTCCCCGGTATATAGACTAGTACCCTACTTTAGGGATATGTTGGCTATGCTCAGTATGTTTAGTTCCTTTTTGTACCTGTGATTTTATTTTGTAAAGAATTATTCATTTTTCATTATTATGTTATTCATTTATTTATAGTTTTGGATGACCAAGTTTTATAGTTTTTTTTTTTTTTTTTTTTACTATTTGCTTCTCTTACTATCTTGTTGTTGTTATTATTATTATTATTGTTATGTCTTTTTTTTCTAGTATTAATTTTATTCTTTTGTTATTTGTTGTGTGGATCCTTTTATTAACAAAAGATACATATGGAGGTTATATAAGTATATGTATATGTTTTGTAATTACATGTTATATTTTGTTATTATGGAAAATTTTAATAAAGTGGGAAAAAAAAACAAAAAACAAAAAAAAACAAATGCAAGACACGCAAAGTTCCTTGATTATTACGCCGGAATGAGAGTATAGTTCCTAGCCATATTGGCCTAGAAAACCACAACTTTTAATTTTCCGTCAGTCTTAGTAAACGATGTAACTACGGAAGAGTCAAGTTTTAAATAGGAAAAATATCGAAACTCTTTGGTCATTTTTGAGCGAGATGCTAGCGGTCTCATCAGATTCAATGAACTATGCTAAGCTATGCTAAAAGTGGTACCACCAGACCCGGAGATCGGCTGAATGGATTCGAAAATGGTAAAACTCAACTGTTTAACTCTAGGGGAGTTGGAAAATGAGCTTATTTTCAAAGAAAGTGGAGTGTTCCTTTAAGGCTTGATATTTCACTCACTTTGTTACCACACTAATTTTGACCCCAAACACGCCACTCTGTTTCTTTGATGGTGTCCGCTTCAAACTTAAGTCCCGACTTGTAAACTTCATGGAAAACTCCACTTTAATCTGAAAAGGAATGAGATAATGAGATAAATCACACATAAGTCACAGGAAACTTTGTGTAAGGCAATAATGCAAAAGTATTAATATGTTTAATGAGAAATATATTAGTACCCCATTCATTTCTATGACGTCCATATGCCAGTTTTTGGACTGCACGGTCTGTGGGTCCAGCTGTAAAGGGACAAAGAGAAATGAGTGTGAGAACTGCTTCATCAATAAACACAAAAAGGTATGATGCAATTATTGCTGCTCAATGCATTGCAAACAAAGAAATTCATACAAGTTTTGAACAACATGAAGCTAAGCAAATGATGAAAGTATTTTCATCCCTTTTAGGTCAGTGAAATAAGTCAGAAAAAATATTTTAACAATGAACACCAATAAATCGCCTCCTGAGGGAAACTGTCCTGAGGCTCAGAAAACAGCCTCAGTTTTAGTCTTTCAGGACAAAAGTTGTTTATCAGGATATGAGGGTATTTCAGGTTTACTTTGAGCAATATATCAGTAAACATTTGCACTGTATTTCAAATTTCAAACATATTTATTTGTATAGCAATTTTCACAATACACATTGTTTTCAAAGCAGCTTTACAGAAAATCATAATATCAAAGCAGCAGTCTGTTTCTATACCCATACTCATCGTGCAAACATTTTAAACCTACAACAGAGCCTTATTTTTTAAAAATCTATATCCTCTCTCTCTCTTTATTCTTTTTTTTTTTTTTTTTGATAAAGATGACTCAAACTCATTTTGCTATTCTATTAAAAAAAAAAAAAAAATCAAAGGCTGTCCCTCTCTCTCTCTCTCTATATAAAGTTAATTCTACTACACTGCTGCATAAGAGTTCAGCATGGATGAATCAAACCTGAACAATGTATAAAGCTCTATAATGAACACTTCACTGTAACACAGCTCTATTACACAGTCACTACCTCAAGCTTGCAACAATGGCAAAACAGTTATATTAAGAGATTAACCCATTTCTGTCATATATACCATAGAGTGTTACACATTATTCACAAGAATTCACACTACAATATTTAGGTGCTTTACTGTCCTGCATGTGAACATATAAGGAGAACCACTCTAGGTAAAATCTGTGCTCTTTGCATTAACACACATCTCTCTGAGGAGAAGAAACTTAGTTACATACACTCTCTCACACACACAGCTCTTCCACACAAGTTTCCCATGCTACATGCCACAGACAAACCCAAAGGTTAAAGTCACAATAATAAACAACCTGACAGTCTTGACCATGTCTAAAACCAGTTCTCTACCACTGGTCACTGTTAGAAATCCTCTACATGTGCAGTGCTGGTCTACACTAAGACTGAATCTAAACCAATTCCTGTGGGTATGCATTTAAGTAAACTTCACTAACAATCAACATGAAGTTGGCTGACACATAAGGGAACACAAATAGCACAATGACAAAACTCGCAATGAACATTGCTTTAGGTTGAATAGCTTTTTATGAGAATGTCTAGCAAGGTCTGTCAAGCACATAAAACTGCATTAGCTTATATCACTAAAATCAATTCTCTCAATGCAATTAGTGGGCAATCATCATTACTGATGCTGTTTATACAAATATTAGGGCTATAATGAGATTCTTACCTGATATTTATGGAATGTTGGAGCCTTGTTATTATATCACTAAACCAATATGACATGTTTACACCAATCAAATTAGCAGGGTAATAAATGGATATTTTGAGATCAACAGTGGTGACATAGGGAGGTGTCACAGACACGCCAGGCTCTACACTCACTCAGACACAGCGCACGTCATCACCAGAGTTTTAATCACCCTCACCTGCAGCCCATCAGCACCCTCATTAACAGCAGCACAAAAGACTCACGCTCTCACTCAGTCACTGTCCGGTCTCTTTTGCACATGGTCTTACCTGTTTGCTTACCTCAAGGAATCCCATTACACAGTCTCTCTCCAGTTTCATCGCTCACTTCAAGGAAGTTTTTGGAAGGCCGGCTTGGGATTCATCGATCGGTGAGCAATTATATATTTAATTGAGAGGATATATCAATTATATATTTAGGGCGCCCGTGGTTGGAGCAGCACAATCCTGTCATCTCCTGGAAGACTGGGGAAATCCTGAAGTGGGGTGACAACTGTTTCCTGGACTGTTTTCCTGAACTTCCCATTCCAAGCCCTCCTTGTTCTGAAAATTTACCAGTCTGTGTCACGTCCACCGAAAGCCCCCTAGAGAACCGCTCCGTGGACATTCCCAGGTGTTACTCCCACTTCAGCGATGTCTTCTGCCCCAAGAAAGCCTCCATGCTGCCTCCACACCGGCCATGGGACTGCGCCATAGATCTGCTTCCAGGTGAGCCAGTGCCCAAAGGGAAGATCTATTCCCTTTCCATCCCGGAGGAGAAGGCCATGGAGGAATACATACAAGAGGCTCTGTCACAAGGTTACATCTGCCCATCTACTTCCCCTGCTGCTTCCAGCTTTTTCTACGTGGCTAAGAAGGACGGAGGCTTGCGGCCCTGCATTGATTACAGAGCACTAAACAAGATTACCGTAAAGTTCCGCTACCCACTTCCTCTCGTCCCATCCGCGCTAGAACATCTCCGAGGTGCCACTGTGTTCACCAAGTTGGACCTCCGCAGCGCGTACAACCTCACCGGATACATGAGGGGGACGAGTGGAAGACAGCATTTGTGACCCCTAATGGCCACTACGAGTACTTGGTCATGCCGTATGGATTGGTCAATGCCCCCTCCGTATTCCAGGACTTCATCTATGAGGTGCTCCGGGAGTTCCTACACAAGTCAGTCCTGGTATACATCGACGATATCCTGATCTACTCCCGGAGTATGGCCGACAATCGCCACCACGTTGCGGAGGTCCTGCAACGCCTGAGGGAATTCCACCTGTACCTCAAAGCAGAGAAATGTACCTTCCACCAGCCCTCAGTGCAGTACCTTGGGTACTACATCGATCGCAGTGGCATCCGGATGAACGAGAGGAAGGTATCTGCTATCAAGGACTGGCCCATTCCCACAACCATAAAAGAACTTCAGAGATTCCTAGGATTCGCCAACTTCTATCAACGCTTCATTCAAGGTTACAGTATCATCTCCACTCCACTCACTAACCTCCTGCGCAGTAAGCCCAAGTCTTCATTCAAGGTTACAGTATCATCTCCACTCCACTCACTAACCTCCTGCGCAGTAAGCCCAAGTCTCTGTCCTGGAACCCAGCAGCCACTCAAGCCTTCGAGACTCTGAAGAAAGCCTTCACCACTGCTCCCCTCCTGGTGCATCCGGACCCCAAGAAACCCTTCGTCGTAGAGGTCGACGCCTCGACCACTGGAGTGGGAGCGGTTTTGTCACAGCAGCAGGGGAATCCGAGTAGACTCCACCCATGTGCCGCCTTCTCCAGCAAACTCAACCCAGTGGAGATCAACTATGACATCGGAAACAGGGAGCTTCTTGCCATCAAGCTTGCCCTTGAGGAGTGGAGGCATTGGCTAGAAACATCCGTGTGTTGTGTTAACTGACCACAAGAACCTGGAATACCTTCGAGATGCAAAACGACTGAATCCCCGCCAAGCATGATGGGCTCTGTTTTTCACCTGCTTCAATTTCTCCATCTCATATCGTCCAGGGTCTAAGAATGTAAAAGCAGACGCCCTCTCTCGCATCCATGGTCCTGATGAGCCCTCAGAAACTCCTGAACCTATTCTGCCAGAAAAGCTCTTTGTGAATCCCATCGTCTGGTCTGAGGAGACACTTCCCGAGCCCAATGCCTCCACCAACGCTCCGCCGGGTTGCCCCCCAGGTTTGCTCTACATCACCCGGACACGGCGCACTCCCCTCATTCGGGCATCTCACACATCACTGGGCACTGGCCACCCAGGGGTCAATGAAACCCTCTCGTTGCTTAAAGAATGCTTCTGGTGGCCAAACATGGCATCGGATGTCAGGAGGTACGAGCAGGGATGCAAGGAATGCGCCATCTCAAAGAGTCCACGGCATCTTCCCTCCGGTAAACTCCAGCCTCTGCCCGTTCCCAACCGTCCTTGGTCACACCTAGGAGTTGATTTTATCACTGACCTCCCTGCCTCAGATAATTGCACCTGCATACTAGTGGTTGTTTACAGATTTTGTCTGATTCCTTTAAGGGGACTGCCCACGGCCATGGAGACTGCTGAACTTATGTTTAACCATATCTTCAGATATTATGGAATTCCTGAGGACATCGTATCAGATAGAGGGCCACAGTTCATCTCCAGGGTCTGGAAGGCCTTCTTTACACTCCTAGGTGTGACCTTTAGCCTCTCCTCAGGCTACCATCCCCAAACGAACGGGCAGACGGAGCGGAAGATTCAAGAGATCGGCCGCTTCCTTCGTACCTTCTGCCACGGCCACCAGGACTCTTGGAACCAGTTCCTGGGTTGGGCCGAGTACGCCCAAAACTCCCTGAGACAGCCTACCACCGGACTCACCCCATTCCAGTGCGTACTCGGCTACCAACCCCCACTGTTCCCCTGGTCAGAGGAACCCTCGGACGTGTCAGCGGTCGACTACTGGTTCTGAGAGAGCGAGAGGGTCTGGGACTCCGCACACCATCAGCTCCAACGAGCCCTATGCAGGCGCAGAATGGCAGCCAACCTTCAACGCTCCAACGCTCCCAACTACCAGCCGGGACAGAAGGTTTGGTTGTCAACGAGGGACATCAGGATGCGCCTGCCCTGTAGGAAACTGAGTCCCAGATTCATTGGCCCTTTCACCATCCTGCGGCAGATCAACCCCGTCACCTACCAGCTCCAGCTCCCACCTGAGTATAAAATTCACCCCACATTTCACGTCTCTTTGTTAAAACCTTACCATCCTTCCGTTTCTGTTCCCACAGAGCCTGGCACAGCCGAGGAACCCCCCCCAGTGTCACAGACACGCCAGGCTCTACACTCACTCAGACACAGCGCACGTCATCACCAAAGTTTTAATCACCCTCACCTGCAGCCCATCAGCACCCTCATTAACAGCAGCACAAAAGACTCACGCTCTCACTCAGTCACTGTCCGGTCTCGTTTGCACATGGTCTTACCTGTTTGCTTACCTCAAGGACTCCACCGAAGATACTTACCTGTCTCCCGTGTGTTCCCTCGACTCCTCGTTGTCTCCTCGTCTCCCGTGAGTTCATCTGTGTCTGCTCAAGCTCCAAGTCTGTCATCCATCTGCCAATCCTGCAAAAACCAAGACAAGTATAAGTTCTTCTACAATATCTGCCAACGTGTTAACCTGCCTTCACTCACCTGCACTCTGTCATCATTCTGGTTGTTCAATAAAACATCTGCACCTCTAGTGTCGCTGTCCCCTTCTGTGTTGTAACAGGAGGACATAACTAGATCAAATTTTCTCATAATTAAGAGACATATTGACCATGACACACAATCATGATGGTCTGCATAGGTCCTCTCTGATATCATTTCCTGTTACTCATTTATTTATTTTACTTGGTACATTTCTGCACCACATCAGTTTGATTTAATGGACAAAAGTTTGATTTGACGGTTCAAAATATTTTCTTTTTGAAAATTTTCAAAAAAGAAACTGTCATTCTTTTAATGAGTTTTTAATTTTTTTAGAAAATTAAAAACCATGTTCATCATAGAGGAGGTGTATTCAAAACTGTGTATTGAGAACTACTTTTGTGTGAATGAAGCCTTACAGAACCCAAATACACATGCTACACCTGACCTTACTTGAGCCTTTCTCTAACCTTCTGGCATGTCCTACAGTGCTTTATTAAAAATGTATGGAATCAAATTTCCCATGATATGTCTAGAAAATCCTTTAATACAGCTAAATGGCTTACTATCTCAAAGACTCACCTTGTAGTCACCTTATCTGTTCAAGTGCTTTCCTTCAAACTCTTACTAAAGGACCTGGGGGATCACCACACAGACACCACTTTTCACTTTCCTCTGGGAAATTTTGGGAAGAAAGAGTCCAAACTGAATGTCTATGCTATGAGATTATTTTAACAGCGTACTCGATTGATTCCCTATAAGCCAGCCTGGATGATCATGATGGAGGTGGGGTGAAGGTCAGAGTGGAAACTTTTGTTCTCATCACTCTCTGCATGAAACAACTATCTTCAAGATAATACACCAAGCCAGTAGTATCTTCAATGTCCTCATTTAATTGCACAGGGATTGTACATCCAAAACAAAGATGGGAGCTTCTCTGCTCTGAATTGGTTTGAATTAAGACAGACCTGTGCTGACCTGAACATGAGACTTATGTTTCCTGATAAATGAGTTTCTGAGAAGCTCTGGTCCTTCACAACTTCAAACAACACTTCTAATATCAGCCACATGGAGATTTATCATAAATATGGGAGTGATTATAAAAATATATGGTAAGGAAAAAGGGTAACACATTATTTTACAGTGTTATTGTTACACGTTATACATACTTATCATAGTACTAATAGTAAGTATGCATAATTACAAGCAACTAACTAAACCAAACCCTAAACCTAATCAAATAGTAAGTACATGTTTTGAATTAATATTACTTTTTTACTTCTGTAATTACACTGTAACAAGGACATAAAATAAAGTTTAACCAAAAAAGTACTGTGGTAGTATCCAAAAAGTACTGTGGCAGGTAGAGTGATGGTATCAGATGAGAACACCATGGTATTTACGTTGTTTAAAATGATGATGGTAATGCCAATTATGCAAACAACCAAGGTACCAACATGGTACATGTACATAACAACATGGCATTACCTTGGTAAACATCCAGAAACCATAGTATCATCAAGATAAATATAAAAACAACATAATACCATAGAACATGTCCAAAAAACGTGGTATTAAAACAGGACATGCCTAAAAACATGATATTATCACAGTAAATATCCAGCAACCATAGTATTATTAAAATAAACATAAAAACAACATTATAACAACATGGATAATGTCCAAAACCCCCAACAAATTGACCATTGTACATGTCTAAAAACATGGTATTACCATGGTATAAGCTCAAAGACATAGTATTACAATGGTACATATTGAAAACATATGGTATAACATGGTATTACTACTATGGTAGATGCCCAAAAACCATGTCAACATCAAACATAAAAAAACTGGTACCACAACACAGCGAAATCATGTTACCATGATGGATTAAAAAAAAAAAAAAACATGATATAATCATGGTACATATAAATAACTAGTATAGAGCGTATAGAGCACATCTTACACTGAACTTTGGAGATACAGATCTCAATTCTGTTCTCTTCTTTCCTGCAGTCTCGTTCTCTCTCATTCAGCGTCCCTCCCCCCTGCCCACCCCATCTCCCTCTGTTCTGCCGGCCTGCTGCTGTGCAGAGCAGGAACACAGTGTTCTCTGGCCAGCTTCTCTTTGCTCTCTCTATACTCAAAGACAAACTACACAGAGGATCCTTACAGATAACAAAGGGAGGAAAAACATGATATTAGTTCATTTGTTACAAATACAGCATGTGCATTGTTAAGATTACTATAAAGCCTCACTACTCCTCTGATTACGTGTGTGTATATATATATATATATATATATACTATGCATCAGTGTAGAGCCACAGACACACACACACACACACACACACACACACACACACACACACACACACAGATTTTAACTTTGAGAAGGGCTGCTGACTGACAGACAGCACATGGTTTAGCAAACTAAGGTTAGACTGATTTCACCGGCCAATCGTGCTGAGAATCATTTAACTACATGAACCAGATAATTTAGATAATATCTGCAGAAACAAACTCAGTCTACCATCTCAGTTGCAATCACACAACTTAATCAAAAGAAGAAATCAAATATTTAATTCACATTCCTCAAGTAGAGTTTAAAACCCTGTCACCATCCCTTTCTTCTCTTCCATTTCCTTCTTCCATTCCTAACAATGAACTGCACAGTGCAATAATTAGACAATGTACCTTGTAGCTTATATGGCAAACATTTACAGCTTGTTTTGATCGAGACAATCAAACAATTTCATCAATATTGTGAAAATGACTGACGCATTGTCATATTTTACTCCCATGGTTTAATGTTCTGAAATATACGCTACTGTTCAAAACTTTAGGGTCAGTAATATTGTTGAAAGAAAAGAACATATTATTAAGCAAGGAAATTGATAAAAAGTGACAGTAAAGACATTTATAATGTTACAAAACAATTCTATTCAAAAGAATCCTGGAAAACAACAAAAAAATTCCACATAAATATTAAGCAGCACAATTTTCAACATTGATAATAATACTAATTGTCTCTTGATAACCAAATCAGCATATTAGAATGATTTCTGAAGGAGTAAGTGATTTCTGAGAAAATGTTGAAAGTGGATCGGACTGAGCACCACAACACACTTGTAGCCAATCAGCAGTAAGAGGTGTATACACTCATGATGGGGGAAGAGAGAAAGTGAGCAAGAAGGAGATTTGAAGAAAGACTATAGAAGGCAGATGGCTGAGAGACATTACAAAAGGGAAAAGGTCAGAGGAATATCATTGTAAAAAGAAGAGATATGATTAGGCAAGAGCTTTAGGACCCAAGTTAATATGAGAAAAGCTTTCCAGCGCTAAAGAGATCTAAGCGGGAAGGCCTGAAAATAGACAGTGAGGTTGCGTTATTTCTGCTCTATATGCGAGTAAGATTGGTTTTACTATATTTCATAGAACCAAGATATGTTGTTGTAATGTTAGCTATAGTAACAGGACATTTTTGAGTGTCATTGTCTGGAGCTGGTGTGCTGCTGGCAACTAATAACAAACTTATGCTTGTATATACTCCTGTGTACTCTATGTTAAATTTTTTTGTTATTCCTTGTCATTTCTTCATCATCTGTGCTTTATTTTTCACAAAGCATTATTTTGCTTCACTTTAGCTATGATAAAGAAACATCCACTCTTGAATTGTGTGTTAGTGCATTTTGGGGGTGGAGCAATGAAGGGAGGAGTGTGCTTGTTTGGGTTGATTTCAAATATCAACAGTGTTTCTCAGAAATCGCTTACTGCACACCTTTAATCATTTAGCAGCTGGTTTTATCCAAATCAACTTGCAAATGAGAACAATAGAAGCAATTAAACTACAAAAGTGCTGTGGCAAGTCCCAGTTAGTCTAGCACAGTACATGTAACAAGTTTTTTTTTTTTCTTTCTTTTTTTTTTAAATAAATATAAACAATGGAATAGAAAGAGAACTGAAAGTGTTAGTAAAGTATTATCAAGTGTTGACACAAGAGTGTAATATATATATATATATATATATATATATACACACACACACACACACACACACACACACACACACCCCGATCAAGCATAAAATTATGACCACCTTCCTAATATTGTGTTGGTCCCCCTTTTGCTGCCAAAACAGCCCTGTTGAGGCATGGACTCCACTAGACCCCTGAAGATGTGTTGTGTTATCTGGCACCAATATGTTAGCAGCAGATCCTTTAAGTCCTGTAAGTTGCGAGGTGGGGCCTCCATGGATCGGACTTGTTTGTTCAGCACATCCCACAGATGCTCGATTGGATTGAGATCTGGGGAATTTGGAGGCCAAGTCAACACCTCAAACTCATTGCTGTGCTCCTCAAACCATTCCTGAACCATTTTTGCTTTGTGGTAGGGCGAATTATCCTGCTGAAAGAGGCCACAGCCACCAGGGAATACCGTTTACATGAAAGGGTGTATGTGGTCTGCAACAATGCTTAGGTAGGTGGTACGTATCAAAGTAACATCCTCATAGATGGCAGGACCCAAGGTTTCCCAGCAGAACATTGCCCAAAGCATCACACTGCCTCCGCCAGCTTGCCTTCTTCCCATAGTGCATCCTGGTGCCATGTGTTCCCCAGTTAAGTGACGCACACGCACCCGGCCATGCACATGTAAAAGAAAACGTGATTCATCAGACCAGGCCATCTTCTTCCATTGCTCTGTGGTCCAGTTTCGATGCTCACATGCCCATTGCTGGTGCTTTTGGCGGTGGACAGGGGTCAGTATGGGCACCCTGACCGGTCTGCGGCTATGCAGCCCCATACACAACAAACTGCAATGCACTGTGAATTCTGACACCTTTCTATCAGAACCAGCATTAACTTCTTGAGCAATTTGAGCTACAGTAGCTCGTCTGTTGGATCGGACCACAATGGCCAGCCTTTGCTCCACACATGCATCAGTGAGCCTTGGCCGCTTATGACTCTGTCACCAGTTCACCACTGTTCCTTCCTTGGACCACTATTGATAGATACTGACCACTGCAGACTGGGAACACCCCACAAGAGCTGCAGTTTTGGAGATGCTCTGACCCAGTCGTCTAGCCATCACAATTTGGCCCTTGTCAAACTCGCTCAAATCCTTATGCTTGCCAATTTTTCCTGCTTCTAACACATCAACTTTGAGGACAAAATGTTCACTTGCTGCCTAATATATCCCATCCACTAACAGGTGCCATGATGAAGAGATAATCAGTGTTATTCACTTCACCTGTCAGTGGTCATAATGTTATGCCTGATCGGTGTGTATATATACAGTGGGTACGGAAAGTATTCAGACCCCCTTAAATTTTTCACTCTTTGTTATATTGCAGCCATTTGCTAAAATCATTTAAGTTCATTTTTTTCCTCATTAATGTACACACAGCACCCCATATTGACAGAAAAACAGAATTGTTGACATTTTTGCAGATTTATTAAAAAAGAAAAACTGAAATATCACATGGTCCTAAGTATTCAGACCCTTTGCTCAGTATTTAGTAGAAGCACCCTTTTGATCTAATACAGCCATGAGTCTTTTTGGGAAAGATGCAACAAGTTTTTCACACCTGGATTTGGGGATCCTCTGCCATTCCTCCTTGCAGATCCTCTCCAGTTCTGTCAAGTTGGATGGTAAACGTTGGTGGACAGCCATTTTTAGGTCTCTCCAGAGATGCTCAATTGGGTTTAAGTCAGGGCTCTGGCTGGGCCATTCAAGAACAGTCACGGAGTTGTTGTGAAGCCACTCCTTCGTTATTTTAGCTGTGTGCTTAGGGTCACTGTCTTGTTGGAAGGTAAACCTTCGGCCCAGTCTGAGGTCCTGAGCACTCTGGAGAAGGTTTTTGTCCAGGATATCCCTGTACTTGGCCGCATTCATCTTTCCCTCGATTGCAACCAGTCGTCCTGTCCCTGCAGCTGAAAAACACCCCCACAGCATGATGCTGCCAATACCTTGCTTCACTGTTGGGACTGTATTGGACAGGTGATGAGCAGTGCCTGGTTTTCTCCACACATACCGCTTAGAATTAAGGCCATCTATCTGGTCTCATCAGACCAGAGAATCTTATTTCTCACCATCTTGGAGTCCTTCAGGTGTTTTTTAGCAAACTCCATGCAGGCTTTCATGTTTCTTGCACTGAGGAGAGGCTTCCGTCGGGCCACTCTGCCATAAAGCCCCGACTGGTGGAGGGCTGCAGTGATGGTTGACTTTCTACAACTTTCTCCCATCTCCCGACTGCATCTCTGGAGCTCAGCCACAGTGATCTTTGGGTTCTTCTTTACCTCTCTCACCAAGGCTCTTCTCCCCCGATAGCTCTAGGAAGGGTTCTGGTCATCCCAAACGTCTTCCATTTAAGGATTATGGAGGCCACTGTGCTCTTAGGATCCTTAAGTGCAGCAGAAATTTTTTTGTAACCTTGGCCAGATCTGTGCCTTGCCACAATTCTGTCTCTGAGCTCTTCAGGCAGTTCCTTTGACCTCATGATTCTCATTTGCTCTGACATGCACTGTGAGCTGTAAGGTGTTATATAGACAGGTGTGTGGCTTTCCTAATCAAGTCCAATCAGTATAATCAAACACAGCTGGACTCAAATGAAGGTGTAGAACCATCTCAAGGATGATCAGAAGAAATGGACAGCACCTGAGTTAAATATATGAGTGTCACAGCAAAGGGTCTGAATACTTAGGACCATGTGATATTTCAGTTTTTCTTTTTTAATAAATCTGCAAAAATGTCAACACTTCTGTGTTTTTCTGTCAATATGGGGTGCTGTGTGTACATTAATGAGGAAAAAAAATGAACTTAAATGATTATAGCAAATGGCTGTAATATAACAAAGAGTGAAAAATTTAAGGGGGTCTGAATACTTTCCGTACCCACTGTATATATATATATATATATATATAATATATATATTATACTCTTGTGTCAACACTTGACTCGATAATACTAACACTTTAGGATCAGCATATGAATCCAGAAATTAAAGAACACATATTGGAAACGAATGTCATGAAAACCAATTTGTTCAACAAACTCTTCGTAAAATATCATGCTGTTTCACAATGTCCTGACCATCCTATTCATCAATATCAGATGACATGCTCAAGTTACCCTACACACATCTCTCTGTAGCATGAGGCCAGTAGTTACAGCTCTAACTTTGGAAACATCTTGGCATTTGCAGGAGAATGTGTGTTTGTTCGTGGTGTGGGAAAAAGCCATAATTACTGTGGTATTCAGAGTTTAGCGTAGAGGTCATGCTGATGTTTGCTTTAGTGTTCTGATGCATTGGGCTGATGTCAAAGGCTGGGCCTGCTGGGCTGGGCCTCTTCCAGTAAATGTAACTTACTCACACAGGAAATGCCAATAATCTGATGACTCATAAACAATGGTCATCAATGACATCCTCACATCTTTCATCATCATCATACACATTTTACTGTACAACATTTAAAGCTCTTCCATATAAGGTAAACACAACACTTGACCATCCTTAAAAATGTACTGTGGTAATACCATGGTACAGCGACAGTATAAGATGGCAACACTATAGAACTATATACCATGGTATTGAATAGGGGTGTAACGATACCCTCATGTCATGATTTGATACATATCACGATACTGAACTAACAAAACGATATTATTGCGAAACTCCAAGACATATGTTAAAAGGTTAACAAAAAATAAACTGTTGATTAAAATTATATTGGTGGGTGGAAATGAATAGACTTGGACTTGGTGCTGGTAACCCAATGCACAGGACAATGGTGATACCATAATAAAAATATTAATGATTCTGACGCTGAAAATACAGAATTATTTTAGATGAATATGTTCATCTAAACATATTCACAGTATGCAGTAATTTTAATTTTGGGTGAACTATACACAATACATATTGTCACTATCCACTATACATATTGTAGCATTTTTGTATTGCGATATATTGTGACACAATATATTGTTACACCCCTACCCTGATAGTTATGGAGCATAAGATATATTTTTAACACACGTTTATTACGGCAGTTACTATTAGATGCTAATGTCTCTGTTGCTAATAAATGCAAACCAATTAAGCCTATTAACCCAATAAGCAAGGTCTTGTGGACACTCACTACGGACTTAATGACCAGTTTCCACAAGAAATCATCCATAGATGTAAACAGCTAATCCCCATCCGCAAGCAAATGATAAAAAAAGGGCAAAAGAGCAATACTTACAGTGGACAAATTGTACATTGATGGACAGCTATTCAAAGACAAGGACATCACCCCCTGGCTCTACTAGAACCCTTCCTTCAACATTATCATCCCAGCCATAATATATTATCCCCCCCTGCACCATTTTCTTGCATCTATAATATAATGCACCTATGTCTCACTGCACTATACAAGTATGCACCTCAGTCACCTATGTTTTGTTTTTCAAACTCTGTGTTGTTTTTTGTTTTATTGTGTGTTTTGCTTAGGTTTGTCTAGTGTTATTATGTCCTATTGTTCTGTATTTGACGTTTGGCATAATTCATTTACACATACCTGTCAGTATAGAAATATTAGCTCAACATGCAACTCAAATTCATAACCTGGAACATCTGTGGCGTTAGCTCTCAGACAAAAAAAAAAAAAAAAAAAAAGTTCTCAACTATTTGGATAATCTACAGGCAGATATATGTTTACTACAAGAGAAACACCGTGCAGATTCAAAACAAAACACCCTAAGATCAGCACAATTCACTCACTCATTTTTAGCCACTTATAATTCAAAACAAAGAGGAGTATGTATCTTGATAAGCAAAAAAATTCAATTTGTTCATAATACAACTATTTCAGACCCAGAAGGACGCTTTATTATCATACACATAACAATTAACAATAACTCGGTAACAATTGCCAACATTTACGGCCCGAATTCAGATAACCCTGCCTTTTTCCACACTTTTTTTTCTTCCATTTCAAATTTTTCCAACGGCCCGGTAATTATAGGAGGCGATTTTAACACCATAATTGACCCATCACTTGACAGATCCGCAAGTAATAAAAGACACTGGCAATCTACTGACACAATAATACAGTTCATGAGAGATTTTGGCCTTGGCGATGGTTGGAGGCTACAGCATCCAACTGACAGAGAATATACATTTTATTCGCCAGTTCATCATAGCTACTCTCGCATCGACTTTTTCCTAACTAGCAATTCAATCATACTAAATATCTCTGAGCACAAAATCCACTAAATCAGCATCAGTGACCACACTCCAGTAACACTTATATGGAATCCAGCTAATTTACATAAACACATCAGTAGATGGCGCTTTAACATATCACTCCTTAAGGCCGGAACACACCAAGCCGACGCACTAGTGGTGACGAAAACAGACTGCGGGGTTGCCTCACGTCGGCAGCGTCTGTGTCCAAAGTTGCCCTGACACACCAAACTGACGCTTGACACCCGACGGCCAAGTAGCACGTCCGTTCTGCGCCTGCACAAGATGAAATGCCTTTCCATACCAGCAGGTGGCAGTAGCCTGAACAGCCAATCAGAATGATCAGATGGCCCGACGGGCCGACGAGCGCTGACGCCGATTCAACATTTCGAATCGGCCGGAAAAAAGCCGACAAGGACCAACTTCAGCTGACGGTGCAGAACACACTGAGAAAACTTAGTCGGCCGACGAACAAAAACTGCCCGACGGCCAACCGTCGGCTTGGTGTGTTCCGGCCTTTAAAGACCCAGAGTTTGACAGTTAAGAGAGTGGACATCCTTCCTAGAAATAAACGACTCACCAAAGTTATCAGCTTCATTGCTTTGGGAAACAGGCAAAGTAGTACTACAAGGTAAAATCATTTCATTCTCCGTCCATAAAAAGAAAATAGAAAAACAAGAAGAAATCAGACTAGAAAATAAAATAAAAGAACTTGAAATATTACATGCAAATAACCCAACAGAAGTAATATATAATGAATTAAGAAAACAAAAATTCCTGCTAAACGAAATCATCAATAAAAAAAACTCAATTTCTAATTCATAGACTCCGTCAAGAAACCTACCATCATAGCAACAAATCCAGTAAATATTTGGCCAATCAGATTAAAAGAAACTCAGCAGGGAAGCCTACCAACTCTCCACAAGAAATAAATACAATATTCCGAAACTTCTATGCTAAACATTATTCATCTGATAATAACACAAGACAAGATGATATTAATTCATTTTTCAATAATATTCAACTCCCAAAACTTAACACAGAACAAATCAGTGCACTGGACAAACCAATCACAGAAAAAGAACTTCATATCGCCCTGAGTCGAATGCCTAACAATAAAGCACCAGGACCCGATGGCTTCCCTGCTGAGTTCTATAAACACTTCTGGTCCATTTTATCTCCATTATTCATCAGAGCAATAACGGAAATAAAAGAAAACTCAAGATTACCAGTGCACATGAACACAGCCACTATTTCACTTACCCCCAAACCTAATAAAGATCCAACACTTCCATCAAACTACCGTCCTATATCTCTCATCAACGTAGACATCAAAATAATCAGTAAAGTTCTTGCACATAGAATTGAAAAAATTATCCCATTCATAATCCACCCGGATCAGACTGGTTTCATTAAAGGTAGGCAGGCATCCAACAACACACGCAGACTATACGATTTAATCCATTATTCATCACTACAACAGGAAAATACCATCATAGTCACTTTAGATGCAGAAATAGCTTTCGACAGAGTCAATTGGAACTTTCTATTTACCACATTAAAAAAATTTGGCTTTGGGGAGTTGTTTATTAATTGGATTAAAATTTTATACACAGCACCTTCTGCCACAGTCACCACCAATGGACTAACATCACAAAGCTTCACACTGCACAGGGGGACTAGGAAAGAATGCCCACTCTCTCCTTCTTTATTCACCATCTTCATTGAACCCTTAGCAGCAGCCATTCGTCAGAACCCACTCATCAGAGGAATCCACACACCCCAAACACAACATAAGATTAGTTTATATGCTGATGACATTTTACTCTTTTTGCAAAATCCTCAATCATCTCTGCAAGAAATAACTAAAACCATTGATTTATACAATATCAGATTATGCAATAAATTGGAATAAATCTTCAATTCTTCCACTACATCAAACCAAATGGGATGTGGTAGCCCAGGTATCACCCATTCCTCTATGCACAGGCCACATCACTTATTTAGGCGTTAGGGTTTCCTCCAGGCTGTCAGAGCTGACTGGACTCAACTTCACTCCTTTACTGAAAACATTAGACGACGACCAGGGCAGAATAGCTATAATCAAAATGACAGTACTTCCAAAAATAAACTACTTATTCTCAATGATCCCAACCCAACCTACTCTCACTTGGTTCAAATCTTTAGACTCCATCATTACCCGATTCTACTGGAAAAATAAACCACCATGGATAAAATTAAGCACTTTACAAAAACCCAAATCTTTAGGAGGATTAGATGCCCCACATTTTTACCATTACTCACTAGCAAACCAACTTCAATACATATATAAATGGACTCACCCCACTCAGTCAGACATAATATGGCTAGACATAGAACAATCACTCTGCAAAAACTTGCACATATCAGACATTTCTCAGTCAGTCCATTAAACATCACCCATGCTTCAAAGCACTGACAATAGCTTCTGCTCTGACAGCCTGGTGGAACTATTATCAAATCACAAACTCCAGTCAGGCCCCATCTAAACTCGCCCCACTCTGGAACAACCCTGATTTCACAAGCAACAACAACAACAACAAAAAAACACTCAATTTCCATAAATGGGTAGAAAAGGGCATCACACATATTAATCACATTTTTCAGTCTAACAACTTTGTTTCATTTTCTTACTTAGTCCAGGAGTACGGTATCGGGAACAATCAGTTCTTGAATTATTTGCAACTCAAATCAGCTGTTTTATCCAAAATCAACAATAGAACCATCAACCTTCACCTTCCTTCCGCATTAGCAGATTTAGTTAATATATCCTCCCCGAAAAAATTACTTTCCAAAATATACAAAATTATAACCAATTCAAATAAAACCATAACTTTACCAACAATCAAATGGGAAGAAGACCTTTCGACTGCTCCTGATACCGACTTCTGGACTCAAATTTGTAAAAATATTTATTCCATGACCAAAAACGCCAACCTTCAGCTCATACAGTATAAGACTCTTCATAGAACACACTATACTGGGGAAAAAGGCTGTCTAAAATGGGATTCACATCAGAAACTTGCTCACACTGCTCACAAAATTGTCCGGACACATATATCCACGCCACATGGCACTGCCCACCCATTAAACACTTTTGGAAAGACGTCACTGAATCCCTATCCCGCCTCCTGGGCTGCTGCATTCCATTATCCCCCTTACTCTGTCTACTGGGCGATCTATCAACTCTCAATCAGGAAATAACAAAGAAGGATGCTCCTCGTAGCCTTAGCCATCGCCAAGAAAACTATCTTCTTGAACTGGAAATCCTGAAACACTATTCACATAACGCATTGGAAAAATTTGCTCACAGACTACATCTCCGTAGAATATTTTTCACCTCATTACAACTGTATATCGGAACCACAACACTCCAGATCAGACCTCATTCAACTATTACAAATCTGACACACTCATCCTAATTAATTATGTATTCACTTATTATTATATATATTTATACAAGGTTTTAGTAATATTATGAGTATTTTCATTATTATTATTGACATTATTGTTATTAATAATATCTTTAATAATTTAAATAATTTAATATATATATTTAAGATAAGATTAAGATGTCCCATTCTTGTCTAATACAGGCTTCTAGTTGCTCAACTGTCTTAGGTCTTCTTTGTCGCATCTTCCTCTTTATGATGCGTTGAATGTTTTCTGTGGGTGAAAGATCTGGACTGCAGGCTGGCCATTTCAGTACCTGGATCCTTCTTCTACGCAGCCATGATGTTGTAATTGATGCAGTATGTGGTCTGGCATTGTCATGTTGGAAAATGCAAGGTCTTCCCTGAAAGAGACGACGTCTGGATGGGAGCATATGTTGTTCTAGAACTTGGATATACCTTTCAGTATTGATGGTGCTTTTCCAGATGTGTAAGCTGCCCATGCCACACGCACTCATGCAACCCCATACCATCAGAGATTCAGGCTTCTGAACTAAGCGCTGATAACAACTTGAGTTGTCCTTGTCCTCTTTAGTCCGGATGACATGGTGTCCCAGTTTTCCAAAAAGAACTTCAAATTTTGATTTGTCTGACCACAGAACAGTTTTACACTTTGCCACAGTCCATTTTAAATGAGCCTTGGCCCAGAGAAAACGCCTGCGCTTCTGGATCATGTTTAGATATGGCTTCTTTTTTGACCTATAAAGTTTTAGCCAGCAACGGCGAATAGCAAGGTGGATTGTGTTCACCGACAATGTTTTCTGGAAGTATTCCTGAGCCCATGTTGTGATTTCCATAACGGTAGCATTCCTGTATGTTATGCAGTGCCATCTAAAGGCCCGAAGATCACGGGCATCCAGTATGGTTTTCCGGCCTTGACCCTTACGCACAGAGATTGTTCCAGATTCTCTGAATCTTTGGATGATATTATGCACTGTAGATGATGATAACTTCAAACTCTTTGCAATTTTTCTCTGAGAAACTCCTTTCTGATAATGCTCCACTATTTTTCGCCGCAGCATTGGGGGAATTGGTGATCCTCTGCCCATCTTGACTTCTGAGAGACACTGCCACTCTGAGAGGCTCTTTTTATACCCAATCATGTTGCCAATTGACCTAATAAGTTGCAAATTGGTTCCAGCTGTTCCTTATTTGTACATTTAACTTTTCCGGCCTCTTATTGCTACCTGTCCTAACTTTTTTGGAATGTGTAGCTCTCATGAAATCCAAAATGAGCCAATATTTGGCATGACATTTCAAAATGTCTCACTTTCAACATTTGATTTGTTATCTATATTCTATTGTGAATAAAATATAAGTTTAGGAGATTTGTAAATTATTGCATTCCTTTTTTATTTACAATTTGTACAGTGTCCCAACTTTTTTGGAATCGGGTTTGTATATAAATATAACTAAATCAAATCTACACCCAACATACACCACACATGATTTTAATGTACCAAATGCTGATTTTAATGCACCACATCGGATTTCATCAACAATATCTTAATTTGTGTTCGGAAGGTTTTACGGCTGTAGAATGACATGAGGGTGAGTAATAAATGACATTATTTTCATTTTTGGGTGAACTAACCCTTTAAGGGACCTCGAGCACCATTTGTGAGGCAGTATAGGCTGGAGAAAAGATAGTTACAGCAGAGAATTGGTTCATCTCTGGAGAAATATTCTTCTTTTCGTGCATAATCTCTTTCACACAGACCCTCCCTCCTTCTGTTCTTTCTTTCATTTCAAAAGAGGAACAATTGCCACAAGGGTCACTATAACGAGCATTAGCATAAACTGTGTTCTTCAATACAGTCAGTTTTCTCTTTCATGTCATGGCAACAATTTAGCAAATTCAGTATAATAGCACACACTCCTTGAGTACTGAGGTTTGTTAAAACGAGAGTTCAATCCAAACAAAAATTCTGTCATCATTTACTCACCCCTAATTTGTTCCACAACTGTATAGACTTTCTTCTGTGGAGTATAAAATAAGACAATGAAAGTCAATAGGGTCCAATGTTGTTTGGACCCAAAATATCTTTTTTTTTTTTTTTTCACAGAACAACAAAAGTCATACAGTAAATGATGACTGAATGTTTAATTTTGGGTGGAGTATCCCTTTAATGCCACAGTAAGGAAAAAGTGATCATAAAATACTGTACAAATGAATCATACTTGCAATGGGTTGGCAAAGTATTCGCATCTGTGCTTCCGTAAAGAGCAATGATTCTCAGCTGATTTTGCTTCAGGACTAAGATTTTACATTGGACATCAAGTGGCGACCCAACACAGTAGCAAAATATTACAATCATACAAAAGTTCTTTTCAGTCAGTCATCTACATAATTTGACTAGTGACAGATGAATTTGCACCAAAATACAGATGAGCATGTCACCTTTCATATCAACAACCAAATATTCAAGAGCAAGGTGATAAGCCTATATTATTGTCCTAACTCTACACAATTATACTGTTATTTTCATCTTATTATTAGCATTTACCACTTTATCTATGCTGCCCCAAACAGACCTAAAATACTTGCAATCCTTTTCTGGGTCAAGACTAACCAATTGAGAACCTCTGCCGTATTGAGTATGGCTTTATCTGAAATTACACCATCATGCACTATTCTCTACATTACTTCACTAATATAGTACATTTTAAGTAGTGAATAAAAACGAGTGAGTGAATTCAGACACCGAGAGAGTCAGAAGTGCTGCGGACGTCATCTTCTGGGCAACGCAACGCTCAGTGCATTGGTATTCTCTAGTGGCTAGCCGTTGAGTGTACATCGGTTGTACACTCGTTATTGTAGTGCATTATGGGATTGAATGAGTGCACTCAATGTCCACTGTGGTTTAGACACCTCTAAAAATGGCTGTCCCTTCAAATAGTACACTTATATAAGGGTATAGGGGGTGATTTCAGACACAGGCTGTTTCTGGTCTGAGGGGTTAAAGTGGCAGCATGTTCTGATAAGGTTTACGTTTATCAAATAAAAGCACATCTGTGGAGGTCAGATATTATGAGCAGGTCATGAGACAACACTGGGATCGTTCATGACCATATCAAAGGAACACACACAGATAAACACACACACTCTTTTGGCCACAAAGACTTATTCAATATTCAGTCAATGAGACTGGCCATCTGTGAGAGAGTTCACAAGTGTTTCAAAGCGTTTTATAGTGCAAATGGCTGCAAAATGAAGTTTGTTTATAAATGTAATTGACAGTAAGTGGCAATTATTTGTGTATCTATTACACCTGTGTCTGAATATGAGTATATATGAGTAAATGTCTTTGTCTACATTTGACAGACAGTCTTTATGTGTCAGTACCTGTGGGAAGACAAAGGCCGTTGTGACAAAGACAAAGGTGTGCCTGTACAGTACATGTACATGATTTACAGGCATAATTCCTCCTATAAAGGATAATGCTACTAGATCAAAACAATACAGAATGATGTTTGAGAAACAACAGAAGAAGAGGAAGTCAGAGAAAGACAGACAGGAAGAAACGAAAAGAAAAGAGGAAGAGAACTTCAAGAGAACTTCAAAAGACCATGGGCTCAGCACAAGTGTCCTGCTTTGTCGTGTATTACTACCCTACACTCTTAAAAATGAAGCCCCCCCCCCCCCCCCCCCCCAAAAAAAAGGAAGACAGAAAGAAAAAAAAAAGAAAGAAAAAGTTTTTCTTTTTTTTTTTGCAGTGATGCCTTAGAAGAACCATTTTAAGTTTCCTAATGAACCTCTCAATGAAAAGTTCTTAAAATAACAAATTTTTTCCCTTAGTCTTAAGAACATTTTAATCTGAAGAACCTTTTGTGTAAAGGAAAGGTTACATGAATGTTAGATCCCAATAAAGAACCTTCATTTTTAAGAGTGTAGAGTGAAAATGAGGTGTTACAGCCACAGGATTATATATGAGGGGTCTTTGTCTGTAATCTCTACGGTCAGTCCTGGGTCAATGGATCGGGAAGAGTATTGACCCCCACTAGGCAGAAGGCACACATAAGTACAGCAGAGGCTAAAATGCTTTGTTTTTACAGCCAGAAAGACTATGCACATAAATTACTGCTCAAAGTGCTGGCAGGGCAGATACCCCATGTGGAGAGACCTAGATTTCTCTCACACACACACACCTACTCCCACAAGTTACATGCAGAGTCTGAAGGCACTGATCTCATCACAGCAGGACGATCATTCAGCAACAGTGAATGCTGAGCTAGAATTAATTAGATAATGTGCCATTCACCAGTGCAATCCCATCAATGTTATACTACTCATAATCGAAATGACATACATTCCTTCCCTCTAGAGCAGGTGTCATTTACACAAAAAATGTTCAAAACTTTGGGGTCAGTAAGAATTATAATTTAACATTTTGTTATAAAAGATTTCTATTTCAAATAAATGCTGTTCTTTTGAACTTTCTCAAAGATTCAATAAAAAAATATCATGATTTCAAATCAGCATATGACTTCTGAAGGATCATGTGACACTGAAGGTTGATGAAAATTCAGATTTGTCATTATTGGAATAAATAAATCTTTAAAATATATAAAAATAGAAAACATTTATTTAAATTGTAATAAAATTGTAATTATCACAGTTTTTCCTCTATTTTTCCCTATATGCCTTGTTTTTAGTCATATTTTGATTTTTTGTTAACTTTTGTTTTACACATTTAATTTAAAAATAAAATTAATTAATTATTAATTCTAAATTTTAATTTTATTTTCAACTCGGATTTCTATCATACTCACAAATGTTCTATCATCAAAACGTCCATTTGTCTGAAAAATGTTGGATTTTGATTCAGTGAATAAAGATTCATAGATTAATTTATAAACTATGCTCTGGATCTCAGCATGAGAATAGTTGTTGTAATTATTAATAAAAGATTATACAATGGTGTGTGTAAGAGTAAAAGTATGATTAATCGATCTTCATCAGTGGGTGGGTTATACTTGCCAGGAGCTCTGAGGACAGACACATACATACAGCAGCCTAACATCTAACATTCAACAACACTGATCACACTCATTCATAAAACAAGAGTGGACACACACATTTGATTGCTTTTATTTGGATCTGAAAGACATTAGAATGAAAACAAGATCCAAATACTCTGGGAAGGGTCTTCGGCAAGGTGACAGATCTACAATTCATGGCTCACATACTTGTACAGGTTCTTCCATTTATAATACTCAACACATTAAGGATAAACAAAACATCTCCGTCTCCATATTTGCATGCTCCCTATGATGGCCGAAACAGAGCATAATTTTGCAAGCCTTTTTGCTTCCTTTTTTTGCAGCCCCCCTAACTGCATCCCCCTGATCATATTCTTATGGACATGGTCTAAACTTCCAAATACCAAAATTATTCATTTACAGTTGTATCCAAGTTGGTAAATGAGATCTATCAGTGGTTGATACTTCAATAGTTTAGAATAGTAGCAAGTATCCATATACAGGTCAAAACAGCAGCCCACGTCAAAGATACATACAGATTTCATAACCTCATTTACAATTACAATGTCAGGAGTATTTGGAATATTTGTAAAATAATCACTGTCGGATAAGTTATGATGAAACCAGTTAAATCGTACAGTGCTATGCTTGTAAATCTTACTATCATGTACACAGATTACCTTTTGCCACAGATTACCTTTTGACACACACACACACACACACACACACACACACACACACAAAATATATAAAAGTAAAGAAAGGAGAAAATACATCTATTACTATTTAGCCCCAAAATATATATTTAAATGTCTCCATGTACAGTTCACTTGTAATATGAGAGTTGCAACACCTTTTTATACAAAAAATAAAAACTATTTGTTTACATTTTATTTGTTTATACATTTTATATTTGTCTTTAACTACTATGTACTTACAATATAAGTACAATGTAAAAGCATAAGTGCATTTTATCAAATGATTAATTTAAATGCTTGTACATTTGATTAATTTAAATGCTAGTACAATGCTAGACACTTAAAATAAAGTGAGACCAACTATTTATAGGATCAACGTTCTGCATTTCGAGACAGACAGCATGAAAAAGTGCAGGTTCTTTCAGTGACTTTTAGTGAGTTAAAAGCCAAGGACACAGACAGAAAACATATGAAAAGAATGAGACCAAAAGCTGCAGAGAGAGAATGTGACAGATGGAGAAAGAATGAAAGAGCAAGTGACCTTTTGCCGGAGTAGTTTACTGCGCACACGGCCCCACAGTTTGGCACCGCTGTTGGTGTGTTTTTTGATGGCTGAAGGATCGTCCACGCAGCAGTGCCGCTCCATGCACTCACACACTGAGTTCAGATTACAGTCCGTTACCATGATCTCGGTCATCCTGACTGTGTTCCTCTCGCAACCACGCACAGAGAAAGAGAGGGGCGCTGACTCTTGGAACACCAGTAGAACGGTTCCCAAAGGTAAAATCAAACTCTTCCCAAATTCTTCACAGCAAACGGATAAAAAACACTTTTCTAAAATAAAAAATACAACTTTTTTCTTGTGTCTTTACTTGGAGATCACAAGACAAAATTCTTCACTTCTTGAGTTAAGTGCTCTCTCAAGATGGAGTGATTAACAAAATGATTAAAAATCAACAGAGAAATGAACCCTGTGAAATAAAGGGCTCATTTCTGGAGGAAAGTAAACATTGCCATGTTTCTGCCTTTTCTCAAGTTTAATATTTGAAGTATAGATCCTTCAGTGGATATTAAAGTAACTCTCTCCTCCGCCTGCATCTCTCTCCTGCTGCTCTCTGCTGCGCTCTCCTCAACATCTGATCCCCAGAAAACAGAGAGTGAGAGGAAGAATGAGTGGGAGGAGAAAAGGAGAGAGAGAGGGAGGGAGGGAGAGAGGGAGGGAGGGAGGGAGGGAGGGAGGGAGAGAGGGAGTGGGTGAGCTGATTCTATCATCATGCAGTTTTTAAGTCTCCAGATGTGAGATGGAGGGAGAGGAAGACAGAGAGACATAAAGGTGTAACGTTCTTTGTGTGCTGAGTTACCTCAGTATCAGGGGCGATTCTAGGATTTAAAAATTAGGATTTCAATATTAGAGGATTAGAATCTTTAGTAGAACAAATTAACTCCACATGATGTTTCTCTGTCTCTGTCATTCACTCTTATTATCAGTTTAAATACAGAGATGCAAACGCGTCAGGGATGAAAATATTCATACAAAGGTAATATATTTATATTCATACAGGAGTGAAATATTTTTTTAAAACTTTTTTTTGAACACATAATGTTTTAAACACTATTTTTTTTAAACTCTTCATTTGTGCAGTAAAATTAACTGTAAAGATCTACACTTCTCATTTTCATTCATAGAATTAACATGGACAATTTGCCATGCTTTAGTGGAAGATTTCTGTCCCCTGGTGGAAAACAAACATTTTTAACATTAAAATGACATGAAATTACCAATATAACCAGTAGATGGCTGCAGAGGGCCACTCATTAGCTCATTTGCCATTTCCACTCTGTTTTATAGTTCTTTTCACGTGTTTTGCTTTTGGATTTATTATAAAATGACTATTTTGAATAACAGTCTTCAGAACTCTTCATTAGAATGATTTCTGAAGGATCATGTCACACTGAAGAGTGTAGTAATGGCTGCAGTTATAATATTTCACAACATTACTGTTTTTACTGTATAAATTAGCCTTGGTGAGCATAAGACACTTCTTTCAAAAACAATAAAAAGTCTTACCAACCCCAAATTTTTCAGTGATAGAACATATATATAAAATCTAATTATTTATTATTTTATATTCATATTTATACATCATTGTAACTTTTATACAGTGTTTAATTTGTTGATTTAATTAAAAATCATTGTATTACAGTATTTTACTGTAATACTTTATTTACAGTAATGAGAATCATCACTAAGAAGAAAAGAAAAAAGTATAAATCAAAAATAAAAACTAAATTAAAAGTAAAAACTACAAATAACTTGATGGAAAACATACTTAATTGTCATACAAAATATTGTTAATAATGCAAAAATTGTAATGGCGCAAAAATAGGCTTCAGTTACTTTGCGGCAAATATAACTGCAGATTTCTGTTTTGATTTTTGTGTAAAATATGACCTGGACAGGGGTTCCTCACGTTCATCCAAAAACTCCTCTGTGTGACTGTCATCTGAGACCTGACCTGAACCACCACGTTCTCTACTTAACAAACACGAAGTTAGAGACAAAAACACCCTTAAAGTTTGTGTGTCAGTGAAGACAAACATATCTGACACTACAGATATGTAGTGGTTACAGAGCACATTCTCTGCTTCTGTAATCTCTGCAGTGTGTGTCATTGGGAGCCTGAGGCGGCCGCGTCTTGTGGGTGTTGGTGTATATATGTTGGTTATGTAAGCAGGAATGGGATTGTTCTACATCTTCTGTCATCATGCTAGTCTCTGGAGCAGCACGCAATGGTTTTTACCAGGTAATTTTGCACTGTTTCTTTCTGTTTCTTTCCATTTATCCTCATGCCACCTTTCCTCCATTCAAATCTCATTTATATTGCATAAGACTGGAAAAATCACTGTATTACTAGTTCTTTGTGACAACCTCACAGTTGCTGCAGGAACTGTGCTTGGGTGTATTTAAAAATAATTCGGTACAAGTGCTGCACCATGCACCTAAGCACATCCAGTTACCCAGGATTCATCTGAACATGCTCTCCAGGCCCCTATGGAATCAGCATCCACAAAATCCTGCAGCACAAGTTCCATGTATTCCCTGTTCCTGTGTGCAAGTTTATTAAATATTTTGGCTAATTTTATTATGATTTTAGCTACCAAAAATAGTGAAGTACTCTCTGCTCTATGTAACACATTTTAGCATGTTTAAATTCATTACACAGACTTCCATAGATTAAAATCAGTGGAGAAACTGTTTAGCACAGAAAGCGTACAGATTCCATCTTGCTTGGGAATATCAGAACCGAGCCGTCAAGACTGAAGTCAACATTCAAAGACATTTAAAATGATCAAGCTGTTGTTGGTTTGGTAACACTTTACAATAAGTTTTCATTTGTTAACATTAGATAAGTACATTAGTTAACATGAACTAACAAAGATGAATTCTCCTAAAGCATTTATTCATCTTAGTTAATATTAAAATTTAGTAATGCATTATTAAATTTAAAAGTTGTACCTGTTAATATTATTTAAAGCTAGGGTAGTCAATGTTTTTCATAAACATATTTTGTTATACTGGTTGACACTATTCGCATCATGCTAGCAAACAATAATAGAAGTGGTACTAAATATTAAAAAGACTTCTATAGAAGTCTCAGGACCTGTTCATTCTATCAGGATGTCCTACCTGCCTGCCATCTTATGTATTTGCATACCGTGCGCACATCTCATGTCATCAGCGTGTTCCATAATACTATGCAGAGTTGTAGACCCACAGTCACAGAGCATTGCAAACAAACAGCAGCAATGAGCTTATGCTGCGTTCACGTCCTCTGACCCGGAAATATACGTTTCTATGGAAACACTATCAACGGCAAAATGAATTTGCAGCAGTCAGGTGGTGCAAGTCAGTAAAGTTTTGTGCTTTGAGACGTGAGACCCTCCACTAACACAATCTCTCGTGATGCTTTGCAGACTCTGCTCTGGCTGTTCATGTGTTTTGGAAGAGGTGTGTCTTAGGAGAGAGAGCTCTTGAAGGGAAGGTGGGATCTTTTCCCCTTTTATGCTTTCAAAGCTAGCTTGCACCTGTAATGTACCTGAGCTAACAGAACTAACAATGAACAGTTGTATTTTTTATTAAATAACATTAACATAGATAAATAAATACTATAACAAATGTATTGCTCATTGTTAGTTAATGCTAGTTAATGCATTAACTAATGTTAACTAACAGGACCTTAATGTAAACTGTAAACTGCTCTGAAACTGTATTTATTGGTGAAAAGTCATATACAAATAAATCTGAACTAAAAAACTAACACTAATCACTTAAAAAACAATTTTCAGATTATTTTAATTTTGGCTTTAGAACAGTAACAATATAAAATAAAATCAACATTTTGTACATTTAATATCACATTTTCTCACACTGTCTTTACACAATGAATATTTATATGTATATTTTAGAAAGGGGGTTATCATCAAAAAAAAAAAAAACTTGATCTAGACTGGCAACAGCTAAAGACCATTAATTACTGGCTTTGACCAACTAGCTACCATTAGCAGGATCCTTGCTCTCTGTGATGTGTGTATGTGGATGAAAGCAGATGAAACAATGATGAGCTATGACCATAGGCTATGACCTGAATATATGACAACAGTACTGACAGTACTGCATTTCACCACTTTTTACAAAGAGCAGGGCAGCAACAAAGAAGACGGAGAGGGAAATGAGGCATGCCAGATTCAAACTTGAATTTCCCATTTGAGCATCACAACTCAATATGTCAGATGTGTGTTAACCAGCCATGGATCTGACAAAAACCAGGTAACACTTAAAACAGTTTGACAATGTACCTTTGTAAAAGTGGGGATTTAGCACTAACTATAGCATGAAGAACAAATAACCTATAAACACAGGCTGAGATCGATTTAAGACTCAAACTCTCTAAAACCCTGAGTTCTTGTTTTTAATGTTGATAATATATTATATGAGCAAGAATGCAATTTTTTTCCCCAATTATCCACATGATTGCAAATGTGACATTGATTTTATATAACAGTTCAACAACAAAAAAAAGAAGATAATAAGTGATAAACATTTTAAAAGGAGTACTGTCAGTGTTGTTTGCTTAATTTTGCAACAAAATAAGAGTTCTAGGGCCGGGCGATTTTTCCGATTTTTTCAATTAATTCGAATTTAATGTTTTGTCTCGATTTTATTATTTTTTAAATCGAGAAATCGCGATTTTGAATAAAAATGTTAGCAAGCGTTACAATTAGACATGTTGACAATACAGCAATGAAAACCGGATTAGGAGAAGCGCCTGATTAACCGCTCTCACGTGATGCTCTATGAACGTAGAACACATCACTATTCTAAAGCGGCTGTTCATTCAGAAATGCGTTATTGTGTTATAAAAATGAGACGCAGGCAGTGGAATGAGAAAAAAAGGCAAAGTTATTAAACGCGAGTTTACATATCTTTTTTTTTTTTTTTTTTAACTTGACCGCCTTGTTTTTAGAATGCTGTTTCAGGGGTGAGATGCTGCAAAAGACGCGAGACCCAAGTGCAACACCTAAACATATCCGCCAAACATAAAAACAATAGGACAAATAGCGCAATGGAATGCAAAAACCTGTAAAGATCTACTACTGTATGTTTGATATTTCATGTTTGCATGATGGTGACAGGCTGAAAGCTGCTGTTGTTTTCTGTTTTTACAAAGAATTTGCTGTTAATAATAGCCCATTACTGGTGTTATTTATTGCTATTACATTTTGGCTAAGAAATATTTAGCATTTTCTTATTTCTGAGTATTTCTGAGTATATAGGATGTGTTTAAGATAAGTTTGTACAACATTTGCCTTCATATTTCAAGCATATTTCTGCAAAGATATTTAACAAATTGTTTTACATTACACCGTGAATCGGTCAATCGTTCTGAAAAAAATCGAGATTTTATTTTTTTGCCATAACGCCCAGCCCTAAATAGTTCCAACGAAAGCCACAAAAGAACTGCAGAAACACGCAGCAGTGTTTCGTGAATGAATCTGAACGAATCATAAGAATAAATGATTCAATGACCCATTCATAAATGTAGCCACTTGCTTCGATACTGAATGAATGAATGACTCAATGACTCACTAAGACAGTGACTTACCGCCACCTACTGTTGGTTTTAGTTTAATATCACTTCGTTTTTACCATATTTGCATATTTCTCTATTGAACCGTTTTTATTTAAAAGATTATTTATTTTAAAAAGGTATTTATAAAGGTAAAAAGAGAGAGAAGACAGGAGGATTGAAACGAATGCAACGTCAGTGATATAATTACCGATTAAGATGTATTGGGTGTTCTCAGCAGCTCGAGCACTCTAACTCTTTTTCTCTCTGTCTCCAGAGGTTTGTGGTAAGAGGGCATGTAAGAACACTGCAGCTGGTTAGTTTTAAAATAAAGATAAAACGCAGCGGACTAATTTGGGCAATGCGTCATCATTCTGAGGAAAGAATGTGTGGGAAAAAATGTAGAGAGACACTTCAGAATAAGGCAACTGGGCTTAAACGTGCTTTAAACACGTGTTATAAGATGTTTTAAGAGTGAAATTATTGTACACCTTGAACAGCAGAAATGTTTCTGCTGCGGTACATCTCTTCTCCAGAAGCATCATGCCCACTTAGAGCCAAGTGATTTTAAATGCAACTTCAAAAAAATATTAAAACATCTTCTGCTGTAAACTGAACATTATGCCATCATCTACCTATTGTTAATTTTGACTTTTTTTCCTTTGGAGCAGGAGTAATTATCAAACTACTCATTTCCTTACAAATAAAAAATAGGGGAAAATAACACAGGGACACATTAAAGTGATCAAAAGTGACCGATTTATAATGTTACAAAAGATTTCTACTTCACATAAATGCAGAATCCTGCAAAAAAAAAAAAAAAAAAAAAAAAAGTCACATTTTGCTCAAAAAATATTAAGCAGCACACCTGTTTTTAACATTGATTAAAAAAAAACAAATCAGCATATTAGAATGATTTCTGTAGGATCATTAAAGAGTGGAGTAATGGCTACTGAAAATGTAGCTTTGACATCACAGGAATAAATTACATTTTAAAAATGCTTAAAATAGAAAAATATTATTTTAAATTGTAATAATATTTCACAATATGACTTAGATCTTTTTTGTTCAGACACAGCCTTAATGAGGATGAGAGACATCTTTCAAAGATGTAAAAAAAAAAATCTTACCAACCCCAAACTCATATATATATAATGTCTTATCGTGCCTATAGCACCTAGTGAGTCAGGACTGAAATTGGTGAACCCTTCCAGAAAACAAAAAATAGGTGCATGACGCCCTTGTTCTTCTCAAGTAAAGTAGAGCAAAATAAATAAATAAATAATTAAATCAAGTCAACTTTAGCATATAAAGGGGGTGGTAAGTGTTTCAGAAAGGTTCTCTCTTTCATCTTTTCAGAAACAATTGAGTGATGCTCATTAAACAGGTGAAGCTAAAGGCTGAAAGAGGGAGTTTAGATGAGGGGAGACACTCTATTCTCTTTCTTCTCTGTCAGAGACTTGCAGCTTACAACAACAATGCACGAGAGAGGGGAACGGTTTTCCTCTCATAGCCGTTTTTATTTTCTTCTCGTGTTTGAGACAACGTCCTGCTCTTTGTGGTTTTCCGTTAAACTGGTTGAGGGTGATAGGCTTCAGCTTCCCACAACCTTATATAGGACAAGTGGTTTGGAGAATGGATGGATGAGGGTTGTCCCTGAGGGCCCTGAGATAACTACAGGTGGATGTTTAGCAGTGGATAAAGCAAAGTTCTTAATGACATCAGTGTCTCATGACCTAAACTATTATAAGTGACAACGAATAAACTTAAACCAGAGGTAAACTCAGTCCACAACCTTGTCACACTAGTTATTCTTGGACTCAATGACTACATTTACATGAGGCATTTTGACCAGAGCCACACACATAAAGACACAAAAAGGGTGGCCTGGTAACCATACGCTATGTCTAAACCACGTTCGTCCATTTTCAGACGCCACTTCACAGTAATTCCAAACATACTGCTTTTACTGATTTCATAATCACAGAACTCAACTTTACGAGGTAATAATGGTTGTATACAATGGTGCTTTATATACATTAGGGATGCACCAATACGATTTTTTAAGGACCGAGTACGAGTACCGATACTTTTTTCTGGTACTCGCCGATACCGATGCCTATACATTTAAGCTCTCTCTCTCTCTTTTTTTTTTTTTTTGGTGATGTTGCAGTTTTCCAAGCACAGCAGTGAGACTAATGAATGTAGGACAGCTTCTTTATTGTTACTCTAATGAAAAAAGTAATAATTTTTATGTGCTGGTCACAAACTTAAAGAACAAAAATTTCACAGTGTCCAATAACCTTCAAAGGGCATAATTACAAATATATATAATTGTTGTTATATAAAAAAGAAATTTACAAACAAATTACAAACAATACAACAAATACTATAGAGATACAAAATAAACAAACTTGTTTTTCAGATACAGTAGGTTTATTTACCATGTATACCATTTGATTTTGGATTTGATAATGATTTTCTGCAGTTAAATCTTCTTGCACCTGAAGGATATAAGTAACTGTCTAGACCTCGACTGCACGGTAAAGGGGATGGTCTCACTGTCATTTATCGGGACAATCTCTGACTCAATAACTTGATTTTCATGATACCAATACATTTGAATATATTGTATTGAAAGGCTGACTCGCTTATAATTATCTTGCTCTATCGTCCTCCTAAAACGTTTTTTCTGAACTCAGTGAACTGTTAACACTAATCAATTACTGTCTGTTTTTTGAATGTTTTAATCTGACTCAGCATGTTCATTTTCCTACCCATACTCATGGTCATATCCTTGATCTGATATGTACATCAAGGTTTGATATCTCTTCCATCTCTTCTTCTGACACTAGTATTTCTGATCATAAATTTCTTGATTTTAGCCTAAGTCTGCCTATGCATAAAAAATGCCCTACGACTGTTATATCATACCGCAATCTGAAAGCTATTGATACTGCATCATTCTGTACCTCTATTGTTTCTTCAAGACATCAGAGAGGTTGATATTTCTTCTCCCTCCCTGATATTATCTAACTATCACTCCATAATTTCTGAAATCTTACAGGAGCATGCTCCTATTATGACCAGAAGTGTCCCTTCCTCCCACTCTTCTCCTTGGTACACTCCTGAGCTCCGTATTCTTAAGGCTACTGGTAGACAGCTTGAGCGTCTCTACAGAAAAAACTTTCTTACTGTACATTATTTAGCTTTTCTTATAAATCATGCAACAGGCCAAAAGCATTATTTAATACAATAAATAAGCTTACCAAACTTCCACCCCAGGATCCTCTAGCTTCTAATGAGCTTTGCTGTTCCTTTCTGGATTATCTGCTTGAAAAGACAGATGCCGTCCACCAATGCTTCTCTAATGATACTACAAAGCTTAGCTATTTGGCAAATCTATCCGGTCAGTCCCTGTTTTGTCTTTCTCTGACTACCCCATCTTCTGTCTCTAAGTTAATCTTGAAATCCAACTTTTCCTCCTGTCGACTTGACCCTGCTCCTACTTCTCTCCTGAAACTTTGCCATTCTTCCATCTCTGCACCCATCTCTCACTTCATCAATACATCTCTTACCTCTGCTTCATTTCCTCCACTCAAAACTGCTGCAGTTACCCCTGTTCTTAAGAAACCTCACCTCGATCCCTCAGTTTTATCTAATTACCATCCTATTTCAAATTTACTGGATAATACTGGACTAAATAACTGGAAAGTACTGTTGCCTCCCAGCTTCAGTCTTTTCTAGTTGAAAATAATCTCTTCGATCCCTTTCAATCTGGTTTTCGCCCCCTCCATAGCATTGAAACTACATTTGTAAAGGTGGTGAATGATCTACTACTTTCTGGTGACTCTGGTTCTCTGTCTATACTGCTGCTACTCGAGCTCAACTCTGCCTTCGATGCCGTCTCCCGTGAATTACTTATTTCTCGTCTCTCAGATTTGGGTATTTCTGGTACTGCTCTTTCTTGGTTTTCTCTCTGACAGACAATTCTACATCTCAGTTAAGGAATTTCGATCACCTACTGTCCCCCTGAAGCGAGGTGTTCCCCAGGGATCCGTTCTCAGGCCATTATTATTCATAATTTACATAATACCACTTGGTCAGATCTTACAACATCATGCTCTGAACTATCACTTTTACGGTGATGACATTCAATTAAACTTTATTTGTACACCTGCTCTACCTGCCCAAACTGACAAAATCTCTGCTTGTGTGAAATAAATAAAAGATTGGCTTAATTTAAATTTTCTGAAACTTAACATGGACTAAACTGAGATTATTTTTATTGGAACTCCCTCATTCACTAGCAATATTCCTACCAATTTCACCTGTGAGATTGCTGGTTCTCACATCAAATCACCTAGTACTGTTAAAAATTTAGGTGTAATCTTCAATTCTACTCTCTCCTTTCAGGCTCATATTAATTCTATCACCAAATCAGCATTCTTTCATCTACGTCGCATTGCCCAACTGCGTCCCTTCATCAGTATCAAAGATGCTGAAACTGTCATCCATGCATTTGTCTCATCATGCCTTGATTACTGTAATGCCCTTTTCATTGGTTTACCTGCCAGCTCCATTTCCAGATTACAATACATTCAAAACTCTGCTGCTAGAATATTTACCCATACCAAGCGTTCTGCTCATATCACCCCAATTTTTTGATCTCCACTGGCTTCCAGTTGCTTACAGTATTAAATTCAAAATTCTCCTGCTTGCTTTTAAATCTTTGCATGGCTTGGCTCCCCCTTATCTTTGTAACCTGCTCCTCCCCTACACCCCGACTCGCTCACTACGTTCCTCTGACTCTGGCCTTCTTGTTGTTCCTCGGCATCGCCTCTCTTCAATGGGGGGCAGGTCATTCAGTGTTGTTGAACCTAAACTCTGGAATTCTCTCCCCGGCTCACACTGTTGTGCTAATAATATTTCTGAATTTAAATCATTACTCAAAACTCACTTATTTTCTGAATGTCTCTGAATTGATGGATTGATTAACTAACTAATAATTCTCTGAATGTTATGTTATGTCTAAGTTCTGTTTTGTATTTCGTTGAGCTTGATTCTATTCTACTGTATGCTGTCCTGTCCATATAATGTTTCTTTACTGTATCTTCTAACTACTGTTTGTCATCATTGTCTACTCTACTAATATTATTTCTTCCTTGTTAAATGTACATTGTAAAGCATCCTTTAGCCCTGGAAAGGCACTATATAAATAAAACATATTATTAATATTATTAACACTGTAAATATTCCTTAAACATTCACATATATTTTAACTTAAAAGTGTTTTCTATGTTCAACAATAAAATACCGCAGGCTGTTGTGCTATTATTTTTGTGGGATGATATGAATATTTCGGATGGGTGCCACACTTAAGCCACTGGAATAAGAATAAACAAAGACAGCAGAAAACATGACAAGTATAACCACACAGATGGGTGTAATGGTGGTGATGTGGAAAGATGAGGATGGGGCTGGTTAAGGGGTGAGAGGTGTGTGCGGATATACTGGATACAGTATGAGCTAATAGTCACAAAGAAAATAACTACATTATTACCATTTTAGACACTACAATAAAGATAATACCATTGTATCCTTTGCAGTAGCCTAGCATTCTAAGCAAATACCATAAATGAATACAACAATTACTCATTATTACTGTGGTATACATCAAAATACCAAAATATTACCATCACTGTACCATGGTTAAATGTATAATTCCATCAGATGTAACACAAAAGTCACAGGACATTGATCTGCTACTGCACAGAAACACTGTGTCTGTGAATCACAAAGATACTGAATGGATGGAGAGGTGGAGGAGGAACCAAGGACAGAAAACAGGATAGGGGTTCCAGCCTTTCATGTGAGGGGCTGAGGGCTGGGTGGGTAAGGTGTGTCCTGGGGGAGCGAGGGGGACTTTGAGTGCATTAGCAGACCCCGCTTTCATGTGCGGAGTGCAGAGCCCGTCTCACATCAAACAAACTCTAATGATGGTTTTAAGAAGAAAAGCAGCTCCACAGTTATGATTCATTAACTCTTTCTGCATGTATGTGTGTGTGTGCAGCACCCGAGGGGCAGGAAAAGTATTAGAGCATCTTGACAGATCCTAGATAATGCCGGGTTGCCACGGTGACTGTGTTTGCGCTACTATAACCATTTTAACTGAATCAATATTCAGAGCAGCCTTACTCTGATGTACTGCAAGAGTAAAACTGAAATTTAATAAAAGGCTCTGATGCAAGCATCATCAGATATGCAGCAATCATTTTAGAGACTAACAATGACCTTAATAACAACAACAACATGAAATACACACTGAAGACTTCACACAAAAGCAGTTTTCACTAGCTTTCTTTGAAATGTCACTGCAGCGTCTGTGTGTGTGTGTGATTGTTTTTTCGCTGAACTCGGCAGACTTTCCAGTTTTATCTCATTTGAGCGTCATGTGGATGATACTGTATCGTCTGATATTCCACAGCAATGATTAAGAATCCTAATATTTCGTAAGGAGATTCTCTATGATTTCTTCTCATGAAGAAATATCTGGGTCATACTTAAGCGTAAAATCAAACAAAATAATAAAATAAAAATAATAATTAAAAAAGAAAAAGAATAAATAATAAAGATGAATAAAAATAAGAAATAATATTTTTTCATTAAGAAAATGAAGCATATTCTAGAAGATATTTTAGCATGAATTAAAATGTACAAATGTATAAATATACTACAACTTTAATATAATATAATTATTTGTTCACCTTGCAGCACTGAATTTTATCACTAAACAAAACTATGTAAGAATATGTTTAATATTAATAGCAGAGACAAAATCCACGCACATATCATACAACAGCATATAAAAATAGTTTAAGAACATCATCATAAAAAAAATAGTTTAAAAAAGTACTTGGGGGATATTCATGTACTCTTAAAAAAAGGCCCAATGTTAATATGAAGGATTTTTTCTTTTTTAGTTACACATTGCATTGTGTTACAGGATTAAGGGAAATGTCTGTAAACTTAGTGGAAAATTTTCAGTATCTTTTCAATTTTTCTACAGATTTCTTTTTCTGTAGTCCAAAAAAAACAAAAAGTTTCTGTGTGTGATGTGAGATTTCCATGTGGTTGTATGATACCTATTTAATCATACATTAGTGACCTGAAAAACCCACCAACCCAGTTATTTTATTATTATACTACTGAAGTATTTTTTTTTTTAACTTTAAATTTTTTTTTTATATATTTTTCAGTTTTTAAATATAAAAATAAGTTTTGATTTTAGTTTACTGTTTAGTTATTTTATGTGATTTTATCTTTTTTATTTATTGATTTATTTATTTTTTATATTTCTATTTAGCTTTAATTTATTTCAGTATTTAATTTCACTTGGTTGCTAGGGCAAGATTTTAAGTTTTTCATCTAATATTTATATTTTATTTTATTTCAGCTTTTTTTGATTAACAATTTTCAATAGTTAATAGTACCAAGCCTCATGTAGACACCCACCGACAGACTCTCACCCAGTCAGAGTGTTTAACTGCAGCTCTTGGATACATATTGAGTAACAAAAGAAGAAAATTCTCTCACATTCTCTCTCTCTCTCAGAGGATATCCAATAACCCTCGAGATGAGGCAGTTTCCCCTTTTTGAATACAACAGGCAGAGGTAAACATCTTGCCAAAGGGACGGAGGTATGAATGGAAAGAAAAAAAACATGAGCATGCATATGGTTATTGCTACAGAAAGTATACAAGGAACAGATGTAAGCTTACAGCTGATCTCGGATCAGTTGAACTCTACAGTACGGACCACAGTACACAGCATGTCATGTTGGGGACCTCTCAGATGGTCTCAGGGGGAGTGTGCTGGTTCTGACATGCTGTACATTGACTGGGGTGACTTGAGTGTGTGTAAGAGTGGATGCTGATGTGACAGGTGTGTGTGAATTTCCATTTCTGTGACCTATTTCCAGACAGATGGAGACAGTAAACAGAGTTCAGAGGGTTTTCAGAACTTAATAATTCAGTCTCACTCCAAAGAACAGGCACAGGAACTGCCTGCCACTGAGGGAGAGAGGCAGAGAAATAAAAACTGGTGGTTAAATCAATAGATGGGACCTAGTGAATTTTGTTTTCTACTAGCTGTTCCTACTCAACTACAGTACACAACCGTATTGTGTACTGTAGTTGTACAAGTTACAATAGATCACCTAGTGTAATCCGTTAAAACGACGGACATCCTTCAGATTTTTCAGTCACTGTAAATTCAGTCAATGGCTGAAAATATTTGGTTAACGCGACCTCTGGTCTAGGCAGGCAGCTCACTAGTATTTGAAGCAGAGCCGCAGACAGAGAGATACAGACAGAGAGCAAGCATTGTCTGTGATCACAGTGAGCAAACACAGCCATTAGCATGTGAAAGCTCATCTAAACACAATCAATATGAAGCCTGAAAACACAAGCCATACATTCATATAATGAGCTTCTCCACGGAGCATGGCGTTAACATCATTATAGAAGTGCTGAGGAGAGAGAACCATCCTCAGTCATAGAGCACACATATAGCATGGATACGCATTCTGCGTGTTTATCTGTCTCTCTCATATGAAAACACTTTAGTCGTGGTGTTGAATGATTACACTGAGGAGAGATTTCAGTCACGATGGCTAGTGCTATTTTGAGGTAAAGTACATAGATAATGTGCAGACTAGCTGAATGATTAAAAAAAAAAAAAAAAAAGTCAGATACGGACAATATCTAGAGAACAGCTTTGCTACAATCCAAATACATAATTTATATAGTTATTTATTATTAATAATAATGTAATTATTTAAAAAATAAAACACAACTATTTAAGTTTAGTAAATAGTAAGATTTTTTTAAAGTTTTTTTTTTTTTTTTTAAATTTAATTTAACATTTTTTTTAAATTTTTTTTTTTTTTTTTTTTAAATGTCTCGGTAACACTTTATTTTAAGGTGACGAAGCTACATATTAATACATGTTCTTATTATAGTAATAACAGTAAATTATGCATAATTACAAGTAACTAACCCTAAACCAAACCCTAACCCTATTGTAACTCTGTAGTAAGTACATGTAGTTAATTAATATTATGCAGTACTTATCTGAGTAAGTACAATGTAACTACGTCACCTTAAAATAAGTGTAACCGAAGTCTCTAATGCTCACCAAGGCTGCATTTATTTGTTCAAAAATACAGAAAAAAACATAATATTGTGAAATATTTTAATATATAAACGTAATACTTTCGTAGAAACTGTGCTGCTGCTCAAAAGAACAGCATTTATTTGAAAAATTTATTTGTAACAATGTAACAAAGTATGAAAGCTCGTTTTTTATCTGAATATCTTATCTTGTTTTTTATCAAAACTTTTTATCTGACAATTTTTACATTTGCAAGTTTCACAATTGACTTTTTTCTCGCAATTGCTACTTTATATTTAGCAATTCTGTCTTTATAACTCACAATTGCAAGTTTATATCTCACAATTGTGAGAAAAATAGAAGTGTGAGATAAAAAGTCGCAATTAACTTTTGTATTTTTTTATTTCGTTGTGGAAATTTTTTATTCCATAACAAATTCTTTAAAAGTATATAAAAAATATAGCAAAATGATCACTTGAGCCCAAACATCCAGGAAACAACTTTACAAAGAACCCACACACACTCACACATCATGAGTTGCAACATTTAGACAGAATGATTCCACCTTCACCCTCATGAGAAAGACACAGACAGCTGTGATTCAGAAAGACTTTATGTCTGTCCTGCACTTCCACAATAATAACAGGCATGAATGATGAAACAGTGCGTCTGCAGGGGATGTCTATGGTATATATAAAGCTGTGGGTTGGGGTTTGTATAGAGTCTGACAGATGCTGATGTGCAGAGAGATAAAGAAAGAAGGGATGGGAAAAGAGAGGACTAAAAGTATAAAAAATATACTGTGCTTCTGTGTCCACAGCAGGCGACACTAACTCTGTGACTATGTATGATTGCCAGCCACTTACTTTCAATCTCTGTTATGCAACACTTTGTTTAAATACTACATGACCACATGCTCCACTTTTCAGCTCAAGTTGCTCTGTCTTCATACATTGATAGAACACACACACATACACACCTACAGATATGTTCTTTAGTTGTTGTACATCAGCACTAATGCGCTGGAATGCAGCATGATGTCCATTATGTACGACAGCACGCAAAAAACGAAACCCCAAAAAAACATGCAGAGATGTGGGAAAAATTCCAGCCTTAAATACGACTAAGACAATTATAATTGCTCAGTACTATTATATCTGGAAACTTTGAGTGTTATTGCATTAGTGAGTCTTCAACAAAGGGTCTGCCAATTATTGCTTGCCTTTAAACTAATTTTAGTGAAGGAATTAAAATACAAAATGTGGTTAACAAAAAATTAAAACAGATTAAGTAAAATTAAAATAAAATTGAAAATAATTTAAGTAATAAATGAATAAAAATATTTTTGACTGTGTGCATCAATAATAGTGATTATTTTAAATAGCCTAAAACATAATATACATATACGCATGGGTCAGGTTTAAAATGAACAATCAAACATTCAATATTATGCAATATATTGCAGGGGTCCTTGTTGTGTTTCTCTATCACAATAGGGACCTTGGCCTGAAAAAGATTGAAGACCCCTGCATCAAAATTTGAGGAAGTCTGATCTAGCACGATTTTCAAATACTAAAAATCCTAGTAGTAGGAAGACTTTTCAGATCTTTTTTAAAATGGTATCTATATAATCTCTATAATCTTATTTTACAGAAAGAGCAGCAATAATAATCCAGGGAATCCAACTTAAGGAACACAAAAAAAACAGATGCTGACAATACAAACACTTGTCGAGTAGCAGAAGAAACCAGATTTTTACATTTGATAAAATACTCTAAATTCGAGTAGTGCTTGACTGTAGTGCAAAACTCACAACCATGATGCCATTGTGTGGTCTGGATAGCTGGCAAGGGCCAGTGTGGTTGCTGAGGTTTTTGGAGCATTTTTTAGCTTATTAATTTACAAGGAAAGAAAATAAGTTTAGTCTAACCTGATCAGGATCAGGCTTACTAGTTAACCCCTGAAAGAGGTCACACTATGATCAAGCCCAGGCGACCTCTGACCTGGAAAATTTGCCACAGGATCAGAAATGACTCCAATCATTGTTGGGTTGGCAATGGGAAGCTGAAGGGAGAAAGGTGAATGACAGTGTGTATAGACTATACCAGTGGTTCTCAAACTTTTGGAACAAAAGCATTTAAGCTTTTTAATTTAAATTATAGTAAGACTGTTTAAATATATCAACAAAATTTTATTAATTTAAATTCTTTTAAAGTGCCCCTATTATGCTATTTTAAAATCCCCTTTATTTTGTTTTGGAGGTCTCCTATAACAGGTTTTCAAAGTTGAAAAAACACTTTCATTTTCTCAAAGCTCCGCCTTTCCGAGAGCTACTCTGCTCTGATTGGTTAGATTGCCTAATCTATTCTGATTAACCGACTGCTTACAGCGCGTGTCGGAAAACAAAACTTCCATTACCATTGAATTTCAGCTCCGAAGGCTTCCTAAATCCTCAGCGATTGTACACACTGTAACAACAGTAACAATGGTGTCAATTTTACCACATTAATTCGAGCGCGAGTACGATGATCAAACAAGAACTAGTTATTCAACCCAAACTTCCATCGCAGGGAGGAATTGAGCAGAACATTTCTCTACATCAGTATTAACAAGTGTATGTCCATCAACAAGCCGATATGTATATTTCTAATATATTGAGGTTCACATGTGGGAACTGTATTATTATTGTATCAATAACGGTGCCGAGCACTAACGTGAATGACTGATGTAACATTACAGTTTGTAAACCAAAATCTTTCTCCATCCTTTATTATTACTCAAAGTAGTAAGAACGACAGACAATCTGCATTAATTGACACAGTTTTAGGTAATAGTGAACCCACAGATGATTAGCAGAACTATTTCAGTGAGACAGTAATAATGTGACTTAGCTGGTTAGCCAGAGAACTACAGCTGCACTGGGTGTACAAAATATAAAGCACAAAACTACATATTTTGAATACTCTGTAGAAAATACAGACATCAATAATTAATCATACTTACAGGTTGCGATTCAAAGGAGCAAGTTGGTCCAAATAAACTGGGTGCTGTCCCATCTTTAATGGATAAGTGTTTTTTAAATCCCACATTGATGTGAGAAGATGTGAGAAGCAATTGTCAGTAAAATGAACACAACAAAAGGTTGTGAAAAAACAGGCTGTATCGCTGTGGTAACTATAAACACTCACTCCTCATCCTTTGGAAGTGTAGAGCATTTTTATTAAGTTTAATATTAAGAATTTTTTTTTGAGTCTTACAAATACAACTGTAAATATATAAAAACAATAATGAAGTATAAAGAAAAGAACCAAAGAGAACAAGAAAAAACAAGCCATAAGACCAGAGAGTGGGGGGGATATGGGGGGAATCTCCTTACTTCAAATCAGTAAACCTTTGAGCTTCTCTAAAGTTTGGGCCCAGAGTCTAATAGACAATTTGAGATACACCACATCTATAATGTTAGAACCCCATCTCGCTGCTACTATTTTCTTGGCAGCTGTCAAGCCAGCTAAAAACACCTGTTTCTGAATTTTGTTAAGTTGGATATCAGAGAGATCATTTAAAATAAAAACAAATGGGAACAAAGGGACCGAAACATTTAATATAGTGGACCATTTTTCTTTAACCATATTCAGTTAACAACTCCAGGGCATTCCCAAATCATGTGATAAAAAATACAAATTTCCCCTGTATAGCACAGCGTACAATTAGGATCAGGCTTAAGCTTCATATTATAGAGTTTACGTACTGTTTATGATTTATGGGGATTATAAAAAAGGAGTGGGTGGATTTTTACCATTATAGGCAGGTTGATTACACACCGTGGACACACATCTGTGTTTAAACACCTTATAAAAGTAAATTTTGCATAATAGGTCCCCTTCAAGTCATCCTGCGGCCCCCTTGAAAGTTTGCTGAGGCCCCTTAGTGTGCCCCTGCCCCCTGGTTGAGAACCAGTCTTATATACTACTTGAAAACAAAAGGTTTTTGAAGTAAAATACAGGAAACTATAAATTATTTCTTACAGCCATAAGTCATTTGAACTATTACTTCTCTATTTACAATGAAAACATCTGTAGGGATGATAAAGTTCCAGCTTTAATTTCAAGCTGAGTACATCAACATTCAAAATAAATCTAAGATAAGCAGTTGTGTGAATGGAATGTGCGCTGAGATGACCTGGATTGTGTCATGGAGTTTCACAGAAATGGCAGAAGTACATAACGATGAGCTCACACAGCAAGAATGATCTGGACATCTATTCTGAAGACTGATGCAAATTTGAGATTCTGAGCAGCAGCAGTTCAGGTTGTCACAGCATAAAAAATAAAAATAAAAATCAACAAACCCTGTATAGTTGGCTGGTTTTGGGTCCATCACATTAGAATAATTTTTTAACAACATATGGATGCTAAGCACAGCCCTGCAATAGAATAAGTATTTAAAAAATAGACTAAGACTACATTAATCCGGATACACTTGAAAACTGTTTTCATTTCAAAATGCTCTGTGCCCACACTAGCATTTTCCAAAAGTTTCTCACACAAACATCAGAAGATGCTTAAATTGTCTTACTGCGCACACTCTATGAGATGACACTAAGAGACCGCACTTAATAGCCACTTCACGTATGATCTAAAATGCAATTCCCCTCATGTTTTGCCACAGTAAATGTGTCTGTACTGTAATGTCAATGTGTCAGGCAAAGAAAAGAGATTAAGTCAAACTATAGTCTCACTTAGCCAGATATACAAAGTTCTGTCAAGAAACTAGATGCACAACTAGATGCACAGACTAATAGATAACTCAACCTGCTCATAATCACATCATTGTCCATAGGACACAGATGATTGGTTCCTGCTGTATTAGTAGCCAATGAGCTTGCGTGCTCAATCTTCAAATACATGAGTAGCATTTGCCTTAGCAGTGCAGCGTGCTTTCAGAAACCCTCCACCTTCCCCAGCTCCACCTGTATAGATTTGCTACAGGTAATTCATGTACGCTATATAGTACAGCAACAGCATGTCTTACTTGCTCACAGCAGCGTGTCGTGTATGTATTGGCAGTAGCAAGTCCCGTACTTGCTCTGCAGCAGCAGCAGCAGCAATAATCAACAGCAGCAGCAATAAAAACAGCAGCAGCGTAGCAGATCTATTCAGCCAAGACCAAACATATTAACATTGTCATACCCATTACCATGCCAAACACTCCAAAAATTGTAATGACAGAACTAAATGTACTTTAACTATCATAAGTGTAATTTTAATTACCTCTTCTGCTGACATGATGCCGATGAATGCAGGGCTTGTGCAACATATCCGCATATAATGAGATGCATTCTCAAATGCTGCTTTGTCACAGCTGTCATTTTGTTGTGTGTTTACTGTTTTTGAGAAGAAAGCACGCAGCAAATATTTACATATTCATTTAAACGTTGCTCCCAGCAGTGTGGATGGCATCTGGATGTTTGTTAACAGTATATTGCTGCAAAGGCATTTCCAATTTATTCTAAGCCAATAATGAAAAAGACAGTCTAGTGCCGAATTTGTTGTAGTGCTGAATTCTGTGACCCTAGTAGGCGCTGTAGTGACGGTAGGGTTAGGATTGGGTTTGGGATTAGGAGTAGGTCGGATTAGCTCAATACAGGACCTATTAGGGTCACGTAATTTGACTAAATATATATCCAAATCCACAACCTAATAAAAGTAAGTCATTATGTCTAAAAACAACTAAGGAATTCTCAAGCCTCTTTATATAGGGCCATGCAGGCATCCTGTGGTTATACCATAGCATTACATCTGTTTTTCTTATTTACTCCCACTATATGGCACTAATCTGCCTTCAAAAATCAGATTTTATAGGCCTTGTCTCTATTTTAACCTGAAATACTACTTTAATTAGTTTTATTGCAGGTGTTTGGCCACTTCTAACCAGTGTAGCCAAGTTTCTTGAGTGCCAAATCACCATATTAGAGTGATTTCTGAAAAATCATGAAGACTGTAATGTCTGTTGAAAATTCAGCTTTGCCATCACAGGGATAAATTACATTTTAAATAAATAAATATTTATTTATTTATCTATCTATTTATTTATTTATTTGATCAAATAAACGTGTTCTGATACGGCATTAACAGGTGTAACAACCAAGCTGAGTACAGTCAAAATGTAATCTTGAGTTAACTAACAGTGATTAACATAATCAATAAAAATCTCTTCACTACATGAGTTTCACTGGAAAACTCCAGTGCATGAAAACAGTGACCATATAATGAGTTTGAGATGACCTCTTAACCAACCTTCAGACAGAGACACGCAACTCTTGTGGTATCGAAGAAATTGTATGCAAGACGTGTTGAGACGCCTGTACTGACAACAAACCCTGGATATCTCTTGATGACATACACTTTTGTGACATCTGACGCAATGTACAGATGCCACCTAGACAGGAATTCTGGATTCATGACAGAGAGTCTCTTTATATCTGAAGAGCCTTCACCATATCAAACCCTTATCACACACAAACATTTTCATCATAACTCACCACATACCTTAAAAAGAACAACAAAAATCAGCTGTTTTTCTAAAAACTTAAATCTACAGTTGAATGTCTGTATGAGTATGTCTGCAGGAAATTACATTTAAAAGGTGAGGGAAATGTTCCTCTGACATTTCTGCCAAACTCTCTTTCAGAGTTACACGGACTAATGCGATAATTATAGGGGAAATTTCCTGTCTCTCTTATTTCCATCAGTGGACTTGAGCATAATGATTTCTGGGTCATGAATGAGGGATATAAGCTTTCAGAACCCACAACAATATTCCAAGACTACTGTAGATTTCCTCTGGTACATCTTATGTAATGACAAAGTATGTCCAGGATTTCCAAAGCCAAAACAATGTTTTTTTTATTTTTTTATTTTGTGCAATTTTTATTTTAAAACATTTAAGTCATCTTAAGGCCTCCTTAAAGTTTAAGGACCCCTGGTTGAGAACCACTGCTCTGTGGAAAAAAAAAAAAAAAAAAAAAATATATATATATATATATATATATACACACACACATATATATATATATATATATATATATATATATATATATATATACATATAACATTTTAAATTAATAAATTATTTTTAAGATCTATAGTAAAAAGTAATTATATATATATATATATATATACACACACACACAATAAATTATTTCTTTTTTTCTTTTGAGGTTAAAATATCACCAAGACAATTATTCATGAGATTCATTTAGTTAATCCACTCATCCACTGAGGCTGTAGCAACAGATAAGAGGCAGTTAAAGCCCAGCTAAAGCAGTTCAGCAGCTGAGCTATTAACTACTTCTCACTCAGTCGGTGTGCATCTGAATAAATAAGTATCAGGAAATGCTTGAATTAGAAAGTACATGTATGAAAATGCTGACTCGACTACTGTTTGACGTAGCCTACTGGAATATCGACCAGGAGAATCACATCAAAATTCAAGCAAAGCACACACACGTTATTATCTAAACAAAATTGTGTGTATTTCTTAAATCCTATAATAATACTGACATCTGAAATCACATGTCTCTACTGTGACTATAAATCAGGAAGGGAACATTAGCTATTGGTGCTGAGGTAGCAGAAATCTGATGTGATTGTTTGATGGATCCCTGAGGAGCATACAGAATTGATCAGACCTGACCACATGTGGACAACAGCCACTGTCCATAACCATAACAACATGAAAATAAAACACACATTACAGCCATGTGCAGGGATGCTGCAGGTACAAAGAGGTCTTCTGCTGTATTCTATTAAAGTGTCCCTATTACGCTATTTTAAAGGTTCCTAATTTTGTTTCGTAGGTCTCCTACAATAGGCTTATGTGACAAGCAGGGCGGGCAAGAGCCGTGGGGGAAAGGCACAAGGCCGGTGGCGTGACTGATAATGAGCGTCAGCTGCGCGCTGCACCGGTCTCGTATCTCTCACGGATGACTGCCGCACACACAAACATAATAAAACATAACATAAATCCAGGCCTGGTCCTCTCTCATCCTTCACTGTCGCTGCTCCCTCTTTCATGCTTCCGGAGCTCCTCCGTGAGAGATACGAGACTGGTGCAGCGCGCAGCGGACGCTCATTTATCACTCGCACTGTTCCCCCACGGCTCTCGCTCGCCCTGCTTGTCACAGCTTACATACATCCGAGGTCAAAAAACATTAATATTCTCATAATACACAGAACATTCAAACTAGTCATGAAGCAGCATTATGCACCATGGTAAAATAAATTAATAATGAACAAATGAATATAACCTAAAAAAAACGAAAGACCACCAAAAGAATGCTGCAGGAATGAACCGGAAAACGAGTTAGCATTTTAATTTTAGCACTTCCAGTTCCATCGTCCTGAAGTCAGTGGGATTTTTGAATGGGTTTTTATTATTTTTTTATTTATTTTTTTAAAAGCTTTTACCTGTTTTGAAAACCTGTTTTTAGCTAACAAGTGGCTAAATGGGACAACAGAGGTTGTTGGGGTCATAAAACATCATCACACCGAACCGAACATCCATTTTAATGGCACAGACATTTGATGGAAACTCTATCACTCTCTTTAAAATACTGAGGATTGTTACTTCTACAGCATGCCCCGATAATGCCATGACCTTTAGCCACTATGCCACACCATCCACCTAAGCATAATTTTAAGGTTGTGGGTGTCTGGTCACAATCTACTGTGATGGTTCTTTCCGCTGATCACTACAAAGAACATAAGGCCTGACCAATGCCGAGAGAAACTGAGAGATACTGAGATAGGAAAGAGGACCAGCAGGAAATTAGGAGTAGGAGATAGCAAATGCTCGGAGGGCCTGACCAGAAAGTGAAGTGTTGGAAAAAAAGACAAGAATAGCTAGAAGAAAAAAAGAAGAAGAGAGATCTGAAACCAAGAGTGGGAAAAACAGGGGGCTCAAAATGTTCTGTCCTGGCTCCCGAGGGACAAAAAGAGAAAAGACAGATTACACTGAGGGCAAAAATCTAGCACGATTAATAATGGGATTAGCTGGCTGGCAAATAGAAATGGCAGCCCAGGGCCATGTGTGTGTGAACTCGCTATATATTCAGGAGAAACGAACAGCAAGAATGCCAGCAAAAATATGAAAAGAAACAAGACAAATTCAACTTCATATACAACACACAGAGTCTCTATATCAGTCACACACAGTTAGAATTAAATATATAAATTATAGGTGTCACAATATACTGGTATTGATGATAAACTGTGGTATTTAAGAAATGTAATATTGATATGTTAATACTACACATTAGTGTTGTCAAAAGTACCGACCACGATAGTAAATTCTAAAAATATGACGCTTTGAGCATTGCTGAATGGATTCGTAAACACCTCTGATTGGCCTTTGAAGACAAAAATGCAGAGTGTAGCACCACATATAAATAACAATAATAACATAACATAATATAATTTATATATAATATATAAATAACAATAATAACATAATATACAATAATGTTTGAGAAGATGATGCATGAAAGCAAGATCTGATATTAGGCCCTTATATAAATATAAAAATAGAATTTATAAATAGAATTTAAATACAAAATAAATATATAAATATATAACTAATTAATTTAAAATACTAAGTATTAAAAAAGCTTGTTCGGCACTAAACAATTAATAGTAATAATCACGTGCATTGATTTAAAATACCAAAAATTAAACTGATAATCCAAATAAGCATGAAGAAAATCTGGGAACCATGGTAAAATGTATTTAAATATAATAGAAGTCATAATTTTTCACAACTTAATACTTTACAGGTAAACAGTTTCTATTATATATACTGCTCAAAAAAATTAAATCAAATTCCTGACAGAAAACGGAGTCCCCATTCTATTTCTGACATAGTCCAAGTGATGACCAATGATCAGTTTGTCACATTCAGTATAGATAGCTTTTAGCTGTTGCGGGTCGCGTCTGGTGTAGACATGGTGTAAGTTACATTTTAAGCAGCCATTACTCCAGTCTTCAGTGTCACATGATCCCTTCAGAAATCATTCTAATATGCTGATTTGGTGCTCAAGAACATATTATTATCAATGTTGAACAGTTGTGCTGCTTAATATTTTGTGGAAACCAAACCATGTAAAAAAAAATGTTCAGGATTCTTTGATGAAAGTTAAAAAAACAGTATTTATTTGAGACAGAAATATTTTGTAAAGTTATGTTGTTGTTGTTTTTTACTGACACTTTTGATCTATTCAATACATCCTTGCTGAATAAAAGCATTCATTTCTTTCAAAAAAAAAAAAAAAAATCTTACTGACCCTTAAATAAATTTTGAACAGGATTGTGTGTGTTTCTGTATATACTTGTGTATATGATCTGATTATGAGCAATTATGATGCTGTGTGACAAAATAGCATGTTCTGTTTGCCACAAATCCAAGAGGAAAGCATCTAAATGATTTCTTTGTCAAAGGGACAAAATATTTTATGTGAATGTGTATGAGATGAGGTGTGTGCCCCGGGGGTCTCGAGTGCAGCGTGTGGGGGCAGGGCTGCATGTCGCAAGTACATTGCCCCCTCTCTGATTTATGTTTTCAACACAGGGACATATTGTTTCATTGAACCACCTGCCAACACTCTTTCTTTGCTCTCATGTTCTTGTGCTCTTTCTGTTGATAAAAACTGCCAGCTGTGGTCTCTGATTAAATACTGTTCATTTAGCCAAAACAATGTTGCTGTTCTTTTTTTCAGAGTGTTGTTTCTGTCATAACACTTCAGGAATACATTTGCTGGTACATTCCTGAAGTGTTATGACAGAAACAATGCAGGTACATTTGCCCCAGAGCAAAAAGACAACATGCTGGCAGAATAGTGCACAAAATAAAATTACAGACCCCTTGAAAATTGATGAATGAAATTCTTTACGCATTTCCTTTTAAGTTAAACCTAAATTTTAGCTGTGTATATCCGCTAAAAGTGAATTTTGTCAACTTTTGGGAGTGTATTATCATAAAGTTCGCCTCAAAATGAATAGATATGATTTCACAGGGTCTTTATTTTTCAAACAGAATGCTTCATGTAGATAGTTTGTGTTAACATCTCTCTGAATGGGAGGGAGTTCTGAATTGCTGAAGAGATCCTGGTGTAAAGTTACATTTTACACTGTGATTGGCTTATTTTCTTCCCTTTCCATTCATTATCAAAAAAAGAATGTGCATTGCACTTTGCAATTCTGTAATACAATGTAGATTTAAGGCATAATGTGTGAATAATATTTGGGTTATGAAGACAGTGCTTTGTAAAGTTCTGTGAGTATGCAGCAAATGTAATGTTCATGACTAAGCATTTACTGTAATAGAATATGTAAATTACAGCATAAAACATCTACAACAAAGCATCAGTTTATCTGAGCCTCACAAAAGATATATTGTGGACACGTTACAATAACTGAATAAAAATAATACATATGAATTGAGTGGTTTAATCTATGTCTTCCAAAGAGACACGATCGCTATATATGATGACGAGAATTTATTAGGCTTTTATTCACATTAATACATTGATCAGCACACATACTGTACATAAATCAAAACAAATATGGTAAATGGAAGCTCAAAAGTGCTTGCTCATTTTTCGGTGAACTCTTTTTTTAACTTGGTGCTCCTAAACAAAAAGCCCAGAGCCTTGTTAGTGTTGTAGGACATGTATTTCTAGAGGAATCATCCAGTGACCCATTGTTAAAAGTCTCAGATAAACACATGCTGGCAGGCTTGTGAATTTTGGTGAATTTCAGCTAAATGAAGAGGTTTTCACTGGGGCTTTGTGTTCCACTTCCTGTCTAAACATGACCCAATTATATCCGCTCATCACTGCTAAATTCTGCTAGCCAGATCATTGCAGACTTGAATCTAGAAGGAAAAGCCTTCATTTCAGTAATCAGTAAACCTGGAATTAGTTAACTAAAAGAGGTCAAATTGTAAAAAAATTAGTCTTTAAACACCATGAATTAACCTGAAAACAGATCAAAGAGATTTTCATAGAATGGACAGAAATAACTGCAGCAGAATAAATACAATTAGTGGCGATTTCTTAAAGGTGCATTTAGCAGTTTGGTGCAAATTTAAAAAGTTTTACACATTAAAAAAAAGTGTTTTTTGAAGAGTCATCTGAATGGTGTACATAAAATGAAGACTGTACTAATAATAGTTTTCTATGTAAGTTTTAATTATATATGGTGCGGCTCATACTTATTATAGTTCTTTACCAGGAAAGACAACAGGACAATCAGTATCTGTACAGCTGAAGATGCAGATAGAAAGTGTTTTAATTATATATGGTGTGGCTATTTCATCATGTTGAATCTATATGTTAGAGAGAATCCTCAGGCTCACTGGCTGCCGTCTCTGTAGATACACTAGTAGAGAAGTGTAGTTTGGTGATGCGAAGAGCAAAAAATTTGACAATGGAACACACTTATTATTGCTCTTTACCAGCAGAGACAACAGGACAATCCGTGTCTGTATGGCAGAAAAGATCTAAAGCCAGAAGACAGAATGACAGAAAAAGACAAAAAACAAGCATCAGTACCAGCATACACAAGGTGGAAGATTTGATTATGGAGAAAATCCGAAGTAGTGATGTTTCTTTTTTGTTGGACTCAAACACATACATTAGCAAGTGTCAGCTGGACTCAGCTAACTGATGCCATTTATATGCAACAAATCTGTCCCACCATTTTGTTTGTATGTGCACCCTACAGCGGGTTTGTGTGTGTGTGCGTATGTATCTGTGGGCACCGTAAAACACCCATCTGTCAGGGTTGATAGATTCTGGGGCCACTGGGGATTGTAGGATGTTTGAGAGAGAATGAGAGAAACAGAGGTGACATGCCATATTACAAAAAAATATGATAGACGGAGTCATCATGATTAATGATTGTCCGTAGTATTCAGATTACAACATGATTCATGCATTCAAGCACAGCCACTGACAAACAATAACAGTGCATCCACACTCACCATATCCACATAAAAGACAACTCGAAGATGGTAAAACCAAGAAATCAGGCCTGACAGATTTTTTTTAATAATTTTGTAACAAACCAGATCCAGAGCTATTAAAAAGCTATTCTAAAATGACACCATACATCCGTGGCTAACTGTGAACCTTTCTAGGAAGACAAATAAAGTGTAAATGCTCTTCATGGCTGATGAACCTACTGCTGAAGGTGTTGTGAACAAGCTCATCTGCAACCAGTCTGCCAGAAACTCTGAGCTGACACAATGAGAAGGTGGGGGGTTTTGGACACACCTCAATGCGCAAAGAGAGTTAGTAGGTATGGGACCAGGAGAGAACTGTTGGCTGTTGTTTGTCTCCGTAGGGAGCATGAGAGGGGTTCAAACGAGATGAGGTCCTGTACATATGTTTTTTATTTCTTGCAGTTGAAATGACGAACAAATGAATGTTTATTCAGTATTCAACTACTTGGTCTATCTAGACATAATAAAACCATGAGCAGGGTGGATAATATTATTGCATTATCCCAATAATATTAAATAATATTATATTATTACATTATTATAATTTTGGCTCTGTCAGATTAAAATGAAAGTATTTTAATCTTAAATACACTCAGTGGCGTAACTTGTTTTAAAAAGTGGGTGGGGCAGGAGTGTGTGTTTATGTGGGGGGTGCTAACACAATGCTATATCTGCTATGTACAATAACAATTGCAGAAAAAAAAAAAACATGTCCAGAAATCAATTTCAATACATTGAGTTTAATGTATCAACATATAACTCATGTTGAATGTGACAGCAATTAATATTCATGTACCCTAATGGTCTGGTGGTAGAACTTTTGTTAAGCGTGTCAGAGGTTCTGGGTTCTAATCTGCCTCGTATAGTTTTTTTTTTTTTTTAATTAAAACCAAAGATGTTCATCAGTGATTGTATATCAAGAGCAGGGACACATTTGTGCGCATTCTGTTTTGATGTCTCAAGGATTAATCTTCATTTAATTTATACAGTGAAGATTATAAGCAGTGTTATTTTACATTTGATTACTTCAATTTATGCACCTGAAAACTACTGTTAGACATACCTGAAAAATCTGAAAAGCACTGTTTATTTTATTTGTATCATTGAATTATTGTATTTATTTGTGCTATTCCTTGCAGTTTGATTATTTATTCGGTAACACTTTACAATAAGGTTTCATTAGTGAACTACTTTAGTTAACATGAACTAAGAATGAACAGTACTTTTAGAGAATTTATTAATCTTTGTTAATTTCAACATTTACTAATACATTATTAAAATCAATAGTTGATTTCTTAACATTAGTTAATGCACTGTGAACCAACTTGAACAAACAATGAAAGACTGTATTTTTAGTAACTAATGTTAACAAAGATTAATAAATATTGTAACAAATGTATTGGTCATTGTTAGTTCTTGTTAGTTAATGCATTAACTATTAACAAATGAAACCTTTTTGTAAAGTGTTACCATAAAATGTTAAAGTGTTCTTATTTTCTTTCATTTTATTTTATCTACCTAAAACCGCGATACAAAACAAACCGAGTATATATGGTGATATATATATATATATATATATATATATATATGTGGTGATATATATATATATATATATATATATATATATATATATATGGTGATATATATGTGGTGATATATACATATATATATGGTGATATATATGTGGTGATATATATATATATATATATAACACTTTTTGTTTGAGCATCAGTAACTCTAGGTGTTGTTTGAGCTAGATATCTCAAATTTTGATACATAGTAGCATGGGTGGCACTAGGGAGGGGCTAGCAGGTGCTTCAGCACCCCCACGAAAGACCAAAGCATCCCCATAACTTTTTTCAGCAATTATTTACAGGTTGTGTTTTATATTTAATAAATAAGTTGATAATAAAAGCAACAAATGAAATAAACCAACTAAAGATCGTTCTAGTAGTCGTTCATTTAGGCCATTAATCGTTTAGTCGCATGTTTATATTAAATTAATTAATTAATATAACAATAGCCTACTAAACCATCTTTAATAACCTATCGCTCAAGCTTGCGCATAAATCTTGCTGCAAAGCACCAGCAAAAGTAATGATTATGAATGTGTTTGGGGAAAAGAACACATTTTAAACTATTTAAAACATATTTAAAGTATAGTGCTTTCTGAGTCAGTGTCAACTGCAAAGATGAAGTTGCCAACGCTGACAAAAAAAAAGAAAAAAAGAGAGAGATCGCCTCCTACCTAAGCGCGGTAATACTTTAGATTCCACACTCCTCTGCATTAACGCTAATTTACTTTTTGGACCATATAAAGATGCATTTATTGACTTGTACAAACTCCTCTCTATATTTGAGAGATCTTTGTCCTGTTTCCGACATTTGAAGACAAGCAACTGTGGGGATGCCCGAAACAGCAGCTTGGCACATTTGGCTATCGTTCAGGGCAAGTAAATATATCCCAGTGCCTTTTGTTGTCATATTGCCATTGACTGAAATTCCAAAATGCTTGTTCAGTGAACGCCTGCCTATTTAAAAAAAATAATAATTGTGCTGAGTCAAATAATAATGTAATAAAATGTTAAAAATCGAGTGGGTGAGTTTTCCTCATATTTATTTTATTATTCATATAAAAAAATAACGTTTTTGCGCATATTTACAAGTAATTGCCAGGTCCCCCTGTCAATGATCTAGCGCAACAGTCGGCTACAAATACAACTCACATGGACATGTACTACACAATCACAGATTATGTGAATATACAAAGGGTTCCGTTGTTACAATCTACCCCATTACTGGGGTGAGTTGTAACACTAGCTGGGGATAGATGTAACAATAAGAGGTAATTTGCTGAAATAACACCCACACTATCCAATTTTTGCATAAACATCATTGAAGAACAAACAAAAATCAGTTTTAAACAACATGAATAATTTAAACTGACAAAAAACATTATATTGCATTTTTTTATTTAAATGTAGTGCAAAACAATTGCTGCGCATGTTTGTATAAGTGTACTGTGTATTCCTGTCACATAAGGGTTCAGCCACTAGCTATGTTTCCAAGATCCACCTATTTTTATGTGAATTTTGAGATATTGCATAAAAAAACGCTAGATGGAAACATCAAGATGTACATAAACTGTAATTGTGCACAAAAACTTGTGCGCTCGACTGAGGCAGAATTTTTTTTCTGGTAAGAAGACATGCACATAAACTACGATGGAAACACATTTACTGAATAAATCCCTCGATACGCAACAAAAAACTCTCATGACTTTGCCACAACAGAGAATGTGAATGATAACTGGACTCACTGGAATCATCATAGGGATTAGTTGTAACATTATTAATAAACTGTTACAACTATCCCCACCCCAAACAGCCATAGCATAGCTAACGGTTTTAGCATTTGTGTTTGAAGTTAGCATAAACACAAGTTTTACAATACAATATATAATAAAATACAAATACAGTTTTTTGGTCATAAAATCTACAAATTTTGCTCACAGTCACATGCCACTTCTCCTGTGAGCTTAAAAAGAAAATGGGAGTGTATGAAACTGATGATGTTACCACAGCTCTTTTCTGACCTGTCAGACTTGCAGTGTTAGATCTAACCCTGTGTTACAACACTCCCCAGTCTCCCCTATACTATATATATATAAGCAACCTAAACTGACAATAACATAGGACATCAGAGAATGCTAAAATACTACTAAAGTATTGTATTGTATTGTATTGTATTTATAGAGCACTTTTCAGGCTACACAGTAACTCCAAAGTGCTGTACATTACAAGTAAATAAAGTAATATTAAAATGTAATGAATCAAACAAAATGACAACAATGTCAATGATAAATAATCCAATAAAAGGTTAAAATGCCAGAGAGACCAGGGGCCGGATTCATGAAACGTTCTTAAGAATAAAATTCTTCTTAACTGCCAATTTCTTCATATTTTCTAATTTAAGAAAAAAGATACTAATATTTTGTATTCCCAAAAAAATCTTCTTAAGAATGTTCTTATCTTTTTTCTTAAGATTGTTCTTATGACCAAATTTAAGAAGTATTCATATTCCCGAAAAGAATGTTCTTAAAAATCATCGTAAATAACTTCTTAAAGTTAGGATAACCTCCAACCTGTCTTAAATAGATGCTCAATGAATTTATTGGGTCGTTTCAAATATTAAGCATACAACATAACATAGCTAGCTAAATATAATACATATTACTTGTACCCTGAATGTGGACGAGCACTCTAAAGTCTGAAATTACACTATTGATCATTTGCACGTACCTGTATATGATGCGCTCACTCAAGCTTGTACGGAAAACGGCACAAGACGTTAGCACGATTTACTAATTAGTTTCCTCAATTTATAAACAGTGTGCACGATTTAGCAAATCGAGGGAAAGAATTAGTAAATCATGAGCATGATTTAGCCTATTATTTTTTTTCCCCCTGCATTTCATGTGCGGGGCTCCGTAAGCTAGAACTAGCGAGGCAGCACACACAGATACAGGATACATTCACTCTAGAGAGAGCACAAAAAAGACAGTGTACAAATGAATGGAAAAGAACGCTGCATCTTGAGATAGGTTTTTTTTTTTTAAATAACGATTTTAATGGTCCATTTAAAACATGACAGAGTGATTAGCCCCCGTCAAACAACCACAATGAAAATAGTCTGCACGCTCATTATGATATCTACGGAAGCCTAATCTACAGGCATTGACAGGCTTTGAGGTGTTTTTCATTCAGCGAGTCTTCAGCAATTACCCCCTTTCAATCAAATAAACATCTTTCATTTTCTTCTTAAGTAAAAAATTAAGATCTTGCCCTAAGTTCTTAAGAAAATATTTCAGAACTTCCTAAGAATTTTTCAAGAATTGTGCTTAGGAACATTCTTAAGAACTTCTTAGAATTTATCTTAAGAATTTTCTTAACTTCTTTCTTAAGAAGATGTTTGTGAATCCGGCCCCAGGTATGACTTTAAGGGGCACTTGAAGGTACTTAGCGTAAGGGACAATCTAACCTCGAAAGGTAGGTTGTTCCATAATCTTGGGCCTAGATTTAAGACGCACTCTTGGGATCGTTAATAATAATTTATTTGAGGTAAGATAAAAGTAAGATATGGCTCCCTTTAAACCATATATGTAGGCCAGAGTGTATTGTGTTTGACAAAACAGGGAGTAGAGTGGATACAACCCCAGCCAGAGAGATCATTAAAGAGTTTCCACAAGGACACTCACATAACATTTCACAGAAATGCTGAAAAGACATGAAAAGACCATAAGATAGTGACTGGGGGAGAGACAGAGAAAAAGCGAGGGATGAAGTGGAGGAGGACTCCCTAAGGGAGAGAGAAGGTGGATGGTGGGGAGAGTACTCAGAAGAGTGAAGCATAAAAACAATCTTGCACACTTCCTCCCTGTGAAATGCTGCAGTTGTCATCTGTGGCATTATATAACAAGCCACTACAGAAAGAAGCAAAGCATCATACCGCTATCTACATTGATGTAAAACTCTCAAGTCACTGTGTTTAATATGAAAGTGTTTAAAAAGTTAGACGACGACTAATTTTGTCTTTTCAGTCTCAAAATAACAAGATAGATAGATAGATAGATACATACACTATATTGCCAAAAGTTTTGGGACGCCTGACTTTACGTGCACATAAACTTTAATGACATCCCCTTCTTAATCCGTAGGGTTTAATATGGAGTTGGCCCACCCTTTGCAGCTATAACAGCTTCAACTCTTCTGGGAAGGCTTTCCACAAGGTTTAGGAGTGTGTTTATGGGAATTTTTGACCATTCTTCTAGAAGCGCATTTGTGAGGTCAGGCACTGATGTTGGTGAGAAGGCCTGGCTCGCAGTCTCAGATCTAATTCATCCCAAAGGTGTTCTACTGGGTTGAGGTCAGGACTGTGCAGGCCAGTCAAGTTCCTTCACACAAACTCGCTCATCCATGTCTTTATGGACCTTGCTTTGTGCACTGGTGCGCAGTCATGTTGGAACAGGAAGGGGCCATCCCCAAACTGTTCCCACAAAGTTGGGAGCATGAAATTGTCCAAAATGTCTTGGTATGCTGAAGCATTAACCCTCTGGGGTCTGAGGATTTTTGGGGTCCTGGAGAAGTTTTGACATGCCCTGACATTTGTGCTTTTTTCAGTTGTTCATATACATATTAATGGAAAAGGTGTCATTACACTGTATTCAGCACGAACTTGGCTACCATAATATGTGAACAACATGTATGTACATGTTTGTATTTTTGAAGGAATAATGTTTATGCACGGTTATTGAAAAAACAAAAAAAACTTAAAGGGGTGGTTCAATGTGATTTCACTTTTTTAACTTTAGTTAGTGTGTAATGTTGCTGCTTGAGCATGAACAGTATCTGCAAAGTTACAGCGCTGAAAGTTCAATGCAAACAGGAGATATTGTCTTTTAAAGTTATGGCAGTTTAATGCCTACAAAAACGACCGGTTTGAACTACAACGAGTTTCTTCCGGGGTTGGTGACATCATAAACCCTGCAAAACACACCCCCGGGAACACGCAACAAAGTGGGCGAGGCCATGTCGCACAGCATAATGAAAGCGGAAGAGTTGTGTACACCGGACGCAAGCGACGCGTCAAAAGATAATAGAACCCATTATAATCTGTGATATTTTCTACACTGGATGCGCCGCTGAAGACAGCTTCCAGAATCTACACGAGTTCAATGCTGGATTTGCACAAAGGCTTTTACTGAAAGAAGCTGTTCCTACTTTAAAAGCAGAAGCTGCTGTTTATTGGCTTCAAACTGTAAGTACGTTTTATTGTTTGTACATGTCTTTTAAACGTATAGTTCTGTTGCTATTTTTGGTTGCATCAAGGACGTAAACAAAGACCAATGCGTTTTTGCTTCGCTAGCCAGTTAGCTAAATTCTATTGCATACTTCTCCAACAAACGCCAACAAACACCAACAAACTTCTATGTTCATAGACAAACAGTTGTTCATACTATAAATTAAACGATACCTTTACAAAAATGCTACTACTTTGGCTACAGTAAAGCTTTAATCAGGATAAAACCGTATATTGAAAGCTAACAAACAGCAGTGACCGCATATCTAAACACTTTGACACAAATAGTAAATGAAATACCATTCATAAACGTCCTTTAAAAGCCGCGATTGCAGAGGTTCTGCTTGACCCTCTTCATCTGGGTCTGATTCGGGCTCAATTTGATACAGCAATATAGACGCCATTATTTACATTTCCACCAAAGCCCACGTAACCAGTAACCACTAATGGTTAGGGGCGTGGCGTTTCCGGACGCTTCAGCGAATCACGATGGCTCTGGATACACTGGGCCAGCTAACCAATCTGAGCACATTGCATATTTCGGAGGGAGTGGCTTCATAGAAGCAGGAAGTCAAACGAGCCGTTCATATGACAGTGGAAACAGACGTGTAGAATAAAGGTAAAATATATGAAAAATACAGCATTTTTTAAAAAAACAAAGCATTAAGACATGTTAAACTGTGCCCCAAAAACACAATCGAGCCTAGAAAAAAAACACTGAACCACCCCTTTAAATCACTGTAATAAGGCCAAAAAATAAATATGAAATATGTGTTCACAAGACTTCTGGGTATTGGAGGTTGTAGACTAGAATTTTTGCTTCAAAATGATGTAAAAATTATCCTGCCTACTCGTTCATATAAAACAATAGATATTTAAATTTTGTAAGACACTTTTTGTCAAGAAACACAGTATGCATGGAAGCGTGAATCTTCATGAATAATGCTGTGATTCACACCTGAGAAGGCAAAGACCCGCATAATGAGCCCTTTCAGTCAGGTAGGCTATGTGAAAAAACTCTCTGTGAACATGTCTCAAGCTCATCAGCTGTATATCAAACATACAGATAAAACAGCAATACTGTGAAATATTACAATTTAAAATAATGGTTTTCTATTTTAATATACTTTAAAATATAATGTATTTCTGTGATGCAAAGCGTCTGAACATTCATGTTACCTCTATGGCATTTCATATAGGCTTTTAGCTTAAAAGCATGCACATTTGGAGAAATATTGATGGATTCTCATATGTTTATGTCAATTTTCTATACAGAGGAGTAATATTTATTCAATATTTATTGTCATCACTATGAGCGCTGGATACTGTGTTTTCAATTCATACTTGCAGCCAGAGGGCGCTCTGTGCACCTTTAGTCTACAAATGACTCCTAATGAAGAACAGGCATACCATGTGACATTCCAGGAACTAACAGAGGCTTCTAGAGATCGCTATAACCATGGCTATAACATGCAGATAAACACTTTTGAAGATAATAAATACACGATTGCGATGACGTATACATGTATTGCCTCAGAATTTGCGTCTGAATAGCGCTCGCTCCGTGGGTGTGGCCGAATTAGCAGATAATGAGCCGACTCACGGACGTCTGACATGTCTCTTTTTTCATACAGATTACATAAACAGAGAATATTTGTTTTCAATTTGACTTACACGATTTAAAACCTGACATTTCAACGTTTCTTTAGACATAAGTCTCATTTTTGTGTCATTAGTATTCACTAAGTTACAGTTAATTTTCTGAGAACTATCAGATTGGACTTCGTTCAGAGGGAGACGACAGATCACGCATCATGTTAGTTTTCTTTATTTTGCAAAAAGCACAACATTTTGTTTTTACTCTGAGTGTTCACAAATAAAAGAAGACATTCTATAGTTTCAATTGATATATTACTTATGTCTCTATGACAAAAAATGACGGAGTATTTTAAGTCTGTTTTGCTGCAATGTGAAAAAAATCCTGCAAAACGCGCCAGCGCGTTTCCCGACTCCAGAGTGTTAAGAGTTCTTTTCACTGGAACTAAGGGGTCAAGCCCAACCTCTGAAAAACAACCCCACACCATAATCACGCAAGCACCGTTCTCCTGGCAACCGCCAAACCCAGACTCGTCCATCAGATTGCCCGACAGAGAAGCGTGATTCGTCACTCCAGAGAGCACGCCTCCACTGCTCTAGAGTCCAGTGGCGGCGTGCTTTACACCACTGCATCCAACGCTTTGCGTTGCGCTTGGTGATATAAGGCTTGGATGCAGTTGCTCGGCCATGGAAACCCATTCCATGAAGCTCTCTACGCACTGTTCTTGAGCTAATCTGAAGGCCACACGAAGTTTGGAGGTCTGTAGCTATTGACTCTGCAGAAAGTTGGCGACTTCTGCGCACTGTGCGCCTCAGCATGCGCTGACCCCGCTCTGTGATTTTAGTTGCTGTTGTTCCCAATTCTTCCACTTTGTTATGATACCACTAACAGTTGACCGTGGAATATTTAGTAGTGAGGAAATTTCACGAATGGACTTATTGCACAGGTGGCAACCTATCACAGTACCACGCTTGAATTCACTGAGCTCCTGAGAGCGACCCATTCTTTCACAAATGTTTGTAGAGTCAGTCTGCACGCCTAGGTGTTTGATTTTATACACCTGTGGCCATGGAAGTGATTGGAACACCTGAATTCAATGATTTGGAGGGGTGTCCCAATACTTTTGGCAATATAGCGTACAGATAGATAGATAGATAGATAGATAGATACAGTGCCCTCCACAAATATTGGCACCCTTAGTAAATATGAGCAAAGGTGGCTGTGAAAATAAGTCTGTATTGTTTATCCTTTTGATCTTTCATTCAAAAAAATTACAAAATTCTAACCTTTCATTGAAGTAAAAACAATTGAAACTGGGGGGGAAAGCTTATTATGAAATAAATGTTTTTCTCTAGTTCATGTTAGCCACAATTATTGGCACCCAATTATTGCAACCTCCTTTTCCCAAGATAACAGCTCTGAGTCTTCACCTATAATGCCTGATGAGTTTGGATAACACCTGTCAAGAGATCAGAGACCATTCCTTCATGCAGAATCTCTACAGATCCTTCAGATTCCCAGCTCCATGTTGGTGCTTCTTCTCTTCAGTTCACTCCACTCATTTTCTTTAGGGTTCAGGTCAGGGGACCTGGGACGACCGTGGCAGAGGGTTCATTTTGTGCTCAGTGACACATTTTTGTGTTGGCTTTGATGTTTGTTTTGGATCACTGTCCTGATGGATGATCCAACCACGACGCATTATAGGATTTCTAGCAGAAGCGGTCAGGTTTTGATTTTTTATCTGTTGGTATTTGATAGAATCCATGATACCATGTATCTAAACAAGATGTCCAGGACTTCCAGCAGAAAAATAGGCCCACAACATTAAAGATCCAGCAGTATATTTAACCGTGGGAATGGGGTACTTTTTATCTATGTGTGCACCAAACCCATCTGGTGGGTTTGCTGCCAAAAAGCTCTTTTTTTAGTTTCATCTGACCATAGAAGCCGGTCCCGTTTGAAGTTCCAGTCGTGTCTGACAACTGAATATGCTGGAGATTGTTCCTGGATGAGAGCAGAGGATTTTTCTTGAAACCCTCCCGAACAACTTGTGGGGATGTAGGTGCTGTTTGATAATTTTTTTTAGGGTTTCTGAGAATCAAGACTCAACTAATCTCTGCAATTCTCCAGCTGTGATCCTTGGAGAGTCTTTGGCCACTTGAACTTTCCTCCTCACCGCGCATTAGGACGATTTAGACACGTCCTCTTCCCGGCAGATTTGTAACATCTTTAGTTGATTGGAACTTCTTAATTATTGCCCTGATAGTGGAAATGAGGATTTTCAATGCTTTAGCTATTTTCTTACAGCCACTTTCTATTTTGTGAAGCTCAACAATCTTTTTCTGCACATCAGGACTATATTCTTTGGTTTCACTCATTGTGATGAATGATTAGGGGAATTTGGCCTTTGTGTTTCCTCATGTTTATACTCCTGTGGAACAGGAAGTCATGGCTGGACAATTTCATGTTCATGATCACCCTGGTGTGCTAAAAAAAAAAAATGTAAATATGAATGGGAATATACTTCAGAGATATTTTACTCATAAGAATTTCTAGGGGTGCCAATAATTGTGGCCAACATGTTTTGGAGAAAAACATTTATTTCATAATGTGATTTTCCCCCCACTTTCAATTATTTTCCTTCAATGAAAGATTAGAATTTTGTGAATTTTTTGAATGAAAGATCAAAAGGATAAACAATGCAGATTTATTTTCACAGCCGCCTTTGCTCATATTTACTAAGGGTGCCAATATTTGTGGAGGGCACTGTAGATAGATAGACAGATAGACAGACAGACAGACAGACAGATAGATAGATAGATAGATAGATAGATAGATAGATAGATAGATAGATAGATAGATAGATAGATAGATAAACACCACATCCATGTAAAGTGCTGGCGTGACATTAAATGTTAATCACATTAAGCACTGTGTCTTTTCAATATGCTCCCTAAAGCTTGATTTGGCAGGACATATAAGTGTTTGCATTTGATTGGTCATACAGATACTGAATAGTTTTCAATAAGAAGTGCTGGCTGGTTCACTTAATGGACAATTACAGACAAAAACACTAGAGGTCAAAGATCAACTCCTTGTGGTTCAAAGCCAAGTAGTAGTACTGAAATAAATGGCCTGAGTGATATTAATGGATGACTTCTTCAGACTCAATCCTGGGACTTTGAGTAACACCATGTCCAAACCACGACAAGCGTCAGGGAGAGTTCACGCTGACAGCAACAAACTCATTCATTGAGCTTGTTGTGATTGCCTGTAATTTTGTTGATTTGCACAGTATTGTGGTTTTTAGTGTGGGTAGAAAAATTACTTGATGCAACCCAGGTGAAAAAGACGTAGTATTAAATGTATTAAAAATATACTTGAAATGCAAGTAGTATGTTAATAATACATTTGTATTCTTAACATGCTTCTTTGAAGTGCATTAAAAATGTATTGAATTGCATTTTAATATATTTTTAAAAAAAGTATACAAGAAGTACTTTGGTAATAAATATAAGCTTAGTTACACTTTTAAGAAATATGCTAAATACAAACATACTTTTAATATTTTTCTAAACAGTATACTAGAAGTACTTTGGTAAATAAATATATGCTTAGTTAGACTTAAAAAAATGCTAAACACAAGCATACTTTTAGTGAAGTTAGTGTATTAACAGAAAACATACCAGTGTTACTCTTAAGGCGGGTGCACACTGTGCGATTTTGTCCACGGTTTCGTCGCCTGAGACAAATTTTGAGAATCCTAAAAGATTCCTATAATCCTAGGCAAAAATCTATAGTCTCTGATCGCTAGTTTGACATGTTCACCGACAGCCGATTAATGACCGCTGTGATCAAATTTTACCTCAGACGAAATTCTGGCAGTGTCAGAAGATTTGCAGTGTGACTTCTCCTACGACAAATGCCAAATTGTCTTCGTTTTTCAAGATAAGCCATGATCAAAATTAATGCTAGAGATTTCTTTGTTAGCCACCATTTCAGTCCCGCGCGCAATGCAGCTCACTGTCACCGAATGTGTGTGGGTTTATGATGTAAAACTCCGGACAAGTTTTCAAGCACGCGTCCATTTTTAACGTGTCCTGACTGTCGTACAGTCTGACATATAGGACAGCTGAGATCCCACAGTGCAACATGAGGATCATGTTCGTACAGTCTGACAAGCAACAATCGTAAAGGACTATTATAAATCGCACAGTGTGCACCCAGCTTTACTTAAAAGTATATTTTATGTGTACTTTAAGAACATAGCAAAATAATTAAGCTTTTAGTGGGTTTAAATGTATTTTATAACCATGTTTAGGCCTACTACAATATATTTTAAATATTTATATATTTATAATTTTAATATTTTCAATAGAAAGATATTTTGCAACTTAAGCACTGGTATAAAGTCAAAGTCCCTTTCTAAAGACTTTGATAGATCTGTTTAAAGTCTATGTGGTGACATTTGTCGGTCTTATAACAATTATAAAACATTGTCCAATGTATTGGCAGAAAGAATAATTAGTCATTATAACATGTACAACATTACATTAAACATTCTTTTTATTTGCAAATTTAAGTTGTATATTTATTTCTGATTTCCTTAACAATTTGGCTTCATTCATCAATGAGGTAAATCATCTTTGAAAAACCACGTTATGAACACACAATTACTTTGTTTGAGCTGACCAGCCAACTATGGTAGTGTTCATTGATTTATGTTTATATTTGTTCAAGCTTGACAATTTTAACTTTCTGTTTATTTTAAAATACACATTTCTAATTACAGATAAGTACAAAGATCAAATTGTAAAAAGGGATGCTTATAAGAGTACACATCTGAAACTGCTGAGACTAAAGGGTTTCGATTACATTACCCACCAGGTACATTGTAGTCAAGTCAAGTCACCTTTATTTATATAACGCTTTTTACAATGTAGATTGTGTCAAAGCAGCTTTACATTGATAACTGGTACATTATTTGGCTGCACAGCAGCTCTTAAAAGAATATTGTCAATGCAGGCAGATCAAAGCACTGTTGAATATCAAATGTCAAGTCAAATGTCAAGTGTCCCCAACTAAGCAAGCCAAAGGCGACAGCGGCAAGGAACCCAAACTCCATCAGGTGACATCAGGTGGCAGACAAGTGGCAAATAGGTGTTTAAATGGAGAAAAAAACCTTGGGAGAAACCAGGCTTAGTCGGGGGGCCAGTTCTCCTCTGGCCAACAGTGCTTTGTTACGATTCAGGTAGCTATCATAAGTCCGATAGGATCGCAACATTCAAAGTATTTATTCCAGTTCCATCCAATTGAGGATCGTATTCATCACGGCGGTATGGACGGTTGTTGAGGAACTGTGTCGTGGCTGTCGTGTCGATGAGGCCCTCACAGTGGATGATCTAGTTGACTCAATCTCTGCTGATACTTCAGGGCTGCGTTGTGGTCGTGTCAAGGCGCAGGTCCTTGGTCTCACCTGGATACGGCCCGGATCCGGTTGACTACGGTGAACCTCGGGATAACCAGAAAGACTAATATTAGCGTAGATGCCATTCTTCTTTTGATGTAACGAGTACATCAGGTGTTATAGGAAGTGTTCCCGGTTCCGGCTGACCTAATTTATGCAGCCTAATAATCCTTTAACAGATTTGAAAGTATAAATTGGTAATGTGTTATGTGTATGCCAGGTTAAAGAAATGCGTTTTTAGTCTAGATTTAAACTGACAGAGTGTGTCTGCTTCCCGAACAATGCTAGGAAGATTGTTCCAGAGTTTAGGTGCCAAATAGGAGAAGGATCTACCACCTGTGGTTGATTTTGATATTCTAGGTATTATCAGCTGGCCTGAATTCTGAGATCGAAGTTTTTGGTCCAAAAATTACTGGTCATCCAATTTTTTATATCAGCTATGCATTCTGTTAATTTTGTGAATTGGTAAGTTTCGTCAGGGCGCGAAGAAATATAGAGCTGAGTATCATCAGCGTAACAGTGAAAACTAACGCCATGCTTCCTAATGATATCTCCCAAGGGTAGCATGTACAGAGTGAACAGCAACGGTCCTAGTACTGAGCCTTGCGGTACTCCATATTGAACTTGTGATCGATATGACATCTCTTCGTTTACTACTACAAACTGATAACGGTCAGATAAGTATGATTTGAACCATGACAATGCAATTCCACTAATGCCAACATAATTTAAAGAGTCTATTTAAAAGAATATTGTGATCAATAGTGTCAAATGCAGCACTAAGATCCAGTAACACTAATAGAGAGATACAACCACGATCTGATGATAAGAGCAAATCACTTGGAAATCCTCACAGATACTATTTCTTTCTAAAAAGGAACATAGTTGTGATGATACTACCTTTTCTAGTATTTTTGACAGAAAAGTGAGATTTGAGATCGGCCTGTAATTGACTAATTCTCTAGAATCAAGTTGTGGTTTTTTAATAAGAGGTTTAATAATAGCCAGCTTAAAAGTTTTTGGTACGTATCCTAGTGATAAAGATGAATTGACGATATTAAGAATAGGATCTATAACCTCTGGAAGCATTTCTTTCAATAGCTTAGTCAGTATAGGGTCTAACATACATGTTGTTGATTTTGATGATTTAACAAGTTTAGACAATTCTTCCTCTCCTAAAGCAGTAAATGAATTGAATTTTTCCTCAGGGACACTACAATGCACTATCTGATGCGATACTGTAATAGATGGTTGCATGGTTATAATTTTTTCTCTAATATTATCAATCTTGCAAGTAAAGAAGTTCATAAAGTCATTACTGCTGTGCTCTGTGGAAACATCAAAAGTTGAAGCTTTATTTCTTGTTAATTTAGCCACTGTATCAAATAAATACCTAGGGTTGTGTTTATTTTCTTCTAAAAGTTTTGAAAAATAAGCAGATCTAGCAGTTTTTAAGGCCTTTCTGTACTCAATCATTCTCTCTCTCCACGAAATGCGAAATACTTCTAGTTTTGCTTTCTTCCAGCTGCGCTCCATTTTTCTGGCTGCTAACTTTAGGGCCCGATTGTGCTCATTGTACCATGGTATTGGATTAATTTCCTTAATCTTTTTTAAGCGCAAAGGAGCAACTGAGTCTAATGTGCTGGAAAAGACAGAGGCAATAGTTTCTGTTACAACATTGAGGTCTTCTAAGCTTTCTGGTATGCTAAGGCGATGAAACTGATCAGGAAGATTATTTATAAAGCGATCTTTAGTGGTAGAAGTGATGGTTCTACCATATTTATGGCATGGAGGCAGTTTAGCCGCCTTGACTAAATGTAGTATACACGAGACTAGATAATGATCTGAGATGTCGTCACTGTGCTGCAGAATTTCAACAGCATCAATATCGATTCCATGTGACAATATTAGATCTAAAGTATGATTACGACAATGAGTGGGTCCTGACACATGTTGTCTAACACCAATAGAGTTTAGAATATCTGCAAATGCCAATCCTAATGCATCTTTTTTATTATCTACATGGATATTAAAATCACCAACAACAAGGACTTTATCTGCAGCCAATACTAACTCCGACAGAAAATCAGCAAATTCTTTGATAAAGTCTGTATGGTGTCCTGGTGGCCTGTATACAGTAGCCAGCACAAATGTCAACCTACATAATGTTACGTAAAGTACCATCACTTCGAAGGAATTATATTTGAAAGACTTTTGACTAATACTGTAAATATTACTATAGATTACAGCAACACCTCCCCCTTTGCCTTTCTGACGGGCATTGTGTCGATAATCAGATTGTACTCAGAGTACTGTCATTCTTTAAAGGAAAACAAATCATTAATCATCATTTGAATCCGTGTACCATTCGTTCAGTCATTTTTTGATTTAATATTGAAAGTAGAAAAATTAGAAAATGGATCATTTTTTGTTTTTTTGTTAAAAAAAAAAAAAAAAAAAAAAAACAAGAATTCAGCTTGTTTTTCGTTCTGGGGAAGAAAAATTAATAAACAGTTTGAATATTCGTTATATACACATGGGCAGGAATTAAACACTCCTTTGTGCTGATTGGTCAGCCGAAGATCAAAACGTGTCGTCATCAGTTCTTCCTCAGTTCAGCACAGCAGAATCATAGTCCTCCTCTGCTGCAGTTGTACAGATTATTAATACATTTATTGCAAATACATTTAATCTTTTTCTCATCAAACAACCAGACTAACAATAAAATTACAGTGGGTACAGAAAGTATTCAGACCCCCTTAAATTTTTCACTCTTTGTTATATTGCAGCCATTTGCTAAAATCATTTAAGTTCATTTTTTCCCTCATTAATGTACACACAGCACCCCATATTGACAGAAAAAAAACAGAATTGTTGACATTTTTGCAGATTTATTAAAAAAGAAAAACTGAAATATCACATGGTCCTAAGTATTCAGACCCTTTGCTCAGTATTTAGTAGAAGCACCCTTTTGATCTAATACAGCCATGAGTCTTTTTGGGAAAGATGCAACAAGTTTTTCACACCTGGATTTGGGGATCTTCTGCCATTCCTCCTTGCAGATCCTCTCCAGTTCTGTCAGGTTGGATGGTAAACGTTGGTGGACAGCCATTTTTAGGTCTCTCCAGAGATGCTCAACTGGGTTTAAATCAGGGCTCTGGCTGGGCCATTCAAGAACAGTCACAGAGTTGTTGTGAAGCCACTCCTTCGTTATTTTAGCTGTGTGCTTAGGGTCATTGTCTTGTTGGTAGGTAAACCTTCGGCCCAGTCTGAGGTCCTGAGCACTCTGGAGAAGGTTTTCGTCCAGGATATCCCTGTACTTGGCCGCATTCATCTTTCCCTCGATTGCAACCAGTCGTCCTGTCCCTGCAGCTGAAAAACACCCCCACAGCATGATGCTGCCAATACCATGCTTCACTGTTGGGACTGTATTGGACAGGTGATGAGCAGTGCCTGGTTTTCTCCACACATACTGCTTAGAATTAAGGCCAAAAAGTTCTATCTTGGTCTCATCAGACCAGAGAATCTTATTTCTCACTATCTTGGAGTCCGTCAGGTGTTTTTTAGCAAACTCCATGCGGGCTTTCATGTGTCTTACACTGAGGAGAGGCTTCCGTCGGGCCACTCTGCCTTAAGGCCCCGACTGGTGGAGGGCTGCAGTGATGGTTGACTTTCTACAACTTTCTCCCATCTCCCGACTGCATCTCTGGAGCTCAGCCACAGTGATCTTTGGGTTCTTCTTTACCTCTCTCACCAAGGCTCTTCTCCCCTGATAGCTCAGTTTGGCCGGACGGCCAGCTCTAGAAAGGGTTCTGGTCGTCCCAAACGTCTTCCATTTAAGGATTATGGAGGCCACTGTGCTCTTAGGAACCTTAAGTGCAGCAGAAATTTTTTTGTAACCTTGGCCAGATCTGTGCCTTGCCACAATTCTGTCTCTGAGCTCTTCAGGCAGTTCCTTTGACCTCATGATTCTCATTTGCTCTGACATGCACTGTGAGCTGTAAGGTCTTATATAGACAGGTGTGTGGCTTTCCTTATCAAGTCCAATCAGTATAATCAAACACAGCTGGACTCAAATGAAGGTGTAGAACCATCTCAAGGATGATCAGAAGAAATGGACAGCACCTGAGTTAAATATATGAATGTCACAGCAAAGGGTCTGAATACTTAGGACCATGTGATATTTCAGTTTTTCTTTTTTAATAAATCTGCAAAAATGTCAACAATTCTGTGTTTTTCTGTCAATATGGGGTGCTGTGTGTACATTAATGAGGAAAAAAAATGAACTTAAATGATTTTAGCAAATGGCTGCAATATAACAAAGAGTGAAAAATTTAAGGGGGTCTGAATACTTTCCGTACCCACTGTAAATATAAATATAATTATAAATATAATTAAAGCTGCAAGCAGCGATGAAAGGGCCCTCGCACCTGGGCTCACCACCACCCGGTGGCCTTAGGAAAACAGTGAACAGTGGGCGACATGCATGTAAGCGAGTAAATACAGGAGAATTATGGCAAATTATTTTCCTGCTGTCAACAGGTGGTGCTTATCTGTTACTGAATATTGCCAAGTATATGTCTTCAGGCCAGGACTATTATCAAACGTGAAGTTTGGAGCAGATCGGACATTGTATGCCTGAGTTACAACAACTTCCTGTTTCGTGGCGTTAATCGCATACATTAGCACTTAGCTAAGTGTTGCATGATTTAACGTGTTTCTAGCATGTTTGGTACTTCGTGGCATATTGAAATGAGTTCCTGGGATTGAATTACAGTGTGAAGCATGCCATTTCCTGTTGCCAGCAGGTGGCGCTACGACTAACTGAATATTGTCATATAGATGTCTTTAGGCCAGGACTCTTATCACACATGTGAAGTTTGAGGCACATCAGACATAGTATGCCTGAGTTACAAACATCAGACTTTGTCAGGCTGCCACGGACACACCCTCCAACGAAAACTCAAGATCTTTGATATTTATCATCACTAAGGTCTTAAGATTAGACTGACAACATATGATGTTGATCTGGTTAAATCTCTATGAGGAGTTAATCACGGTGTAAAACATGTCATTTCCTGTTGCCCACAGGTGGCGCTATGACTGTAACTGTATATTGTCATGAAGATGTCTTCAGGTCACTACTCTAATAAAACGTGTGAAGTTTGGGACAGATCCGACATTGTATACCCGAGTTTCAAGAACTTCCTGTTTCATGGCGAAACATCGAACTTTGTCAGGCCACCATTGCCCCGCCCAATTCTGAAACCCATAACAGACGTAAAGTTTCACCACTTCTGATGCGTGTGCAAAGTTTCATGAGTTTTCGAGCATGTTCAGGCCCTCAAAAATGCGATTCACTTTGGAGAAGAATAATAATAAACGAGAAAAATTCCAATAGGGTCCTCAAACCATCGGTGCTCGGGCCCTAATTAGTTGTAAATTAAATATTTTTACACACTAATACAAAAAGGAAAGAAATGCATTGACTTGGGTTTGGGTATATAACAGGCCTATTAATGTTCACGCAAGAACTGTCATTCTGACTATCCAACCCGATCTCACGGCAATTCGTACGAATTCATACGACCTCACTCATACAAATTCATAAGTTTTTTGCTAAATCGTGCGTATTTTACGAGTTGACAAATTCGTATGAATTTATACGAATGACCTACCCCAAAGCCGCCCCTAAATCTATCCGTCACTGGGGTTTAGAAAAATCGTACGAATTCGTACGAGTGAGGTCGTACAAATTCATACGAATTAGCCACTAAAATACGTACGAATTGGTCATGAGATAGCGTTGGACTATCTGACATCCAGAGAACAACAGAGAGATTAAAATACTTATTCTTCTTAGTTTTATAATGTAGGCCTTGTGTTTTATTAAAATGTATTATAACTGATATCTACAAAGGACTCACCGCAAACTGCTGCACACTCGTACACAGGACTGCAATGCACGATTTTTAACTTCTCATTTCAGTTTTTATTCCACCAAACCCTACATTATACCTTCAGAACGCTTGGAAAACCGGTATCTTTAAATTGTACAACAGACAAATTAAATTAAGCAGAAAAACTTTTTATATGTTTGATTGACTGTATTTTATTTTGGCTGCGATGTCAAGTCAGAACTGCCAGAACTGATATATTGTGTGAGCGCGACCACTTAGATTTTTTACTCAGAAGGGAAAATAACTTAAGCTAATACTCATTATAGTCAAACAGATGAGAGTAGGACATCATTCAAAATGGTAAAATTACTTTTTTATTTGTGCACATTCAAAATGAGTACAAAATGTCATGCCTTTGAAAAAAAAAAAAAAAAAAAAAAACATCAGAATACGCTGCTAGCATGTCTCGACCTCCTTTAACATCTTTCTGGCGCAGGCTACAAACAAGAACCAAAACAAAGCGAATACTTGACACACCTACTTTTAAAAGTCTACATTTATATTATGTGACATTAAATGCATTATATAAATCACTGATGATCGCATGTGATGATAACATGACTTACAGTCCGGAAAATATGGCTATAGCTAATTATTTTGCGCACCCCCTGGCACTTTGAGAACCGCTGAAGAAAGCCCTGTCTAAGCTGTGCCCTGGTACAGGTTGTGTCGAGCCATTCATTATTCTGGTTGTTTGATGAGAAAAAGATTAAATGTATTTGCAATAAACGTATTAAGAATCCGTACAACTGCAGCTGAGGAGGACTATTATTCTGCTGTGCGGAACTGAGGAAGAACTGATGACGGCACGGTTTGATCTTCGGGTGACCAATCAGCAGAAAGGGGCATTTAATTCCCACCCACGTGTAGAAACTGAATATTCAAGCTGTTTATTCGTCTTTCTTCCCCTGAGTGAAAAATGAAAAATTAAGCTGAATTCTTGTTTTTTCGTTTTTTTTTTTGTTTTTTTTTGTTTTTTTTTTACAAAAAAAAAAAAAAAAAAACGAAAAAGGAGCCATTTTCTCATTTTTCTACTTTCAATATTGACTCAAAAAATGACTGAACAAATGATACACAATCAGGGTAAATCAGGGTATCTTCCGTTCATTCGTTTTTTGATTTAATATTGAAATCAGAAAAATTAGAAAACGGTACTTTTTTTCGTTTTTCATTTTCAAAAAGAAAACGAAAAAACAAACCAAAAAAAATGGCTTGATTTTTCATTTTTCGTTCTGGGATTGGAAACGAATAATCAGCTTGAATATTCGACCTCTACATGTGGGCGGGAATTAAACGCCTCTTCCACTGATTGGTCAACCAGACATCAAACCATGTCGTCATCAGTTGTTCATCGGTTCCACTCAACAGAATAAAAGTCCCTCGCTCTACAGCTGTACGGATTCTTAATGCGTTTATTCTAAATTTAATCTCTTTCTCATCAAATAACCAGACTAGTGAATGGCTTGACGCAAATCGTACTGGTGCAGAGTCAGGGCTTAATTCTGTGTAGACATAAATTCATCTACACGTGCAATATTAGTTTATCTCATAAATATTAATTTACTTTGCAGCTGCACACAACTACCCCCTAGCTTACAACTTTGGCACACTGTCTGTTTTATTTAACTGACCAACTATAAAAATCTAGCGAAGCTGCTTGACGCACTGGGCAGCCGAAGTGAATGTACAATACATTGCAGTAAAGCGCAAAGTACCAGTATCGATTTAAGTGTAAATATGCAGCAGTCACAACTTTTGTTTTAGACAACGTGATGAATTTTAAATGATATGACAGATAGGCTATGAAAAGATATTTATTTGTGTATTTTACAGTCACAGCATATCTATTAGGCCTATTCTATTTTGAGATTTTTTTTTTTTTTTTTTTTTTTTTCCCATAGAGAAGTGTAGGAAATGTAGGTTATCACTGGCGTATGATATGTCAAATATACAGAATGTATATAATAGGCTAGGCCTACATGCTATTTTTTTCTTGAAGTCATAACTTTTGTTTTAGGCAATATTCTGAGTTTATTTCATTAATATTGAGTATTAATGGATGTCACACAAAAACGTTTTATTTTCTCTGCCAACTAAACTTCCCATGCAAATCAGAACTGTTGTGCGACTGACTCCTAGCGCACAGAGCAGTGTTTTGTTCCTGAATGAATCAGAGTCTTTGAACAAATCAGTTGAATAAATGACTCATTCATTAACACGAGGACTTGCTGCCACCTACTGGCCACATTAATTTCATAATCCAAATATCGTTTCATTTTGTTATTCATTTAATATTTCTGTATTCAAAATGTTGTTTAAAACATTAATATTATTACATTATGCAATTGTAATTGCTACGCATTTACTGCCCTCTCTGAGTAACATTATCTAACATCTCATTAAATAGATCTAAAAGCAACTTCAGGTGCTGCTTCTTTGCCACCTCTGCAAGGCTTTGGTTGATACTGATTTAACAGGTAACAACCTATAGCGTCATATTATTCTAAGAACTTCACATTAAAGATGGCATATCTACAAATTTAATAAGATTAGGAAAAAATCCTATATAAATGTAAAAAAAAAAAAAAAAAACCCTTAAAATCAATTGCCCTTATGGTAAAGTTAATTTCTGACACCAACAGATGGCAATAAATAGGCTATAAAAATATCTCTTTATTGTTAGTGTTATTTTTTATATATAGTGTTAACTGAGAGAGCACTATAATGGCTATATTTAACACTGTATTTATTTAACATTACCCCTAAAATTTAATTCGGCTGAGTTTTTATTTACTTTTTTTTTTTATTTTTTTTTATTTTTTTATAAATGTGTGATAGCCTATTTCAAATTGGCATCTCAAACGAGTTCACCTCCGTCATCAAATCATGACATCCAATTCCCAATACAATAAAGTCCATCTCTGAACTAATAGCACCGCTTTGAGGAGCTAATAACATTTAATATATTTTCATATCTGTCATATTTCAAATTCATGCCATGTCCAAAACTCAGGGTGTTGTCTAAAACAAAAGTTTTTACTGATTTACACTTTACTTCAATGTATTGTAGCCTACATTCGCTCCGGCTGCCCAGTGCGTCTAGCAGCTTTGCCACACATATTTTTATAGTTGGTCAGTTAAATAAAACAGGCAGTGTGCCAACGTTGTAGGCTAGGGGTAGTTTATGTGCAGCTGCAAAATAAACTAATATTTATGAGAAAGAGATGAAATGTAGTTGCAATAAATGTGTTAAGAATCCGTACAAAGGCGTTTCATTCCCGCCCACATGTAGAGATTGAATATTCAAGCTGATTATTCGTTTCCAATCCCAGAACGAAAAAACAAGCCAATTTTTTGTTTTTCGTTTTCTTTTTAAACATGAAAAATGAAAAAAGTACCGTTTTCTAATTTTTCTGATTTCAATATTAAATCAGAAAACGAATGAACGGAAGATACCCTGATTAGGATACCCTGTCTGAATTGCAAGCCCAGAAAATGCAAATCGTGCTCAAAGAAGTGACCCTCCGCTTGAAGGTGAAGATGAAGATGTGAAGATGAAGATGTGACATTTAAACTTCTGTTTCTTTGTTTGGTTCAGGCATTTGCATGCTTACATTTGTAAAAAAAAAAAAAAAAAAAAAAAAGGCACTATTCACTTCTGCACTTTGTTTTTCAGTGACTTTTTCAGAAAATTGCATTGTAATGCTTATTTATTCATTGATGTAAAATTCTGTACTTTTCAGTAGTACAGGTATAACTGAAATGTTTTTTTTTTTCATTTACTAGAATGTATTATAGTCAAAAGATGAAATGCTGCTGTACTATTTTTAATGTACTGTAAGAATATTTGTAATGTACACAACAATATATAGTACATTAATGTTTTCTAGATTTCAAAGTGTGTATACAGGTGCTGGTCATATAATTAGAATATCATCCAAAAGTTCATTTTTTTTATTATAAATTATTTTTAAAAATGAAACTTTCATATATTCTAGATTCCCCACATGTAAAGTAAAACATTTCAAAAGTTTTTTTTTTAAATTTTGATGATTAGAGCGTACAGCTCATGAAAGTCCAAAATCCAGTATTTCAAAATATTAGAATATTTCCTAAGATCAATCAAAAAATGGATTTGCAAAACAGAAAAGTTCAAGTTCTTTAAAGTATGTTCTTTTGTGCACTCAATACTTGATCGGCAGGACATATTACAGCAAATGACTTGCTCCTAGCACAAATTACTGCATCAGTGAAGTGTGGCATGGAAGTGATCAGCCTGTGGCACTGCTGAGGCACTATTGAGCCTTCAGATCATCTGTATATTGTTGGATCGACTGTTTCTCATCTTTCTCTTGAAAATATCCCATAGATTTAGGTCAGGCATATTGGCTGGCCAATAAAGCACAGTAATATCATGGTCAGCAAACCACTTGGAAGTGGTTTTTGCACTGTGGGCAGATGCTAAAGTCCTGCTGGAAAAGGAAATCAGCATCTCCATAAAGCTTGTCAGCAGATGGAAGCATAAAGTGCTCCAAAATCTCCTGGAAGATGGCTGCATTGACTTTGCACTTGATAAAACACAATGGACCAACACCAGCAGACGTCACGGCCCCCCCAAATCATTACTGACTTCAGAAACTTCACACTAGACTTCAAGCAGCTTGGATTCTGTGCCTCTCCAGTCTTCCTTCAGACTCTGGGACCATGATTTCAACATGAAATGCAAAATTTACTTTTATCTGAAAAGAGGACTTTCGACCACTGTTCACTGTCCAGTTCTTTTTCTCCTTAGCCCAGGTAAGATGCTTCTGACGTTGTTTCTGGTTCAGAAGTGGCTTGGTAGTCCTTTTCCTGAAGATGTCTGAGTGTGGTGACTCTTGATGCGCTGACTCCGGCTTCATTCTACTCATTGTGAAGCTCTCCCAAGTGTTTGAATTGGCTTTACTTGACAGTATTCTCAAGCTTGCGGTCATCCCTGTTGCTTGTGCACCTTTGCCTACCCAATTTCTTCCTTCCAGTCAACTTTGCATTTAATATGCTTTGATACATCACTCTGTAAACAGCCACCCCATTCAGTAATGACCTTCTGTGACTTACTCTTTTTGTGGAGGGTGTCAATGATTGTCTCCTGGACCATTGCCAAGTCAGCAGTCTTCCCCATTAGTGTGGTTTCAAAGAACAAGAGATACCCGGAATTTATACTGTAGGGATGGTCATTTAATGAAACTCAAATGTAAATATTCTAATATTTTGAGATACTGGATTTTGGACTTTCATTAGCTGTACGCTCTAATCAACAAATTAAAAAAAAAAAACTTTTGAAATGTTTTACTTTACATGTAGGGAATCTAGAATATATGAAAGTTTCATTTTTTAAAATAATTTACAATAAAAAAATGAACTTTTTCACGATATTCTAATTATATGACCAGCACCTGTATACTGAAGAAAAAGCTTTATAATAAACTAGTAGTGTAATGCTAATGTATTTGTAATGATCTGAAATTGTATTGGAAATGTTCATGAAGCACACTACCACCCGCGGTACAAATACCATTCAAAAAGAGACTTTAGGAATGCTAAGGGTTTAAAACAATGCTTCAAATATACTCTAACTGTAATTTAAGAAGTATTAAAAGTACATTTTAAATGTATTTAAAGTAGGGCTGTCAACGTTAACGCGTTAACGCATGCGATTAATTAAAAATCCTTAAACGTTAAAATAATTTGACGTATTTAACGCGGAAAAATTACGGAAGCATGTGAAATTGCGTCATAACATAATTTATGTAATGCAGTTAGATGATCCATGCTGATTATATCAGAGATGGCAGAGAGAATTATTCATTCCAGTGTCTGTTTCGCTTTAAAACACGAACTCTGTCATATTCTGTCACTGTATCTGAAGAGCACGAGCCCTCCCGCATTGCGCTGTTCCTGTCTGAACGGAACGTCGAAACATCCCACTGCTGTATGGCCAGATGATATGAAAACTATGTTTCTCGGCTGGATAAAGCAAACCAGCTTCTTGCTATGAAAGTTTTGATGGATGAGGATTGCAATCAAAGTAAAGACGATTGCGGTGATGTAAAGAAGCACGCGTGAGTCTGTTATATTGATGCGGAATCAAATCATGTATGAGCGCTCTCGATGCACTGATCGCACATTGTATTTATGCACAGACACATTTCAGTACATTCACGTTGTTTTCACACACATTCAGGATAATGTTTGGATTTGCCCTGTGTATGTTGCTGTGTACTTTAGTATATATGCAGGTCAAGGCGGTTGGTTTAGGTATTTTTTGGCATCTCCGTGTGGTCCTGTTCAGTATGGCAACTTGACTTGTCTAAAATGTAAACAAGCTCTTTGCTGTTGCACATACAATACACTGTGATTTTTTATGGGTGCTTTGGTGTAGCCTACATAAATGTATGAATTATATCAAATCATTTGGTTATTTGGTGTCCTTTTTTGGAAAGACATCTAAATTTACCTTGAAAAAAGCAGTTTTGTGAAAATCACACTTCAATCTGAGGGTTTACTTTGCTGGATATAGGCAATGATGGCAAAATGGACGTGTTAAACAAGATAAATGGTGTATGCTTAATTTCATGATAAGTGTGTGATTAATCGCGATTAAGGGTGCATGATTAGTCACGATAAAAAAATAAAAAAAATAATCTATTGACAGCCCTAATTTAAAGAGATACACTTAAACTGCACTAAATGTACTTAAAGTGGTTCCATTTTAACACAATTTCAATATATTTAATATATTGCAAATAGCTTAAAATTGAACTTAAGTACATCTTGAAATACACTTATACTTAAAGTTGTTTCAAAATAATACATTTAATGTGCATTTAGTATAGTATAATTTTAATATATTAAGTGTGTCTAAAGAAGCACAATTTAAATATATTTCCTTTTCACCTGGGAAGAAACTTGATCATGCTGCATTGTGAACTTGAATAGATGAATATAAGCTTTCCCATCTCCCTATAAAACATGACTGTAGTAACAGGGTCCATTTAAATCATACGGGAGTTGCTACAATATGACCATTTAAGGATTTTTACATGTAGGAGCCAGAAAGTTGTTAAATCAGGATCTCTCCAGGGAGGGAAGGAAAACATTTTGGCTCTGTCCACCTCAGCCAGAGCAGTTAAGAAAACAGACATTCATAGAAAGATTCAAACAGAAGATCAAGCTCAGTCATGGCGGCAACAACAATCACAGCATTACATAATCTAAATGAAAGAGACTGATTAGTTTGGAGGATTGTGTTTTTTAGAGCATAAGATGGTCCAGATGTTGACCTAGTCCTCAATGTCACTGATCATGGGCAAATAAGACAGTATATTGTTACATAAAGTGCCTGGCACGAATCTAATACTATCTTTAACACATGAATGACAGTTATTAAATAATAAAGTAGTTGTCTTAGCTTCACAAATCAAATTAGACAGCAATATGTGGGTAAAATATGTACAGCATTTAAAGTTTGTTAAGAATATGTGAGAGATTAATTTAAATGGAGACATGCAATAGACCTCTATTGTTTTTAAATAAAACAAAGTTCTACAGTCCATCCCTAGTTCTTAAAATAAAACTGTTTTTTATAACAATATATTTTTTTACATATACACTACCATTCAAAAGTTTGGGTTCAGTAAGATTGCCAGGACATTATCTGTTAAGTTTAGGGACATATCCTTTAACACAAAACAAAGCAATGTGTAATTCAAAATATGCATAAATTCTTGTAAAAATCAATATAGAAAATTCCTTCATATTAACACTGTTCAGTCAGCCCTATTTTTTACACACTTTTCTTAGAGTGAAGGATGCACTAAATTGATAAAAAATGACAGTGAAGATTTTTATTATTTCAAATAAATGTTGTTCTTTTAAACTGTCTATTCTTCAAAGAATCCTGAAAAAAAATTGTATGTCACGGTTTCCACAAAAATATTAAGTACCACAACAAAAAATGTGTATTGAGCATCAAATCAGCATATTAGAAAGATTTCTGAAGGATCATGAGTCACTGAAGACTGGAGTAATGGCTGCTGAAAATTCAGCTTTAGCATCACAGAAATAGAAAACCTTTATTTTGGAAACATGAAAACACCAAAGACGCTCTCTTGTTTTCTTGATTTACCAACAGTAATATTTTTGTACCATGTCTCAGAGACAACACTATTTTGTCAAGTGGCTAACATAGCATAATCAGAGAAAGCTTTATTTGTAGTAACAGTAATACATTATTTTATCCACCTTACAATATATTTCAAAGCTCTTATTAATATGATATTCAGCCACTGAGCTAATGCACAGAGTAATGTTATAACAAAACATAACATACTTGTGGCTATTTCATTAGAATTAAATAAAATAATGTGAATTTAATTGACTAAATGTAACTGTAACAAAACACAAGTTCAGGGAAGGAGGCGGATGTTAAATGTAACTTTAATCGTAAAATTAACATAACAAAATGAAAGGAGCGGCAGCGGCGACTGTGGCATGATAAAAACAGCAGAGTAAAATGTCCAAGGCTCTCTACACTGCCCTGCTTCATACCACAGTAACATTAATAAAACCTTAATACAGGTCATCCATGAACATGATTTCTGCCCTATCAGCTTGCTTTCCATCGGCCATGGAGGTGAAGATGACAATTCCCATGATTCCACGCTCATTCACGGCATCGTCAAGCACGGCATCATCAAGCTACACCTTTGTTATTGTTTTGAATAAGCGACCTCTAGCAGTGAAATTTAAATACTGCGCCTTTAAATTAAATTAAATAATACAAAGATATGCCATGGTACTTAGATGGTACTCCAAGGTATATCAAAGAATGAAAGTGGAAAGGTGCAGTTTGACTTAATTAAACCTGATCAAGTCATCAATGTATCTCATTCTCTCTAAGATATGTATACATGTAAAGTCACATATGTTGATATGTGTTCATGTCAACTGTGTATTAAAATGTGATGCTCATAGTGTTAGATGCTTAAAAAGAAGTCCTGAACTTCAGACATACAATTCCTTAGCATACACAAATAATTAAATAAAATGGATCTGGAAAGTTTCATGGTCACACATTGATTCAAGAAATATTGCTGGAATATCTCAGTAATAACCTCTCAAATGAATCTAAATTAGCTTCAATACTGACCTGTGTGCTGCACAAAGTTTCTTCTCACCATCAGTTTCAACACGCTTTTTAAACTCACTTACTGTAAATACGAACAAGGCCTCTCACATGCATAGAAAGAAGTGACTTTAGTTTCAGAAGTGGCTTGTCTTCCTGTCCAGGAAGGAAGGTATTAACTAGAAGGCCAAGCAAAAAATATATCTTAAAAATATACTTTACACCATAGGAGAGAGAGTCACATATACTAAAGGGTGAGTGTGAAGATATTTCTCTCAACACATGCACACACACACACACAAATTATTTTTATTCCTGTAAATTTACTTATTTAATTATTTTAATTTTAACACGTTAAAAATATCTAACGCATTTAACGCAGCATCCTTTGGCTGTGCTACAGTATATAATCATGCTATCATTCATTCAAGTGCTATTAAACCATTCAAGCGCGATTAGATGCAAAAAAATAACTCAAATCTGTACTGGCACGCTGTCTGTGAAGCGGCTCTCTGTGAACAAACACCTGAAACATAATGTTTGAAAGTAAATAATTGCATTACTGTATAAAAAAAACAAAACAAAACAAAAAAAACCCTGCACTTACAATGTGCAAAACCGTGTGATAATGCAACTAATTCTATTGGCCAACTCAATCATGCAGTCAGCTGTCAAGAAAACAATGGATCTATTTCAGAGGTCGGAAATATCATGGATGGATCTGATTGCGACAAACAGTAATACTATCAGTCAGGATGTTCTACCAATGCTATACTGAGGTTAGGGTTTTGATTAAGGGTTAGTATTTGTTTCAGCCTTATTTAGGCATTTAGCACTGTGTTCATCTTTAGAATCAGCTCCAGGGTGGGATTTGTGTTTATATTGAATAACACAGTCTTATAACATTACTTTTAAAAGTAATGTTTCACAACACAAGTCCTGTGTCCGAATATGTCTACTCACTATATAGTAGGCAAAAAACAGTGAGTAGTAGTGTTAATTTTGTCAGCTATTTTTTAATTTATTCTTAGTCCTGTGTCAAATTTACATTTTTCAGTTTTTATCATATTAAGTCAACCTTGTCCTATATTTATTAAGTCAAGTTTTATTCGACTAAGTGTCTGGCCATTTTAGTCTAGTTTTAGTCGATGAAAACTTTAGTGACATTTTCGTCATGCTGCATTATGGTTAAATTGATAATCACAATTATTTTGCTCAAAATTATCATCATCGCAACGATTGTTGTCATTTGGGAAATTTATTTTTACATTTCATCAGAATTATTGCACTTTCACTTATCAAAAATAAATAGAATGTCACTCATACTCATGATTTTACCTCATTTAGTTTCCTGATTTATTATAGCCTATTTATCATACAAATTAAAACACTCTCTACGAGTGTTTTCATTTGTATGATAAATAGTCTATAATAAATCAGGAAACTAAATGAGGTAAAATCATGAGTATGAGTGACATTCTATTTATGAAAACTGGAAAAACATAACACGCATTTAATCATTGCGATTAAAACTGTGAAATTCATAATAGTAATTCCAATAATTCCAAATTATAGTAACATTTTTCTACTAAAACATCAGCAAAAAAGACTTGTATTTTCACACAGTGGTTGCATAAGTGCATTTATTCAGCAACCATAATCACAAACAATATAGCTGAGATGCTTGGATTTACAGTTCATCACTGAAAAGGTTTTATGGCAGATTAACACAAACTGGCTGTATGACACTTTCATTTGAGCAGAATACCTCAATGGAGATTGCTAAACTTCAGCTTACATGTTTGTCTGTGTTTTCAGATCATCTGCACTTCTTCCACAGTGTAGCGAGACTGCATGCGCATAGTTGCCAGATTGCAAAGATTAAGTAAAACTTGTAGCAGAAAATGTATCATTTTAACAGAAAAGTTCTGATTTGAGGGATTTAAACTCTTGACATCTGGCAAATGCCACCATGACAGCTTGTAGAGTTTTTTTTTGTCAACAACATTGCAAGTTGATATAGTCACAGTTATCATTTAATGATGTTGGTGTTGCCTTGCCATTTTCTTTAACGAAATTAACACTACCAAGTAGTATGTCATTCAAAGTATTTTTAAAACAGCAGGCAAAAAGTACCCGGATGACTTACTACTTCCAGAGAGATTCTGAAGTGCGCATCCAATGGACACTTTTCTATTCCATGAGGTCACAGGATAGGAATGGCAGTAAAGCAACATAACTGATGCTGCAGGTCACATGACAGTTACAATCTGGCTGATGTAATACATCTAAATATCATATAGAACATACTTTTTTTAATGGTTATGAAGCAAGTTTCAAACTAAACGTAGTACTTACTATACAGTATGTGAATTTGGACACAGCTAAATTATTCTAACAAAAAGCCACTAATTTCCTAAATGCATTTTTTCTCATTCTATGGAGTTTGTTTGCACCCTCATAGGCAAAAAGCATCTCTGCATCATCTCTATTCCCCAAAGACCATGAGCGTCTCTTTGTCTACAGAAGCAGTGTTGTGTGTGCTTGTTTAGCTTGTGGTGGTAATGTGTGTTTATCTGTACATACTGATGGCAATGACATACACACCACATTCTCTGTGGAAACAAAATCATCATTTTTGCTGTTAATTCACCTCTGGATATGATCCCAAGAGAATAACACAAACACAAAACAGAAATGAACCTCCTGTGCAATGAAATCCACCTGATTTTTAGTCCCCCATAAGCTGCACCAGATTTAAAAGATGAATGAAACAATTTAAAAACAGTAAATTGACTGAGGTTTAAGCATAAAGCTTAGCAAAACAGGACTTGATAATGACAGTTAAAAAAGTAGCATTAGCAACTAACACGGTCGTCAAAATGTTGCCACAAAAATGAAGATCAATGAAGGCTTTATTCCAGTAAAATAAAAAGGGCAAGTTTACGATTTTTTTTGTCATGATCTGTTCAAAAATTGCTCCTGAAAGGGAATTTTCTGGCTCATATTGATGCCATCCCTGGTAACTGTTTTCAAACGTAAGCTGCATACCGCAAAACACATGTGAACACACTGATCTCAAGACATACATACTCGCTTTGTTAATTGGGGCATTTCCCACGTATGCGAGGAAAAAGAAATGTAAGCCATGGGTTCTCAGGCAGTAAAGCTGTCCATGTCAAAAATAAAGCACCACAACACACCATCCGTAGAGCACACAGTTAAACCAGACAACATTAAAAATGACTCACATCAGGAAACCACTACAATTTAAGTCCAACCTTTTGTGGTCTAAACCAGTCTGGTGGGGTCAACTCACAGACCTTAATGTTTGCTGTTGCGCACGTGTGTCTTAACAATGTGTTTGTCTCTTTGTCCTACCTGTACTTGACCCTTGCCCATGATTTTGTCCACAATCTCATTATCGTCCTTATTGAGCTTTGATTTGTCATAACACTTCTCGTAACACAAGATCCGCAGACACTGAGAGCCCTCCAGCTCTATTTCAAACTCCTGTAGAAGAACAAATGAATTAATGACACATACATGATGGTGATTGGTCAGGTGAATCATGACATGACAGAGCTTACCTCGTTCCACTGTGGTTCTGTTGTGTCTCTGAACACACGTGTTTTGGCCTTACTGACGAAGTAACCGAAAGAGTCTACCTCCAGCGTACAGTACATATCTACAGAGAGAACACAATAATAATAACGTCATGAGATAAAAAGTCATTCATAAAAAGGTCATTTGGAAGCTTTTGTTACATACACACACCTACAAAAACAAAACAGTTGAATTCCATCAGATTTGTGATTCAATGTTTGACACCCATAAACAGCCTACATTAAGAGTAAAAATCTATATTACTTGGAAAGAGAATTATTTATTTATTTACTTACTTATTTTATTTTTATAAAAAAAGCTTGTAAATTATTTATAATAATTTAATTTTATATAATAATATATAATGTATAGTGTTATATATTTTTATTTATATTTTATACTAAAATTACTATTAAAATAATAAAAATGTATACTATTAATGTACGCAATAGCTCAAAAGTTTGGGATCAGTTTTTTTTTTATAAATACTTTTATTCAGCAAGGATGCATTAAACTGTTAAAAAGAGATAGTATGATTCTAATGATTTCTACTTCAAATAAATGCTGTTCTTTTAAACTTTCTATTCATCAAAGAATATTGAAAAAATATGCATCACAGTTTCCACAAAAGACCTTATTCTGAAGTAGGAGCTAATTTAGTCCCTTTAAAAGACGTTCCTGTTACTAAAATTGTTCCCAGTTCCTTCGGTGCAAACACACCAAAAAGCGAGTACTTATATAATAGGTATCCGAACTATGAAAATGATCCTCCAGTGTGAAAGCCCCTAAGCACATACTTCTCTAATAGCAACTGAACTTTATCACATCGCTATAGTGTGTGTGGCCCACTGACAGCTTGATGGATTACAGCACTCCGTGACCTCTGACTCTGCAATGCGTGGGGTGTATTTTTGAGACAGGAGAGAAATGAGGCGATGTTCTAGAGCATGGAGGTGGTGTCAGACAGAAGCAGTCAGCTTCAAAACACACCGTGGGGCTTGTGAGCATGGCTTCAACATGAGTTTGCAGTCAATCAGGCCACTGGTAATTGATAGTCTGGTGTGTAAAGTGTTATGTTAATAGATGTGGAGTGGGTGTGTACTTTATACTGAAACTGTATGAGCATGCATACACACCTGCTCTATTGGCACAGAATAAAGGTGCCGCACATGATCAGAATGATTGTATTTATGAGATGACAGCACAATGTCTTCAGTGGGAATTTCAGGGTTTTCATTGAGACTGGCTTTTTGATTTGGGGGCAATTCAGTTAATAAAATCATGGTGGAAACAATCAGCCCCTAGTGAAAAATAAGTACTCTTTAGCATACTTTTAAAAAGAGTACTTACTATGGATATAATATACTTTAAAAGAATATACCTAAGTGTGAAATGAATGTAATCAAGTACTTTACATGCACTTTATGTTAGGCAACAAATCAAAATGAGTGTACTACTTTAAAGCACAACAAAAGATTATTAAAACATGATTTAATACTTAAATACTTAGTAAACCACTACCCTTTAGTTCACCCCAAAATAAAACTGTCATAATTTTCTGACCCTTATGTCGTTCCCAGGGCTTGTATCATAAAATTACAATTCAATCACAATTCTTTATTGATTAACTTGCTGTTAGTGAAGGCGGGATAGGCAGAATCGCACTGAATGACACACAACAGAAGCGCTCTCGCGCACAATCAGTTCTCCTTGCGCCTGAATAGTCAAATGCACGCACACACAGATGTCAAAATGCCCATCGTGTGGAGTAGGCTATCGTGTGAATATAGTCGGTTATGGCTTAAGTGGACATAAACAGGTGGGTAAAAACTGGATATGTGTCAGTATATTACGTCCATGCATTCAGCAGCCCAATTAAATACCTGTCTGTCATTAATGTTAATCAAAAAACAAAAGATGTTAAATAAATGTATACATGTTAAATAAACCTACTGTATCTGAAAAAAGATTTTTTTTAAATTTACTATTTGTAATTTGCTTCTTTGTTCTTTTTATATAACCTAACAAAAATAACATATAAAATTTCGCATATTATGCTTATATTGCCCACCCGTTGCCCACCTGTACATACCAGCTGATATACAATGTAGTCTTGATTTGCAAAATTGACTGGCAAAATTGTGGCCAGTGAAAATGCTGAGTGGCTAGTAACTTTGGAAAACCACTAGCCACAGTGGTTGGTGAGCAAAAAAGTTAATGTCAAGCCCTGGTCATTCCAAAATTTTGTGAATTACTTTCTTCCACGGACATAAAAAGATATTCTGGAAATGTCTCAGTGTTGTTTTTGTTCATGCATTTAGAAGTCAATGGGCTAAACACTAAAGCTTAACAGAAAAACATTTAGCAAATTTATAAGGGACCAAGTCTACTACATTTCCCATCAATCTTTGGGGCAGCACAAATATAAAACAAATACATGTGAAGCATGAATTACACAACTAATGCACAGCATTTGCTCTATATTTTGTTACATTAGGGATAAAATATTTTTGTTGACTTCTTAAGTAGGAACTACCAAGGAAAACCTGCTTGCCTTTCTTCCTTCTGTATTTATTTATTTATTGCTGTTATGTTTTTCTCAGCTTTGATTTTATATTTTGTGTAAATGAAAAGTAAATAAAAATCCATTCTTTACTGATGAATTCCTAAATGAAAGGACCTTTACCAGAACCCATCCTGTCCCAATTACCAGAGCTGTCCTTCAAACATCTCAGTCAGGATTTCTCCACGAATGGCCCATTTCCTGCAGCCCTACTGCCCTTGCTCTCAATACTAAAAACATGAAATAAGGGCAGCTATATCTCTCCTCATGGTCAGAGGAGGCTTTAGTTTTTAGTAGCACCAGGCACAGAAACCTAGTTCTTCAGAGAACAGGAAATATATTTATGAAATCATATAAATATCCAACATGAATCAGGACAAAGAGTGGAATACGATGGTAAGGGAAGGCACTCAGGTTTGCAGACAGTGACCACTGAGTGTAAATCGAACCTTGACGAGACTGGCACTTTCATGAAGTGTGTTTTTAAAATGGTTCAGGCATAAGAATGGACTTTTAAATACTGATGTAAGTGCAACGTTATTACTTCAGCCATGTTTTTGACACACCATGAGAGGTATGTGTAGCAAAAAGCTCAATGAGAATCTTCTTCAAGAGGTTGTCATTGAAAGGTTCCATTAGTTAAAAAAGTGATGAATAAATAATCTCAGAGTAATAAAAGTAAGAGGTTTGGCACTTTGGTGCATATGTAGAAAGATAATAACCACTGATGGTTCTGTATTATACAAAGATTGTAACGGTTCAGGGTTTTAAATTGGACCCAAATGTTTATGGTTGCCCCACACAATGGCAAATGGGAAGTGCTGTCATCTGGGGGAGGAACCGCATTCTCTAGCTGATGTTTCCAGATGAAATTAGATATTTATATGAAACAAAGCAAATGTAAAAGTGCTGGCTAATGCTAATCGTAAATTCTCTAGAATTATTATTCATGTTGGCACTAATGATGTTTGACTTTGCCAGTCGGAGATCGATATAAAGTTCAGTCATGAAACTCTATCAATCGCTGATTGGTTCTTTCAGTACTGCGACACCAACCAATTGGAGGTACTTCCTCATTTACGTTGCTTTATTTATACCGTATCCTAGCTGTGATCAGCACGCCGCACGATATGAGAACTCCTATCATATTTTTCCTTTTGTTGCCTCCAATCTACCTACTTGGAATAATGTCTCATCTGGAGGTCGATGAGGTATTATCTCTGGTAGATCAACCATCTGATCCAGATCCTGATTCTGATAGAGAGAACCCAAATTCTCCTTCCACCGAAAGGATCCGGACAGCTCCCCACAGCTCTATACGCCGGAGCGTTCGTCTGGCGCAATGCCAGGTTTCCATCAACGACTGGCCAGTACATAAGTTTCTGGAATAACTCTTCAATCGGAACATCATGCCTAAAACTGGTTTATCCCATCAAGAACTTTTTGCTCTCTTCCTCTCTGTTCCCGAAGTCACTCCAAGCCAGCTTCCTCCTTCTCATCCTCCATCAAGCCCTGCACCGGCCAAAACCAAGGCCAAGCGCAAGCATGCAACTCCACCCGCTGCTACTCCTCCAGCAAAAAGGTCCCGCAGCGACCCTTTGGATGACAATGATCCCGTACTTTCTGTTCTCCTTCAAATCAGGGATTCTATCGGCAAACTCGAGAACAGAGTCTCAACTCTGGAAAAGAAGGAGCTCTCCTTCGACATCCAGTGCACCTCCGACTGATCATCATACAGATAACGTATCATCGTGCATCGATTTATCTCCACGACACAGCCTCACCTCAGTGCTGCCAGCTCCACCAAACGTGTCTCCGTTCATTTCTCTAGCAGCAGCAATCCCTCACAATCTGAGAAATCAGATAATTTCAGGAATTTTGCTCCCTCTGCCCAGATGCCCTTCCTTTCAGCACTCCATGCCCTCCTTTTCACCTAACGATTTTAGATTGAATAGCCTTGCCTCATATCTGGCGGAAGCAAAAGAACTCATGAGAAAGGGAATGGCTAAATCCACCCTTAAATCTTAAGACTCAGCCTGGTCATATTTTTCTCTGTTTTGTGCTGCTTTTGCTTTTTCCCCTTATCCAATAAATTTCAAAGTGCTAGCCGACTTCATGGTCTACTGTGTCAATTCCCACAAATTACAACCCCCTTCCATCAAAGCAACACTGGGAGGCATTCAGTTCCATCTTCGTTGCACGGACCCCAGCGCACCAAGCCTCTTCAAACATCCCGCTATTCATCTGCTATTGAACGGTATTGTGAAGACTTCTCCAGCAACCAAAGACAAACGGTTACCTATTACTCTACCTCTTTTGCACAAAATGCTTCACCGTCTCAGAAAGGGTGTTTTCGATCTTTATACCAACACACTCCTAGAGGCAGTTTTTCTCACAGCCTTTTATGGGTTTTTAAGGTGCGGGGAATTCACGTGCAAATCTTTATCATTTAATCCTGATATCGTTCTTACTATGGCCGACATCACCTTGTTCAATAACCATTTCTCTTTACATTTAAAGCACTCAAAAACCGATAAATTCAACAAAGGGTCGCACATTTTATAATCCAGAATTAATTCTGTGTTTTGCCCTTTTTCTTCCATGTCACGATATCTGCAATCCGAGAAACGCCGCTCCCCGCTACCCGTTGTTCCTTACAGCAGATGGCAAACCGATGACCAGCGTCTGGTTCTCCTCTAAACTGAAACAGCTATACCATCTTTGTGGATTAAACAGCGAAGTATACACCCCTCACTCTTTCAGAATCGGCGCAGCAACGACAGCCACTCCAAGAGTGCCATCCGCTACCCTTAAAGAGATGGGGCGCTGGAATTCGTCAGCATACAAACGTTACATTAGACCTAATTCCAAAGACATCATGGAAGGTCAAAAGCAAATGAGTATCTTTATAAAAAAAAAAAAAATAAAAAAAAATCAGGTGGCGCGGGGTTGGGCTTCCAGTAATTTTTCCTTTACACTCAATTCACTCCAAAAAAAAAAAAAAAAAAAAAAAAAAACCCAGCACGCCGCACACTACAGTAGATAAATCCTGTCACATTGTATAAGCACGTTATTTATGCATTGAGTCTGCTCAGTAACTACTTATATCTAGGCCAATAGGTAAGATGCACATTTATAGGTAAGTCCATTAGTGTTAAGCCATTCAGCAAAGCAAGCCCAGGCACACATAGATAGCCATACACACACTTATAACTCTACGGAACAGCAGCACACATATTTTGCTGTTCAGATCTGCTGGGTGGGGGTTTTTAGGCCGTAGTGAACTCGGCCGTTTCTGCAGTAGCCTGTTTTCTGCAGTAGCCTTTCCTTTGTTGTTATTTTGACTAAGCTGAACAATTATGTATTTGCACAGCAGCAGCAGCATAGCAGATCTCGTCTGCCAAAATCAAGCCTATGTACATTGTATGCTCCATGCTAATAAAAGGTTGGTTGAGATCTATTCACTCCGAGAGTTGTCATGATTGAAATATAAAGTTCAGTCATGAAACTTTATCAATCGCTGATTGATAGCAATATTTTCAGTATTACTCAGAGGTCTAATTTTAAATATAATTCTTTTGAAGTAATGGTGCTTTATGTAACGTTATCTAGTGTACATGATAAATCCCGCTTGACATTTGTGCTGGCTACTGCATACAGGCCACCAGTTCGCCATACAGACTTTATCAAATAATTTGCTGATTTTCTATCTGAGTTAGTACCGGCTGCGGATAAAGTCCTTATTGTTGGTTATTTTAATACCCATGTAGATAATAAAAAAAGACGCACTGGGATTGGCATTTTAAACTCTTGTCAGGACCCACTCATCGACGTAATCATACCTTAGATCTAATATTGTCACATGGACTCGATATTGATGCCGTTCAAATTCTGCAGCAGAGTGATGACATCTCAGATCATTATCTAGTCTCATATATACTTAATTTTGCCAAGGCTGCAAAGCCGACTCCCGGTTACAAAAACTGCTAGATCTGATTATTTTTTTTAACCCTCTTAGAAGAAAACAAACAGAAACCTAGGTACTTATTTGATACAGTGGCTAAATTAAGGAGAAATAAAGCTTAAACCCCAGACGTTTCCAAACAGCACAGCAGTAATGACTTTATGAACTTCTTTACTTACAAGATTGATAATATTATTAGAGAGAAAATTATAACTATACAACGGTCTACTACAGTATCACATCAGACAGTGGATTGTAGTGTCCCTGAGGAAAAATTCCATTCATTCATTGCTATAGAAAATGAAGAATTGTCTAAACTCATTAAATCATCTAAATCAAACATGTATGTTAGACCCTATACTGACTAAGCTACTGAAAGAGATGCTTCCAGAGGTCATAGATCTTCTTATTATTATCATTAATTCATCTTTGTCATTAGGATACATACCAAAACCTTTAAGATGGCTATTATTAAACCTCGTTAAAAAAAAAAAAACGCATCTTGATCCTACAGAATTAGTCAATTACAGGCCAATCTCGAATCTACCCTTTCTGTCAAAGATAGTAGAAAAGGCAGTATCCTCACAACTAAGCTCTTTTTTTCAGTCATGATTTAGACCGTACCATAGATGGCTCTCATTAGAGTTACAAATGATTTGCTCTTATCATCGGATCGTGGCTGTATTTCTCTATTAGTGTTACTGGATCTTAGGCTGCAGTTGACACCATCGACCACAACATTCTTTTGAATAGACTCGAAAATTATGTTGGCATTAGTGGAACTGCATTGACATGGTTCAAATCATACTTATCTGACCGTTATCAGTTTGTAGTAGTAAACGAAGAGATGTCATATCGATCACAAGTTCAGTATGGAGTACCGCAAGGTTCCGTACTAGGACTGTTGCTGTTCACCTTGTACATGCTACCCTTGGGAGATATCATTAGGAAGCATAGCATTAGTTTTCACTGTTACGCTGATGATACTCAGCTCTATATTTCTTTGCGCCCTGACAAATCTTACCAATTCACAAAATTAACGGAATGCACAGCTGATATAAAAAAATTGGATGACTAGCAATTTCCTACTACTTCAAAAACCTCTGCACGTAATAACCTAGAATACTGTCTAACACTTGATGGATGTTCTGTCAAGTCTTCGTCATCAGTTAGGAACCTCTTTATTACCAATCTTTCATTTGAAAGCCACGATTCTAGCATCTGTAAAACCGCATTCTTAAAAATATATCTAAATTACGACATATGGTCTCAATGACAAATGCGGAACAGTTAGTTCATGCGTTCATGACCTCAAGGCTAGATTACTGCAATGCTTTGCTGGGTGGTTGCCCTGCACACCTAATAACCAAACTCCAGCTGGTCCAAAATGCAGCAGCTAGAGTTCTTACTAGAAAAATAAAGTATGACCATATTAGCCCGGTTCTGTCAACACTGCATTGGCTCCCTATTAAACATCGTATAAATTTTAAAATCTTGCTAATTACTTACAAAGCACTAAATGGTTTAGCTCCCCAGTACTTGTACTATAATGTGTTAAGAGTTCGCACTTCACGTCTATTGCGATTTCAAAATTCTGGCCAGCTGATAATACCTAGAATATCAAAATCAACTGCAGGCAGTAGATCATTTTCCTATTTAGCACCTACACTTTGGAACAGTCTTCCTATCATTGTTCGGGAAGCAGACACACTCTGTCAGTTTAAATCTAGACTAAAAACATATTTCTTTAACCTGGCATTCACATAACACATTATCTACTTCTATAATTCAAATCATGTAAATTGTTAGGTCAGCTGGAACCGGGAACCCATAACACCTGATGTACTCGCTACATCATAAGAAGAATGGTGTTTACGCTAATATTAGTCTCTCTCTGTTTATTCCGAGGTTTACAGTAGTCTTCCCAGATCCAGGCCATATCCAGATGAGATGAAGGACCTGCACCTAGACACGACGACAACGCAGCCCTGAAGTGTCAACTAAACTATCCCCTGCAAAGGCCTCCTTCCCTTTCCTTTCCCTATGTATAGATAAAACGTTATCAAAATATGTCCAGTTCGCATGGATCCATGGATACGACTAATAATTCTGTATTAGGCGGGCCAGACAAGTAATTTGGCAAAAGTCTTCTGTTTTTAGTTAAAAGGGCGTCATTTAAGCTACCCCTAAGTTAATAATTAACAATTTTACAACAGAAGTGATTCGATCAAAAACTTACTTTAGCTTGATAATAACTTTTCCTAGAGATGCTGTAAAGCCAAAATAATCTCTGTCCATTAATTTTCCTATTATCACCGTGAAGCTGCTTTGAAACAATCTGCATTGTAAAATGCGCTATATAAATGAAGATGACTTGACTTAAAATGAGCGGTTGATGAGAACCATATGGCAGCTGGTCCATTCACACACCATATACTGTACTGTATACATGCATATGAGTTTGACCCTTGTTTCGTTTCTACAGATTAGGAACCTTTAAAGAGGGATATGTAGGGATAGATCTGTACTGTTAAATTTACATTTATTTATATTATTTATTATTACTACTACTACTACTACTACTACTACTATCATGTACTCTGCTGTTTGAGGAAAGATTTTTTTTAATGTTTTTGAAAGAAGTTTATTATGCTCAGCAAAGCTGCATTTATTTGATAAAAATACAGCAAAAACAGTTATATTGTGAAATATTATTAACAAATTTATTTACATATATTTTATAAAAAGTAATTTATTCCTGTGATGATAAAGCTGAATTTTCAACTTCCATTACTTCAGTTTCCTACCAGCATATGCAACTGATAAGATGGAATTGCCGTTAAAACAAAAGAATTAGAAGTAGGAAACTTGCAGAAAGGCAAAGATGATTAATTTACTCTGAGGGGCAGATTTACTAACAGCTTTACTAATACCAATGCAAACACTCTTTTGGCGTAAAAAAAAATACTGTCAGGTAGGGGTGTAACAATATATCATGTCACAATATATCGCAATACAGAAATGCAACAATATGTATTGTGGATAGTGACAATATGGATTGTGGATAGTTCACCTAAAATAAAAATTACTGTGAGAAAAAAAGTTTTCAGAGTTTTACGCCGGTTTCACACCGGAAGTGTGAGTGGCGCGTGAGCAGCGCATATTTTTTTCGGCGTGCATGCTAATCAATGAGTGCATTCACACCAGGAGCAGGAGCAGGACGTGAGCGTCAAGCAGGAGCGTCGCATAAGCAACGGTGAAGCGGGGGTTTCAGCGCCAAGTCTATTTTGTTGCACTGCTGATGCTCAATTAAGGTGAAAGCACACTATTAATGGACAAAATAAATATGATTTCACACAAAAAGTGCTCAAAATGCACTGAATAAACATGTCTAGTGTGTTTTAACAAGAAATGGAGTATGTCAGAAAAGACACTTAAGAATCAAAAATATTTATAGAAGATGTACCCATTTAATCGTGTTTTTAATTATTCAGTTTAGATGAAAGTATGGTGTATTATAAAAAACTAAAGTAAACTAGCCAAAAAATATTATATATAAACATTCTTTTAGTTATTTCACAGACAGGTATATAGGCTCTTTCACTACCCAAATCAAACCTGAGTTTGCTGACGTTTTTTCCACTGAGTTTGCAGTCTTGTAAACGTGCACTTGGCAGATGATGTAAAACACAAAGCTTACCTCATTCGTGTGCAGCAATGGATGACACAAGACTTATTTATTTATTTATTATGTTTACATGAGAATGTTGTACAACTCCCCATGTTAACAAATGTTCAAGACTATTAAAGGTGGGGCATCCATTTTTTCAACTACGCTGTTAGACATTGTTGATATTTGAAATCAACCCAAACAAACCCACCCCTCTCTTCATTGCTCTGCCTCCAAAACTCACACTCCATTCCTAACCACCCTGCTCCGAATCGGTCTTGAACCCCGGCCCAGTCGCTGCTGGAATGTGAGGTGAATGCACTACCGATGACGCTAAACACCACATTCTCTAACGGTTGTCAGTGCGCAGTGCTTCACCTGCACAACTCTCACTATCTGGCCACTGTTACACACGCAATGCGATAGTGGGTGTCTGTTTATCACAGCTAACACGCAACAAAATGCTTCATGAAAAATAAAGCGCAGCTGATGAACGAACAACAAGGAAGCACAAAAAATGAACGTACAGTACACAAGAGTCTAAATACAAACAAGTGTTCATTGTTAATCGCCAACAGCACAGCAGCCCCAGACAATCATGACACTCAAACCCAGTTTTACTCACATGAAAAGCGGGTTCAAAGCAGCCTCCGTGTCTGTTTTCAGGTTCTCTCCAGTGCTGGAAAGCTTTTCTAAAATTAACACAGGTCCTAGAGCACTTGCCCAGTCATAAACCTTCATTCCAGTGACATTCTTTTGAGCTCTTTTGTATTGTGTCTCATCATTTCTCTTTCTGCATTTTTTTTTTTCTTTTTTCAAACCTCCCTCTTGCTCGTTCTGTCTCCACAACCGTCATATGTCCCCTAATGCTGATTGGTTAGATGTTTATTGTTGGCATCGGCCCAACTAACTTCCAAACAGTGTAGTTGAAAAAATGGATACCAAAGAGGCCAAAGTTAATGACCCAGTTTGGATTAATGGCCCAGAGCGAGGATTTGGATGCGTTTTCTGTCAGAGTGGATGAAGGCCTTTAATAATACTCGGAAAGGAGGATTCAATCAGCAGCTGAGACTGTAGTATATCCCAATATAAAAAGATATTCAAACACCTGCATATCCATCTGCAAAACACATGTTTGCTCTCGCTGTCATATTCAAGACGACCACAACACCACAAACTCTACGATAAATGATTACAGATGAGCCAAACACATAAAATGAAGCTAGAAACAAGCATTCAAAAACCTCAAAACAGTCTAATACAATGGCTCTTTTGAATCAGTTTTGAGGAAGTATATTGAGTGATTCATTGGGGCTTTAAAGCAGACGTCTGATTGTTATCTGAGCCGAGCTGATCTACAGAGTCTGCTGGCCATATGTGTCCATTATGCAAATTCACATTAGCATACTGTACAGACGTGATTTGGGTATTTAATTTGAGCCCTGACCTCATAAAGCAAAGAGAAATAATTTGTAAATATATATGCAAATATTAATGAGTAAAGCCCCCACAGGACAAAGGATACAATTATATCCTAGCAGCCGTGGTGACCACAGTGCTGACGTACTTGTGTTATGTATTTTTTTTTATACAATTAATACATTTAGTAATTTGTCCTTTGTGATAGAGTTGACTGGATTTGAGATTGGAGACAGTTTTCAGATTCAGATTCATCTCTGCCACTTTTATCTATACTAAGAAGAAACTTATGTAATAGAGGAGTTTACTTAAATATTTGTATATATATATGCATATTTTGCAATAAATGTAAAATATATTGCTTTTTATGTAATCAACATCTTTATATAAAAAGTTTCTCCATCCATTATCCACCGCTTATCTGGGACTGGGTCGCGGTGAAAGAAGGCTAAGTAAGGGCGCCCATACACCTTTTTCCCTGGCCACTCCTTCAGCTCATCCTGGGGGATCCCAAGTTGTTCAGTCCAGGGGCCAGTTGCATAAACCACTTAGACTAGTCTTAAAAGTTAAGACACTAATGTTTTTCTTCAAGAGTGGTCCTAATTTTTTAAAGTCCGTTACATAAAAAGGTAGATTGGTGTAATTTGAATTGGAAAAATAACATTGATTACCCCTTGGTTAACTGCAAGTTGGTCAAACTAGTTCTTAAAACAGTCTTAATATAGTGACTAAGTTTTTAACTGGCCCCAGCTGAGAGATATAAACCCTCCAGCGTGTTCTGGGTCTGCTCCAGGCTTTCTTCCCAGTTGGGAATGCCCGGAACACCTCCACCGGGAGGCATCCAGGAGACATCTTGACATCTATTGCCCGAACCATCTCAACTGACAACTTTCAATGCAGAGGAGCAGCGGCTCTACTCTGAGTCTCTCCCACGTGTCTGAGCTTTGCACCCTGTCTCTCAAAACTCATTTCGGCCGCTTGTACCCACGATCTCATTCTTTCGGTCACTACCCAGAGCTCATGACCATAGGTGAGGGTACAGTCCGGTACAACAACCATATTACTGCCGCCTCACCGATCCACCTCTCGATCTCATGCTGTGACTTTTAACTCCTCTACTTGGGGAAGTAACTCACTCCCTACCTGAAAGCGGGAAATCCAGCATTTTTCACCTCACTCTTGACTGACTCTTGAAATGGTGGAAAATTTGGTTGCAAAGCGAAATGTACAAGCGTCTATTTAACACTCAGGGGTCGGCTGGTCGCGCCGGCGATACCACTGTGCTTTTTTCTTATCAGTATGAAAAAGACTCAAAATACTCCGTCAATGTTGCACATACAATTAAGAGTTATACACCATTTTAATCTGTGAAATATCTTCTTTTATTTGTGTACACTCAGAGTAAAAACAAAATGTTGTCCTTTTTGTAAAATAAAGAAAACTAACATGATGCATGATCAGTCGTCTCCCTCTGAATGAAGTCCAATCTGAGTTCTCAGAAAATGAACTGTAACTTAGTGAATACTAATCACAAAAAAATTTGACTTATGTCTAAAGAAACATTGAAATGTCAGGTTTTAAATCGTGTAAGTCAAATCGAAAACAAAAATTCTCTGTTTATGTAATCTGAATGAAAAGAGATATGTCAGACGCCCGTGATTCAGCTCATTATCCACTAATGCGGCCACGCCCACGGAGCGAGCGCTATTCAGACGCAAATTCTGAGGCAATACATGTATACATCGTCGCAATCGCGTATTTATTATCTTGAAAAGTGTTTATCTGCATGTTATAGCAATCTCTGGAAGCCTCTGTTAGTTCCTGGAATGTCACATGATATGCCTCTTCTTTTACTGAGATACAGTGGGTACGGAAAGTATTCAGACCCCCTTAAATTTTTCACTCTTTGTTATATTGCAGCCATATGCTAAAATCATTTAAGTTCATTTTTTTTCCTCAATGTACACACAGCACCCCATATTGACAGAAAAACACAGAATCTGCAGATTTATTAAAAAAGAAAAACTGAAATATCACATGGTCCTAAGTATTCAGACCCTTTGCTGTGACACTCATATATTTAACTCAGGTGCTGTCCATTTCTTCTGATCATCCTTGAGATGGTTCTACACCTTCATTTGAGTCCAGCTGTGTTTGATTATACTGATTGGACTTGATTAGGAAAGCCACACACCTGTCTATATAAGACCTTACAGTGCATGTCAGAGCAAATGAGAATCATGAGGTCAAAGGAACTGCCTGAAGAGCTCAGAGACAGAATTGTGGCAAGGCACAGATCTGGTCAAGGTTACAAAATTTTTTAAGGTTCCTAAGAGCACAGTGGCCTCCATAATCTTTAAATGGAAGACGTTTGGGATGACCAGAACCCTTCCTAGAGCTGGCCGTCCGGCCAAACTGAGCTATCGGGGGAGAAGAGCCTTGGTGAGAGAGGTAAAGAAGAACCCAAAGATCACTGTGGCTGAGCTCCAGAGATGCAGTCGGGAGATGGGAGAAAGTTGTAGAAAGTCAACCATCACTGCAGCCCTCCACCAGTTGGGGCTTTATGGCAGAGTGGCCCGACGGAAGCCTCTCCTCAGTGCAAGACACATGAAAGCCTGCATGGAGTTTGCTAAAAAACACCTGAAGGACTCCAAGATGGTGAGAAATAAGATTCTCTGGTCTGATGAGACCAAGATAGAACTTTTTGGCCTTAATTCTAAGCGGTATGTGTGGAGAAAACCAGGCACTGCTCATCACCTGTCCAATACAGTCCCAACAGTGAAGCATGGTGGTGGCAGCATCATGCTGTGGGGGTGTTTTTCAGCTGCAGGGACAGGACGACTGGTTGCAATCGAGGGAAAGATGAATGCCGTCAAGTACAGGGATATCCTGGACGAAAACCTTCTCCAGAGTGCTCAGGACCTCAGACTGGGCCGAAGGTTTACCTTCCAACAAAACAATGACCCTAAGCACACAGCTAAAATAACGAAGGAGTGGCTTCACAACAACTCTGTGACTGTTCTTGAATGGCCCAGCCAGAGCCCTGACTTAAACCCAATTGAGCATCTCTGGAGAGACCTAAAAATGGCTGTCCACCAACGTTTACCATCCAATCTGACAGAACTGGAGAGGATCTGCAAGGAGGAATGGCAGAGGATCCCCAAATCCAGGTGTGAAAAACTTGTTGCATCTTTCCAAAAAAGACTCATGGCTGTATTAGATCAAAAGGGTGCTTCTACTAAATACTGAGCAAAGGGTCTGAATACTTAGGACCATGTGATATTTCAGTTTTTCTTTTTTAATAAATCTGCAAAAATGTCAACAATTCTGTGTTTTTCTGTCAATATGGGGTGCTGTGTGTACATTAATGAGGAAAAAAATGAACTTAAATGATTTTAGCAAATGGCTGCAATATAACAAAGAGTGAAATTTAAGGGGGTCTGAATACTTTCCGTACCCACTGTATTTGTGGACTAAAGGTGCACAGAGTGCCCTCCGGCTGCAAGTATGACTTGAAAACACAGTATCCAGCGCTCACAGTGATGACAATAAATACTGAATAAATATTACTCCTCTGTATAGAAAATTGACATAAACATATGAGAATCCATCAATATTTCTCCAAATGTGCACGCTTTTAAGCATATTAAGAAATTACGGTCAATATAAGATTCTAAGAGTCAAAATGTGAAGCTTGAGTCTTAGATCTTTTTAATGATGTATAGTTTGTCAACTGCATATTAACATTTAGGCTATATAATATAACAAATATATTAGCCTATATGAAATGCCATAGAGGTAGGAATGTTCAGACGCTTTGCATCACAGAAATACATTATATTTTAAAGTATATTAAAATAGAAAACCATTATTTGGTTAGAGACTTAAGACTTCTTTTAAAAAAATGTGTCCAATCTTTTGACTGGTACTGTAATTTAACATAGGCCTATACAAAATTTTCTTCACATGATGTGCAATAATACGTGCATGCATGAGATCACAAAAATCATGTTTTTTTTTTGTCAAGAGTGGACATTAATCCTGTTATCAGCATGATCACAGAGGGTTTTTTCACAGCCTACCTGACTGAAAGAGCTCATTATGCGAATCTTTTGTCTTCTCAGGTGTGAATCACGGCATTATTCATGAAGATTCACGCCTCCATGCATACTGTGTTTCTTGACAAAAAATGTCTTAGAAAATTTAAATCTCTCTATTGTTTTATATGAACGAGTAGGCAGGATAATTTTTACATCATTTTGAAGCAAAAACTCTAGTCTACAACCTCCAATACAGAAGTCTTGTGAACACAGATTTAATATATTTTTTTTGGCCTTATTTCAGTGACTTAAGTTTTTTGTTTTTTCAATAACCACACATAAACGTTATTCCTTCAAAAACACAAACATGTACATACATGTTCCTCACATATTATTTTAGCCTAGTTCGTGCTGAATACAGTGTAATGACACTTTTGTCATTAATATGTTTATGAACAACTGAAAAAAGCACAAATGTCAGGGCATGTCAAAACTTCTCCAGGGCCCCAAAAATCCTCAGACCCCAGAGGGTTAAGCGAGTTCGTCATTGTAAATAAAATAGCTGTATTTGACCGAAACTACAGAATTGCCAGCAAGTGGACTATCTAGATAGCATCGTGAATGTTTATATGGTTGTCAATGCATGGGACACTAAATATAATTTTGGTTTTAATAAGATTTTCCCAATAAACAGGCAAGAATAAACTGGGTGACCATGATTCCTGTTCATTCCAACAACAAAGCACTTGAATGCAACAAGCTCGTAATCACGACTTCTGAAGTAGGAATTATGAAATTTCCGATAGCACGTGAAGGCAGCATTAGTTGACATATAGTTGCAAAGTTACTTATAGTTAGTAGAATGTCTAAAGTGGACTGTTGAACAAATTTCTTTGCAGAATCATGGGTAATGTAGTTTTCACCAGGAATTTTGCTGTTAAACATGATTTTTTTTTTTTTTTTAAGTAAGTTGAAATAATGCAGGTTGATGATTTCAACAAAAGCATATACCATCAATTATAAGTAATCATTAAAAATCAATTTCCTGTGAAGGAATGTGATTTTTACTTCCTGAACCAGACTTTTGCACTTTATGGAACTGTGGAATATGGTACTTGTTAGTATGGTAGTATGCTCTGTTGTATACTGCTCACTTTGGAGAATGTGGTACCTTTAGGTTATCCAGTTATTTTAGGATTATAGAAAATCTTAATACTTAATACATACTACATACTGGAGAAACAGTTTGTTTGTAGGGTGGCTTTTGGCTTCATTCATTTTGGTTTGTTCACTGAATCGCTCACTTACACAATCACAGTACTTACTCTGAGCACAATGGCTACAGTTATACACAATAATGTTTACAGCTAAATGATGGAGAGTTCATCTTAGGTGAACATTTGAAAAAATGTGTAGTTTCTCAGTTCCAATCTTCCTCTTTCTTCCTTTTTCACAGCATATGAAACGAATTACTTATTCTCTGCATAATAAAACAATACAACTGTATAGATCAACATTTTGCAAAGTGTGGGCTGCAGCCGCCCTTTAATACTTAGTGGGTCACATACCACACTTTGGGAAATGCTGATTTATACAGTTGAATTAACTATTTTACTTTAAAAACATCTAAGGTATGCTAATATTTTTAAAAAGAAACTGAAATTGACATTTTTGATTTATTATGGAGGATAAATGTTTTTTTCCTATAGTCTTACATTCTACAAAACAACACAATAGAAAAAAAAAAAAAAAAAAAAAAACAGTCTGCTAAAGGCATGTGAAAAGACACTTTAACTTACTGGCACATTCTTTCAAGCCCATGGCTTTATGGACGATCACATGCAGGAAGCCATACAGACCAGGAGATTCCTCATCTGGAAGAGACAAGAAACACTCAGTAAGTGTGTGTTTGAGAGAGAGGGAAATGAGTGAATTTATAAAGTGTCCAACTCCTTGCTTTAGTCATCTTTCAGCATCTCCCTCTTTAATTTACCCACAATCCTCCATTCCCCTGCCTATTAGTGGCAGATAACAGATAACAAAAAATAAATAAAATAAAAAAAACAAAAAAAAATATGGAAGTGTGTAGTCTACCACATGCTGCTAAAACATAGATACTACTAAACTTAAAACCAAATATAGCTGCAAGCAGCAATTAAGATGGCAAGCATAAATGCATAACGAGTCATGTAAACATGGCTGGGAACATCAGACCAACTGCAACGAGCAACTGCAATGAGTAATTAAAGATAATTTTTAAATGATTTTAGGTCATAACAGCTCATCATAAATACAAATCACTAGCAATATGATTTAATTGCTTATTACTTTTGACAAATAGGTGATGCTGATTTGGTGTGGTCAGTTTGAGGTGACAATATATGACAATATGTGACAATATTTGTGTGGTAACACATATAGAGTTTGGTCTATCAAAAAAAAAAAAAAAAATTGCCAGCATGGTCTGAAGAAGATGGTGAAAGTCTGAGTCAGCAGAAGAAGAAGAACAAGAAAAAAAACAAGAAGAATTAAAGCTGCAAGCAGCGATGAAAGGGCCCTCGCACCTTGCTCACCACCACCCGGTGGCCTTAGGAAAACTGAGAGACTTAGGAAAACTGTGAGACTTTAAATATCAGTCAGACTTTGTCAGGCCACCACAGGACACGTCAGGACACGGCCTTCAACGAAAACTCAAGATCTTCGCAAGTTAACATCGCTAAGGCCTTAAGATTAGACAGACCAAATATGGATGTTGATTTGGTTAAATCTCTACGAGGAGTTAATCATAGTGTAAAACATGTAATTTCCTGTTGCCCGCAGGTGGCGCTATGACTGTAACTGAATATTGGCATGTAGATGTCTTCATGCCAGGACTCTTATCAAACATGTGAAGTTTGGGGCAGATTGAGCCAATTTGCCACACCTAATTCTGAAACCCATATCAGACGTAAATTGCGATTCATTTCAGAGAAGAAGAAGAATTGACTGAGCAATTACAATAGGGTCCTCACACCATCGGTGCTCGGGCCCTAACAAGAACGGAGCACCCAGAGAATAGAGCATTCATTTAAGTCCAATTGTTATATGCCTTTCCCTCGCTAACTTCCCTTTGTCTTGTTCACTCAGATGTACGTCATCGCTTACATTGCACAAGTGCCCACTACCCTTCGGAACTCTTGCAATGTGTTTAAATGGAACACCCTAAGTCCTTGATCACTTGGAAAACACAATGGATCTGATTTATTTATTTATTTTTTAATGAATTTGTTTTTCATGCACCATTCTATAGGCCTGTGTGTATGCTTGAGCTGTTGGAGAAAATATTAAAAATTACACAAACGAAATTGATAATACAATAAACTATAACAGTAAGTTTAAGGTAGCTACAAGTATTATACAGTTAAATGTCAAAATAACTCTGATATCATACACTAGAGATGTGTGGGGTGGGGGTAAATTAAGCGCATTGTGTTGCATTGTGGTCTATGGATCTGCCTGCAGTGTACATATTGAGTAGACTCGCTCCCTCGGTCAAAATCGAGGGGTCGAGGGTCTGTCCAAATAAACATTACTCGCCCACTTGATGAAGTTGAACACACTTCAAAATGGCGGCGGGAAACCTTCCGAAGGGAAGTGCTTAGGGAAGTCACGGAGTGTAAGTCTAAAAGTGCAGTTAAACGCAGCCTAGGTCCAAAGCTCCTTGAAGAGTATGTGAATGGAAAAACAGTTCTCAAAGGGAAAGAAGACACCTGGTGTATTCCAAAGCACTGTGCTCATCAGTAAGAATGTGAGCAGCTGGTGAGTGAGTTTATGTCTGTTGTAATTTGAACAGTTCTGTTCTAATATATCCTGTCTGTGTGGTCCATTTCTGTGCTGGACTGGTGATAGTAAATATCAGGCTATCTGACTAGCATTGTTTTCAGTACTAAAAAAAGCCAATCAGTCAGTCAGTAATGTAAAGTCAGATTGACTAGAAATATGATTGACTCAAAGTATTGAAGGGCAGTGCTAATCTTTATAAATGTGATGTCATGAACCAGTTGCAAGATCAAGTGTCACAGCTCCCTGACTTTGGCAGGTCTAAACTGGAAACACTGATGAAGAACTCTCTAAATTAGTGCTGGTAGAAAGAATGCAGATGTCAGAGCAAATGAAAAGTGTCACATAACTGAAAGTCTACAGCTGCCTTAACTAAAACTATGAGTTTGGATATCCACACCAAAAGAGTTTAACATCATGTGAAGTGGGTTAAAAAAAAACATGATTCATGAAAACAATATTTATGGTAAGCCCCAGAGAATGAGGATTCTTATGGACTAATAGGCTCTCGTCCTGAGAGGAAACCTGCTATATGTGAAGGGTCTTCAGGCCCACAGAACCAGTCATCACTTCAGGGTGGCCTTGACCGACCCTCACGCACACAGAGTGGCTTATTGTATTAATATTAGAAATAGTGGGTGGCAGTGCTCAAGTTGCAGTCTCTCTTTCTCTATGTTTATTTAGCAGGAAGTGAACTAGCAAAGAAGCTCTTTGAACCTACACCACCTCATCAGAACAACACACGAGAGAGAAAACAATCATGGACCTTATGTTGTTTGTGGACATGTTATCATAATCTTTTAGTCCAAAAGTAAGAATCAAATGCTATATCATCATTCAGTCCAGAAGCAGTTTGATCAAACTCAGACTCACCTTAAAGAAAAAGTGAAATAATTTCTGAATTCAAATAAATGCATTCAAATAAATGCTGTTTTCAAACACCTTTCCTACACAAACCCCTTATATACTATTAAAGATGAGTCAACCTTCCAGCATGTTAAAGACAGTTAGGATTATGAACCACTGAGTTTTGTTCTTGTATGTTAAGCAAGAATGTTTGAACTTCCATTTACTATATTTGATGCGCCCTACGAGTGTTGATCAATGTTTCTTTAGGCATCTTTAGCTTGTTCAAAATTCAGTGTAAAGATGCAATGCTGCATAAAAGCCAGATTAAATAAGACCTGCTCTGACTCACCTCAGCCCCTTATACCAAAGTATAGTTGCAATTGCTGTGTAACTGCATTTATGCCACCTCTAAGAAGCATTAGGCAGTCTATGTAAAGGCACCTAAATAGCACTTTAATAGCCTTTCTGTGTCACCTTTGTAGTGTAAATTGGGCATATTTGAATTAAAGCCAAAATTAAATCTGTTCATCATATAAAGCATTTGCGTCTTTTCAGAACTTTGATTAAACCTCTTGATTCATATACTTTCACAATGTCTTTATGAACTGAAGTGTCAAAGTTTTGGAGGGACATAAATCTTAATTTGTGTTTCAAAGATCATATAGGTTTGGAATGACGTACAGTAAGGGTTAAGTAACTGATGACTTCTCATTTTTGGGAGAACGATACAATAAAGTGATGTGTCACCTACAGCGTTACCCAGACTCTGAGGTGTACGTGCGATTGTAAATTTCAGACTGTGTGAACTTTGACCCCATTGACATTCGTAAGTTCAGTCAATGATTACTAGACGATTTACATTGTCAGCAGTTTATGTTATTGCAATTAGGGTCCAACTTTGCGCCCAAAATTGTGATTCTCACACATTTTGCCCTCATTGATAATGTCTTTTATGGACAATTCACACTGAACCAACAGACACCGACTAACGGCAACGGACTCTTCGTCGGGTTTTATCAGATTAGTGTGTTACCCCTGTCGGCATCTGTTGATGTTGGTCGATGCCCGTTTTCACCGATTGAACATGTTTGATCAGTGTTTGTCGGGTCGTGGCATGTCTGAGAAGTTACATACTGTAATCTGGTGATTGTCCTTGTTGGTCAGCATCTTTCTGTGCAATGTGAGTTGGCCTTTACTGTAAAAACGGTTGTTCAAAACTTTGAACAACTGTTTCTTGAATTTTAATTTCAATTACTGAATTTGAATTTAGTTTTAAATTCCAAATCACTTCTTGAATCTGACATTTTAATAGAGGTAAAACAGGATGTAGAAATGCCATTCAAATCTTATCTGCACGATATGCACTGCATGATATTGAAGAAAAAGTTATATGTTATAACTCGTTAAATAATGTGATATTCGATATGCGACACGATAATGCTTTAAGTGTGTAAAATAAATCTGTATTATTCTTAAAAAAATAAAATGAACCAACATACATGTTTCACATTCTTTTTGTGAGAAGAAAGCATTCCTACAACTGAAAGTGAACAGCAGTGTTTTACTGAAGCATTACATAAAAAGTGAGTGTCATTTTACCATCAGTGTAAGCCAGGGGGTTTAGGGTTTCAGGTAGGCCTACATTAGGTTTATTTAATGACAGCAATTGAATGAACAAATATGCAAATAAAACACTGCTTATTCTTCACTGTATGAATTAAATATATACTGATTCTTATTAAAGCTACAAAAGTTATTCAGTCAAGTGCAGTGAGTGATTTTCTCTTCGTCTTTTGTTGTTTGATTAACATTAAGCACACAGTCAGAATCAGGTTTATTAGGCTGCTGTCACTTTAAGAGCTGCACGGATCCAATTTACTGTTACACGCATGCTTTTAACTATTTAGTCCAATAGGCCTTTATCACAGTCTGCATGTCGTCACATCCTGCATTTATTAGGAGCGTTTATTAGGAGCGTAAAGGAATTTCCGCTCTGCAGTAGCAATAGACGCACAGAGGTTTACCACATCGCTTCGCGATCTCCTTGACATCAACAACGTTTATCAGATTGTTGAAAATAATTCTCAAACGAAGATATCCAAACTTGAGAAAGGTTACAAATTCTTCTTTGAAAACTACATCTTCAACTATGAAGGTAAGTTTACATTTAACGTTAGTTCAACCGCTACTCGAGATGGCTAACAGGCTACCTAACTGGCTAAATCATGTGATGAAAGTTTAAAAATGTATAATACGCACAAAACATCAACAGGTTAAGCTGCTTTTTTTATTTCGATGTCATACTGTGTTGTGATAAAATACTGTTTTGTACAATAGTATCTGAGGTGTTTGATAATGAGGTGATTGTCAGGGCTTAGTGTTACTGGTCCAGGAGGAAAAACGAAGAGCCACACTCTCTGCAGGTTACCTGTTCAGGATGTATTGTAGCCAGCTCCAGTTCAAGGAGACAAAACTATTTATTTTCGTTGTTGCTTTATTTACAATAAAAAAAGCTTGTTGGACTGCCGTTGCAGCCAGTTTATGGTAATGTTATGTTTGTATTGTAATCCTAACTTGTAGATAGTGATGGACAGAATGTGATTTTATTTATTTAGATTTCGTTTAAAGCTGACGAAAACCCTCCTGTCATCAGCAACTTCTGCTGTTCCTGTGTGGCTGGTAAAGAGCTATGCAACCATTTGGTTGGCTTGTTGTTTCAGAGTGCACACTACAGCATGATGAAACTTAAAGAAGTGCCACTCACTTTATCCAGCACAAGCTCTCTTCAGACTTGGCACAGGCCCAGGACTCAGGTATAGTAAACGGTTATTAATTTACATAAGTTATGGTTTTGCATTTTATAAACTTGCTCTTAATAATATATACATTTTTTTTAAACAGGGAATCCATCCTGAACCAATTGACCATTTACTTGTGAGGAAACTGAAAACTTCTGGCAGAAGTGGTGTTAAATCTACTCTTTATAGGGCCTACACAGGTGATTACATTTACATTATTTTATGTCTAGTCAAATGATGTACAAACTATAGTGCTTTAAAAAGAAGACATCTAAATTTCTTAAATAGGGATGTCCTGATTCAGTTTTTTGTGCCTCCAGTCTGATCAGAGTCATTTAAAGTGTTAGTTCACTCAAAAATGAAAATAATGTAATTTATTACTCACCATCATGTCGTTCCACACCCGTAAGACCTTCGCTCATCTTCGGAACACAAATTAAAATATTTTTTGATTAAATCCGATGGCTCAATGAGGCCTCATAGACAGCAATGTCATTAAAATCTCAAGATCTACTAAAACATATTTAAAACAGTTCATGTGAGTTCAGTGGTTCTATCTTAATATTATAAAGCGACGAGAATACTTTTTGTTCGCCAAAAAAACAAAATAACGACAATTTTCAACAATATAGTGATGGGCTGATTTCAAAACACTGCTTCGGAGCTTTACGAATCGAATCAGTGATTTGGATCTCCTATCAAACGGCTAAACTACTGAAATCAGTTTTGAGAAGAAAATTATACTTGTTTAGTTTAACTTAACAATAAATTTCAATATTTAAAACTGTTTATTTAGACTTGCATGATATCCTACCATGTATGTCATCTTTCATTTTAATATGTAACAGTATCTGAGCGAGGCGATCATCAGCGCTGCCAGTGTACTGACTGCATGAGATTAACGAGCAGCGTGCAGCTCAAGTTACTGCCAGAGGACTCATCGGACTGATTTCATTAGGGGCCAAGCACCGAAGGTGCACAGGCTCCTATTGTAATCGTTGGCGTTCTTTTTAATTATTCTTCTTCCGTTTCTTCTTCTTCTTCTTCCGCTATGGAAGTCTATGGTAGCCCATAGAACTGCTTGCGGGAAAGTTGTGAAATTTGGCACACAGTTAGAGGACAGTCTGAACTGTGTCCATAGCAAATTTGGAGTCTCTAACTCAATCCCTCTAGTGCCACCAGCTGTCCAAAATTGCACTCATGTTTATGTTAATAACTTTTGAACCGTAAGGGTTCTTTTTTCCTCTGATTCCTCGTTTCAAGACGAATCGATTGCACCCTATGACGTCATTTTCCATCATGAAAATTTTTCCACCATTTTGAATTTTCTGAAATACCTACTTTTTCAAACTCCTCCTAGACCATTACTCCGATATTCACGAAAATTGAACCAGATCACCTTCAGACCATGCCGACAAAAAGTTATGGAATTCAAGTTGACTCCTCAAACCATTTTCGATAAACACGCGAACGAATTTTACATAGTGCTTGCCTCAGTAGAATCCTTGGGTCATGCTGAGAACATAGATACCAAATTTGCCATAGTCGGCTGAACTTCCTGAATGCCATATTGTTTTTATTTAAAAACCTACTTTTTCGAACTCCTCCTAGACCGTTGTGCCGATTTTTACCAAAATCGTACCGTATCATCTTCAGACCATGCCGACAAAAAGGTATTTATGATTTCTCTGTCATTTTGCCTAAATATGTCTTTAATCGCTCAATGTTGCAGTAAGTCTGATGCTCCCAGCTGTGCTGGGATGACTTGCTGTGCTTTCTTTGTGCTTGGCCCCGATAATTGCTGCTTGCAGCTATATTTAGGAGCCAAGCACTGAAGGTGCGTAGGCACCTATTGTATCTGTTGGCGCTCTTTTTTTTCTTCTATTGTAATTGTAAGGATTTTTATTAGGGGTTCAAGCACGAACTGCTTTAAACCTATTGTAATTGTACTGATTTTCATTATTTTATTTTTTCTTCCCTAAAACTGAACGGGCAGCCCAAACCGTAAGGCCTAGAAACTTTGAACTTGAAAATTTGTCAAATGGTAGTAGTCTTGCTCGCTACTCAGATACCTGGAATTGTCAAAATCGGTCAATAGGTGGCGCTATAGCGATCAAATGCGCGAAATGGCTCATAACTCCTAAATTGTTTGCCACAGACTCAAGTGTCGTATATCATTGGAAAGCTGAGTCCATGACAAACAAAACGTATATCTCCGATTTCATTTCCGGTATGCAAATTTTTCCGCCATTTTGAATTTTCTGAAAAATCTACTTTTTCCAACTCCTCGTAGGTTGTTTGTCCGATTCACTCGAAACTTGATATACATCATCTAGAGACCTTCCTGGCAAAAACTTATTAAAAGAATTTCGATTGGTGCTTCACTCTCATGACGGGACGCTAAAACATTCAAAGTAGGCAGGGCCACTTTCACTTAAATGGTTATAACTCTTGAACGAAATGAGATACTTTCACCAAACTTGTCATACTCATGTATGACTTCATTCTGTGGTCATACAAAAAAAAATTGCAGAGTATTACCACTTGGTGGCGCTATAATACGAAAAAAACAAAAACTGCTATAACTACGCAACTGTTAGTCCAATTGACTTGAACATTGCCATGCACTGTCTTTGTCCGAGTTGCCTTGATGATGTATGATGACATTCGTGTATCTCGAAAAACATGGCTGCCATCGGCCTATAAACTTTGAGCACCTCTTAGACCAGGTTAACGGAGGCCGATCGGTACTCGGTGGGCCTGTCTGACTCGTGGCCCTAGAGGTCTGTACAAAGTTTGAAAGAAAACGGCCACTGGGTGGCGCAATTGTGTTTTTGACCCTATATATCATGCAGCGTATCACACATTCACACACTGAATCTCCTCATTCTGAACAACATTCTGAACAACTCAATCAAATTGTTCGTTAAACATTTGCGATAATTTGAAAAATCTACTTTTCGAACTCCTCATAGGCCATTTGGGCAATCTGTTCAAAACTTGACATACATCATCTAGAAACACCCATGGCAAAAAGTTATTAAAAGAATTTCGATTGGTGATTCAAGTTCGCAACTGAACGCCAAAACGTTTGAAGTAACAGTTGCCTTTTACTAAAATGGTTATATCTCTTGATTGCAATGAGATATTTTCACCAAACATGGTACATGTGTGTACAAGCTCAGTCCGAGGTCACAGTAAAAAAAAACTGTAGTGTTTGGCCACTTGGTGGCACTGTAATAGTAAAAAACAGGAAAACCACTACATCTACACAACAGTTAGTCTGATTGACTTGAAAATTGGCATGCACTGTCCTTGTCAAGTTGCCATGATGGAAAAGTGATTGTCCACTTGGTGGCGCTATAACAGGAAAAAAACATGAAAATGACTAATAACTACGCAATCGTTAATCCGATTGACTTGAAAATTGGCATGCAGTGTCTTGGCCGAAGGTGCCATGAATGTCTATAAGGACCTTCGCGTCTCTCAAAAAACATGGCTGCCATTGGCCTAAGAATTTTGAAAACCTGTTTGACCAGGTTAACGGAGGCCGATCAAAACGAAACTTGGTGGACCTATTTGACTCTTGACTCTAGCGGTCTGTGTGAAGTATGAACGAAATCAGCCACCAGGTGGCGCTATGTATCACACATAAACGATATTCATGGCATATGTTGAATCTCCTCATTCTCTATAAGTTTGCCTTAAGGTCCTAGGTATTTCATTCAACCTCAAAACCACTGCAGTACAATTCTCTTTTTTTTGTAGGTCAATAATTATCAATAACTGTTGTACTTTATCATTTGGATAGCCATAACAGGATCATTCAGAAATGTATCTCCATACAAAAGCCTATAAATCTTAAATGCTTTCGTGTCGGCCTAGAACCTAACACCATAAATGGTATAAAGGTCCGATAAATGCTGCTTGCAGCTTTAATTTTATTATTATTATTCTTCGTCCGCTCTGGAAGTCTATGGCAGCCCATAGAACCATATGGTAAAAAGTTGTGAAATTTGGCACAAAGTTAGAGGACAGTCTGAACTGTGTCCATAGCAAATTTGGAGTCTCTAACTCAATCCCTCTAGCACCACCAGCTGTCCAAATTTGCACTTCTGTTTATGCTAATAACTTTTGAACCGTAAGGGTTAGAAACAAAATTCTTTTCCTCTGATTCTTTGGCTCAAGACGATTCGAATGTCCCTATGACGTCATTTTCCGTCATGAAAATTTTCCTGCCATTTTAATTTTTCCTAATTTTTCGAACTCCTCCTAGGCCGTTACTCCGATTATCACGAAAATTGAACCAGATCATCTTCAGACCATGATTGCAAAAAGTTCTTAAAAGCTTTTTGATAGATCCATCCATTCTCGAAAAGGGCACATATGAATTCGACGAAAAGCTCGCAAAATCAGACTTGAGGCTATATCTCCAAAACGATTTATCGTATTCTGACCAAACTTTGTACATGTCATCACAAGCATGACTTGAGGCAACATGCAGTGTTTCGGCGCAGTGCCACCTACTGGTCCGGAGATACGAAAAATTGCTATTTTTGCTAATAACTTCTGAATGGTTTGTCCAGAAATCATAAATGTGGTCACGTCAGATTCGGGGTATCATGCTGAGTCGAATGATAACCATTATTACCATATCAGCCATTTTCCAGACCAAACTTTGTACATATCATCCCAAACAAGACCAGAGCCTACATGCTGAGTTTCGGCGCAGCGCCACCTACTGGTCTGGAGATACAAAAAATGGCTATTTTTGCTTATAGCTTCAGATAGGTTTGTCCAAAAATCATAAAGGTGGTCTTTTTAGATTAGGGGCATCATGCTGAGTCGAATGACATCCAATTTTCCCATGTCGGCCATTTTGGCCATCAGCCATTTTGAATTTAGTTTTAAAATGCTGTATTTTATGAACGCATTAGCGTACCGTTATGAAACTCGGTATGGGTCATCAGCACAAGACCCTGAGAAGTTTCGCACCAGCGCCACCTAGTGGAGAATTATTTATTTTTTTCATATGCTTATAACTTTTGATCTGGTTGACTTATTTTCACAGAAGTCATATCCTTAGCGAGTGTTATTGTCACCTCACTCTGACCATACCACATTAATTTGGTCACAGCGCCACCTATTGGTCGAAAGTGATAAAAAAGTAAATCTTTATTTTTGACTGTGTATATCATTTTTTGGCTCTTTTGCCTAAAATGATCTTAATAGGTCTTTAATTGCTCACTGTTGCAGTTGGTCTGATGCTCCCAGCCATGTTGGCTGGCTTGTTGTGCCTTTTTTGCTTGGCCCCATAATTGCTGCTTGCAGCTAACTCCAAAATGAAATGGGATATTTGCACCAAATTTGACACACATATGTATGGGGTCACCCTGAGGACACATAAAAAAAAAAAATGGTGGGATTGTACCTCTTGGTGGCGCTATAATTGAACAAAACATGAAATTTCCATTAACTACAATGCAGTATTATGATATAAAATGCTATATTATATGAATGAATTGATGTACCATTAAGAAACTCAGGATGTGCCATCGGCACCATGCTCTGAAGATACACAATAGGTTTTGAGATAGCGCCTCCTTGTGGTCAAATTTTATAATGAAATTTAAAAAAAATGCTAATAGCTTTATATAAATGTGGCCTATTGTAATGAGACTAGTCTTATTAGATTCCGTGGGTCATGCTGAGAACATTGATGCCAATTTTGCAATAGTCAGCATAACTTAGTCTCCACCACTTTGATTTTCTTTAAAATCACACTTTTTCAATCTCCTCCTAGACCATTGATCCAATTTTCACCAAAGTCGAATCGTATCATCTTCAGACCATGCCGGCAAAAACTTATGAATTTCACATTGATAGATAAAACCATTTTCCTATACCGCAGTGACGAATTAGACGCATGATGCCAAAATGACTGTTGAGTCTGTATCTCTGCAATGCTTTGACATATTGACACCAAACTTTGCGAGTGTCATTGTCACCTCACTCTGACCATACCACATTAATTTGGTCACAGCGCCACCTATTGGTCAAAAGTGATAAACCAGTAAATCTTTACTATTGACAGTATATATCATTTTTCAGCTCTTTTGCCTAAAATGATCTTAATATGTCTTTAATTGCTCACTGTTGCAGTTGGTCTGATGCTCACAGCCATGTTGGCTGGCTTCTTGTGCTGCTTTTTTTTGCTTGTAGTAAGTCAGTCCATGGGAAAAAAATGTGAAAATTTTTGTTTAATACAATAAATTTCCCCCAAACCTTTAATTTAATCCACCCAAAATAGACTTTAGTCATAGTTGATAATTTAAGATTTGTCTAATTAAAGCTCTTAAAGCTCTAAAGCTCTGATAAGTTGTTTGTATTCTATTTTTGCAGTTCTGTGATAAAATAAGATGATAATACTCAAGTATTGCGCATACACATACAAAATGGCTTGCGTGCTCCCGTTTAAATGACGAAATATGCGTCAGAATATTTTGACACCTTTTTTCTTTGTTTCACAATACTCAATTAATGATTGTAAACAGAGGTTGGTGTCTTTAGAATAAGTATCTGTGCTTTCAAGTACATCAAAGGGTTAGTTCACACAAAAATGAAAATTATGTAATTAATTACTCACCCTCATGTCGTTCTACACCTGTAAGGCCTTCATTCATCTTCAGAACACACATTAAGATATTTTGATTAAATCCGATAGCTCAGAGAGGAATGCCAGCAATGACACTTCCTCTCTCAAGATCCATAAAGGTACTAAAAACATATTTAAAACAGTTCATGTGAACTGCTATTACAAAACTGCTGAAATCACGTGACTTTGGTGCTCCGAGTCACTGATTCGATTCGTAAAGCTCTGAAGCAGTGTTTTGAAATCGGCTCATCACTATATTGTTGAAAAGTCGTTATTTTGTTTTTTTGGCACACAAAAAGTATTCTTGACGCTTTATAATATTAACATAGAACCACTGAACTCACATGAACTGTTTTAAATATGTTTTTAGTACCTTTATGGATCTTGAGAGAGGAAGTGTCATTGCTGGCTATGCAGGCCTCACTGAGCCATCGGATTTAATCAAAATATCTTAATTTGTGTTCCGAAGATGAACGAAATTCTTACGGGTGTAGAACGACATGAGGGTGAGTAATAAATTACATTATTTTCATTTTTGGGTGTACTAACCCTTTAAAGTTATTAAAATCAATCCAATATATACAGGGTCATACAGAGAGATTCTCAGCTATGATATTCAGAAACGTCATAAATAGATTTTATTTATCAATTAACTTCTATGAACTAAATCAAACCGATATTTGGTCGATACCACCCTTTGTGTTTAAAACAGCTTTTGTCTTAGATAGCCTACATCACCTTTAAACGGTATGGCACGTCGGCTTAGTAAAAGTCTCAGATCTAAACAAGTAAACACTGATATACACACCCCACACACAGTCTGTTCGCAATGTCTACCATTGTGACAGATGTTCTACTATCTACTAATGTTTATTGTATTATGTCTTTATAAATATTGTATAATGTCTTTATATTACATATACTGTATACAATATACAGTATATGTAATATAAAGACATTGGAACATGTAAACTTCTGTTACATTGCAAACAGACTGTGTGGTCACAATTATAACACCTGTCTTTTTTTTCTTTCATTTTTTTAGGTCCTATTCCGAACAATTTGGTACTCTCTTCTGTGGAATCATTGAGGAGTGTCAGACCTCAGCCAATGATCTGCAAGGTTCTGGATGGCATGTCAGAAATTAATCTGGTGGAGTAGTACCCAAAGGTTCTTTGCTATCCTATCAGTGCCCTGCTGTGTCATCAAGGGATGTTGCGAAGCATGCAGAAGCCCCACCTTCCCTACACTTCCTATGGATGGGTACAAATTTGAAGGAAGTTTTAAATTTGTCCTCAAATTCCATGAGATGCGTTTCCTAGAAAGCTTAGCAGTAACTAAAGAGCTCAGCACAATAATAGAAAAAGACACACGGGATCAGTCACAGTCTGCTCTATGGAACCAAATGCGCTTACCACGAATTACATCAAGTAGATTCCGTGAGGTGTGTCACGTGAGGGGATAAACCTCCAGCCAGGCACTAGCTGCCCGAATAATTAAAGGGATTCGGCAGACTTCTGCAATGAAGCGTGGACTGGAACTAGAGCCTGAAGTCTTGCTTCAATACTCTGGCATGATGAATGTGAATGTTTCACAGTGTGGGTTTGTTATGCATCCGGATGCGCCACACCTCGGCACAAGCCCTGATGACAGAGTGTATGACTCGACTGAGAACCCTCCCTTTGGACTTGCAGAGGTGAAATGCTCTGATGTTGATGACATTTCTCATGTAGCACACGTCAAATTTCTTAACAGTCACGCAAAACTGAAGGAAAGCCACAAATATTACTGGCAGGTTCAGGGACAGCTCGCAGTAACAGGTCTGAGTTGGTGTGATTTCATAACAGACTCCAAAACTGATGTCACCATTGAGTGCATCCGGAGGAATGACAGTTTTATTGAGTTGATGAAGGTCAAACTTGATTTATTTTTGTTTAACACATACATGAATATGTATCTTACCTCTAAGAGTTGTTAAAATACAGTAGTCAACATTTGAAGTGTGTGTGTGTGTGTGTGTGTGTATATATATATATATATATACACATATACACACAGTATCTCACAGAAGTGAGTACACCCCTCAGATTTTTGTAAATATTTTATTATATCTTTTCATGTGACAACACTGAAGAAATGACACTTTGCTACAATGTAAAGTAGTAAGTGTACAGCTTGTATAACAGTGTAAATGTGCAGTCCCCTCAAAATAACTCAACACACAGCTATTAATGTCTAAACCGCTGGCCACAAAAGTGAGTACACGCCTAAGTCAAAATGTCCAAATTGGGCCCAAATTGTCAATATTTTATGTGGCCACCATTATTTTCCAGCACTCTTGGGTATGGAGTTCACCAGAGCTTCACAGGTTGCCACTGGAGTCCTCTTCCACTCCACCATGACGACATTACGGAGCTGGTGGATGTTAGAGACCTTGTGCTCCTCCCTCTTCCGTTTGAGGATGCCCCACAGATGCTCAATAGGGTTTAGGTCTGGAGACATGCTTGGCAAGTCCATCACCTTTACCCTCAGCTTCTTTAGGTGTGTTTGGGGTCGTTATCATGTTGGAATGCTGCCCTGCGGCCCAGTCTCCGAAGGGAGGGGATTATGCTCTGCTTCAGTATGTCACAGTACATGTTGGCATTCATGGTTCCCATGAACTGTAGCTCCCCAGTGCCGGCAGCACTCATGCAGCCTCAGACCATGACACTCCCACCACCATGCTTGACTGTAGGCAAGACACACTTGTCTTTGTACTCCTCACCTGGTTGCCGCCACACACGCTTGACACCATCTGAACCAAAGTTTATCTTGGTCTCATCAGACCACAGGACATGGTTCCAGTAATCCATGTCCTTAGTCTGCTTGTCTTCAGCAAACTGTTTGCGGGCTTTCTTGTGTATCATCTTTAGAAGAGGCTTCCTCCTGGGACGACAGCCATGCAGACCAATTTGATGCAGTGTGCGGCATATGGTCTGAGCACTGACAGGCTGACCCCCCACCCCTTCAATCTCTGCAGCAATGCTGGCAGCACTCATACGTCTATTTCCCGAACACAACCTCTGGATATGACGCTGAGCACGTGCACTCAACTTCTTTGGTCGACCATGGCGAGGCCTGTTCTGAGTGGAACCTGTCCTGATAAACCGCTGTATGGTCTTGGCCACCGTGCTGCAGCTCAGTTTCAGGGTCTTGGCAATCTTCTTATAGCCTACGCCATCTTCCAGGTCCTGCAGATTCTTTGGTTTTCCAGCATCTTTTGCATATTTGAACCATTTTCAGCAGTGACTGTATGATTCTGAGATCCATCTTTTCACACTGAGGACAACTGAAGGAATCAAACACAAGTATTAAACAAGGTTCAAACATTCACTGATGCTCCAGAAGGAAACACGACGCATTAAGAGAATTGGATGAACACAATAAATTGTACTTTTTTTTGTCTTCTGTGAAACATGTAAGTATCTTTTGTAGCTTCCAAAGGGCAGAACTAAATGAAAAAATACGTTCTTTAAAAAAAACAAAAAAACAAAAAAAAACTTGCACATCAACTTCTTGTTCAAAGGTTTTCACCCCTGACTCTTAACGCATTGTGTTTCCTTCTGGAGCATCAGTGAATGTTTGCTTTTGTAATAGTTTTGTCTGAGTCCCTCAGTTGTCTTCAGTGTGAAAAGATGTATCTCAAAATCATATAGTCACTGCTGAAAAGGGTTCAAATATGCAGAAGATGCTGGAAAACTGAAGAATCTGCAGGACCTGAAGGATTTTTCTGAAGAACAGAGCTCAGTTTAACTGCTCAGAACAAACAAGGGACTCATGAACAACCATCACAAAACAAAAAAAACAGTCGTGGATCATCCAGGTAATGACACACAGTATTAAGAATCAAGGGTATGTAAACTTTTGAATGGGGTCATTTTTATAAATTCTGCTATTTTTTTGTCTTGTGGACTTTATGTAAACAACTGTTATGTGAAATAGTTTATTAAGGACAGTACTAAATAAAAAATTCAATTTTCATGATCCTTCTTATTTTGTTAAAATGATTAACATTTTTGCAGATTCTGCAAGGGGTATGTAAACTTTTGAGCTCAACTGTATATATATATATATATATACACACACACACACACACTTCAAATGTATATATATATATATATATATATATATATATATATATATATATATATATATATATATATATATATATACACACAGTGGGTACGGAAAGTATTCAGACCCCCTTAAATTTTTCACTCTTTGTTATATTGCAGCCATTTGCTAAAATCATTTAAGTTCATTTTTTTCCTCATTAATGTACACACAGCACCCCATATTGACGGAAAAACACAGAATTGTTGACATTTTTGCAGATTTATTAAAAAAGAAAAACTGAAATATCACATGGTCCTAAGTATTCAGACCCTTTGCTCAGTATTTAGTAGAAGAACCCTTTTGATCTAATACAGCCATGTATTTGTTTGTTTTTTGGAAAGATGCAACAAGTTTTTCACACCTGGATTTGGGGATCCTCTGCCATTCCTCCTTGCAGATCCTCTCCAGTTCTGTCAGGTTGGATGGTAAACGTTGGTGGACAGCCATTTTTAGGTCTCTCCAGAGATGCTCAATTGGGTTTAAGTCAGGGCTCTGGCTGGGCCATTCAAGAACAGTCACAGAGTTGTTGTGAAGCCACTCCTTCATTATTTTAGCTGTGTGCTTAGGGTCATTGTCTTGTTGGAAGGTAAACCTTCGGCCCAGTCTGATGTCCTGAGCACTCTGGAGAAGGTTTTCGTCCAGGATATCCCTGTACTTGGCCGCATTCATCTTTCCCTCGATTGCAACCAGTCGTCCTGTCCCTGCAGCTGAAAAACACCCCCACAGCATGATGCTGCCACCACCATGCTTCACTGTTGGGACTGTATTGGACAGGTGATGAGCAGTGCCTGGTTTTCTCCACACATACCGCTTAGAATTAAGGCCAAAAAGTTCTATCTTGATCTCATCAGACCAGAGAATCTTATTTCTCACCATCTTGGAGTCCTTCAGGTGTTTTTTAGCAAACTCCATGCAGGCTTTCATGTGTCTTGCACTGAGGAGAGGCTTCCGTCGGGCCACTCTGCCATAAAGCCCCGACTGGTGGAGGGCTGCAGTGATGGTTGACTTTCTACAACTTTCTCCCATCTCCCGACTGCATCTCTGGAGCTCAGCCACAGTGATCTTTGGGTTCTTCTTTACCTCTGTCACCAAGGCTCTTCTCCCCCGATAGCTCAGTTTGGCCGGACGGCCAGCTCTAGGAAGGGTTCTGGTCGTCCCAAACGTCTTCCATTTAAGGATTATGGAGGCCACTGTGCTCTTAGGAACCTTAAGTGCAGCAGAAATTTTTTTGTAACCTTGGCCAGATCTGTGCCTTGCCACAATTCTGTCTCTGAGCTCTTCAGGCAGTTCCTTTGATCTCATGATTCTCATTTGCTCTGACATGCACTGTTAAATATATGAGTGTCACAGCAAAGGGTCTGAATACTTAGGACCATGTGATATTTCAGTTTTTCTTTTTTAATAAATCGGCAAAAATGTCAACAATTCAGTGTTTTTCTGTCAATATGGGGTGCTGTGTGTACATTAATGGGAAAAAAATGAACTTAAATGATTTTAGCAAATGGCTGCAATATAACAAAGAGTGAAAAATGTAAGGGGGTCTGAATACTTTCCGTACTCACTGTATGTATATATATATATATATATATATATATATATATATATATATATATATATATATATATATATATATATATATAAAATTATATACAGTACACACATATAATGTATAAATGTATTTTTGATGCAATCGGGATTAATCTTTTGACAGCCCTAATATACACACAATATTTTGATAAAATTATTACTATTACCTATTTATTAGTACAATATATATATATATATATATATATATATATATATATATATATATATATATAATGATTGTAAATGTATAAATGGAGACATTAACACTTAACTTTTTAACAATGTAATCAATATTTGTACATATTTAATTAAATTTAAATACTTTTTTTTATACAATTAAAGAAATATTAAACAGTTCATTCTCGCTAGCAAAATTAGGTAATTAAATTACATGTTTGATTGTAGGTATGTTGTGTGTTTTTGCTTAAAGGGCATTCTGACTTATTTAGACTGTTAAAGAGTTGGATTCTCATGCTAAACATGGCCAAAGTTTTTTAGTTGTGAGGGAAAGATAACCTTGCTTCCCAAAGAAACCAGCGTTAAGTAAACAGTAGAGCTGAGAGATTTCTGCTCACGCATTACATTGATGCGCTCTCGACATTTGTCATTAAAATAATCATAGAAACCACCTTAAATTAACTATCAAAATAAGGATAAAGTCATGTTTGAAAGTTGCAATCAATTTTTTATTGGTTAAAATTAATGGAAATATCTTGTGTTTTCCGTGGCTGCTCGAGCCCTCAGGCTTATGGTTTTATAAACAAAGCCCAGTTCGATGCTGGATTTACATATCGTTTGAAACTGAAAGATGGAGCGGTCCCAGCGATAAAAGATCCTGGTCATGAGTCAGAATCACAGGTAGTAAGTAAAACTGCATCAAATGTCTGTTTTGTTGGCAATCGGCACGTAAGTGCATATAATGTAAAAAACACAAGCGTATAGTGAATCAAAAGTTATCCAGGGATAATGCGATGGTGTATTGTGTGTGTTTAAATACATTTTTTTAGCTGACCAGATAGCTTGCAGACGATTGCTACGCAAAAGCTGCGCGTGCTTGTGACTTTTTAACTTCGCCCAAGGCACGCCTCCAGGAGGTCGGCTGTTTTCGGAAAGACTCGTACAGCCTATCTGTCTTTTATAAATATGATAAAACTAAAGACTCTTCAGAGATATGAAGGATGCTATACTACTCTATAGGTACTCAAGATTAACATGAGATTGACTGTGTGTGTTATGTACCCTTTAAAGAAGCCATTTTGTTCTGATTTTTTTTTTTTTTTTTGGTACATATTTCCTGTATTTTCTGTTTGTATCTAAATAAAGAGAAAATAAATATGGATGGTCATATGGATGGTCATTAAAACATTTATACTTAAGCCTAAGACTTTTGCACAGTACTGTAATTTCCAACTTTATGCGCATACATAGAGTACACTCACATAAGGCAATATATACTATACAGCAAATCTCAACTGCCTAATATAAATATATTATGAACATTAACAACATTTCTATTAAGATGCTTTGACACAATGTGTATTCTGAAAAGAGCTATATAAATAAATTTGACTTGGGGTTGTGTTACAGTGATTTTATCATAGGATAAGCAGGTTTTAGAAGAGGTTTAATGCATTCAATGGCTAAATGTAATAATATTTTAGAATCTACCACCAACCACTCATAATTCAACAGGAGAGGTTTGGAGTATATGTACAGCAACATTGAGGAAGTGTTGCCCTTTTGATAGTGACAGACTCCAGCTCTGCTGACTGGGGTTGTATGTGGGAGGTGCTGGAAAGATGGCTTTAATGTCATCCAAATCAAAACAAAGTCCACACAAATACAAACAACCAAGTTCAGAAAATCTTCCCTGCCCAGAAGTGAATAAAAGCAGCTTCTACATGGCACAGGTTATCAGTAGAATAGAACCAGATTGTAACCTAGATTTCTGAAAAACCCAATTGGACTTGGAAAAGAGAACTGTGATGGAAAGAGAAAGAGAGGAATGAAGAAACTGGGATAATAAATATAAATAAAAACTATTGTGATGAGGAGCTGAAGGCATCTAACTGGAAACAGAAGGGAAAGAAACACTGGAATAGAGGATAAATATCTCAGACAAATGAGATATATGAAAAACTAATAACACAACTAAACGTATTTCTGGAAACAACTGAAATTGATATCACTGACATATTCAGACAGCATTTGCATTTGTCCCCTCTAGATATAACTGAAGCTAAGCACTGTATCAGAGAGCAGAGAAGAAAAAATTTGAAAATGTGTGTCTCTTACCATCTTTGTTGCTGGTGACGGGAATGTTGTGGACAGTTCTGAGTTTGAAGCAGGAGCCGGTTAACACTTGCAGTTCTACTGAACTCAACACACATGGCTGCAGGTCTGAAACACACATACACACACACACACACACACACACACACACACAGTGAGCGCTACACATCGGTTTTATTATTGCTTACTACAACTAAGACTATTAAAACATTTCTGTTCATTGAAATAAAGCTAAAAAAAAAAAAAAAAAAAAGTATTAGACGAAAAACCTACACTAAACGAAAATTAAAAATGTTGCCTTGGCAAATATCTGAAATAAGTTTAAGTTGAATCACTGAAATTACTAACTGGAAATAGACTAAAACTGAACTAAAATTAAAACTGAAATAAAAAAAAAAAATTACATTTAAATAATAATATAAAAAGGAAAAAAAAAAAAGACAAGCACATAACATAACTAAAAATATAAATAATAATAATAATAATGTATATAATGTATAATAATGTAATAATACTAAAATAACACTGCTGTGTTGAACGTTCAGGATGTCTATAGAAAGGTAGAACATTTTCAGGATCATTTTCAAGAAACATTATGACCCCAAATCCCCCTAATGCCCAACACATTATTTGAAGCTCACTTGTATGACAAAGAAGCCTTTGGTAAGACCGTTGGTAATTCATTTAAACATGAAATGCAACATTTTTTATGGCTCTTAATGAAGAAAAAAAAAAAAAAAAGCAAAGAAAAACCATTACTATATGCAACTGGTCTTATATTAAAAAATAATTATAAAACATACAATAAAAAAATGAATAATTATTTAAAAAGTAAACAGCTTTGTGAACACTTTGTGAATATGGAAGCATAATGGGTAGCAATTTTCAATTTGAAATGTAACATGCAAAATAGCAATGCAATATGTAAAATGGCAATGCATCTCTGTATTTAAATTTACATTTTCCATACCATATGTGCAATGTTTGGAGCAAAATGATAATTCAAATTCAATAATATAATTTACATTTGCTATTTCCTACACTACTTTTAACACATAACTTAAACATAAATTTTAACGATTTATAAGTCGCAAAATTCAAATGAAAATGTATCACAGAAATGATTATATATGTTTAACATGTTCAAGCAAAAATTTTAGCAAAATTATCATTTAAATGTTATGTTTCTTAATTGCATTTACACTCACAGTTAAGACACTTGCGTTTGCATTTTCATTAAATGTCCTGCAATGAATGTAGCAAAATTCAATGTGGATTTGAAAATGCATTCTGAGCCAATCACGTCCCCGCCCTGTCCTGTCAATCATTGTGTCAAGGCGGGGCCAGGTGTTGGCGATATTAACAGGCAGATAAAGTGGATAATAATACGATGTGTAGTCCATCTGGATGCTGAGTGGTATTTCTAATAATAATAATAATAATAATAACAACAATTTTTGTTCCCAAAAATAACTCTGGTGATGTCTAAACCCATCTTTCATACCTTAGAAAACACTTTGGTCTGATGTGAACAGGTGCTGGTGGTGTGTTGGATATTTTATTGGCACAGTTTGCGCCCTTTAGTACCAATTGAGCATCATTTAAACCTCACAGCATACCTGATTGTTGCTGACCATGTCCATCCCTTTTTGCTGACCATGTATTGTTGCTGACCATGTCCATCCCTTTATGACCACAGTGTACCATTTTCTGATAGCTACTTCCAGCAGGATAATGCACCATGTCACAAACCTCAAATCATCTCAAACTGGTTTCTTGAACATGACAATAGCCGCGTTTCCACTGTTGGGCCTAAAGTGCTAGAGAGTGCCAGGGCCAGTCACGATTCCACTGTCACTTCTGGGGCTTGATTGTGCCTCGCCGGGGCTTCCTCGGGGCCAACGGCCAGGGTTTCTCGGCCCGCCGAATACCTTGGTCCAAAGTGGGCCAGCTCGGGCTTGAGGGAGTGGTTACGAACAAAGGCGGAGTTTATCTGTGTGTGGAGACGGAGGCGCCATGGATGATTACATAGGTTACCAGCTAACATCAGCATTAAAGACTTTTAAAAACATTTTAGCTCAAAACTCACTTTCAGACAGCAGCAAGTGTTTGAAATAACTTCTGTTTGTGATCCGATGTGGATTCTAATCACCAAGACTATGCGCGCTATTACCATAGTAAACATGGTAAATACGACGGCTTGAAATCAGACAAATCATATATGTAGGCTATCACAATCATGTATTTATTTTATCTGTCAGCACGTCTCGTCTCTTAACGGACTGTCTGATATCCATATTTAGTTCAGCATATTTCATAAAATAAAGCAACTACAGTTTTTCGGGATTCCTGTTTCTCAGACTGAAAATATAACTGTTGGGACTAGTGTTGTCAAAAGTACCGGTACTTTGGTACCAAGTCGGAACTGAAATTTTGAAAATGTGATGATACCCGCATTTCTGTAGTACCGGTAGTACCGAGAATCGGTACCCGCTGATAGGGCTGTGGCAGCATTTACTTGGATATGACACGAGTGATGAGTTCACATTCTTTACTGTGGTAAAGTAGAAAAAACACTGTAGGACAGAAACCTTTTTGCTTGCACGTCAATTTCTATTTAACACAGTTTGTGCTTGTTATTAGACTTTATAAGGCGCGTCAAGTTTATTTGTATAGCGTGTTTCACACACGTTGGTGATTTTTACTTTCACTTTTTTCTGGCAGCGCAAAATCAAACATAGCCTAAATGTCTTGCCCCTGCGGAGGATAAAACTCGCTCTTCAGACCTTTTACAACAAGTGTCAGTTGCTTGTAACATCAGGAGATAACATGAAGATATTATTAAAGAGAAATTGTCTCTTTCCTGCTCGTGTCCCACATCCCTCTCAAAGAGCAGAGCGGTAGGCTATATGACGCATGTTTGCGTGGAAATAAAAAAAAAAAAGAATGTTTTTTAAATAATATTTAACTTTCTTATTATTTAGATTACCATTATTTACTGATATTTATTTAATAGTTTTACAGGCTGTAGTGTGTTGTTTCACTGACGGAATAGCTAAAATAAACACGCACGTCTATTACCCCTGTTGAAAAAACCATCACATGCTGGTAAGGTAGGTTTTGAAGCTGGTATGCTGGTTTGAGCTGGTCCAGGACCAGCTTAGGACCAGCACCAGCATAGGACCAGCATGTAACTGATGATCTTACTAATAAAATTAAGTGATTTTTACTTATTTTGAGTTAGTTTGTTGACCTTACTGAGTTTAACTAAGTAAAGACAACTTTTTAGAACTGAAAGATATTAAACTCAATTATTTTCAATTATCCTCTACTTAAAATAATGAGTAGTACGAATTTTTAGAGTGGTCAAGCGCAGTTCTACCTGTAGGTGGAGTCGATTTGCAACGTATTCTGAAGGGAAAAAGCACATGGAACGGTGAGTTGGTGCTTGTTTGTCATATTTTAAAATTTCTGAATTGTTTAATATACATTAATCGATAGTGTAATATAATCAGATTAAATAACTTACACAGTGACACTGGGTATGATGTTATATTATTGAAATCGTTGAGTTGTGTTTGATTGTGCTAATTGAAATTAGCAGTTAGCATTTGCAAGTTACTGGTCTTTGGCTGCATGTTTTGAATAAAGGAACGTTTTTTATGTTTTAGATATTTTTATTATGTGTACAATGTAGACTGGGGAAAACTTTACTAATTACTCTACTGATTTATATTTGGATGCTAGTTTAGGTGTGTTGTACAGGGATGTTATAATTTGTTTGTTTTTTTTATTTTAGATTTCTTAAGATTAAAATGTTTGAAGACTACACAGTGGTTCGTAATTAATATTTAAATCTATATAGTAAGAATTATTTTCTTAATTTTCAGAGCTTGTTTTGTGGAACGAGACATGTAGATTAACATAAGGCTATTTTTCTTAATTTGCAGGATCTGTTTTGTGGAATCAGATATGCATTGGAAATGTAAGTAGCCTGCTGTATTTTTCTTTTGAAAATAGAGCTCTACTACTGAAGCAATGTCGCTTAAAACATGGAAGCTGCACCAGAACTAGTCCAATTCCATGCCTTCACACTGACTGTTTGTGTTCATTCAAGTTATTTAATTCATTGAAGGGGTATTTAACAAGAAATCATTCTAAACATGTTGATACAAAATAAACAAGTATGCCTTGAACACACTAACTGTGAACCCAATGTACATTTGACTTTTATTTTCCCTGTCACAGATCAATGCAGAGTTCAATCACATCACAATCAGAAGCCTCAATCAAGAATTCTTCTCAGCGCTTTATCAGCTTGCAGCTTGATTTCTGGAAATTTGTGCAACAAAGAAAGTGGCAGTTGAAAAGAGAGTTTCTTGCGCAAATTAAATCTATGATAAGCTTGTCAATGCTTCTCTCTTAATCAAAAATCTGTTACTGTATTAGCTCAATTTTATATTTCATTCGATGTTGTAATTTATCAGGGCACTGATGTCACTGAATTTTTTATATTAGATTTTTTCGCTCATTTGATATTTCATTCAAATTTTTTATTTTTTTTCACAGCACTGTCATCACTGCTAAGTGCACAGTTCTTCATGGCCTTCCTCTCATTCTTGGAGAAAAAACCTCTGATTTGTTTAAACATTGCTGACAGGTAACTTTCTCTGTATATTTCATTATAAACTATAATTCCCCACACATACATTACATATAGGCATTCAATATGCTTCATTTAACTCTCTTATCTTGGATCAGAAATACAAACTCTGCATTTGTTTCATTTCTTTTTTTTTTTCTTTTCTTTTTTTTTATCCAGCATTTTGTTAAATGCAAATTCTGTCATCATTATACAGTTATTTTTTATTTTTATTTTGTCTATCTACCAGACAATACTTTAAAGGGTTAGTTCACCTAAAAATGAAGTTTCTGTCATTAATTACTCACCCTCATGTCGTTCTACACCCCGTAAGACCTTCGTTTATCTTCAGAACACAAATTAAGATATTTTTGATGAAATACGAGAGGTATATGACTCGTCCATAGACAGCAATATAATCATCACTTTCAAGGTCCAGAAAGGTACTAAAGACATTGTTAAAACAGTCATGTGACTGCAGTGGTTCAACCTTAATGTTATGAAGAGACGAGAATACTTTTTGTGCACAAAAACAAAACAAAAATAACGACTTTATTCAACAATTTCTTTTCTTCCATTTCATTCTCCTACGCTGTTTACGTTCAGTGCTTCCAGGTTCTATGTCAGAATGCCGGCTCAGTATTGGCTGACGCTGTTCACGTGAGCAGCATGACGCGTGTGTGATGCTGATGCAGGAGTCGGCCAACACTGAGCTGGCATTCTGATGTAGAACACGGAAGCTGTGGACTGTGTTTGCTATGTCAACAGAGTAGGAGACTGACAGGGAAGAGAAGAGATTGTTGAATAAAGTCGTTATTTTTGTTTTGTTTTTCTGCACAAAAAGTATTCTCGTCGCTTCATAACATTAAGGTTGAACCACTGCAGTCACATGGACTATTTTAACAATGTCTTTAGTACCTTTCTGGACCTTGAAAGTAGTAATTAAATTGCTGTCTATGGAGGGGTCAGAAAGCTCTTGGATTTCATCAAAAATATCTTAATTTGTGTTCCGAAGATGAACGAAGGTCTTACAGGTGTGGAACAACATGAGGGTGAGTAATTAATGAGGATTTTCATTTTTGGGTGAACTATCCCTATAACAACCATAATTAATCTCTGTTAGTTGTACGTAGACCTGGTACTTTGTTATATGTACATTTGTGATTTTAAATTGTAATGTAACCAGAATTGTGATATTGCTGTTCCTTTTATTAGGACTGTGATTGTGACACCCTTCTTCGGGATTCTGACCGTGATAACAGAAGACAGCCAGGATTCTTCCTCCACAAGAACTACATTTGGAGTCTTCATGCACAGCATTATTCTAGACTGAGCCATTGTCATGGATGAACTTGAAAACCTTCCAGGTGCCATGTGACTAATTTTTGGGTTGATATGTGCCAAATTTGGAGTTTTTCTTTCCCTTGGACACAATTCTCTGAAACCAAACCTACATTCACTTAAAACCCTTCTGTTGATGTAAGCAAAGGCTGTTTGAGATCGTTAAAGACTTAGTTCACCCAAAAATGTAAATTCTGTCATCAGTTTTTCACTCTCATGTTGTTTGACTTTGGTTAGTCTTTCAAACACAAATTTAGATATTTTTAAAGAAAACAGGCTGGAAAACGTTCTGGATCTTTTAAGTTTTGGTTACCTGGACTTTCAGTTGGAGGGACAGAAACCTCTCAGATTTCATTAAAAATATCTTCATTAATGTTTCAAAGTCTAACCAAAGTCTTATGGGTTTGTGACGTCATGAGGGTGAGTAAATGATGAGAAAATTTCATTTTTTTTGTGAACTATCTCTTTAATCTTGCGGCTGCACTAAAGTCAACATTCTTTTTAATTAAAGTGTTAAATTGTCACCTGCCAAAGTTTAAACTGTCAAAATTAAGCTAACATTGATTTTTGTTTCATGGTCAGCTATTCAGTTTCTTGTCAAAAGACTGTTAGTATTATTGGTTTATTCATCAGTCATGATTTGTAATGCATATTGTTACATTAATGAAAAATGTTTAGAATTTAAGGGTGCCAGAATGGCATTGTTTGGTACATTGTAGTGTCTGAAGAAAATTGGTGAGCAATAAATAATGTTTTGCCTAAGATCTGTTGTTGCTTTTTGTCTTAACTTATATTTTTTAGTTCAGCTTACTTGAAAATTAAGGCAATCGGTTTCCTCACTTTTTCTAAATAAAGTCAACTTATTACATTTTACAGTGTAGGACCAGCACTTGACCAGCATAAACCAGCTCAAACCAGCATACCAGCTTCAAAACCTACCTTAACCAGCATATGCTAGTTTTTTCAACAGTACAAAATGGATGTTTAAGCATTTTTTTTTTTTTTCAAAATTTATTTCATTGAGGTAGCCTATATATACACACACAAACATACACACATGCTCCAAATCATATTTAATATGTTTTTAAAATAGGCTATATAAAATAGTAAAATAGTTCCAACAGATTTTGCTGTGGTACCGAAATTGGTACAGAGAACCGTAAAATTTTCAAGGTATTGGTACCGACTACTGGAATTTTGGTACCGTGACAACACTAGTTGGGACTGTCACTGGAGAGAGTGCTAAAGCTCCTCAGGTCATATTTTTGGTGGAAAATTTGTAGAAATTATCATTCTTTGTAAATGTGATGTAAACATATGACTACAAATAACATGACTACAAATAAACAGAAACAGACGCGACTGAACAAGTGCGTGTGTCCTCTTTCTTTTGTGAAATAACAGTAAATACCACTTTATTTCTGTGACTAATGTTTAATTTTGACACAAATTAATTAAGTAAACAACAAAATGCCAACAAATGCCTGCTTTTATCATGTTCACTTTACGATCTCAATAGTTTCCAGTGATTTCTTTCTGATTATTTTTCTGATAAAACTTCCATTTGTTTGTGATGACGGGTTTGTGTGACGTTGTTCCAGAGAGGTGTGTTACAGGCGGGTTTTAGTGAAGCGCTGCGGAGCTTCTGGCCCGACGGTGGAAATGCAGCGTGATTTTGGGCTCGGTGCTACAAGTCCGGGGCTATTAGCCTAACCTGGCCCGATGAAAGCCCTGGCTCGCACTGGCCCGACAGTGGAAAAGCGGCTAATGAGTTCACTATACTCAAATGGCCTACACAGTCACCAGATCTCAGTCCAGCAGAGTGCATTTGGGATGTGCTGGAACTGGAGTTTTGTGGCATGATAGCTTTTGTAAAATGTCAAAAAACATTAGCAGTTGAGAAGTTTTAAATAAAAAATGAATATATAAAATGATGTAAAATTAAATGGATGCATAGAAGAAAAAAAAGATTAAAAAAAAAAAAAAGAAGAAATATGCCTATGTAATTTGTTGCTGTGCCTGTGACCCAGAAGAATGACCCTACTCTGTGTAGCTGTCCAAAATGTTTCTAAAATAGAAAAGAGAGAAATTAAGACATCACCAGAATGAATTTTAGGAGCATTAGACATGGTCTGGGCGGGGTGCTTTCTAGTGTTTGAAAGATGGGTTTAAACATCAGAATTATTTTTGGGAATAGAAATTATTATTATAAATAACACTCATTAGCATCCAGATGGACTACACATAATTGATGCATAAACAACAACCAGAACAATAAAAAGAGAAAAACATACAACCATACTGATAGAGCAAACAATAATCTCAGACAGCTTGTCTAAGATTATTTCTATGAGTAAAGCAACCTGCTGCAAAGCACCGCTCATTTGCGGCGCCACTTTTCAGCGCTTCAACACCACCCCACTCATGATAAGGTGAACGAACGCCAGGCGCATTCTCTGTGAAGCGTTCTAACCATAAATATCTATGGTTCTAATTATGTACTGGCTGTATGACTGACAGAAGCGCATAATCTGCAGGAACATTGACATCTCTCTGTTCTTGCTCCATTTCATTTGCCTGTAAATGCCTCGCTCTTGATATCTGTGCTGCCGCCATGTTTCCATCACCTGGCCCCGCCTTGACGCAATGATTGACAGGGTGGGGACGTGATCGGCTCGGAATGCATTTTCAAATCCACACTGAATTTTGCTACATTCATTACGGGACATATAATTCAAATGCAATCGCAAGTGTCTTAACTGTGAGTGTAAATGCAATTAAGAAAAATAACATCTAAATGATAATTTTGCTAAAATTTTTGCTTGAACATGTTAAACATATATAATCATTTCTGTAATACGTTTTCTTTTTAATTTTGCAACTTATAAAACATTAAAATATATATTTAAATTATATGTTAAAAGTAGTGTAGGAAATAGCAAATGTGAATTATATTATTGAATTTGAATTATCATTTTGCTCCAAACGTTGCACATATGGAAAATGTAAATTTAAATACAGAAATGCATTGCCATTTTACATATTGCATTGCCATTTTGCATATTATATTTCAAATTGAAAATTGCTACCCATATGCTTCCATAGAAGGCCAATTCAGGAAGGATGGATTGTGTAATTTTGTAATGATGATTTGATATTGTATGGGAGAATAATCTGATCTTTTTTAATATAACAAGTCATTTTACCTTTCTTCAGCAGTTTCTGAATGCTTTCCCTCCATTCTGACCTCTCATAATCTGAGGACAGCAGGAACAGGTGGTTCTGGAGAGAGAAAGAGACAGTGAGTTAAAGCATAGGTCTTCAACCCTGCTCTTAGGACCCACTATCCTGCAAAGTTTATTTCCAACCATCACGTCTACATGGCTGCGTTTACACTGGCACAAAAAAATTCGATCTTTTGCTCACATCTGACACAGATCGGAATTAGTTGCACACGTATAAACACAAAAATCAGATTTTTTCGCATCCAATCTGAGCCACTTCCAAATGTGGTTTTAAATCCGATACGGCACGTTTGCTCACTAAAAGGTAGCTTTTATGTTTTATTATGAAGCAGACGTGCTTGTATGCACTCACACTAAAAATTCGCAGCTTTATTATTGAGGTGGGATATATGTTTAACGTTATCTATTTTTCTAGAAAGAAAGTGCGCGCACACATACATTCAGCAGCTGAATTTCAACCTTTGCCCGGTTAATTTAAAAGAGACCGCCGTGTTGTTTTTCTTATAAGCCAAAAGCTCTGTAGCTGCTCTCTCCCTAGCTCGCTCGAATTCATTAAAAAAAATGGCATTCTAAAACTGATAACTGTAGATAAAATATCAAACGCAAATTACCTTTATTTTCCGGTTTATATTCGTTCAGTCAGAATTCACGCTGCAATACATCCATGACACTGACAGCTGTTAACTTGTCCATTCTGACAGGTAATCATAGCCACTCGACATGAAATATATAAATAATTTTAATAGCACGGCCATTCAAAACCCGAGAGTCTGCTATGTGCATGTAAAACTATCAATGACAATCATTTTGGGGCAGGAAGTAATGTAAACACAGATATCAGATACCAGTCACGTCTAAAGTGAATGTAAACACACTGGCCAAAAAATTGGATATGGTCAAAAGATCGGATTTGTGCATTAAGAATTGCAGTGTAAATGCAGCCCATGTGTATTCTCAAGCAATCCTGAAGTTTGATTAGCTGGTCCAGGTGTGTTTGATTAGGAGTTACTAAAGTTACTAAACTCTGCAGGACAGTGACTAGTCTAAATGCACAGATCCGATCTTTTGACCATATCCGATTTTTTGGCCAGTGTGTTTACATTCACTTTAGGCGCGACTGGTATCCGATATCTGTGTTTACATTAATTCCCACTCAAAATGATTGTCATTGATAGCTTTACATGCACATGGTAGACCCTCGCGTTTTGAATGGCTGTGCTATTAAAATTATTTATATATTTCACGTCGGGTGGCCATGATTTCCTGCCAGAATAGATAAGTTAACAGTTGTCAGTGTCATGGATGATTTGCAGCGCGTATTCTGACTGAACGAATATAAACCGGAAAATAAAGGTAATTTGCGTTTGATATTTTATCTACAGTCGTTAGATATAAAATTCTGAAGTGAAATAAAGTAGCAGGTAAGATTACATTTACATGAATGAATGATAACGAGAGAGCGAGCGAAGAGAGCGCACACGAGAGAATGAGTATAGCCTACCCAGTGAAGCTTTTGGTTTATTAAAACAAAACAAAAACACACACATGGTGGTCTATTTTAAATTTACCGGGAGCCAGAGGTTGAAATTCAGCTGCTGAATTTGTGTGTGCGTGCACGTCTGCTTCATAATACAACATTAAAGCTACCTTTTAGTGAGCAAAGGTCTCGCCCTCGCCTTCTGGTGGTTTGGAATTCCAATGGGAATCGGATATGTGTGTTTAGACGTAGGTCGCATGTCCAGAGATCGGATATGTATCTGATTTAAAACCACATTTGGAAGTGGCACAGATCGGATGCGAAAAAAATCGGCTCTCGTGTGGATTTTTGTGTTTACACGTGTGCAACAAATTCCGATCTGTGTCAGATGTGAGCAAAAGAGCGGATTTTTTTGTGCCAGTGTAAACGCAGCCTCCGTTTACATGGAAAGCAGTCATCTAATTATTGACCTTATTTTGAATAAGACAATATTATGATTAAGGTGTTTACATGAGTTGCTTTTAGAATATTCCTTTCATGTTGCCATTTTACATGTTATAGAACATAGATCAATTAATGGCAAATGTCATTACGTCCCCATGGCACGCCGTCCTACGTCCTTTTCACATATCACCACACAGTACGTCTTCGTTATGGTACCATATACAGTTTCATTTTTAATTTTACGAAAGCTTCAAGTGCAGTTAATTACTTGACATGCTATACGTGCAAATAGATACGGAGCCCCGCATATGACATGCAAGAAAATAAATAAATTGTGCGCACAATTTACTCATTCGTTCCCTCGATTTATAAATCATGCACAATTTATTGTGAATTTAGACTACTATTTATTTTCCCTGTCATGTGCAGGGCTCTGTAAACAGAGGACGGTGGATACAAATTCTCCAGCCTAAACAGGCCTCCTCTGTACTTTCATTCAGCAACATTTCATTCATGCCACCGCGACAAACAGAAATACTGGATGAGAGATGAGGTGAGATGAATTTGATTTGTGGCTTCTTGCTTGAAGCTTGCTCTCTTATTTGCCATCAAACGGTTGACCACTGCCGTGCGTGTATTATGTGTCCTGTCGCAAAATGCGGCGAAAACTTCCACATGACGTTAATAGTATGGTTAAGGTGTGTACATGTCTATAATGCACTCCGATAATGTGACTAAAATAGGAATACTCCACCTGTCTTAATTCGATTTGTGTTTACTTCGAGTATGACTTTAGCCGGATTAAGATAATTAAAAATCGCTGTTTACATGGTAGTTTCTTAATCAGAGTATTGTCTTAATCGTGTTAATATCAGAATATTGTTGTCCATGTAAACGTACTGAGTGGGTCCCCAGGAGCAGGGTTGAAGACCTCTGCTTTAAAAAATAACAATGGCTCCCTCTACTGGAAAGCTATAAACAGCAGAAGCACAACATTTAAGTGGAAAACATTCATGTGTCATGTGTATCAAGAGTTAAAGAGATAGAATATCTGAGAGATCATGTCAAATAAACATCACACTATCTTCTCACAAAAAACGTGTTGTAAATCAGACTGTTGTGCGATGTGGTACCTTGCCGTGTTTGTTGTGGATGCGGAATGGGATGGTGGGGGAGTGTAATAGCAGACACGACTCCTGCTCATTCATCTTCTTCCTGAGACGATCCACGTTACGACTCTGACCCTTCTGTGCTTTCTGTTCACACACAAATCAATCTGATATTAGAACATTAAACATGCACTTAATATGCACAAAATATAACTGAGACGTGTCAATGTGTTTTCTAGATTCTCAGATAACACACTCAGCAGTCAGCATGCGATCATCTCATCACCTCATCAGCGATCATCACTGTAATCAGTAATCTGCATTTCAATCGGAGAAACTTCCTGCTCTGATTTAGCCCTATTTTTCCATCTTATTACTCTCAGAACTGAGTTAATGAAGAAACCAATAGTTTCACAAGTAATTGGTACAGATTAAAATCCCCTGCTCAAGTCCCTTTCAGCAAGTCTTGAGTAACGTAGCAGTGCACACAAACCAAGCAGGAAAAAAAACTGTAAAAAAAAAAGTAAATTTACAAGTGTGATGCATAAACATTAATTATATTTGATTTATAGTAAATGTCGCGTTTAACTTTGCTTATATAATTTATATGTGATATCACCTACAGGGCAGTGACAGAAATTAACTTTCCCATTAAGGCTAATATTTGCCCCCTTAAATTGATTTTCAGGAGCCTTTTTTTCCTTGTTAAATGTAATGTAGAGGTGGCACGAATGCATTTACTGCAATTACAACTGCATAAAAAATTTAATAGAGAAATATAAATTTATGTTTTAATGTTTTAATTTAAAAAAATGAAATTAAAACCACCAATGGGTGGCAGCAAGTCACTAGGTGTGTTCAACTTCAAGCGGCACAGCGCAGACCGTATGACATCGAAGTACAACGAGAGCGATTAGAGAGCAGACGGCTCCGTCTGCTGTCAAATCGCTCTAACTGTACTTTGATGTCATACACCGATCGGCCTACAGCGGCGCTTTACATCGAACACAAGGTTGTGTTCGAAATCGCCCCCTATAACCTCATTCACTATTCCCTACATTAGTCTACGAATATATTGCACTTGAAAGACTGAATAAAAATGAAAGTTAACAAATTCGGAATCTTGACACAATGTAATGGGCTACATGACTCTGTGGTGCAGTAATTGCTCTGAGCAGAAGGAAATCCCAGAAGAGAAGATTCAACAATCCCAGAAGTGAGCGCTCTCAGAGGGGAATTCTCTCAATGTCAGCTAGCATATACAAACCCGTTCACACTGTGGAGTCAGCCACGTTACCGAGGCTAAGAGTCTGGGTGTCATCTTTCCTCTGTGTGTGAGGCACTGCCTTGCTGTTCTGTAGTGACCTTGGCTAAACAATGGAATTGGGAGGTCTAAAATCAATTTAAAGTGTGAGCTGTACCATCACGGTGACCTGCTTCGCCTATGCCAAACATCAGTTAAAAAAAAAAAAAAAAAAATCCACTTTCTCTCTAATTACAAACAGAGGCCTACAAAGCAGACAGCAGAGTCTGACATGACCCTTTAGAAAACACTGATAATTAGGTTAAGAACTTATTGAACACAGCTGAATGACAACATGTCAAGATGTTTTTTTTTTTTTTTTTTTATGTTGCCCAGACAACAAATTATAGCAATCCTCAACACATATTTTGAAGTCAAAATATTTTGATATATTTTTATACTTTAAAGGTGATGAAAGTATGGTTGGGAATTGAAAATTGTTGTATTGTTCTTGCATTCCATGAAAAAAGTCTGGTGAGTAATATAAAAAAATGTACTAGCAAATGGTGACTCAAGCTTCAGTGTTTTCGTAGGGGGTTGAAATGTTTTTCACTTTAAGCCCTCATCAACAATTACATATTGCCAATTAATGATTATATACTATCTTAATAGTAATTATTAAGAATGATGTGGCTTTCAATAGGTAAAATGTGCTTGGAAAAATATTTGATCAGAATATCAACATAATAGTTAATGCATGCAAATAGTTATGCATGCACTGTACTGCAAATATATAGGGTTTGATAAATTTACAACCTTAAGCATAAGCAATGTCTTAACAAGTGCCACTAACATTTAGCTTCGTTTTTATCATAAGTCCTCTTTTAGATCGTACCTTCTCTTTCTGGATCTCACTTTTGATGGAAGAGATCTTGATCTTCATCTCCTCAATCTCGTGCTCAGGGAGTGTCTGGACGTGAGGGAGAGAGTCAGAGTCATCCAGGGTCTGGAAGCTCACATCAGCCAGAGGGATGTACCATTTACACTCATACTGCTGTTGCCTCCTAACAAACACACACAGAAAGAAACATACTTAAATGTCAAATAAAAGCTTGATTTATTATGTTATTTTTTATTGCTTTAATTTTTATAAATAAGCACACTAAATTAAATTGACAACCTATTAAGTGTATAATTCGTTCCTGCTCGCAAACACATGCTTCACAATGTCATTTTCTTCCTGTACTGACAGGAAATGGCTCTGTTGAGACTGAAGTAACCTATTAATCTAAGCACTCACTATGGAGATTGTATACACACACGCACACTTCAGGGATCAAAATGTGTTTCCACTGCAGAAATGCTTGATAATGCGTTCTTATTGTGAGATGATTATGATGCCCAGCATGGCTCTGCAGCGGAATATAATCTGTTCATCATCATGCTTAACAACCAATTGAAAACATCTCCTGCTTAATTCAGTCTGATTGACATGCTGAATACTTTACAGTCACGACCCAGAACTGAATGTCCCATAATGCCGAGCATATGAGGCAAAGTAGATTATGGCTGTGTTCGAAAGCTGAAAATGCTACCATAGTAGGATGCATTTCAAGGTAGGAAGGCATCAAGGCACATCCGAATACAACATTATCTTCACTTCCTGACTCCTGATACCTTCATCTGATTGATTTTTGAAGGAAGCATAGATGTATCCTTCGCTGCCTATGATATCCCACAATCCTGTGCGTTCCATTCCGTGTCAGTTGAGCTAAAAAATAAATATGGCATCTGAGAGTCACAGTTGGTGGTCAGGTTGTGCGTTAACGTACATTTATATTTGCTTAGTTATCACCAAATCTTGCTCTATTTTGTTGTAGATCATTAAACCATTACTCTGCCTCAGAAGCCTGTCCGAAATCAGTTTCATGAGGTATCTTCGAGTGCAAATACTGCCAGTAAAGTCATTGCCTGATAAGGCAGTGAGGCAAGTCAGCTTGCGGGCACAGCCTATGTATAAGTGTGTGTGTTAAGTATGTGTGTTATTCTGGGAAGGCTGTAGCTGCACAAGAGTAACAACAGCTATCAATCAATATACTGTAATTGTCTTTGGCATCATAACCATGACAAAAAAACTGTGACAAATGATATTGCACCTTTGTAAATCAAAACACTTTGAGTTAATCTACAGGCACCAAACACACAACGGCCTGTAGTATGATGTAAGCATGGGTGGGTAATACATAACTGAGAGAGAAAGTGGGTTTGTATAAACTGTAAAAATGTTGTTTCAAAGTTGTAAATAAAACAAAGATTATTGGAGTAGATTTTTCAATAAAATACAATTTCAGTTTTTCTACTTCAAAATGTAGTTTAATTCAATGTGTTACTTTCCATTTCTTTGTAATTATTTTGTGAAATTTATGAGCATTTTCTTGAATGAAAATTCAAAGTGAATCCTATACCAATTTGTTTTCAGTGTATAAGTGTCCATGTTCATACCCAACTGCTGTCTTTTTCATCTTGGCACAGAGCAGAAGGTCTGTGAAGAGGAAGACATGACGAAGTTTACGTGTCCCCTCCGACACCTCCACCAGGAAGCCATCCTTCACCAGCTGACGAGCCTGTGATATTTAAAAAATAAAATATTGATATCATGTTACTATACAATATCATGTTACACATACAATAATATTAATCCAGTAACAGTAATCTGGTTGACACTTAAACATAGTACGCTTTTATATAGATATGATTAAAGACTTTCTCTCCACCTCCCTACATTTACGTTGTGAGTGTCTTCTTATTGGTTAGGGGTATGTTTCCTACAAGCATTGTTGGTTGACATGGCTGACTATGGTTGCAAGTTCTTTACAATTCAACAATTCAGTTTTTCCCGAAAACATAGTTCCAACAAATAGTTGCGAAGAACATTACAAGTTGTGTGGGTGGAACTACAGCTCTTGACCTGTGGTTATAAGAAGAGTTTCCTGTTAGTATGACATGTGGACTTAAATAGACCATTCTATTCAGAACTACCCGAATTCTTCGTGGCATAGATTCAGCAAGGTGAAAATTCCTCTGAGATTTTGGTCTATATTGAAATGATAGCATCACGCAGTTGCTGCAGATTTGTCGGCTGCACACCCATGATGCGAATCTCCCATTCCACCACATCCCAAAGGTGCTTTATTGGATTGAAATCTATTGTGCAGAATGCTGCTTACTGATCAAACCGCATGCAAAGCGTATGTATGTATGTCAGTTCCTGTTAATTAACAGCATTTATCTCCATCACCTGCATGACGTCATTAAAGACAGTTCTATATTGCCGAACCAACGTGGTTCGAATGACAGATGTGCGACAAAGTTACTACAGTTTCGGGAAGCAGTCGTAACTAGCTAGTTAATTCCTCCAACTATGCATCATACCATGCTAAATGGCTGCAACTTCTCATTATTCTGATAACTGACTAATCTGATGATTATTTCTTTGAATAATTGATGAGTCAGGTACTAAGAAGGAAAAATAGATTTTTTATATATATATATTGATTTAAAACAGACTCAGGGTGAGGTGGTCTTGGTCAGATTTTTTGCTGTGGACTGCCCACAAATCAGGGTATCTTCCGTTTATTTGTTTTTTGATTTAATATTGAAATCAGAAAAATGAGAAAACAGTACTTTTTTTCATTTTTAAAAAGAAAAAGAAAAAACATAAAATTGGCTTGATTTTTCATTTTTTCATTTTGGGATTGGATGATTGGTTAACCAGACATCAAACCATGTCGTCCATGTCGTCATCAGTTGTTTATCAGTTCCGCTCAACAGAATAAAAGTCCCTCGCTCTACAGCTGTACGGATTCTTAACACATTTATTGCAACTACATTTTATCTCTTTCTCATAAATATTAGTTTACTTTGGAGCTGCACATAAACTACCCCCTAGCCTACAAGGTAACTTGACACACTGCCTGTTTTATTTAACTGACCAACTATAAAAATATGTGTGGCAAAGCTGCTAGACGCACTGGGCAGCCGGAGCGAATGTACAATACATTGAAGTAAAGCGCAAATCAGTAGTCTATCGATTTAAGTGTAAATATGCAGCAGTCAAAACTTTTGTTTTAGACAACACCCTGAGTTTTGGACATGGCATGAATTTGAAATATGACAGATATGAAAAGATATTACATGTTATTAGTTCCTCAAAGTGGTGCTATTAGTTCAGAGATGGACTTTATTGTAATGGGAATTGGACATCATGATTGAGCTTGGTGAGCATGTTTGAGATGCCAATTTGAAATAGGCTCTCACACATTTAAAAAAAAGTAAAAAAAAAAAAAAAAAAAACTCAGCCGAATTAAATTTTAGGCGTAATGTTAAATAAATATAGTGTTAAATATAGCCATTATAGTGCTCTCTCAGTTATAAGATATCAAAACCCTGAAATAACACTAACAAATATAGCTGCAAGCAGCAATTACGGGGCCAAGCACAAAAGAGGCACAAGAAGCCAGCCAACACGGCTGGGAGCATCAGACCAACTGCAACAGTGAGCAATTAAAGACCTATTAAGATCATTTTAGGCAAAAGAGCTGAAAAATCACAAATACAGGCAATAATAAAGATTTACTGGTTTATCACTTCCGACCAATAGGTGGCACTGTGATTAAATTAATGAGGTATGGTCAGAGTGAGGTAACAATGACACTCGCAAAGTTTGGTGTCAATATGTCAAAGCATTGCAGAGATACAGCCTCAAGAGTCATTTTGGCATCAAGCCTCTAATTTGTTGTTGTGGTAAATGAATAAGGTTTCGTCTATCAACACGAAATCCATAACATTTTACCAGCATGGTCTAAAGATGATACGATTCGATTTTGGTGAAAATTGGACAAACGGTTTAAGAGTTCGAAAAAGTATGTTCTTAAAGAAAATCAAAAATGACTGACAGGAAGTTTGGCTGACGGTGGCAAAATTGGCATCAATGTTCTCCGCATGACCCACGGAATTAGTTAAGATCAGTCGCATTAAAAAAGGCCACATTTATATAAATTTATTAGCATTTTTAAAAAAATTTCATTATAACATTTGACCACAAGGAGGCGCTATCTCAAAACCTATTATATACCTTCAGAGCATGGTGCCGATGGCACACCCTGAGTTTCGTAATGGTACATCAATGCATTCATAAAATATAGCATTTTATATCATAATACTGTATTGTAGTTAATGGAGATTTCATGTTTTGTTCACTTATAATGCCATCAAGAGGCACAATCCCACCAATTTTTTTTATGTGTCCTCAGGGTGACCCCATACATGTGTGTATCAAATTTGGTGCAAATATCTCATTTAGTTTTGGAGTTATAGACATTTATATGTATAAGATCATAAAAAATGACCCATGGACGACTTTGTTTTGACTTTTTTGCCCCTTTCTATCAAAATTTTGACATTTGGGCTAAACCATTAAGTTAACCAGCTTAGGTTCCATGTTGGTTTCATCTCGATCGGACTAACGGTTTCGAAGATATTCGCAATCGTTTTTTAAGTGCTAAATCACCATGCCGCACAAACCGTAAGTCAAAACCTAGCATGTTTGGTATCGTTGGACTCGACAAGGATTCAGGAGTCTAAGGATATGACTCCCGTGAAAATAAGTCAACCAGATCAAAAGTTATAAGCATATGAAAAAAATAAAAAAATTCTCCACTAGGTGGCGATGGTCCGAAACTTCTCAGGCTCCTTCAGGGCATCGTGCTGATGACCCATACAGAGTTTCGGAACGATATGTTAATGCGTTCATAAAATACCTAATTTTAAATCACAAAATTCAAAATGGCAACGGTCAAAATGGCCGATATGGGAAAATTGGATATCATTCGACTCGGCATGCCCCGAATCCAACGAGACCAAATTTATGATTTTTGGACAAACCCATCAGAAGTTATGAGCTAAAATACCAATTTTTCATATCTCCGGACCAGTACGTGGCACTGTGCTGAAACGCTGCATGTTGCCTCAGGTCATGCTTGTGATGACTTGTACCAAGTTTGGTCTGAATATGATAAAGCGTTGCGGAGATACAGCCTTATGTCTATTTTCACAAGCGCTACGTTAAATTCATTCGCGTGTTTTTCGAAAGCGGTTTGAGAAATCGACTTGAATTCCATAACTTTTTGTCGGCATGGTCTGAAGATGATCTGGTTCAATTTTCGTGAAAATCGGAGTAACGGCCTAGGAGGAGTTAAAAAAAGTGGGTTTTTCAGAAAATTCAAAATGGCGGAAAAATTGCAATCGATTCATCTTGACCTAAGGAATCAGAGGAATTTTGTTTCTAACCCTTACGGTTCAAAAGTTATTAACATAAACGTGTGCAACTTTGGACAGCTGGTGGCGCTAGAGGGATTGAGTTAGAGACTCCAAATTTGCTATGGTTTGCTACACAGTTCAGACTGTCTTCTAACTGAATTTTCTGAAATTTCACAACTTTCCCGCAAGCAGTTCTATGGGCTGCCATAGACTTCCAGAGCAGAAGAAGACGGAAGAATAATAATAATAGTTAAAAAGAACGCAAACAGATAAAGTAGGTGCCTACGCACCTTCGGTGCTTGGCCCCTAATAAAGAGATGAAGAGTATTTTTATAAGCCTATTTATTGCCATCTGTTGGTGTCAGAAATTAACTTTACCATAAGGGCAATTGATTTTTAGGGGATTTTTTTTAAAGTTTATATAGGATTTTTTCCCTAATCTTATTAAATTTGTAGGTATGCCATCTTTAATGTGAAGTTCTTAGAATAATATGACGCTATAGGTTGTTACCAATTAAATGAGTATCAACCAAAGGCTTGCAGAGGTGGCAAAGAAGCAGCATCTGAAGTTGCTTTTAGATCTATTTAATGAGATGTTAGATAATGTTACTCAGAGAGGGCAGTAAATGCATATCAATTACAATTGCATAATGTAATGAGATTAATGTTTTAAACAACATTTCGAATACAGAAATATTAAATGTATGACAAAATGAAACAATATTTGGATTATGAAATTAATGTCGGCAGTAGGTGGCAGCAAGTCATCGTGTTAATGAATGAGTCATTTATTTAACCGATTCGTTCAAAACACTGATTCATTCAGGAATAAATATCAAGTGGATCTCTATAATCTATTGGGCCATTGAATCACTCGGTAAAAACTCAAAATAGAATAGGCCTAATATGCTGTGTGACTGTAAAATACAAAAATAACTATCTTTTCATAGCCTATCTGTCATATCATTTCAAATTCATCCCATGTTGTCTAAAACAAAAGTTGTGACTGCTGCATATTTACACTTAAATCGATACTGGTACTTTGCGCTTTACTGCAATGTATTGTACATTCGCTCTGCGCTGCCCAGTGCGTCAAGCAGCTTCGCTAGATTTTTATAGTTGATCAGTTAAATAAAACAGACAGTGTGCCAAAGTTGTAGGCTAGGGGGTAGTTGTGTGCAGCTGCAAAGTAAATTAATATTTATGAGATAAACTAATATTGCACATGTAGATGAATTTATGTCTACACAGAATTAAGCCCTGACCAATACGATTTGCATCAAGCCATTCACTAGTCTGGTCATTTGATGAGAAAGAGATTAAATTTAGAATAAACGCGTTAAGAATCAGTACAGCTGTAGAGCGAGGGATTTTTATTCTGTTGAGCGGAACCGATGAACAACTGATGACGGCATGGTTTGATGTCTGGTTGACCAATCAGCGGAAAGAGGCGTTTCGTTCCTGCCCACATGTAGAGATCGAATATTCAAGCTGATTATTCGTTTCCAATCCCAGAAAGAAAAAACGAAAAATCAAGCCAATTTTTTGTTTTTTCGTTTTCTTTTTAAAAATGAAAAAAGAAAAAAAAGAAAAAGTACAGTTTTCTAATTTTTCTGATTTCAATATTAAATCAAAAAACGAATGAACGGAAGATACCCTGATTCCCACACAAGCCAAAACTAAGAAAGGAAACATACCAGAAGAAGAAGAATCAAATGCTATTAATAAAGTAGCTGTGAAAACACACTTATAAAGGCACTGATTCCTCACCTGCCTTAAAGAGTTACTTACAGTAAAGGACTGTATATGAAAAATACAGCATACTTCATACTTTTTCCTGTCACACAAACAAACAAAGTTGCACAAACACACAAAGTCGCACACCTCTCCCTTTGGTGTGGTCACGGCAGTCCTGCGTGGGTCAATCTCTTCATTGATGCTGGACAAGAAGTTCTGGGATATTCTCAGAGCATCCTGCAGTAATGGGAAGTCTGGATGATCCTTAGGGGTGTGTTTCAACAAATCCTGAAATAATAAAACAAAAAGACAACGTATCTGAGTTTTATGTGTATTCTTAAAGTGATAATAAAATAAAAATGATATATAAACCTACAATACAGTTCAAAAGTTTGGGGTTTGTAAGACTTTTAAAATGTTTTTGAAAGAAGTCTCTTGTGCACACCAAGACTGCATTTATTTGATCAAAAAATACAGCAAGATCAGTAATACTGTAAAACATTATTGCAATTTAAAATAATTTTCTTCTATTTTAATGTTTTAAAATGTAATTTATGCCTGTGATGGCAAAGCTGAATTTTCAGCAGCCATTACTCCAGTTTTCAGTGTCACATGATCCTTCAGAAATCATTCTAATATGCTGATTTGCTGTTCAAGAAATATTTTTTATTACCATCAATGATGAAAACAGTTGTTCAGGGTTTCTACAGGTTTCATCAAATCTAATTTAATGCTTTTTAATGCCAATTTGTAAATTTTTTAATGCCATATATATTGCTTGTCTTTTTTTTTTTGTGTGTAAATATAAATTTGTTCTGAAGCAATATCCTTTCAGGATATTGCAGCTTTGACATAATTGTGTAAATCTGCATATTTGTGATAGATGACAACTGCATTAAATAATGTTATGGGATTGTGTTAAATATTTTTCGAAAATACAAATAAGAAATGTTGGGGGGAAAATTATACTTTTAAAAATGAAACTAAACCACCAGTAGGTGGCAGCAAGTAACTGTCTTAATGAGTGAGTCATTGAGTCATTCATTCAAACGATTCATTCCAATGGCTGATTCAATTAAGAATGAGGCAATTGTTTATGAATGGGTCATTTAATTTTTGACTCAACCGATTCGTTCAAAACGCTGAATCATTCAGTAAAGAAAACAAGGCTGAGTGTTGCGCTTTGGTTCTGCTGTGATCTTTGTTTGAAACTATTTTTTTTGCTGCTAAAATAGAACAAAAACAGTCAATGTTCCTTCTAAAATGTAAGTGACTTAATATTAACTACTTGTTAATCGAACTGTTGTATGAAATCAGTGTCACGTTTTTAATCGTGATGGTAGCCTATTTAGGAAAACAGCATTCTTGGTCGTGTGATTTTGCTTACCAGTATCAAGTTATAAAAACTCCACATTTTTAATATTTACCGCAGTATGTTTAACCGAGTTTCTTTTTGTGTGTGCTTCGCTCATGTTTCCATTTCTCCTCGAGATGGTGCGCGAGCCTCAACAGCGCAACCTTGTTACCGTCAGTACATTATACAGATTATTATTATCCACTATTGATCGCCACTTACACTAAATGTAGTAAAATGAGTCATTCTGGCATTTTGGTGATTCCCAAGTTGTTGTTGTTGTTTTTTTTGTTGTTTTTTGGTATTGACGTTTTAATCAGGTCCTTGCCCAGCCGGGAAAGTAAAATTCTCTTTCACTTGCCCCTTCAAAAAAATACACTTATCCCGGACTAATGGACAAGCGTTTATGTCGAGCCCTGACATGTTACACAAGCACTAAAATCCTGATTTATAATCGAGACGTTGTCTGACAAAAATCACCATACACATAAGATAAAGACATTTGCTGTGATTTTGGCTATATGTACACGTAAAATGATCACTCAGGTTAGAAGCAATAGTATCTATTTTATTTGTTCTCTGACAGAGCGCACATTCTCAACTGAATGCGCTGCTGAACCAGAGAGGTGCGCCTGCGGCAGGAAAGCAAGATCTCACGCTCGTGCTGTAGTACCGGTGGGTCTCGGAAGCTAGATGAGGTTAACAAGTCGCTATATTCGTCACAACGCGCTTTCTTAGAAGAAAAATCGCAAAAGGGCCTGAAAAGGCGTTAAGTTGGCAACACTGATACAGCCTTCCGTCTCCGTGTCCCAGCCCGTGGCTGTCCAAACTGGCGTTACGGCAATTTTGCACCGGCCAGAGGCAATTACCATACTGGTTCCGTGTGCGTATCACACCAATGTACATATTTTGCAACAGCAAATCAAAGTTATTAATTATTTAGGCTTTATTCAAAATAAACTGGTAGTATTATTTTTCAAAACTATCTAAAAAAATTTAATGCCTGTAGAAATAAAATGTAATGCTTTTTAATGCCATTTAAGGCCTTAATTTTCGCAAAATCCATTTAATGACTTTTAATGCTTTTTAATGCCCCGCGGATATCCTGGTTGTTCTACTTAATATATATATATATATATATATATATATATTTTTTTTTTTTTTTATAGAAAACATGATACATTTTTTTTTACAGGATTCTTGGGTTATAGGTTATAGTATCTCTCGTCCAGGTTTTACAAGTTTTGATGAGATATTTTTTTGGTGGAAACCAAAACCTGACATCTGGAATTGTAAAAAAAAAAAAGCAGGTCTGACATGTTGAAACTGGTAAGTTAATGTATATAATGATCTTTAAACAGTAGAATTTAGTAACACTTAATTACAGGTTCCAGATAAACGCCACAACAGCTAAATGTCATCACAGACAATATGCAAATGATCAGAACATGAAAAGACAATTTTTTAAGGTAACAGATCAAAAAAGCACATTCTTTCTAATTGACTGCAGTTAAAATCTCTACAGAATTTACAATGAAAGTGAAGTGAACTCATATTAACCTGGTTAAACTATAAGACTCTCTTACACAGTACAAAAAGAGATTTATTAGAAACACTGCAAGCTCTGTCATGCTTAAATTAATGGCAGGCCTGAAGTCACAGCTAACTGGATCTGAGTGTTTTTGTGAGAATGCATGTGTGATTGCAGAAAAAAAAAAAAAGCCAGTGCATTTGCCTTAGTAATGGTGACCTTACAATTTTAAATCGAACCATATGCAATCAATAGATGTTTATATTTTAGAAAGAGAGCGACTCACATGCAGGACAAGAGTGCTGCGAGTGACACGGTCAATAGGCTTGTAGAGGAGAGCTGCAAAGACAAACATTAAAGAATGAATTAGAGAGTGATCATAAGTTATGGAATATTATAAGATGTATAAGATCTGAACTCACAAAACACTCATACTTTCAATCATAAAAATGCTCCAAATGCCAAACACACCCAAAGAGAAAAACAATGAAGAAATACCCTTTCCCAAACTATTACACAGCTGACTGAGTAGCCAGATACTAGGGATAATAGCAGCATCTCTGAGCACTGCACAATGAAAACTATCAGCAATCAACTATCAGGAATTTTCCATTCTCTGCCTGTGGTATATGAGAATTAACACATAATGCAACATTGTAAATGCAGTTATCTGGTTAATTAGATGCAAGAAAGAAAAGATAAATCACAATCCAATAGTCAAAAAGATGTTAAACATAGAGGAAAAGGGAGGCAGCAGCAAATGATTCATTATGCAAAATTATACACCACAATCACTGTTCACAAACATTCAATGCAAGCCAAAGGAAGATTTGCAAACTTTAATGAGGGGTTTCGGGGTTTTTTTTCTATAAAAAAAATGATCAATATAATATTGCTTTGCAACTTAAAAACATTCCAAGAAGTACCAGGTACCTACAAGGGGCACTGTTAAACTGTTAAAAGTATAATGACATACACACTCTTGACAAGGGCCTCCTGTGAGCAATGTTCAGGAAAGAGCTTTGTCTCTCATTTCTTTGACAGCACTAGTGGGAGACCTCTCAACATTCTCCTCTGCGCTCACGTCTTCATCTTCTGACAGGGTTATGATGGGTTCCTGTGGTGGTCCTGCTGTCTTTCACTCTAATGGATGACGATTTCCACCAGTCCGTACTCACTCACACTCAATTCATCTAATTATAGATTATATATCACATCACAAAAGAACAAAGCTCACTGACAGGGCATATTTCCCATGTGCCTCTGCAAGGCTGATGGATTACTTTGGAGAGAGAGTGGAGACAGAAATGTTTAAGGAGGAAGAGAGAAGTGAGGTGTACTAGTAGATTTATAAGGAAAAACTACAGTATCATTTATCAATTAAGTAACCAATGTTCACTTTCAGGGCTCAACGCTAAGGATTTTTTCTACTAGCCCGGTTGGGCCAGTGGTTCAAATTTTTACTTGCCCTGCCAAAATTTTCACTGGCCCCACAACAACAACAACAACAACAACAACAAAAAAAGTAAAAGAAAAAAAAAGAAAATGGGCCTATAAAATAAGCCTAGTTAATAAAATAAGGTTATGACACCAAAAGCTACTAGAATAACTCACTTAAAAATAAATTGTAAACTCACTTGTAAATAATTTTAGACAAATAAAAAGTAAGTAATAAAATAGGAAAAAAATAATCAAATAACGAGTAATAGCACAAATAAATACAACAGAATAAACATACAAATGAAATAAACTGTGCTTTTCAGGTTTTTTATGAATGCTTAAACAGGAGATTTTCAGGAAATTGTAATCTAATGTATAACTATATAACTATTGATTAAACTTTATTAAAGTTAATCAGTCAAGTGCAGTTGCAGATAATAAATAAATAATAAATAATGTTTTGAAATGTTGAAAATATAAAACGTTAAATATTGTTATTTGAAATTATTTATAAAATAAAAAGATACATTAAATGTGAAATTAAACCCGCCAGGAGGTGGCAGCAAGTCCCTGTTAATTAGCGAGTCATTGAGATTCAACTGATTTATTCAAAGGACTGATGCATTCATTCAGGAAGTGTTGCTCAGAGACGCAAAACAATTCTGTGGATTTTGGAACTATTTTCGTCGGCGAAATAGAGCGAAACAACCAATTTGGTGTCTAAAATGTAAGTCACTTAATATAAACTGCTTGTTTATTAAACTTGAGTTGTATAAAATCAATATCACATTTGTAATCATGCTGAAATTTGGGAAAAAATGGCGCTCTTCGTGTAAAATTGGTTAACTCTATTAAATTATATAAATATAAAAGACATACGGGGCATTTTTGCCCCTTTAATTTTGAATTCTGGAAGGCATTCTAAAGGCATTTTATTAGACTAGATCACGCAGTGAAGACGTACACACTAATATTATGCACGCGCACTAGTCTAACCTACTAGACTACTACTGTTATTTGAGAGGTATTATTGAGTTGCTGAGCAGTTTCTATGCTAGTCCCTATCCAGTGGATTTGACTGAAAGTTATTATAAACAAAGTATCATGTGTGTGGGTAGGTGTGCATGAGAGCTCGTTCTGGTTATCATGAATGAATACACAACATCAATTTCAAAATCAAAGAGTCCACTGGCTCATTTCACCTTAAGCCTGGCCAGTCACAGCTGACTGGATCTGAAATGAAACAAATTAGAGCTGTGTTTGCCAAAAGAATTGTAAGCCTAAGTAGATCTTAGAAACCATTAGCACCACACCAATGCACTCTACGATCTACTTAAAGGGTTAGTTCACCCAAAAATGAAAATTCTGTCATTATACTCACCTAATGTCTTTCCACACCTGCAAGACCTTCGTTCATCTTTGGAACACAAATTAAAATATTTTTGAGGAAATCCGAGAGGTATCTGACTCCTCCATTAACAAAACAAAAATAACGACTTTATTCAACATCATCTGTACTGTGTCATTCTCTTATGCCGTTTACTTTCAGTACTTTCAGTGCTTTCAGGTTCTACGTCAGAATGCTGGCTCAGTATCGGCTGACTCTGTTCACATAAGCAGCAAATAATGAGTCGGCGTTCTGACGTAGAACCTGGAAGCGCTGAACGTAAACAGAAAAGAGGATATTGTTGAATAAAGTCATTATTTTTGTTTTGTTTTTGCGCACAAAAGTATTCTCGTTGCTTCATAAAATTAAGGTTGAATCACTGCAGTCATGTGGACTATTTTAACGATGTCTTTAGTACCTTTCTGGACTTTGAAAGTGTTGGTTAAATTGCTGTTTATGGAGGAGTCAGATACCTCTCTGATTTCATCAAAAATATCCTAATTTGTGTTCCGAAGACGAACGAAGGTCTCATGATTGTGGAACGACATGAGGGTGAGTAAATAATGACAGGATTTTTATTTTTTTGTGAACTAACCCTTTAAGCTTACACTGCTTTTGAGAAAGGTAGTCCATGACAGTCACTATATAGGTTGTGACATCCAATCACAACCTTGAAGCACATCTCAGCACAGATGCTTGCATACTAATTTGAGTCCAAGATGCCCTTCCCACAGTCCCAGAATGAACCCCTCTAGATCGACAGAGCTAATGATTTCCCATAAAATTTTGCTGGATTGAGGAAAAGAGGACTGGAGATTAGAAATAGTCAGAAATTGACTTAAATACATACCATTACAAGGACTTTCCATTTAGTCCTTGTAACTTTCTATTTACTTTCCATTTTCCACAGACAATAAATCTCACATCTTATATACATTAAAACTAGGGGTGCAACGGTTCAGATTACTCACGGTTCGGTTTGTATCACGGTTTTAGGCTCACGGTTTCAGGTACGGTTTGGTATGTGCTATGTTCAGGTAAAAAAATTACTATTGTCAAATAAAAATAAAGAAAATATAAACAAATAATCAAAAGGCACAAATAACCTTGTTATTGTCACTACATTATACAGCCTATTGACACTTAAACTAAATGTAATAAAATCAGTCATTCTCGCGTTTTTTTATTTTTTATTTTTTGGTATTGACATTTTAATCAGGTCCTTGCCCGGCCGGGCAAGTAAAATTCTCTTTCACTTGCCCCTTCAAAAATTACACTTATCCCGGACTAATTGACAAGCGTTGGTGTCGAGCCCTGACATGTTAAACCAGTTCTAAAATCCTGATTTATAATCGAGACGTTGTCTGACAAAATCACCATTCACATTATATAAAGACATTTGCTGTGATTTTGGCTATATATACACACGTAAAATGATCACTCAGGTTAGAAGCAATAGTATCTATTTTATTTGTTCTCTGACATCCTCAACTGAATGCACTGCTCTTCTCAGCCACTCACTGAACAGAGCAGACGCAGGTACGCCTGCGGCAAGAAAGCAAGACCTTGCGCTCGTGCGGCAGTACCGGGGAGTCTTGGAAACTAGTATATTCGTCACAATGCACTTTCTTGGAAAAAAGTCACAAAAGGGGTCTGAAAAGTCGCTAAGTTGGCAACACTGATTCAACCTTCCGTCTCCAGGTCCCAGCCCACCGATGTCCAAAACGGCGTTATGGCAATTTTGCACCAGCCGGAGGCAATTACCAAACTGGTTCTGTGTGTGTATCACAACAATGTACATATTTTGTGACAGCAAATCAAAGTTATTAATTATAAAGGCTATATTCCAGGTGAGACCAAGGACCTGCACCTTGACACGACCACAACGCAGCCCTGAAGTATCAGCAGAGATTGAGTCAACTAGATCATCCCCTGTGAAGGCCTCATCGACACGACAGCCACGACACAGTTCCTCAACAACCGTCCATACCGGCGTGATGAATACGATCCTCAATTGGATGGAACTGAAATAAATACTTTTAATGTTGCGATCCTATTGGACTTATGATAGCAACCTGAATTGTAACAAAGCACTGTTGGCCAGAGGAGAACTGGCACCCCGACTAAGCCTGGTTTCTCCCAAGGTTTTTTTCTCCATTTTAACACCAATTTGCCACTTGTCTGCCACCTGATGTCACCTGATGGAGTTTGGGTTCCTTGCCGCTGTCGCCTCTGGCTTGCTTAGTTGGGGACACTTGACTTGACATTTTGATATTCAACAGTGCTTTTGATCTGCCTGCATTGACACTATTCTTTAAGAGCTGCTGTGCAGTCAAACAATGTACCAGTTATCAATGTAAAGCTGCTTTGACACAATCTACATTGTAAAAAGCGCTATATAAATAAAGGTGACTTGACTTGACTATTCAATATGAACTGGTATTATTTTCCATAAAAGCTATCTAAAAAAAAAATTAATGCCTGTAGGAATAAAATGTAATGCTTTTTAATGCCCCGCAGATACCCTGAAACTACAGCTACAGGTTTTATTTTACTATGCAAAAAAAGCATAGAAAAAAAAGCTCACAGGAAAAAGCATACACCGACTACAACATAAGCTATTACTATTTTGTTGGTTCTCTCTTGTTTTTGCATGTGTTGATAAATTCTTTGTATGACAGCCTGGCCAAAAATTATGTCCACACAATTTGGTTAGTTTCAATTGCATTATCAAAAATAAAACAATTGACTCAAAGCACAAATATGCAGTATGCTTACAAAATCTTTAACAAACTTTTAATAATATTTGAATATAGGGTGAATAAAGAAGATGTCAATTTTCCTAGGCTGGACATCACTTTTGGCCACTATTGTATAAAGCAGAATGGAGGGTTTCTCTTTAACACAACGTACAGTTCCAATTTAGATGAAAATGTCATAAATGAGGGAACTGAAGTTCTGAGTCAGACTTCAAAGTTTTAACTCAGTGACTTTTTCCTCTTTTCCATATTTTCTCAAACCACCCACGTGTGGATGATCACAAAGCGATGCAGAGTGTCACTGGGAGATGATTTAATCGAAATGTCACTGTAATGAGTCTATAAATTTAGCTCTAGAAGAGGAAATAATATTGCAAAAAAATAAAAAATAAAAACTGCTGTGGGCTAATACCATTTGATGCATGGTCACACAAGACAAATTATAGTCAGTTCTTATGCTTTGCTAAATAAAAAAAAGAATGTTTGAGGAATTCTGTCACATCAGTTAGTGCCTGACAGAGAGTGTGATATAACTGGATAAAGCAGGTTGCTCACAGTGGCAGAAGTCATTAGATGTGCATAAAGCATAAAAAAAAGCCAATACAAGGACTCAGAAAATAAGATTTGACATTAGTCATTAGTACTTATGTCTCACACTGACATAATTACAGTAGGACTGACTCTATAAGTTGATTGCAGAGGAGAACTGTTTAATGGCCTTTAACTATCTGACAATGACCATGATACTTTATTAATTAGCATGATCACACTTACATCCTCCAAAAAGTCTTAAAATAAATATATAATCTTATACTGAAGTAAAAAACGAAAAAGAAAAAAGAAAATAAATGGACAAAACAAAAAGCAAAGCAAAACACAAAACTAACAAACAAACAAATAACATAAAATTTCTTTTTTGCTGATGTATGTAATATTGCACACCACAAATCTTTATGATTGAGTACAGAAAGGCCTTAAAATCTGCTAGATCTGCCTATTTTTCAAAACCTTTAGAAGAAAATAAACACAACCCTAAGTATTTATTTGATACAGTGGCTAAATTATCAAGAAATAAAGCTTCAACTTCTGATGTTTCCAAAGAGCACAGCAGTAATGACTTTATGAACTTCTTTACTTGCAAGATTGATAATATTAAAGAAAACATTATAACCATGCAACCGTCTACTACAGTATCGCGTCAGATAGTGCATTGTAGTGTCCCTGAGGAAAAATTCAATTCATTTACTGCTTTAGGAGAGGAAGAATTGTCTAAACTTGTTAAATCATCAAAATCAACAACATGTATGTTAGACCCTATACCGACTAAGCTATTGAAAGAGATGCTTCCAGAGGTCATAGATCCTCTTCTTAATATCATCAATTCATCTTTATCACTAGGACACGTACCAAAAACTTTTAAGCTGGCTATTATTAAACCTCTTATTAAAAAACCCACAACTTGATCCTAGAGAATTAGTCAATTACAGGCCGATTTCAAATCTCACTTTTCTGTCAAAAATACTAGAAAAGGCAGTATCATCACTCTGTCTAACACTTGATGGCTGCTCTGTTAAGTCTTCGTCATCAGTTAGGAACCTGGGTGTCCTCTTTGATACCAATCTTTCATTTGAAGGCCATGTTACTAGCATCTGTAAAACCGCATTCTTCCATCTTAAAAATATATCTAAACTACGACATATGCTTTCAATGAAAAATGCAGAACAGTTAGTTCATGCGTTCATGACCTCAAGGCTAGATTACTGTAATGCTTTACTGGGTGGTTGTTCTGCTCGCCTGATAAATAAACTACAACTCGTACAAAATGCAGCAGCTAGAGTTCTTACTAGAACTAGGAAGTATGACCATATTAGCCCAGTTCTGTCAACACTGTCAACACATTGGCTTCCTGTTAAACATCGTATAGATTTTAAAATCTTGCTAATTACTTACAAAGCACTAAATGGTTTAGCTCCCCAGTAAATGAGCGAGCTCTTAAAGCATTATAGTCCTTCACGTCTATTGCGATCTCAGAATTCAGGTCAGCTGATAATACCTAGAATATCAAAATCAACTGCAGGCAGTAGATCCTTCTCCTATTTGGCACCTAAACTCTGGAACAATCTTCCTAGCATTGTTCGGGAAGCAGACACACTCTGTCAGTTTAAATCTAGACTAAAAACGCATCTCTTTAACCTGGCATACACATAACACACTATCAATTTATATTTTCAAATCCGTTAAAGGATTATTATAAAGCATAAATTAGGTCAGCCGGAACCGGGAACACTTCCTATTACACCAGATGTACTCGTTACATCAGAAGAAGAATGGCATCTACGCTAATATTAGTCTTTCTGTTTATCCCGAGGTTTACCGTAGTCAACCGGATACGGGCCATATCCAGGTGAGACCAAGGACCTGCGCCTTGACACGACCACAACGCAGCCCTGAAGTATCAGCAGAGATTGAGTCAACTAGATCATCCACTGTGAAGGCCTCATCGACACAACAGCCATGACAGTTCCTCAACAACCGTCCATACCGGCGTGATGAATACGATCCTCAACTGGATGGAACTGAAATAAATACTTTGAATGTTGCAATCCTATCGGACTTATGATAGCAACCTGAATCGTGACAAAGCGCTGTTGGCCAGAGGAGAACTGGCCCCCCGACTAAGCCTGGTTTCTCCCAAGGTTTTTTTCTCTATTTTAACACCTATTTGCCACTTGTCTGCCACCTGATGTCACCTGTTGGAGTTTGGGCTCCTTGCCGCTGTCGCCTTTGGCTTGCTTAGTTGGGGACACTTGACATATGATATTCAACAGTGCTTTGATCTGCCTGCATTGACACTATTCTTTAAGAGCTGCTGTGCAGCCAAATAATGTACCAGTTATCAATGTAAAGCTGCTTTGACACAATCTACATTGTAAAAAGCGCTATATAAATAAAGGTGACTTGAGTTGACTTGACGATTACAACAGTGTGTACTAGTGATGCACCGAAATGAAAATTCTGGGCTGAAACCGAAACTTCTGGATGCACTTGGCCGAAAACTGAAACCGAAAATGCTTTTTAAAAATTATTTATTTGTTATTTTAAATTAGCTTTTTTTTTTGTATTATTGTATTAATATTAGACTTTTCAATGAAATTTAATCATTTTAATGATACAGAATTAATAAAAACTAGCCAATAAAATAAAATAACCACACTTTTATTCGAAGTAACACACTAAAATTAGGCAGAAAATATATTAAATATCAATATATTATTCTTTATTCAGTTCTATAAACAGAATCAGATTTAACAGATTTTTTTTTTTTTTTTTGACCAATTATCCAAATAATGTATAGCCCTACAAAGCTATTATTATCAGAGCATGTGAGCAGAGTGTAGCTTGGAGTGGATCAGTGAACGAGAGGTAGCGTAATTTTACCAGTGTTGCCCAGCACGGTTATACCCAGGGTATGAATTACTGGGGTGGGGGATTGGGGGGAAATAACAACTGGGGGGAAATAACGACTTTATTCAACAATCTCTTCTCTTCCCTGTCATTATCCTTACGCAGTTGTCGCAGTAAGCACAGTGAAGGCTTCCGTGTTTACATCCGAATGCCGGCTCGGTATTGGCCAAAGCTGCACACGTGAGCAGCACGACACGTGTGTGATGCTGACACAAAAGCCCGCCAATAATGAGTTGGCGTTCTGACATAGAACCTGGAAGCACTGGACGTAAACAATGTATGAGAATAACACGGAACAGAAGATATTGTTGAATAAAGTCTTTATTTTTGTTTTGTTTTTGAGCACAAAAAGAATTCTCTTCGCTTCATAAAATTGAGGTTGAACCACTGCAGACACGTCGACTGTTTTAACGATGTCTTTAGTACCTTTCTGGACCTTGAAAGTGTTGATTATATTGCTTAAGTCATATACCTCTCGGATTTTTAAAAAAAAAATCTTCATTTGTGTTCAGAAGATGAACGAAGATCTTATGGGTGTGGAACGACATGAAGGTGAGTAAATAATGAGAGAAATGACTTTTTCTCTTCGGCCAAACACAGAAAATGCCATTTTCGACTGATAATTTTTGGCAGCCGAAATTTTGGTGCATCCCTAGTGTGTACCCACTGAGTGTCACACGTTTCTCACATTTTCTCTTGGGTTTAATTTCATCCCTTCTACAAACTGATTCAGTTTTGGCTGAACTCATGAGGGGGCTGATTACATCTGAATGCCTATAATTTGGCAGCTAAAAATTTTATTGCATGAGAGAAAAAGTGCACATTTTGATCAATTATTCGATGTTCATTCAAATATTTCTATATTGTTATTCCTCTCTCCACAACTTGTGTGTTTGAGAGTCTACATTTATCTGTTTATCATCTATCAATCTGGTGACTGCAGCTGGTGCATTGTGGGGGATAATCCTCCAGTCACCTTGAGGTGGAAGGAGGAACTTCAAAGGAGTAAATGCATGAAGACAAACACATGTGAACGGATGTCCATAAAACAGCACATTGAAAATCAGATGGTGGTCTGATCTCATTTACAGCAAGACACAGACACACTTGCTCTATAATACATGGGTGTTCACCTGGTTTTACACCCTGATTACATGGAAATCAAGCGGTGACCCAACACTAAAATTATTTATCATACTAAAGTATACAAAAAATGTCTTTGAAATAAACAAAATGTATAGTATATGCTCAATAGCAAAATTAACAACATAACAGGCTGAACAGGAAAGATGACAACTTTGAACACTTGCAGTCTTCAATTCTGTGTGACTATCAACACAAAATAGTCATAACGTGATAAAAACCAAGGCACTTTCTCCTATCTTTTACACCTTCTATTAATGCTTACAATGCTGTATATGGTTAGTTGCATTTTATAATTTGCATTTAGCACTACATTAGATCTGCATTTCCAGATCATAAACAGATACAGCATGCATACTATTTTTTGGTCCTTGACCCGCCAGCTGAGCGCTTCTGACACAAGCATCCACTGACCAATGAAAATTAGATAAAGGTCCAGGTTGTTTTTTCTTTTTTTTTTTCTTTTTGGATATTCAATTTTACTATATTTGAGTAAAACTATATTCAAAGTGATCTGGATCTTTCCACTGAGCTTTTACAAAAGCTGTTACTGGGGCAGTACCCATTCAAAATGTACACCTTTGTACCTTTTTTTTTTTTTTTTTCCCTAAATGGTGCACATTTGCATATTAGCATATTATATTATAATATTAGCACATTTGCATATTGGGTACCGACCCAGTGACCGCTTTTGCACCTTTTTTTTCTGAGAATGTATTGCATATTTAGGTCAAGTCAACTTTATTTATATAGTGCTTTATACAATAAACATTGTTCCAAAGGAGCTTTACAGTGATAAATAAGAAATAATAATTCAATTATGCAAACAGAGTTCAATTCTGCTGTAAAGCAGCTCTAAAAGAAAATAGTGTCATTGTTCAGCTGAGGTCAGTTCAGTGTTTATTCAGTTCTGTTCAATAACTGTGTAAAGTTCATAAATTATAAAATTAATTAAATTCAGCTATAAAGCAGCTCTGCAGAAAACAGTAATGTCATCATCCAGCTTAGTTCAGTTCTCAACCAATAGTCTTGGTACAATCAAATCATTAATATTGCTAAATATTAAGTGTCCCTAACTAGCAAAGGCAACAGTGGCAAAGTCCATCAGTGACAGAAATGGAGGAAAAAACAAAAACAAAAAAAAAAACAGGCTCCGTCAGGGGACCAGTTCTCCTCTGGCCAAACGAACCAACATGGTGCAATTATGATTCCAGGCTGCATAACAAGTCAGACTGGATTGGTATCATTTAGAATAATTCATCAAGTTCCTTCTGCTTTTAAGTACTTAACTACAAAAGTTGTGCTATATTATGAATACAGTAATGGCTAAAGAGCATTATTAAGAAAAACACATGAAATACTGAAACATCAATTTTCAAACATTATTTTAAGCTTATATATTAAAGGCCCATTCACACCAGTAAAAAAGCCATCGAAGAACAGAAAAATAATGATAATGTTATAGTTTTAAAAATCATTATAAATGTAAAAGAATGGGAGAGTCTACACTACAACTATAACAGCACAGAGAAGCATTATCTTTGGAATCATTTTCACATAATTTTTTTCCAGGTGATGAATGATAAAAACATTGACAGCCAATCAGAATCCATCCTGCTTTAAAGGGCTCAAGCATTTAAAGCAGCAGACAATAAAACTACAGCAAGTGCTTATAATAAACATAATGATATAGTGCGTTTGTGTGAATGCTAATATATAGTAGTTATAGATTTTAGTCAGGTTAGACAGCAATCTGAGCGCTGCTCGCTGCTCAGATTGGTTTGCGTCTGTAACTCCGTATAGCTTTGTTTTGAATCTCTTACTTTTATTCATTGTTGCTTATTTTTTTATTACCTTATATGTAATATTGCCTACCACACTAATCTGCCGTCGCTAGCTTGTAATCTTTGAATCTAAATCGCTGTTACAACGCATTTGCATTTGCAGCGCTAGCTTGTTAACTTGTTAACAGTCTCTCGCGCGCTCCTTTTTCAACGCGTTCTTCAAACAGCTGTGGTAAGTCGGATCAGTCTACAAACACGGTGAGTCATGTCATCCTCTCCCAGCATTGCTACCTGTTCCATTTGCCACATGTTTACCATAGCTCTCTCTGTCAGCGACGAGGGATTTACATGTCATAAATGTAGGGAAATAGTCAGGCTGACAGAGAGAATCTCAGAATTAGAGACACGCATCCAAACTTTAATCGAGGATAGTAAGAATGCAAGGGCTTCAGATACTGTTTTGGATGCGACTAGCTTAGTGAACTCTGTACATTGTTCGGTTCCGGCTGTAGAGCCCGCGCAGCAGGGCACTTGGGTAACGGTGAGGCGGCCTAGCCGCGGAAAACACCACTCTTCCGTTCCAATAAGAAGATCAAACAGGTTCTCCCCACTCAGTGATACACCCACTGAGAATCCTGCTGAAAGTGCCCTAGTTATTGGCGATTCTATTACACGGAACGTGAAAATAGAGACACCAGCCACCATAGTCACATGTTTGCCGGGAGCCAGAGCACCTGACATCAAAGCAAATTTAAAAGTGCTGGCTAATGCTAATCGTAAATACTCTAAGATTATTATTCACGTCGGCACTAATGATGTTCGACTTCGCCAGTCGGAGATCACTAAAATTAACATTAAAGAGGTGTGTGAACTCGCAAGTACAATGTCAGGAGAAGTAATTTGCTCTGGCCCCCTTCCTGTTCGTCGGAGTGATGAGATAGTTAGCAGATTATCATCACTCAATGGCTGGCTGTCTAAGTGGTGTCCGCAAAATAATATAGGTTTCATAGACAATTGGAAAAGTTTTTGGGGCAGACCTGACCTGTTAAAAAGAGATGGTATTCATCCCTCCCGGGATGGTGCTGCTCTTCTCTCTAGTAATATGGCACATAGTCTTAGAACTGAAACATGACAAACTGGGGCCCAGGTCAGAAAGCAGACAGACTGGCTAAACCGACCGTCTGCTAGCTGCCTCACGTTACAGAAGTCAGAAAATTCAGATAACTCCCAACACATAGAAACTCTTACACCTAGATATTTTCAAATAGAGACTGTGTCTGTACCCTGAATTAGTAAAAACAAAAAACTTCCAAACCCATTTAATGGTAAAATTTTAATTGATGTTCAACAAATAAAAAATAGAGATAATAATGCTAAACAAATGATAAAACTCGGGTTGTTAAATGTTAGATCCCTTTCTTCAAAATCACTTATTGTTAATGATATTATCAAAGATAATAATCTAGATGTGCTGTGTTTGACAGAAACTTGGCTAAAACCGGACGATTACATTACTTTAAATGAGTCTAGTCCTCAAGGTTATGATTATCAACACAATGCCCGTCAGAAAGGCAAATGGGGAGGTGTTGCTGTAATCTATAGTAATATTTACAGTATTAGTCAGAAGTCTTTCAAATATAATTCCTTCGAAACTATGGTACTTTACGTAACATTATGTAAGTTGACATTTGTGCTGGCTACTGTATACAGGCCACCAGGACACAATACAGACTTTATCAAAGAATTTGCTGACTTTCTATCAGAGTTAGTACTAGCTGCAGATAAAGTCCTTGTTGTTGGTGATTTTAATATTCATGTAGATAATAAAAAAGACGCATTAGGATTGGCATTTGCAGATATTCTAAACTTAGACAACATGTGTCAGGACCCACTCAATCATACTTTAGATCTAATATTGTCACATGGAATCGATATTGATGCTGTTGAAATTCTGCAGCAGAGTGACGACATCTCAGATCATTATCTAGTCTCGTGTATACTACATTTAGTCAAGGCGGCTAAACTGCCTCCATGCCATAAATATGGTAGAACCATCACTTCTACCACTAAAGATCGCTTTATAAATAATCTGATCAGTTTCATCGCCTTAGCATACCAGAAAGCTTAGAAGACCTCGATGTTGTAACAGAAACTATTGCCTCTGTCTTTTCCAGCACATTAGACTCAGTTGCTCCTTTGCGTTTAAAAAAGATTAAGGAAATTAATCCAATGCCATGGTACAATGAGCACACTCGGGCCCTAAAGTTAGCAGCCAGAAAAATGGAGCGCAGCTGGAAGAAATCAAAACTAGAAGTATTTCGTATTTCGTGGAGAGAGAGAATGATTGAGTACAGAAAGGCCTTAAAATCTGCTAGATCTGCCTATTTTTCAAAACTCTTAGAAGAAAATAAACACAACCCTAGGTATTTATTTGATACAGTGGCTAAATTAACAAGAAATAAAGCTTCAACTTCTGATGTTTCCAAAGAGCACAGCAGTAATGACTTTATGAACTTCTTTACTTGCAAGATTGATAATATTAGAGAAAAAATAATAACCATGCAACCGTCTACTACAGTATTGTGTCAGATAGTGCATTGTAGTGTCCCTGAGGAAAAATTCAATTCATTTACTGCTTTAGGAGAGGAAGAATTGTCTAAACTTGTTAAATCATCAAAATCAACAACATGTATGTTAGACCCTATACCGACTAAGCTATTGAAAGAAATGCTTCCAGAGGTCATAGATCCTCTTCTCAATATCGTCAATTCATCTTTATCATTAGGATACGTACCAAAAACTTTTAAGCTGGCTATTATTAAACCTCTTATTAAAAAACCACAACTTGATCCTAGAGAATTAGTCAATTACAGGCCGATCTCAAATCTCACTTTTCTGTCAAAAATACTAGAAAAGGCAGTATCATCACAACTATGTTCCTTTTTAGAAAGAAATGGTATCTGTGAGGATTTCCAGTCAGGATTTAGACCGTACCATAGTACTGAGACTGCTCTCATTAGAGTTACTAATGATTTGCTCTTATCATCAGATCGTGGTTATATCTCTCTATTAGTGTTACTGGATCTTAGTGCAGCATTTGACACTATTGATCACAATATTATTTTAAATAGACTCGAAAATTATGTTGGCATTAGTGGAATTGCATTGTCATGGTTCAAATCATACTTATCTGACCGTTATTAGTTTGTAGTAGTAAACGAAGACATGTCATATCGATCACAAGTTCAATATGGAGTACCACAAGGCTCAGTACTAGGACCGTTGCTGTTCACTCTGTACATGCTACCCTTGGGAAATATCATTAGGAAGCATGGCGTTAGTTTTCACTGTTACGCTGATGATACTCAGCTCTATATTTCTTCGCGCCCTGACGAAACTTACCAATTCACAAAATTAACGGAATGCATAGCTGATATAAAAAATTGGATGACCAGTAATTTCCTACTACTAAATTCAGAAAAAAACAGAGATTCTAATTTTTGGACCAAAATTTTCTTCACGTAATAACCTAGAATATTGTCTAACACTTGATGGCTGCTCTGTCAAGTCTTCGTTGTCAGTTAGGAACCTGGGTGTGCTCTTTGATACCAATCTTTCATTTGAAGGCCATGTTACTAGCATCTGTAAAACCGCATTCTTCCATCTTAAAAATATATCTAAACTACGACATATGCTCTCAATGAAAAATGCAGAACAGTTAGTTCATGCGTTCATGACCTCAAGGCTAGATTACTGTAATGCTCTACTGGGTGGTTGTTCTGCTCGCCTGATAAATAAACTACAGCTCGTACAAAATGCAGCAGCTAGAGTTCTTACTAGAACTAGGAAGTATGACCATATTAGCCCAGTTCTGTCAACACTGCATTGGCTTCCTGTTAAACATCGTATAGATTTTAAAATCTTGCTAATTACTTACAAAGCACTAAATGGTTTAGCTCCCCAGTACCTGAGCGAGCTCCTAATTCATTATAGTCCTTCACGTCTATTGCGATCTCAGAATTCAGGCCAGCTGATAATACCTAGAATATCAAAATCAACTGCAGGTGGTAGATCCTTCTCCTATTTGGCACCTAAACTCTGGAACAATCTTCCTAGCATTGTTCGGGAAGCAGACACACTCTGTCAGTTTAAATCTAGACTAAAAACGCATCTCTTTAACCTGGCATACACATAACACATTACCAATTTATATTTTCAAATCCGTTAAAGGATTATTAGGCTGCATAAATTAGGTCAGCCGGAACCGGGAACACTTCCTATAACACCTGATGTACTCGTTACATCAGAAGAAGAATGGCATCTACGCTAATATTAGTCTTTCTGTTTATCCCGAGGTTCACCATAGTCAACCGGATCCGGGCCGTATCCAGGTGAGACCAAGGACCTGCACCTTGACACGACCACAACGCAGCCCTGACGTATCAGCAGAGATTGAGTCAACTAGATCATCCACTGTGAGGGCCTCATCGACACGACAGCCACGACACAGTTCCTCAACAACCGTCCATACCGGCGTGATCCTCAATACGATCCTCAATTGGATGGAACTGAAATAAATACTTTTAATGTTGCGATCCTATTGGACTTATGATAGCAACCTGAATTGTAACAAAGCACTGTTGGCCAGAGGAGAACTGGCACCCCGACTAAGCCTGGTTTCTCCCAAGGTTTTTTTCTCCATTTTAACACCAATTTGCCACTTGTCTGCCACCTAATGTCACCTGATGGAGTTTGGGTTCCTTGCCGCTGTTGCCTCTGGCTTGCTTAGTTGGGGACATTTGACTTGACATTTGATATTCAACAGTGCTTTGATCTGCCTGCATTGACACTATTCTTTAAGAGCTGCTGTGCAGCCAAACAATGTACCAGTTATCAATGTAAAGCTGCTTTGACACAATCTACATTGTAAAAAGCGCTATATAAATAAAGGTGACTTGACTTGACTATTGAATTTAACACGGATGAAAACGAGACTGTGAGTGATAGATTTACAGCCTTTACAATGGCACGCACTGTATAAAGGTCCTAGATGACATAATTTTCATAACATTTAAAATGGTTTCATGGAGTGTAATGCCAAAAGTTTTTTTTTCCAGAAATATGTTTCATCAGCTGAGTAATTGGTATGTTGTTAAAAAAAAAAAAAAAAAAAAAAACAAACAAAAAAAAAAACTGTACAATCCACTGAACGCACTGAAATTCTATCCCTCACAGCCTCGTTTTCATTCCTGTCAAAAGTTGAACATAGTGCTATCCTGACTATCCTGACCATTGGTATAGTTACCTTTATATTTATCATTCTTGGTGTGAATGGGCCATCCTTCCTCAGACAATATAGCCCCTGATATGTCAACAAAGGTAAATAGCTGATCTCAGGGCTGGGCGATAAACGATTTTAGATAGAGATAGGCTAGCGATAAAATTCATGTTGATGATGATAAGCTCTGGACAGTGGAGATGCTGCAAAGCACAACGGTCAAACACATCCATCTAGTGCATGTAGAAAAACAATGGAAAAGTGGTCGGTTCCAACCAAGGCGTGAAATGCAACAAACTTTTTCCATGACCTAAAAAGGTACCATCCCCAGTGTCAACACAGAGTACAAAAATGCAGTCCCATGTTAAACTGTGTAGCATAATGACTGGACTTCACATTTTACTCAAATTTCTACCTCTAAACCATTTCATAGATGTAAAACCAGTGCATATTTTATTTTATTTTATTTTATTTTATTTTATTTTATTTTATTTTATTTTATTTTATTTTATTTTATTTTATTTTATTTTATTTTATTTTATTTTATTTTATTTTATTTTATTTTATTTTATTTTATTTTATTTTATTTTATCTAACAGTAAACTTTTTTTGTATAGTTTGTACCTCTTAAAATATTTAAAGTTTGCTGCCACTATTTTAATAAGTCACAAGGAAACCTAACAAAAAAAAACATGTTAATATAGTTAAAAGTTTACGTTATGTTATTTTATTTTTGTTAATTGAATATATAGGCTATTCTAAAATTTAATTAATGAACACTAAAGGCTTCAGTCATTGTCAGGATACTCTTCAATCTGGCAGCATTACCAAATTATATATTGTGATAAATATCAATATTGATCAATATGGGAAAAAAAAATATTGTGATCATATTTTTTTTTTGCCATAACGCCCAGTCCTAGTTGATCTCCATGCATCCTGTGCAGTCATACAGTATGTTATACAGCAGCTATGCGAAAGTGCGTTAATTTGTTATATACTGTGTATTTCAGCATGACGAATGCTGTATTGACCAATCAGAAACCAGAATTGGAAATATCTGTTTTATAAGTGCTATTGTTTTTGAGGTCTTTCAAAGTTCTTAAAAATAAAGGTTCCAAAAGGGGGTTTTCACAGCAATGTCACAGAATAACTAATTTGGGTTCCCCAAAGAACCTTTCAGTGAGCAGATCTTATAAGAAAAACTTTTCTCTTAGTATGAAAGAATATTTTAATAATCTAATCTAAAGAGCCTTTTTCCACAATAAAGAACTTTTGTAGAATGTAAAGGCTCCAAATAACAAAGCACATGCACGATTACCAGACATCCTGCTGCACTGAAACTGGATATCATTCTCCAGCAGAATTAAGCTCTAAAACAGTTTAATCTTCTGATCAGAAAGCATGGACTCAATTAAAACAAAAATCACAAACCAAACCACACAACAATCAAGAATTGAGAGTCATCCAGATCATCAGCTTGTCAAAGCATAAAATGCAACACAGTTACCATAGGTGCAGTTACAGCACAGCCGGAGAACTAGAAGAATCTCCATGACAAACTTCCACTGATCCTGCAGTCTTCTCTAAATGCTCTCTCACTACTTTCTTCTCATTCTGCAGCCCCTTTTATCTGTCCCTCACAAACACGACCAAGACAGCAAGAGAGAAAGAGAGAGACTCATACACTCCTGCTCTCCCGCGCTCCAAAACACTATTCCTCACACATACATTTGAGTTGTGGATGCTGCATACACAAGTAGAAAGATGGAGAGCTGAACTCATTCTTAAAGGGACACTGCTCACAGCTCACTCATTCATACACAACCATTTACTCCCGCAATGAACCATCAATCAACATATCAGATCACATAAAAACAGATTCAGGCTTTCACATACTGTAAATACGGTTCGCTCAGGCATGTCACACACACATTACAGATCAATAGATACGCTCTTACCCTCCATGGTGGCGGTTGTGGTGCAGTCCTTGGATTCTTTAGGACCTTTAACTTTCAGATTCTGTCAACAGACAAGATGCCTATAAGTACACACCAGCACAGTTACACACATATACAGAGCTCACATCTGCCTCAGACAGTAGAATGTGACGAATACTTCCTGTATGGAATAATGAAGAGAAATGTGATGCAGAAGGCTGCTTGTGAATGTGTGTGTATGAGTAAATGCATCAAGCTGATGATGATAACTAGACGTGAATATGCCGCCACAACATTGCTGCCCTTATTCTTAAAGATTGTTACTACTATGACATCTTGTGGTATGATTTTCTCATCCCAGATGTTGGTCAAGATGTCACTTTGAAAAGCTCAGCAGGGATGCCATCCATACCGGCCGCTTTGCTACTGCTAGTCTGCTTGATTGATTGAAGGCAGGTGAAGGTCATTCAGAGTAGGCTTCTGTGGGATATAATTCAAAGCTGAGGGGACAACTGTAGGGGGCCTGTTGAGCAAATCAGAAAAATGTTCTCTCCATCAATTTATTAAGCTTGCCTTGTCTTTCAGAGGGATGTTACCATCCTCAGAGAGAAATGGTGTGATGCTTGGTCTGAAGGGCATAGACCGCCTTCAGTGCACTCAAGAATTTCTTGGAATTGCATGAGTCCACAAATCTTTGGACTTCTTCAGCCTTACAGTCCAGAATCTGGGTCTTTCTCTGTAGGTGTGTGAAGCAATCTTTCTTTGAGTTGAGGTTATTTTGCCACTCAACATATGCCTTGTGTTTTTCCTTACTCATCATCTGCTTGAACTGGTTCCACTTCTCAGCTGGGTCTCCAGTCAGTAGGCAGTCAATGCATCATCAAGGCATTGTTGGTACTGTTTTTACCACTGGGTTCTTTAGTTCTTCGATGGCTTCTTTCGATGCAATGGAGCAATGTGAAGGCAGAATGAGGACCTGGTCAATCTGTGGTCTGTCCAACACTCGGCTCCTCTCTGCATAGTTTTTAAAACACAGACGTTGTGCACGTAAGGACATAGTCAATAAGATGCCACTGCTTGGATCTAGGATGCATCCATGATGTCCTATATTTGTTGGCCATTTTGAAGAGGGTGTTGGTGATTGTGAGGTCAGTGGATGGCCAGGCCTTCTTCAGCCTGTCCTATGCACTCCACAGTGCATTGCTGCACCACCTTCCTGACCGTTGAACCTTAGTGTTTTCATTCGCCCATTCAGCCAGTGTAGACTGCTGGGTGAGCATGCCCACAGATAGTAGTGGGCATTAAGTTACTGGCTTAAGTTACTTATATTTTAGACAACTGCATTTTAGTAAATAACAAAAATATTAATAAATATTTTGCTAACAAAAATAGTTGCAAACAAATCCACAGGAGAACAATTGTGCGTAACAAACAGTGGTTTTATTACTGAACGAATCAGCCTTTTGCACAAATCCGCTGACTCAGTAAGACTGTAAGTTGCCACCACTTACTGGCAGTTTTAGTTTCATATTTAAAAGTGATCTTTCATTTATTTTTTGCATTATTTCACATTTCAATATTCAAGATTTTAAATTTTAATATACATTTCAGGACATTTAATACTGATCAACTGGTCAACAGCCAATTCCTGACTATTTTAAACATTAGCTCCACCTGAGAGAAGTATGTACTGCAGACAGTAATGATCAGGCCCTGTAGTGCTGGGTGGTTGGAAGTAGATTAACTCACCTCAGAAATCTTCTGAAATTGGCTGTTGGCCTGGCTGCATTTCTCTGCCGTCTCCACTGCGACTTTATAGTTGTCCACAAAAGCTTTGTACACACCGAGCTGACTGGCCTGAGAAATAAGCAGAAGAAAAAAAGGATTAAATGCAGTACAAAAAAAAACACACACACAAAAGAGCTTTTCACACTGTACTTAACCCCTTCTTATTGTCATTCTAAACACTGCTTTTAACCACAGGTAAAGGAACATTTCACACTTGTATTTTAGAAGAGTAATTTACACAGAGTTATGAAACCCTGCTGCGGAGCAGGATTAGCACCGCTTTTGCACCGTTAACTCTGCATTGCAGTGCCAAACGTGTAGTGTGAAACGATGCAGTGTTAGAATGTTATGGCTAGATGCTTAGCAACCAACAACCAATAGCATGCTTCATTTTTATGTGCTTTGGACAGTCATGGAAACACAACATGTTGTAAATAAATGTCGTTTCAGCATTTGAGGGGAAAAATGTCAAACAGCGATGGAAATGCACAATGCTAGAGCCTTTATGTAACCATATCACATGCAGCGTTTGTCCAATCAATGACACTGACACAGCAAATTTGCAAATAAGGATGTTAACCCAGATTTTAATAATGTACAGTGTGAAACGTCAGCTTATGAAAACCCAGGATTAACTGTTAACCCCGGGTAAACTATGAGCAGTGTGAAACCAGAAAGCAAGATAACCCAGGATTCCATTTACCCAGGGTTTAGGATGAAGTGTTAACTATTTCAAGTCTGAAAAGCCCTAGACAAAGAAAAGTGATGGTATAGGAAAAACACAGAGAAGAGGAAGAAGAGAAGACAAAATTTTAATAGAATGGAAGAACTAGACCCTGAAGATATAGAGGGATGAAAGAGAGTGAAAAAAGGGCAATGCTGAAACATTCATTTAATCTCTAGACCTCTTAGAACATTCATCAAAGTGTGTTTACTGTGGATGCTTTCTGCCAAAGCCAGTTCATCCTCAGGATAAGACATGAGATACAGACAGAAGAGCTTCTGCATGAGGGCTCTGGAGACTGAAACACTGAGACGTAAAGTTTAAAGCAGACTTCATCACACCACTTTAAATTGTTTGCTCTAATATCAGTCAGAGGAACATTTTATGATGAAGAACTGATGCTCACATAGAGTGAAGCACAACAATCCTGAGGCCTGATATTAAAGCTCAAAGTGCATAATTTCTGCAGCACTAGCATCATCAAATGTAAGTATGCAAAAAAAAAAAAATTACTGTTTTCACAATGTTTTCCCAAACACTACCCCATCTGCCTCGGGTTAGCAAACAGATAGTTACGCCCCAAACTCACGCCATTGGTTGAGCCAACACTGCTGTGTTGGGTCAGACAGGATGCTCAAACAGACAAATATTTTTATGTTAACCAGCAAAAATGTAACTGTTTTAAAACCAGGTGTCTGTGAGCTGATAGCAGTATTACAAGCATTATTATTTTAAGTCCCACTTTACATTATGGGCCAGATTTACTAAATGGGGCAAATTAGCACTAGAGTGCAATTCCACAAATGCGCTGATGGGAGTGGCAAGTTTTGCGCGTGATCTTGTGTAATCTCAGGTGCAACTTGTTACATGTAATCTGACAAACACGTAGACACAGATACACACACACACACACACTATATATAAGTACTGGGACACCCCTCCAAATCACTGAATTCAGGTGTTCCAATCACTTCCATGGCCACAGGTGTATAAAATCAAGCACCTAAGCATGCAGACTGCTTCTACAAACATTTGTGAAAAAATGTGTCGCTCTCAGGAGCTCAGTGAATTCAAGCGTGATACCATGATAGGTTGCCACCTGTGCAATAAGTCCATTCGTGAAATTTCCTCACTACTAAATATTCCACAGTCAATTTTTAGTGGAAGCAATTGGGAACAACAGCAAATCAGCCATGAAGTGGTAGGCCACGTAAAATCACAGAGCGGGGTCAGCGCATGCTGAGTCAATAGCTACAGACCTCCAAACTTTGTGTGGCCTTCAGATTAGCTCAAGAACAGTGTGTAGAGAGCTTCATGGAATGGGTTTCCATGGCCGAGCAGCTGCATCCAAGCCTTACATCACCAAGTGCAATGCAAAGCGTCGGATGCAGTGGTGTAAAGCACGCCGCCACTGGACTCTAGAGCAGTGGAGACGTGTTCTCTGGAGTGACGAATCACGCTTTTCTGTCTGGCAATCCGATGGACGAGTCTGGGTTTGGCAGTTGCCAGGAGAACGGTACTTGCCTGACTGCATTGTGCCAAGTGTAAAGTTTGGTGGAGGGGGGATTATGGTATGAGGTAGGGCTGTCAAAATTGCTCAAAAATGACGTTCGAATATTCCCTCTAAAAAAAACACGAATATTACGTCAATAACAGAACAAATTAATACAAAGAGACATAACTACTTGTATAGGTAGTCTATTTAAGTTTAAACATATTTGACAACGTATTACCTACACAAAAACAAGTAAATCAACTAATGGCCAAGACCGCAGACCTCACTCTCTCTCACCCTCACGCTCTCTGCGCATAACGGTTTAAATGAACAAACAAATTTTGAGTGCTGATCAAGAGTTTTGTACAAGCAATTTAAGGCCGCGACTCTTGTCCCAAATATAGCAGGCTTCATTCAGTGATTGAAACAAATATTATTAATATTAATTGAAGTTTTACAGCATATTGAATGCTCCGAGCGAGCTGTGCTGTGGTAAACATGGAACTTTTCCTTGACATGAAACGGTAAATAATCAAACCAGTGGAAGCAGTGCATTTATCCTTTATTCATGCAATATCTATTCAGTCAGTACAGTAGCCTACACTTAAGTAATGTTTCTGTTTAACGTTAAATAAAATGAGGCACACAGTTCCAAGAAATGTGAAAACAAATAACTTTTACCCTGAGGTTCATAAAAAATAAAGTGCTATTAAATACGAAAAAGGCTACTTACATTCTTGGTGCTTGTATAAAAAAAAAGGGGAAAAAAAACTGACTGCAATTTATTCCATTGTCTTTTTAGTGCACTGTCACCGTCGGGTCTTAGGCCTGAAGGCCTACAGGTTATTTGCCAAAAACACAAGATAGTCCACATTTGAAGGGGCCAGTGCTGATCTCTTTTTATTTACTATATTCCCAGCGGAGGAAAAGACGCGTTCAGAGCGCACTGAGGATCCGGGGATGGAAAGATATTTCTTTGCCATCTGGGCGACGTGAGGGTATCTCCCAGATCCCAAAGTTTTCCACCACATGAGAGGATTTTGTTGAGCAGGTATTGGAGACTCTTGTTCATACATCAACATCTCTTTTTGAAGCAGCAGACTGATGTCCTGGTCTGGGCTGTCCGTGTAATACGTGTCTCCGAAGAGACAGCCCATAGCAGATAACGCAGTTTTCTCAGCGGGTTGCTGATCACAGGGTTGTCCGGCAGCGGCCTCACTGCCTGTGCCTCCTGCCACATTCGCTTGTTTCATCTCCTCCAGTATAGCCACCTGCACCTGCCGTCTCTGCTCCTCTTTCAAATGAACGAGGCGATGAAAGCGTGGATCCAGGTAACTCGCTTTGTTAAGCAGCATAAATGCGCCTTTTTCCACACTATAACGGTTCTCAAGATCTGTGACGATCTTTGTCTTCATCTCTGACAATGCAGGTGGTTCTGGTTCGTCTGGCGTTCGCTTGTTCAGTTGAGCGAGCAGAACATGTATTAAAGGCAGTACAGCTGACGCTGTTGGATATTTGTCAGTTGAAAGTGCTTCTGTTGCCACTTTAAAGGGTTTAAGGACCTCTTGCACCTGCAATAAATAAGTAAATATAATGCGTTGATATTAGGACAGGTTTGCGTTTGTCCAGCTTATTAACATTCACACAAAGTAAATTAGGGCCATCATTCTACCTATTTAAAAAATATATTAGGACAGTTTTGCATTTGTCCAGCCTATTACGGTCAGTGGTGGAATGTAACGATGCCAATTTTCAGTGCCGCTGCCAATAAAGCACCTAAAAGCGGTCACAAATAACTGGCAAAAAAAGTAATGATTATGAATATGTAAAATATAGCAAGGAGACATGTTAATTGTTTATTAATAAACAAGTGTTTTTCTGTGTCAGTGGCTGCAAAGATGAAGTTGGCTATGCTGACTCGCGATCTTCGCGGTAGTGAATGCGCCTGAGAGAAATGCACATTTCATACGGATTAGCCTGCATAAGCAGAGAGCAGTCTGTGTTCTTTCGTTTTGAATTGCTTCTGTTTAAAAGTAGACATTTCGATATAGATATATTTAATACAAAACGAAATTAACTTTAAAGAAAGGCTTTTATAATGATAAAATTATAATTTATAATGATAACTTCAAATAGGGGGTGTGTCGCGATTTCAGTTTCATATTGTTACAGCCCTAATTATTAGAATATAGACATTAAGAGAATAAATTGTAATGCAAGTACTTTTAATTTTAATACTTAAAGTAGCCTACATTTAAAATCGGGTACTTTTTACTTAAGTAGGGTTTTCATTGTGGTACTTCTACTTTTAGGCTACTAAAGTAAATATGTCTCTGGTTATTTGTACTTTTACTTAAGTAGGTTACTGAGATTCAGTACTTCCTCCACCACTGATTGATTACGGTACATATTTCATACACTATGCTCACCTTTCCCATTAGGGACCATTCGCTTGTGGTCAGCTCCATTCTTGACAGTTTTTTCTCAAAGATGACAGCAGACACAGCTGCTTGCTGCTCCGATGCACGGCAGATCAATTCATATGTGCTGTTCCATCGCGTCGGACAGTCGTTAATCAGCTTCTCAGTTTTCAATCCCAAAAGTTGTTGTTTCTGCTGAAGGAGGTAGCTGTCGGTGGAAGATTTGCTGAAATGTGAGGCCGCCACTTTCAGCCTACTAACGGGGATTTCAATGGCTCTGACCCCGAGCCCTTTACGCACAGCCAAGTTTATTGTGTGCACCACACATGGTATATTTACCGTTTGAAGATGTCTCTCCACTGCATTGATGTAATTAGTGGCATTGTCCGTTGTGATGGCAATCACAGATCCCCTTTCTATGCCAAAAACGTCCAAGATCTCTTGAATGCATTCGCCTACATTCTCTGCAGTGTGGCTTACCTTAAGCTCTTTAGTTTTTAGCACATTGTTAAGCATTTCCCAGTCATCATTAATCCAATGGGCCGTTGCTGTAACATAGGATACTGTCGCTACGGATGTCCACCCGTCCGTGGTAAGAGCCACATCTTTGTCTTTGACTGATTCCTTTATTTTGTCTGAGGTGCTGTTATACACTTCTACGATTCTATTGGTGACTGTTCCACGGCTAGGGATATGGTACCTCGGTTCCATTGCTTGACAGAACTCCCTGAAGCCTGCCCCATTCACGACACTGATCGGTCTCATGTCCTTACAAATGAACGAAATTAATTTGTCCGTTATGGCCTCTTGTCGTGTTGCAGACAAAGAGCTTGTGGCGGGCAATGCAAAGTAAGTGTCAAGACGTGACTGTTTAGCTGGAGTTCCACACATTATGCCATGCTCATTTGGGTGCACATTTTCGAGATGTGACCTCATGTTGCTAGTGGTCGAATGGTATGCTAACTGTATCTTACATAGCTTGCATACAACTTTATCTCGCGGTTCAACAATTTTACAATTTGTCTACTACAGCGGGCAGTTTTTTCCACATTTTTTTTTTAATTCGAATATTAATTTTCACCTTCGAAATTCGTTTTTTTAAAACTGTTCGAATATATATTCGAATTTAGAATATTCGTTGACAGCCCTAGTATGAGGAAACTCCTAAAAATGCATCTGCAATAAGGTCAGCCGCAAAAACAACGCCTTTTCAGCGCTAATTTTGCACTGCGTGTCTTTAGTAAATACCGACAGTAGTTTTTTTATTTAAATTAGATTTAAATTAATAATTTGACAATGCACTTAGTGGGCCTCATTTTTTAAACGAACGTACGACAGAAAATGGTGCATACAGCCGTTTCCATGCAAAACTTGGCATTTATTAATATGGACGTGAGCGGTGGCTACATTTACATTTAGTCATTTAGCAGACACTTTTCTCCAAAGCGACTTACAAATGAGAATAGTAGAAGCAATCAAATCAACATGAGAGCAACAGTACGCAAGTGCTGTGTCAAGTCCCAGTTTCACCAGCAAAGTGTTTCGTAGCTAGGAATTTTTTTTTTTTTTTTTAAATACACACACAAATAGAGAAAGTAATGACAAAAAGTGCTTATATTACTGGGTCAAGTGTTGACAAAAAAGGTATGTCTTTAGCAGTTTTTTGAAAATTGCTAAAGACTCAGCTGCTCTGATAGAGCATGGCAGGTCATTCCACCAGCAGGGAACAGACCAGGAGAAGGTCCGTGAGAGTGATTTTGTGTCCCTTTGGAATGGCACCACAAGGCACCGTTCACTTGCTGAACGCAAACTTCTGGAGGGCGCAAGTCTGAAGTAGTGAGTTTAGGTATAGTCGTGCAGAGCCAGTGGTTGTTCTGTAGGCAAACATTAGAGCCTTGAATTTAATGCGAGCAGCTATTGGCAGCCAATGCAAACTGACGAAGAGAGGTGTGACTTGTGCTATCTTTGGCTCGTTAAAGACCACTCTTGCTGCCACATTCTGGATCAGTTGTAGAAGCTTGACAGTGCATGCTGGAAGGCCTGCCAAGAGAGCATTACAATAGTCCAGTCTGGATAGAACAAAAGCTTAGACAAGAATTTGTGTGGACGATCAAATCTCACGTCAGGTCTCAGCTCGTGTATGCAAGTTTTTGAGTTAGTGTGAACTTGCGTGCAGCATAGTAAATCTGGTGGAGAATTATAATGAGAGCATCATTTAGATTATTTTCCTGACAAACAACCATAGCGCATTAGTCGATCATAAACCATTAAGATTAGAATGTCTAATTAAAATTAAATTAGAATAGATGGGTGTTTGTGACCAATTAAAAATACCATACAATATTTTTTTCAGGGGTTTAGCTTTACATGCGCAAATAGCAGCAAAAGAACATGAGGATTCACACATCATCACTTCTCGCACCTGCAGCGCTTCTGTGAACCGAGAAAAAGAGAATAAAATTAAAGTAGGCTATATAAAAAGAATAAAATAAATAGGACTGCACAACATATATTTCATTTAAATAACTAACAGATAAACAAAAGAAAAAACTGTGTGATGCTTGTTTTTGTGACACGCTAACGCATTGTATTTGTTTTCTTTACATCTTTATTTTATTAAATCCAAGTGATCGCGCAAGGTGCCTCGCACGCACACAACATCAGTTCTAGCGTTTCTAACTTGATATTTCAGCCATTCATCATCAAACTAAAATGCAGTCAACCAAACATAAAAGTTACACTGCTCAAATTAAATGGTCCGCTGTAAATCAGTGTGCCCATCGCCTAACAAAACACATTTTTGCGCATGTAAAGGATGCTATTTTACGTGGATACTTGAACACGAGTGAAGTACAAAGCCTTGTTTACATAATGAATAATAATTTAGCAACCAAAATGTTACATGCAAATATAGAAACATATTTGGATTCTTGCCAAATGAGAGAGGTGAGCCCATCAGTTTCGCTTTAGCCTAAAAAAATTAATTTTGGCTTGACTTATGTTGTTTATAATGAATGCCATTATGACAATCTAATTTATGTTTTACTTTATAGTTTAATATATCATTTTATAGCTTCTTTTTCATTCTTATTCAGTTCTGAATACCATTAAACTTAAAGGATTTGTGGTGGAGGGAACTGCAATAGGCCTATGAATGTTATTTACCGGTATTAAATATACATACAAATTAATGTAATTGTTTGCAATTACTATGTTAACAGGTGTTTTTGGTGTAAAATGAATTTCTCTTTCATGAGATTACTTCCTCTTCTTGGCCGGGTTACGTTTCTCCATGTCGTAAACTCTAGGGGCGAGGCTTCCAAACCGTGAATTTTTAGGGGTGTGATACTTTAATGACGATTGTTTTCAGCCGCCACATTTATCAACGTTCGATCATTCGTACGATAGGATTTCCAGCATACGAATGTTTTATAAATCACACGTGAACCCTGTTGTAAGACAATTTCTGCGCTTGGATCTGCGCTCGTTTCTATGTTAGATTGATAAATGAGGCCCATTGTGTACATACATGTAATTATATTTTAAAAATATATTTAAAAATTAAAGCTGAAAACAGCATTTACCGGGGTTCAAGCATTTAAGACCTTTAAGCGCATAAAAAGGTATTATATTTTATTCAGCAAGCATGTAAACACTTAGATCATAGATGGAAAAGCCAATTTACAGTTTACAGCCAACAGAGGCAATTTAACAAGGAAAAATATGTTTTTTAAAGGTTTTTTGACAGTTATAGCGCCACCTATTGCCTGATCGCCACCACTTTTTTTGGGTGTCCTCAGAGTGTGTCCATACATATGCATGTTAATTTTGGTGAAAATATCTCATTTCGTTTTGAAGTTATAGATACTTTATATATATATATATATATATATATATATATATATATATATGAGAGCATAAAAAATAACCCTAGATCATTTTTGATTGGATTTTTTCACCATTTCCTATCAAAATTTTGACATTTGGGCTTCACATTTAGTTAATCAACTTGGGTTCCGTGTTTCCTACACTGGTTTCGTCTCGATCGGATTAACGGTTTCGAAGATATTCACAAAAGTTTTTAAAGCGCTAAATCACAACATTGCGCAAACCATAAGCCGAAACCTGGCAAGTCTGGTATCGTTGGACTCGGGAAGGTTTCAGGAGTCTAAAGACGTGACAATAAAAAATAAGTCGACCACACCCACAGTTATATAAATTTTCAGCCAAAACCATTAAAAACATATGTTTTTTAAATGTTTTTACCAGTTATAGCGCCACCTATGGTCCGACCCCATAAAAATTGGTGTGCTTCTTTAGAGTCATATCCTGCATGTGCTCACCTATTTTCGTGAAGTTCTGAGTTTTCGTTTAGGTTTTATAGGCTTTTGGGTATATTTAGCTACGCCTACTTTCTAAATGACCCTGTTGTAGCGACCCAAAGGGTAAAGTTCAACTTTTTTTGATAATTATTGATCTAGAGAGTCCAGAGAATTGTCCTGCACTGGTTTCGTTCCGATCGGGCGAAAAACCTAGGACTAGTTTGCAAAATTAGTTTTTTCACATATTCGCAAATAATTAATAAACGGTTTGATTGACAGCATTGGTTCTTGAGGCAAAGTTGTTCAGCATGAGGAGATCTATCAAATGATATGCATATTGTGTGAATCTGTGAAACACCATGTGATTACTGAGGTGTAAAACTCGTTACCGCCAACTTGTGGCCGATTTCTTTCAAAATTCTTACAGACCTCTAGGGCCATGAGTCAAACATGCCCATTGAGTTTCGTTCCGATCAACCTCCGTTAACCTTAATAATTAATAACCGTTAATACATGGTAATACATAGTAAATAATGACCACTGTATCTGAAAAACAAGTTTATTTAATTTGTATCTCTATAGTATTTGTTGTATTGTTTGTAATTTGTTTGTAAATTTCTTTTTATATAACAATTATATATATTGGTAATTATGCCCTTTGAAGGTTATTGGACACTGTTTGTGACAAGCACATAAAAATTATTGCTTTTTTCATTAGAGTAATAATAAAGAAGCTGTCCTACATTCATTAGTCTCACTGTGATGTGCTTGGAAAACTGCAACGTCACCCCAAAAAAAAAAAAGTGAGAGAGAGAGAAATGAATAAATGTATAGGCATCGGTATGGGCGAGTACCAGAAAAAAGTATCGGTACTCGTACCCGGTCCTGAAAAATTGGTATCAGTGCATCCCTACTTTACACTGTAATTCACTCCCTGAAACACATAATATGCCATGAAGTACCAAACATGTTAGTAACACGTTAAATCATGCAACACTTGGCTGAGTGCTAATGTAGGCTATGCGATTTATGCCACGAAACAGGAAGTTGTTGTAACTCAGGCATACAATGTCTAATCTGCCCCAAACTTCACGTTTGATAAGAGTCCTGCCCTGAACACATCTACATGACAATATTCAGTTATAGTAATAGCACCACCCACTGACAACAGGAAGTGACGTGTTTAACACTGTGATGCACTACTAGCAACATACTAAAATAAACAATTGAGTGCTAAACATGCTAGAAAATTCCTAAAACATGCTAGCAACACTTAGCTGAGTGCTAAAGCATGCTATTATCGTCATGAAACAGGAAGTTGTTGTAACTCAAGCATACAATGTCCGATCTGCCTCAAACTTCACATGTTTGATAAGTGCCCTGGCCTGAAGACATTTACATGCCAAAATTTAGTTATAGTCATAGCACCACCAGCTGGTAGCAGGAAGTGTGGCAAATACAAATGACTGACATAGTTCTCCTATATTTATATACTTAAATGCATACTGCCCACCGTGCTGTTTTCCTAAAGCCAACGGGTGGCGGTGGCATGGGTGCGAGGGCCCTTTCATCGCTGCTTGCAGCTTTAATTACATCTATAATTACACTGTTCACTCTTCCCTTACACCATAACCCACCCTTAAACCTAACCATACCACCAAACCTGTCCCTAACCTTACCCATATCCCATCTCAATAGCAGCAAATGTGTTTTGCAATACAACATGAACACAATAAGTTAATTGCACCAAACTTTTTTATGCAAGTACATAGTTGTTAAAGACACCAAATACTGTGTGACTGTATTTTATCTGTCTGTAAAATATTGTAAGACTTGTTATTTTTAATACCGTTTTAGGAGCTCTTTAGTTTTACCGAGCATTGTGTGCCAGGGTCTTCATTTTTTTTTTTCTTACCTTAAAAAGTAACTGAATTTGTGATGTGATTAATTGATTGTATGGAATTAGATGAGGAATAAAAAAAAAGACCAGGGAACACTAATTGGGAATATAAATAGTTTGCGAGGTTTGTGGAATTAAATGTTTAATTGTGGAATTATACTGGCCATGACGATATATTGGTCGACCACTATTTCAGATTTAAAGGGATAGTTCACCCAAAAATGAAAATTTGATGTTTATCTGCTTACCCCCAGGCATCCAAGATGTAGGTGAGTTTGTTTCTTCAGTAGAACACAAATGATGATTTTTAACCCCAACCGTTGCAGTCTGTCAGTCGTATAATGCATGTCAATGGTAACAAAATCTATGAGAGTAAAAAAAAACATGCACAGACAAATCCAAATTAAACCCTGCGGCTCGTGACGACACATTGATGTCCTAAGACACGAAATGATCAGTTTGTGCGAGAAACCGTAGTATTTATATAATTTATTTATATAATTTTTTACCTCTAATACACCATGTCCAACTGCCTTGAGCGCGAGCACGGCATCCGGTGTGTGAGGTGTGTACGCGCTCTGGTGCTGGAAGTGATCTCTCGCGCGTATACGTCACTCATTGTTTACACAGAGCACAAACATTGTAGGTACGACGGCTAATCAAAAATTTTACTTACTTGCGCTTATCCGGATTGTTCAAACCGACTTAAAACTAAAAGATTACGTTCTCTCGCGCGAACTCATTCGGGAGTGGTGACTTTCCACGTATTCCCAACTTCTAAGCCTGCTCGCCTGAAGTTATGGTTGATTGCTCTTCGGCTGGATATCAACACACCCATTAATGCATTAATGTACTAAAGTTGTTGAGGGTCTGCAGCGATCATTTTTTCCTCGATGATTTTACATACCCAGGAGAGGATCATGCACGACTTAAACCATCAGCTGTGCCTATGTTTTTTCCACATCTAACTGAGGTATGTGAACAAGATCTTTGTATGTGTCCTTTTTATTTGTAAAGCTGCCCTTACGAAAAGTAACAAAATAAAATGAAGTTCTGATGTAATAAAACCATGTTTTTTAGTGGTTTACTTCCATTTGTATAACAACTGTTGTACTACAGGCACCATGTTAAAACTACGCCAGAGCGTGTGCACGCTCAAGGCAGTTGTTCATAGTGGTGTATTAGAGGTAAAAAATGATATAAATACTGTTCGATTTCTCGCACAAACCGATCGTTTCGTGTCTTAGGACATCAATGTGTCGTCACAAGCCGCAGGGTTTAATTTGGATTTGACTGTGCATGTTTTTTTTACTCTCACAGATTTTGTTACCATTGACATGCATTATACGACTGACAGACTGCAATGGTTGGAGTTAAAAATCATCATTTGTGTTCTACTGAAGAAAGAAAGTCACCTACATCTTGGATGCCCTGGGGGTAAGCAGATAAACATAAAATTTTCATTTTTGGGTGAAATATCCCTTTAACAAAGCAAAACTATCTAAAGTACTGTCATTCAAACTCTGCCTTGACCACCAGATGCTCTGCTCTGCTCTGCTCTCTCTTTCTTTCCATTGTCTTTTATGATCTATCTTCTCTGTTGTGATTCCTGACTTCTGTAAAGTTATGGATTGCTGTATATTTGTGCCCTGAGGTGTGATGAGAGCCTGTGTTCTCAATCTCCATCCCAGCATGCTCCTCTCTCCCACTGCTTGGGAGAAGTCTGGAACACAACACATCACATGGACGTGCCATTGTCACCTAGCAACCCTGCATCAAGCACTCTGACTTTTCACCAAGTGTATCCACAAACAAGCACTGATATGCATATGCACGTCACCAAGACGCAAAAAGAGAAACAATTGTTGTGAAGAGGTGAAGAGAGAAGCATTTGTGGGAAGAGAAGGGCAAAGAACGTGAGTGAAAAAATAAAGAAAGAGAGAAGGGTGACTAATAAGAGAGAAACTCTGCCTCCAATCCACTTCGTCTGGTTTTGTTCATCCTAAACCTTAACAGAACTTTTTTCCTCATCTCTTTCAGTCATAGTCTTTCGTGCTTCTTTTCCTCTTCGCTGAGTTTCCAGAGCAATAGGGAGCCTGTAATTACTCCATCTGCTAACTCAACCACTGTCACAATGTTTTACTGATTGCGCGTGTGTGCGTGCGTGTGCGTGTGTGAGACTGAGTATGTGGAGAAAACTAAAAAAAAATCATGTGTCATAACCTCCTGCCATCTGGTGTTTGGTTCAGGAGATAAATGAAGTGTAGCCTGTAATGATGAGAAGTAATGCATGCTGGGTAGGGGCAAACTAAATCCATTCAGAAAGTAACAATGAACTTAACAGCACAAGATAACAAAATACATTTACACTATATTCTGTATTTTGTTATTGATTTAAAATTAGCAGCATCATGAATATTGTAGTTATATGAATGTGCTTTTTATTTTAGCAGTTAAATTTTCTAATGACTGTACTAGCAGTTTCACTATATATATATATATATATATATATATATATATATATATATATATATATATATATGTTTTTTTTTTTTTTTTTTTAATTGGTACTAATGAATATAATTAGGGCCCAAGCCCTGAAAAGGCAAAGGACCCATTGTTTTCCTTAGGTACATTTTTTTTCTGAACTTTCTGGCACTTTTGGGTCCCTTAACATGCTCAAAAACTCTTGAAAATCGTTGGCAAACAGGGCCGGGCACAAGTTGTCATAAAGGGGTCGTGGGGGAGCTCTGTGACACACCCTTTTATATGGTTGTATTTGAGGGACTCTGTAGACTAGAGCACCCCTTTTCATCTACAGTAACGAAACTTCATACAGTTATAGATCTCATCGGCCCAAACAACTTTCGCACTCTAAGTCATACGCCAGCCCAACAGGAAGTCAGCTATTTAGGGTTGTTTGAAAAACGCATGCTCTGGAATTTGATATACTCCTCCTAGGGAATTCATCTGATCACCACCAAACTTGGTCAGCATTAAGACAAGATATTGAGGATGCTAAATTGCGGGCGGATTTTTGATATCTCAAACGGTCTGCCACAAGCATTGAAACGAATTTATGGCGAGAAAAAGGAAACAGGAAGTGTTATAACTTCTGCATACATTAATTGATTTTGATGAAACTTTGGCTGTGTGTTCGTTGTACAAGGCTGATCACACGGATGTGACTATTGTGAGTCAAAGTTATAGTGCCACCAACTGGCAGCAGGAAGTGTGTCACTTTCAACATACTTTGAGATCACCCTCTTATTTTTACCCGATTTGCTTCAAACTTCATCAGAATAATGTCAAAACATGGCAGATGTAGAATCGTAGAAAGCTGGGACATGGGCGTGGCACGGGGGCTCTACAGCGCCTCCTAGTATGGAATCTGAAATCATAGATACATACTAACACATAAATGTATGAAACTCGGTACACATATAGATCTCATGAACCTGAACAACTTCCGCACTCTATATCATTAGTTCCACCCAACAGGAAGTCTGCTATTAAGGATTGTTGCTCTGGAACACATACTCTGGAATTTGATATACTCCTCCTAGAGGATTCATCTGATTGCCACCAAATTTGGTCAGCATGAAGTCAAGACATTGAGAATGCTAAATTGCAAGCGTATTTTTGATATCTCAAATGGTTTGGCCGTGCAATTGAAACAAATTTATGGTGAGAAACAGGAAGTGTGTTATAACTTCAGCTGCATGTTTGTTGTAGGAGGCCGATCACATGGATGTGATTATTGTGATTTAAAGACATAGCGTCACTTTCAAAAATGCTTTGAAATCACCCTCTTATTTTTATCTGATTTGCTTCCAACTTCATCTGTATAATGTCAAAACATCGCAGATGTAGACCTGCGGCAGGATTGTTAATATCTTAAATACTGTTTTCATGGCAACATGTCAAACTTTAATAATTTTTTTATTAAAACTTTTTGCCAAACAACTTTCTAATTTACAGTCATTAGCTCCGACCAATAGGAAGTCAGATATTTTGGTTTGAATGTGGATTTTTTGAATAATCAGGCTCTTAAGTTTTAACTACTCCTCCTATGGGATTCATACGATTCACACCAAACTTGGTGAACATGGTGGAAAGACATTGAAGATGTTAAATTGTGAACAGATATTGGATATCTCAAAAGGTGTTGCCATGGCGAGGGATTAAAATAATGACAAAAAGGGAAACAGGAAGAGTCCCATATTTTGCCATAATGATTTACCCAGTTTACATGCATATTGCTCATCGTGCACAGTTGCCCTGAAGCCATCGGGTGGCAGTAACACCAGGGCTTGGGCCCGTCATCACTGCTTGCAGCTATATTTAAACAAAATATTAAGCTGTTTTCAATGTTGATAATAATAAGAAACTTTTCTTGAGCACCAAATCAGCATATTAGAATGATTTCTGAAGAATCATGCGACACTGAAGACAGGAGTAATGGCTGCTGAAAATTCAGCTTTGTCATCACAGGAATAAATTACATTTTAACATATATTTAAAAAAAGAAAACTGTTAATCTATATTATAATAATATTGTGCAATATTATATTGTTTTTACTGAATTTTTGATCAAATAAATGCAGCTTTTGGTCAGTATAAGACATTATTTCAAAAATATTTTTAAAAAATCGTACTTTAGAACTGTAGTGTATTTTAAAGTACCCCCCACATTGATGCATTTTAAAAATATAACCCTATATGATAAACTCCCAAGAACAATGGAGAAATGCGGAAGAACATTTAAAAGTCTAATAATATTTTCATTACATTTACAAATGTAAAGGCATAGTTAGTTTTTTGTGTACTGTTCCTGTTCACTTTGTCCGGTCTACTGCTAAGCAGAAAACTGCTATTCACTGTGTGTTCTGACACCTTTCTATCATGGGCACCATTCATTTTTTCAGCAATTTTTTGAGCTACAGTAGCTCTTTTGTGTGATCGGACCAGACAGGCGAGCCTTTGCTCCCCATGTGCATTAATGAGTCTTGGGCACCCATGACCCTGACGCCAGTTCACCGATTGTCCTTCCTTGCATCACTTTTGGTATGTACTAATCACTACATACCATAAACACACCACAAGACCTGCTGTTTTGGAGATGCTCTGATGCAGTTGTCTTGCCATCACCGTTTGGCCCTTGTCAAAGTCACTCAGATCTTTTCACTTATTCTTTTCACTGCTTCCAACTTATGAAATTCAAGAACTGACTTCATTTGCTGCCTAATATATCCCACCCCTTGACAGGTGCCATTGTAATGATATAATAAATTATATTCACCACACCTGTCAGTGGTTTAAATGTTGTAGCTGATCAATGTAATATACAATATAAAACTTGAATTTGTCTCTAACACAACACAAGGTCTTTACCACAAATTCATTTTTAAAATGTAGTTCAAAATACACAATTACTAAGCTGAATGGTAAGGACACACAATAAATACTTAAGAAGAAAAGATGATTTTATATAGTTTATATAGTTTTATATACTTTATATAGTTTTCTGGATCTTGTGAGTAACCTAATGGGGGTGGCCCAGTCTGTCAGCCATGTGCTCACATGCTAATTTCTGTTTCCATAGAAACTAGATTTGTTTGGCTTTGAATAAATATTATATTACGAGTCTTTTTTTCAGTGTTGCGGTAAGGACTCAAAGGTGTGGGACAGGTGTATTTAGATGAAAAAAATCATATAGATGATTAGTAAAAAAAGAACTTTAAGATGGTGTAAAGTAACATTTATATGAAACTAATTCATTTGAAATAATGTCATATTGTAAAAGAATTAGCTAATTTCATGTATCTCAACATTGAGACCACAGGTGTGGGACATGAGCAAAAATGGTGTTTGGACCTATAAATGCTTCATAATTTTTCATTAAATCATATTATTCATTCATTATTTTTTCTGTCAAGGTGTCTAATGACACTGTGTTTATACTTATGAAGCATCAGATGACAAATTTTAACATAAACCTTAAATTTCACTACTAAATTTTACTAGAAACACCCTAATATGAATGTTTAGATGATTTCTTGGCCTGTTTTGGACAGATTATGAAGTGTTTACTTCAATAGCCTAGAGCCACATCAATGAAGCTTTTGTTTACAATGAATGATGAAAATTCAGCTTTGCATCACAGAAATAAATTATATTTTTAGGTATATTAAAATAGAAAACGATTATTTTAAATTGTAATAATATTTCACAATATTGCTGTTTTTTTTTCTGTATTTTTGATTAAATAAATGCAGGCTTGATGAGCATGAGACTTTCAAAAACATTAAAAATAGTAATTGCATATAATTTAAAATATAATAGGCCTACACAAAATTTTCTTCAAATGATGTGCAATAATAAGAGCATGCATGAGATCACAAAAATCATGTTTTCTGTTAAGAGTGGACATTTTATTAATGCTAATACAATAGTTGAAATGATTATTTATCAGCATGCTCACAGAGGGTTTTTTCCTTTATCTCACAGATTTGAGAATCATAGTTACCAGATATTGGCCCACACTGGATATTCTGAATGAATGAGATGGGTGAGATCACTGACTGGAAGCAGGAAAGGTTTTTTTTTTTTTTTTTTCTCCAGTGCATAGAAACACCAAACACCTTGGAATGCCAGGTAAGTGATGTTCACCTATATCTTTGAACAGGATTTATTTCCAGGTAAAAATGTATACTCAAAATGTGCCCTCATTTATTCAAAATGTGTCTCATTTATATTGTTAACTATATTCTAAATAAACTACAAAATAAACTACTTTGTTCTCAGATTCAACCTCCAATACCCAGAAGTCTTGTGGACACATATTTAGTATTTGTTTTGAGGCCTTATTTCAGTGACTTACATTTTTTGTTTTTTCAATAACCTCGCATAAACGTCATTCTCTCAAAAATACAAACATGTATATACATGTTGCTCACATATTATGGTAGCCTAGTCTGTGCTGAATACAGTGTAGTGACACTTTTGCCATTAACCCTCTGGAGTCTGAGGCTGTTTTGGGGCCCTGGAGAAGTTTTGACATGCCCTGACATTTGTGCTTTTTTCAGTTGTTTTTTCATTTACAAAATGATGTAAAAATTATCCTGCCTACTCGTTCATATAAAACAATAGAGAGATTTAAATTTTCTAAGACACTTTTTGTCAAGAAACACGGTATGCATGGAGGCATGAATCTTCATGAATGAGCATAATGAGCTAATGACCTGCATAATAATGAGCTCTTTCAGTCAGGTAGGCTATGTGAAAAAACCCTCTGTGATCATGTCTCAAGCTCATCATGCTGTATATCAAACATACAGAAAAAACACCAATCCTTTGAAATATTATTACAATTTAAAATAATGTATTCTATTATATACTTTAAAATATAATGTATTTCTGTGATGCAAAGCGTCTGAACATTAATGTTACCTCTATGGCATTTCATATAGGCTTTTAGCTTAAAAGCATGCACATTTGGAGAAATATTGATGAATTCTCATATGTTTATGTCAATTTTCTATAGAGAGGAGTAATATTTATTCAATATTTATTGTCATCAATATGAGCACTGGATACTGTGTTTCAATTCATACAATTCATACAGCCGGAGGGCGCTCTGTGCACCTTTAGTCCACAAATTACTCTAAAGAAGAACAGGCCATGTGACATTCCAGGAACTAACAAAGGCTTCCAGAAGTCGCTAACCATGGCTATAACATGCAGATAAACACTTTTGAAGACAATAAATACACGATTGCGACGATGTATACATGTATTGCCTCAGAATTTGCGTCTGAATAGCGCTAGCTCCGTGGGCGTGGCCGCATTAGCGGATAATGAGCTGAATCACGGGCGTCTGACATGGCTCTGTTTTCATACAGATTACATAAACAGAGAATATTTGTTTTCGATTTGACTTACAGGATTTAAAACCTGACATTCCAACGTTTCTTTAGACATAAGTCTAATTTTTTTGTGATTAGTATTCACTAAGTTACAGTTCATTTTCTGAGAACTATCAGATTGGACTTCGCTCAGAGGGAGACGACAGATCACGCATCATGTTAGTTTTCTTTATTTTGCAAAAAGCACAACATTTTGTTTTTACTCTGAGTGTACACAAATAAAAGAAGATATTCTATAGTTTCAATTGATATATTACATATGTCTCTATGACAAAAAATGACGGAGTATTTTAAGTCTGTTTTGCTGCAATGTAAAAAAAATCCTGCAAAACGCGCCAGCGCTTTTCCCGACTCCAGAGTGTTAATATGATTATAAGCAAATGAAAAAAGCACAAATGTCAGGCCATGTCAAAACTTCTCCAGGGCCCCAAAAATCCTCAGACCCCAGAGGGTTAACACATGTTTGGCAGGTGGACTCACCAGTTTCTGGAAGAGATGTCCAACAGTGACCTTCTCATCCCACTGCTGAATGTTGGGGAAAAGAGCATCATAAAACTCCTTATGAATCTCAAAGATGTCTTGAATCATGAAGAAAATAGTGTCAATCTGCTCCATTGTCAGCACTGGCTTTGATGTAGTAGCTGTAGCTTTAAGTGGCTTCATGGGCTAAGAGAGAGTGAAAGATAGAGAGGTGAATTAATAAACATGTTCACTACAATACATGTTGCATGTATTTATATATGAAGTACTAAATTGCCATATGCAAAACCTCTAAAATTATTTTTCAAGTCAAGTCACCTTTATTTATATAGGCTAGCGCTTTATACAATACAGATTGTTTCAAAGCAGCTTTACAGTGATAAACAGGAAAATAATGATTCAATGATGCAAAAAGAATTCAATTCTGCTGTAAAGCAGCTCTAAAGAGACAACAGTAAATAGTTCTCTTTCAGTTGAAATCTGCTCAGTGTTGATTCAGTTCGGTTCAATAACTATGTGAAGTACATCAATTATGGAATGACTTCAATTGATCTATAAAGCATCTCTGGAGAAAACAGTGATAGCATCGTCCAGCTCAGTTCAGTTCTCATCCAATACAGTGCATTCAAGTCAATAATATTGCAGAATTTTAAATGTCCCCAACTAAGCAGGCCAAAATGTGACAGTGAAGAACCCAAACTCCATCCTTGGGAGAAACCAGGCTCAGTCGGGGCGCCAGTTATTCTCTGGCCAGACGAATTAACATGGTGTGGTTTAATTCCAGGCTGCATCACAAGTCAGACTGCTGATTTACACCACTTCTGAGGTGATTTAAATTGACTGAATTAAACCATCAATTAAATCATCAAGGTATTTTCACTGCATTTAGTTTAGACAAATTTCATGTAGTACTCAAGTGGTATACATTGACTGGTGGGTCAATTTCTCTCTCCACTTAGGGTTAGGGTTAGGTTTAGGTTAGGGTCCCCTAACCCTAACCCAAAATCCACATCGATTTACATTTTTTTCATTGCATTTGTAATGCTGTCTGGACTGAACAGGGTACAATCCCTCTGTGTTTTTTCTAAATTTTACAAAAGAAAGCACATGATCACATAGTTTAAACAAGAAAAGAGGAAACATTTCACAGCACAGGTATGCATGTGTGTATTTCTTTCTTCAGGGCTGATAACACTGTGTTAAAGTGCAAGACAGTTATTTTCAGATCAGTATGACTCATAAGTTGCTGCTCTTCTCTGCCACATGAAACTGCTTCATATGTGCATTTTTTTATTCCTGTATTAATGTATTTCTGATTGAAGTTTGGGTGGGGCATGACGAAGAGCTCGCCTCTTAAAATTGCCAATAGTTTTCAGTTTTGTCACAGTCACAAACCATGATGATTTGCAGCTTGTTAAGTCTTTTGCACCTTCTCATTCTAGAGAGCATTTAATTGAACAAACAAATATTGATAATATTTTGGACATCTTTCCAGAAAGACTTACAGTAAATTTAAATGCATATATCATTTATAAGATTGGGATCTGTAAGATTTTTTAAATGTTTTTGAAATAAGTTTCCTATGTTGACCAAGGTTGCATTTACAAAAGTTTTGCATTTTTTGTTTTTTTCCTGTGATGGCAAAACTGAATTTTCAGCCTCAGTGTCACATGATTCAGAAATCATTCAAATATGCTAATTTGGTGCTCAAGAAACATTTCTTCTTATTATCAACATTATAAACAGTTGTGCTGCTGAACATTTTTGTGAAAATCATCATTTTTTCATGATAGAATAGAATAGAATTTTTGAACAGAAAATCCGATCTTTAGTAAGAGACTTTACTGTCACTTGATTAACTGACATGTGATCATTACTACAGTAGTTTTGAAGTCATTAAACCTGCAGTTCAAACCAAAAGGTCTGATGTCTGCCTTTACCAGAGCAGGATTCAATTACAAACTCCTCAGGGAGCACTTAACTAAGTGACAGCCAGCACTTCTGCTCTTGTACTATTACAGTACTCAACTGAAATTTGGTATGACAATACAACAACATTGTTTTCACCCTTGAATTAATCACTTTTGTTTGTATTAACCTCATTTATATGTTGCTACTAGCCATGTGCCAATGTACAGTAATATGATATATCACGATAATGAACATGCACAATATTGTTTTCGTGGGCACTTCAAAATACTATGAATAATTCCTTATTTATGAATTATTTCGATTTTTTAGAATGCATTTTAAGAGTACTTTTCTATGAACCAGTTAAAATTTACAACACTGCTTGTATGCTGCGTCAAAGAGGCATGTGCACTCTGATGTAAACAATGCGCATGAGAAGCATGGCGGAAGGAGTGAAGGAGACGTGCTGATTCTTAATGAAAATCTACATTCACTCTCTGACAGTATAGATGGCGCAGATGAAACAGCAGTTAGCTGTTAGTTATATTTAAATTTAAATCATTTAAAACATGCCCTAGCCTAGATATTGTTTAAAAATGTTCTGATTCTTTATTATTGATCAGTAACACTTTACAATAAGGTGCCATTTGTTAACATAAGTTAATTTATTAGTTCAACAGTACTAGTAAAACAATACATTTAGAGCTTGTGAAATACACACTGATGTCTATGGAAGCAGCATTAACAATCAATTCAAATATAATTTGCCGACTTGTTTTATTCATATCAGATACACATAGTGTAAGTAACTATAAAGTTTACTCTATCTTTCTCCCAGATCACCGGCCACTTACTTACATGTATTTCGGGAGAAACTGATGAATTCACGTGCTGTAAATCTGACTGACAGTAAATCTGACTGACAGTTTATTTGAGCAGCTGCGCAAATAAACATGGCGGCGCCCATTTCGCGTTATAGATCAAGATCATTTAAATAGGTTTTTAAACGACAAAACACTTACTTACACATATTTGAGAATCGGAATATCAGATAGTTGATGACATGGTAAGCAAGTTTGTGAATATTTTAAAAAAGGAGAAACTAAATAAAAGCGATACATCTGTCATACAGTGTTACAGTGTATGACGTGACAAGCATGAAGCATCGCCATGGAAACAATAAGGGAAAACAAAAAACTCAGCTAGAATATTTTAATTTAAACTCACGCATGAAAGGGTTAATTACTAATTATTTTTTATTTACATTTGAACAAAGTCTTATCATACAAAGTGATAATATAATTGCACTTTTATTTTCTCTATTTGAAAGTTTTTAATGCTGTTATTTGAAGTTATGTTTTTAAAATGTGATGTTAATAAAATATATTTTAATACATTTTAACAGTTAAACTAAAAGCCTAGTTTATTACCATTTTGTTGGGGCGATTGGGGACGGGTGGGGTTCGGAACCCTTCCCTACCTCTAAAATGGGGAATGGCAGAAAAAGTTTGAGAAACACTGCTGTAAAGTGTTACCTTTTGTTCTCTAAAGTTCTTCTGCACTTTAATCTGTTTAAAACATTTGTTTACTTTATAATTTTTTTGTGTATTGTTTTATTGTACTGTATTTAAAGGGGACATATTATGCAAAATTCACTTTTATAAGGTGTTTGAACACAGATGTGTGTCCACAGTGTGTGTAAACAACCAGCCTATAATGGTAAAAATCCACTCAATACTTATAATTTTCAGTCTCTCAGAATGTGCTGTTTTATATTTCCCCCTACTCCTATGTAAGAGTAGGGAAACCCCGCCCGTGACTGGTGATGATCTGCCCTTTTAGCATATACACACCCCTGAGTGAGAAGCACAGAGTCTGCCATTTCTGTTTACTCACTGTATCCGCTAGCTAGAGGATTACAAAGTCTGCAGCAAAAAAACAAAACAAAAACATTACAAATGTTACTGTATAATTGTGTATACCAATGTTGTATATAACTTTAGAGATGGTCCCAAAATTTGCGAATATCGAACGTCCAACATCAAACCAACTTTATGTCAGTACAAATGTTCTGTTGTTGGATGTACCAACGAACATACGAGTCTCCATAGACTCTCGGCATCTGAGCCACTGAGGACAACATGGTTGAATTTAATTTTTGAAGTAAATATGCCGGAGAATGTCGGTAAAATTTTATATATTTGCACAAATCATTTTATGCATGACTGCTTTACCAATGAGGGTTTCTGAAGGATGGGTCAATACCAACGCTTCATGCTCTAACTTCATATCCAGAACAAGTAAGTATGGCACTTCATATTTTGTGAATGTTTGCAAATTTCCTTTTTGAATGAGTTTTCTAGAATGCTGTACAGCTAATGTGGCTAAAGTTACCATAGTCTCTGAATGTATTCACAGAGAATAACTTAGAGCTGTCATTAGTTTTATCCCAAAAATGCTCACCGCCTGCGTAATTCATAAACGCACTTATTTATTATGCACTGTATAGTGCCCTAACCTATGCAACAATTTATAGATTAACATGATGGTACATGCTAGTCACTGAGTTGAATCAACATAACTCCACAACAAATACATATATGTATTCACTAACCATTCAGAAATGTCCAGGTGCATTCTAAAAGTTGCCTCTTCCTGAGTCTCTCCATCTGTGTCCAACTTCGGTTCAAACATGTAAGGCAGCACTCTAAAACTGGCTATTTCTGACATTTTGGCTGGTTGAGATTCACCTGTTTTGTTGATGGAGTATGCGAACCTCGTGTAAAGGATTCAGACCCCTTCTGGAAGGGGTGCGGGGAGCCGCAGCACATTTGCATTTAAAGGGACACACATAAAAAAGGTGCGTTTTATTAATAGGGGCAAATTTGACAAGCTATAATAAGTGATCTGGGGGGGATTTTGAGCTTAAACTTCACAGACACATTCTGGGGACACCATAGATTTATATTACATCTTGTGAAAAGGGGCACAATATGTCCTCTTTACATTTTCTTTTTGTTATCCAAAAAAGTTATTTAACCTGTTAGGATGACAACACTTTTTGGTAACTTGATGCAATACTGTGATAATACAATATACCGTGAAAAAATCTTCAGCAATTATTGTTATATGAAAATTTAATACTGTAACATGCTACACTACCAGTTAAAGGTTTGGACACACTTTGGACACACTTGACTAAATTTATGTTCTCATGTTCTTAAAAACCTTCTGATATAAAGACTTAAGGCCTTTTTACAAGGCCTGGGTCAGATTCAGCCATTTCTTCTTATTTTCTAACTTCAGAAAAAAGATAAGAATATTTTGTATTCCCAGAAACTTTTCTTAAGAATGTTATTATCTTTCTTTTCTTAAGATTGATCTTAAGATAAAATTTAAGAAGTATTTATTCATATTCCCGAAAAGAATGTTCTTAAAAATCTTAGTAAATAACTTCTTAAAGTTAGGATAACCACCAACCTGTCTTAAATAACCAAATTTAAGATGTTAAATGAATTTATTGGGTTGTTTCAAATATTAAGCATTACAACATAACACTAGCTAGCTAAATATAAAATTATTATATATTATTAGTACCATATGCAGACAAGTACTCTAAAGTGACACCGATTGATCATTTGCGTGTTTACATGATACGCTCACTCAAGCTAGAACTAGCAAGGCAGCACACACAGACAGGACGCATTCACTCTAGAGAGAGCGCAAGAAAGATGGAGCGCAAATGATGCTTATGATATCCACGGTAATCTGCAGGCAGTGCAAAAAGACGGGCTTTGAGGTGTTTTTCATTCGGTGAGTCTTCAGCAATTGTGCAGTATGAAACAATGCGGTGTTAGAATGTTATGACTAGATGCTTGGCAGCCAATAACCAACCCAAAAACAAATAACCAAAAAAAAAAATCTCATGAAGTTAGTTGAGAGAACTAACACTTTAAAAATTTCAAATATAAGATGCCTTTAAAATTTTATAGTATAGACTACAAAATTATACTAAATGTAGAAAATAGCAATAAAAAGGAATTTGTAGGCACATTCAAACTTTTGAATGGTAGTGTAAAAATAAATCTTTAATGGATAAAGTGGTGGAAGTGCATTTAGCAGGGCTGTGTGTAGAGGTCTCTATCAGAAAACACATAACTGGATATGCACAATCTTATAAGTAGCACCAGAGATCTGACATCAGCATGGCAAGAATCATGTCCCCCTCTGTCATTTCAAGGAATGATTGGAGAAGATGAATAAATACACAGTGTGTGTCCAGCATAATTAGCACACTAAAAATACTCGCAGTGGATTTCAGTGTGTGTGTGTGTGTGTGCTGTTACTAGTTTGCTCTCCTTAATGGCTTTAGAAAGGAAGCCATTGTTTATCATTGGGGTTTCATTTTTGCTCTGCATCCTCTCTTATCAAATTCAATGAACGATCTAGAAACCCACTGTTGATTCAACTCCCGTTAGATTGTGATTACATATAATGGCAAAAAACATCAAAAACAGCAGATAAGAAAATAAGACAGGAAATGACACATTCAAACAGCAGAGGAACAAAGAACGGCTAGACTTCAGATTTCAGCTTTTTCTATAAATAGGAAATGCTGCTTCCTGATTGGCTTAGTGTACACATGCTTTTTTTTACTGCACTCTAAGCAGCCATATTGTGGAAAACTCAATTTTCCTTGCTCTTATGAAATATAAGAGTAAACTTATTCAAAACAAACACTAATAGCAAATCATAACTAAGGTTATTTACATAAAAAGTCTTAAAGGTACAAGATCGCAAACAGCAAGGGTCACTGTTTTGGAAACACAAAATTTGATATAGAACAGTATTCAGCTTCATAAAATGTAGAGTTCCGGTCCTTGATGCTGATTGGTCAATGGGCGTGTTTTATTTACAATAAAATTCACAGCTATGATTGCTTGACCGAACAGATCTGTCACTGTGCCCCTTAGTAATACTCTTAACATCCACCATTAGCAACATAAACAATGAATATACTGTCAAAACTGTTCCATATATTATGAATTTCAACAAAAGCAACTGTTTATTTATTTATTTAATGAAGTAAGGCTGACCTCTGCTGGCCTATGTCTGTGTCATTCACCTTTAATTGCGAGGCCACAAGCTTCCCCCTCATAGAAAGTTCTCTCATGTGAGAGATACATTGATGTATGTACGTGTGGAAGCACACATTTTCCGAAGTGCAGAAGGAATATTATTTAAACGTTTTTTGTTTCAGGTAGTAGCTTACTGTAGTCTGTTATACTGTTTATACTGTGCAACCTACACTTCTTAGGATGCGCTGTACTGTAAACAGGTCTGGTTTCAACTAAAAGATGCAAAACAAACATTTTCTCATGCAGAGAGATAAGCATATGTATGAGTGTGAGGAAATATCATATATTATGTTAAAGGGGTCATGCATTGTTTTATAATGTTTCCTGGGGTGCACTTATAATGGTAGTATGATTTTTACATAAAAATTGTTATAATTTAGAAATAAAAGGCATTTTTCCTACCCTGATTTTAGCCCTCTGATTTGAATGCTCTGTTTGAAGGGGCCTGTCTGCTGTGAGACTTCAGTGTAAAAAACCCACTGCTGTGATTGGCTAACATCTTTGCATATTAAATAGCTAAGTATTACACTGGAACAGCGGAACTCTCTTGAAAACTTTTAGCACGTTTTTACTATTATAGCTCTCAAGGTTAACTAATCGTGAAAAGTATTGATTATAGCATTACATTTAGATCTATGGCATTATATTTAGATTGTGGCATGAAAGGTTGCAGTGATGAGCAATGTACCCGATCACAGACATTGTTGAGCACATGAATGCATTGCAACTCGATTTCTGCACACTAACAAATGCTTTCATCATAACTAGTGCAAACACAGTGCAAACACAATGTAAATAAGAGATTTGTTTATTATAACAGGAGTTTTTCCAGAACTCAGTCACTGATAAACTTGTTTGATTGACAGCTTCTCCAGCAATTGTAAAGACAGCATTCTTTGATCACTTTCTATCTATAATTTAATCACATTTTAAATAACAGATTATTTTCATCCTACTAAGAGAAACAATGTGAAGTTGACCATTTAGTCACTGGTTTGATTTACTGACACAGACAAAGAACATCTGACAGTACATGAATCATTACATATCAGAAATCACCGGTCACAAATCAGGCATTAGAATTAACACGGTTACTTACATGTTGTTGCATTACTGTCGAGTAGGGCTGCAACAACTAATCGATAAAATTGATAATAATCGATAATAGAAATCATTGACAACAAATGTCATTATCGATTAGTTGCGTCTGCCCACCGTGCACGTAAAACTTTCAGCCAGTCACGTCAAATTACAGCACTGAATAACGCATTTCTATAGACAAAATACATCTAAAAATAGTGGAGGAAACAGCATGAGCTGCTGCGGGAAAGGTACGTGATCCAAGCTGCCCAAAACATGAGAATTCTTTATTTTAAGCTTCAAGCTAATGCATTAGCATAATGTTTAACATGGCTTGCCCTGTCAGACGCTTTGACAGATGCGTGTGATGTTTATTGTGTGATGTTTCCTCAGCGCAAAACTTTCATTTTAAGGTTATATCCTTAACTGTAAGTTTTAGAAATTCACACAAGTATTTCCATTTAGCATGAAGGCTTGTCCTGACAGTCTGCGTTAAACTTCAGACTTTACTGAATGAGCACCGGCACAATTCAGTGCAAAAATATTTTATATATTATTATACTTTTCTGAAATATCTGTTGTTGGATGTTAAATGTGTTTAAAAGTCAATATGTAATTTAAGTATTTTATGAGAGTGGTAACTGTAAAGGGAAAACAGCGTGCAATTAAATATAAATGTAAGACGTTTCTTACATTTACAGGATAAAGAAATTACAGTAACAGGTTACTGTGTCCAGAGTGAATGTGTGTGTTCCTGCAGAACATTCCTGTTATCTGTTAACACTGAGTGTGTGTTTTTCTTTAATATTATCTTCATTTTTTAATGTATGGATTTAAACTGTCCTTTTGCTTTATAGCTCTTTTGCATATAGCATAGATATATTTACTATACATGTTTTCATAGCATTCAGTTGGCACATTTGCTTGAAGCACAGCATTGGGCAGAATGTGGAATAGTGTGTTTTGTCAATAAAATTAAATTGCTAAAAATGGCTTTTTTATCCAATTAATCGAAGAAATAATCAACTAACTAATCGATTATCAAAATAAATATTAGTTGCAGCCCTACTGTTGAGTCCATATAGTAAAAGTCTGTTTGAAAAGCCTGCGTTGAAATTGACCGAAGAATCCACAGTGAAATGTACCGATTACAAATAAATAATGCTCAACTGAGACATTCTCATTGATGAAAATAAATAACCACATTCCTAGCATTAGGATTCTTTGGAAGATGTTATTTTTAGCCCAGTGGGGGGGCCAAAGTTGCAATGATGAAGTAGGCGGTGATTTTCTTCTACAGAGGCGGTCTTTGGTCGCACTATTACGTAATAAAGAGGCACATTCAACAACGAGTCATTATCTGGGCTTGGTTACAATAAAAGCTGTTTTTGGAAGGACGTTTTTTCTGAAATTTACAAAATATTCTTAAAGTATGATGACCTCTTATATGTCAAAAGCTCAAGGACAATTTGATTTCTCAGTTCATTACCCCTTTAAGAAATAAATGACACAATGGATGAGAACAGTTCCTAGTGAACCATCAGATGAGGCATTACATCTAGGAACATTCTCTTGCCGTTTACTGTCACTGTCAGGGACTATTTTTCTGGCAGGATAGAATTTAATGATTTTACATAAAAAAGTAACATATTAATACATATATTTTTGTTCTTAACATTTGTATTGTGTGGTAAAAATTTTATAAAAGCAATAAGGTACTCGAGACATGCTGCATTGTGAATACAGTCATGGCTAAAGGGGCTGCACTTTGTGTCGTGCCTAACAACGCCCTTCGGCCATAACTGTATTCACAATACAGCACACCTCGAGTATGTTATTGCTTACTTAAAACACTCCACACACCAAGGACTGTGAAGTTCCCAAATCAAGTTTACCATGAAGTGTGACTGATGAAATTTGTGGCAGTAGTACTCACCAGCAGCAACGCCTCCAGCTGGTTAATATAGATCTCTTCACTTGCCAGGAAACCAGACAGAACCAGTTTCTTCATTTCCAGACCCTTTTCCATGTCTCCCTGAGACACAAAAACACATACAAATACATCAGGTGAATCTAAAAACATATAACACACACTAGGGCTATCAAGCTTCAAAATGGATGCAAAATAATAGCGGTCCAAATGACTCATGCTGTTTATACCTGACATTCACTGCACCGCATAGAAAAACAGAAAGGAATAAAAATGAGTGGTGCTTCATATGGAACTTTTCTTGCTAATGTAAGATTTTCAGTAAACAACAACTTAAATTGCTGCCTATTATCACACAATGCTACTATATAGCTTTAGAAAAATTGTAAAATAGTGCAGAAGTAATAAGGACATTTTGTCATTTTGGAACTTGGTAGCAACAAGTGTGGCCAGGATATTCTTCAAAAATTGACCTTTTATGTGTTCCACAATAAAATCTTAAAGGTTTGAAACGACATGAAGGTAAGAAAATTATTACAGAATTTTCATTTTTGGAATAACTCATTCATTCTTGCACATTTTACAGCAGTTTCAAGGTCAAAGTGGCCCTACAAAGCGTGTTCATTTTACTTCAAAACAGATAAACATGTTACGTTGGTTCATGCACATATCATGGTAGATCGAATCAAATGAAATCTCCAGTGAGTGGTGCTAAAAGGTTAATACTCTATTGTGTTTGAAAATAACATACCACCCTACACTAAACACAACCGATTGTGTTAAGAAATAAAATGTGAGACAAAAACACATTTGCTGAAGCAACCATGCAATTTTACCTTGTTTTTACAGTGCTAGTGCAATGCTGTACCAGGTGAGCTACCAAGCAAGCTTGCTTATGGCGGAAATGTTTTCAAATCATAGACTATGGTAAAAATGTTTTGATGTGATAGGTATTGAAAATGAATTAATTGATAATCTGTGCCTGTAAACATAATTTGTGTGAAAAGAAATAAAAGTTGTTTATGTTTTACTGTCTCTAGTGTTTATTTCAGCTGGAAATTGCAGGGAATTGTATGCATAGGTACATTTTTGTAGCAATATTCAGTTAAGAAATATGCTTCAACTGATGAGCACCTCCTGTAGTTAATTAAACCATGTGTTGAGCTTTTCCTACTACTTGTCTGATCTGATCTTTATTTCTCTCTCTGGTATGAAATTTCTCAGGCAGAGACACACCCTGAGAATTCACCCATCCAGGTACAGAGTTCAAACTGTTTCTGTGTTTGTGTGTTCAAACAAAGGCACAGACATGCTATCTAAACCCAGCCATTTGAATAAATACCTATGAATATGAGTGAAAGAGGAAAATTCAAGGAGCCTTCAAGCCATCTTTTAAATGTCAGCTTCAATGTTTCAGCTCCAAATAAGTATTTAAACCAAATCCCCCTTTGAACTTTCCATTTACAACAGCTCTTGCTTTATTACATGACTTCATAAAAACTATTTTGGAACAATTATTGTATGTGTAAATTTCACCCACCATGTCTGTACACCAAAACCACCACAAATATATGAGGATAAATCAAAACATGACTGAGTCTGCTTGAAACCCATGAAATTTGATTACATAAAGGAATAAACAGCAGTTCTATCTGAAAAGACAGGAAGTACCACCCTTATGACTAACTACATATAAAGAGAGTGGCCAAATATCCCCGCCATTGCCCTTATAATTCACTCACAAACATTCCTTTGTCCAGAGCACTATTTATTCTGTGACACTTTGGGGAAAAATGAATAAGGTTCAGACTAAAGTGAGGCCAGGACTCACTGTGACAGTTATGAATATCCTGTGTGAAGATGCTAATGGTAAGAATAGTAAAGGAACTACTTTTGAGACATATTGTGAAAACCCTGAAGAACCCCTTAAAGACCCTTAAAGGGATAGTTCACCCCAAAATGAATATTCTGTTATCATTCTGAATCACTTTGTTTCAAAAGTGCATGAAAATTTTGGTGACCATTAAATTTAATTTTAGGGAGACAAAAAAGAAGAAGAAGAAAAATAAACTTCTTAAAAAAAAAAAAACTTCTTTTGTGTTTCATAGAAGAAAATCATACCACATGAGGATGAGTAAATGATGACAGCATTTTGGGGTCCCTATCACTTTAAAACTTTTGGACCTTGAATGTCAACCAACTCTTCTTTTTTGAAATGCCTTTGAACCTAATGCAATGATATTCATTTTAAGTAAGAGCTATTTGAATTAGTGTATGTTGAGGTGCAGAATTTGAGTATCACAGAGCGGATTTTACTTAATAAATAGCAGAGACTTTTAGTACAGTGCCCAGTGATAGTGATAAGATATAAGGAATGACGACACAGGAAGAAAATTATTTATAAACAGTTGGTTGTTATTTGTAAAAGACAGAGAATGGGCAAATAGGACAGAAGAGGAAGTTACAGAGACTGAGAAGTTTCTAGACTGTATAAATAGAAAATGTACAGCCAGACTAAGAAACGCATTTGTCTACCTGGATTATTATTATTATTTTTTTTTTTTTTAATTTGTCACTAATAATGAATGTCCATGTTAGACTGAAGGGAGTCTGGGAAATTTCTTCTAAGTGTCACTTATTTTCCTCTTGAAAATGGAAAATTGTGAAGAAGAAAAAACAAACAAACAAACAAACAAAAACTGTAAGGCCGGGTTCACACCGCACACGTCAGCAGAGCATAAGCAGCGCGTATTTTTTCGGCGCCCATGTTAACAGATGAGAGCATTCACACCGCACACAGAGGCTGTGCGGCAGCGCGTTGCAGGAGCAGAGCAGAAGCAGCAGTGCCGCGATCGTTTCGGCGCTGGGTCTATTTTTGCTGCGCTGCTAATGCTCAATTAAAGTGAAAGAACACCTTTGATGGACAAAATAAATAAGATTTCACACAAAAAGTGCTCAAAATGCACAGAATAAGCATATCTAGTGTATTTTAACAAGAATTGAAGTATGTCAGGAAAGAAAATTTATACTAAAAAATATTTATAGAAGATTTACTCATTTAAACTAGTTTTTAATTATTCAGTTTGGGTTAAAGTATGGTGTATTATAAAAAACTAAACTAAACTAGCCAGAAAATATGATATATAAACATTATTTTAGTTATTACACAGACAGCAATATAGGCTCTTGCATACCCTAATCAAACCCGAGTTTGCTGGCTTTTCTCACTGAGTTTGCTGTGTTGTAAACATGTCAGATGATGTAAAACACAAAGCTTACCTCATTTGTGTGCAGCAATGGATAACACAAGGCTATTTATTTTTATTTAACGTTTATATGCGAGTGTTGTACACCTTGCATGTTAACAAACTTTCAAGACTATCAAGTTTATAAATGACTAACTTATAAAAACAAATTTCTAGCTGTCTTTGTAAAGTAATGCTCACTTTATATGCAGCTTGGAGCCGCTGCTGTGACACTTCCAGTGTGAATACTCGTGCGTCTCTGCAGCTGCAGTTCACGCTCACGCGCTGCTAACGCGATGCTAACGCGACGCTCACACACCGCTGACGCGTGCGGTGTGAACCTGGCCTAACTGGTCAGAGCTGTGACAATGGTTATTGCACATGTCTTCACATGTTGAGCTGTGGTGCTCACGTAGCTGATGCAGGTTTGAGTTTGCTAGATATCCTGAAACTAGAAGCATAATCTGAAGTTAGACAGCTGGCCTCTGAATTTCGGGATCTTATTAGTAATGATCCACATTTTGGCCCACCATAAATTACACTAATAGAATGCTAATAGAAGGCTAATTTAAAATTAGCAGTTGTGGTTGGTTTACATTTCAGATAAGAATTATTATTAAAGTGAATCAATATTTATTAGTGGTGCTTGCTTTTTTAAAACAAAAAACACTTGCTTTTTTAAAGACAAGTATTAATCTTCAGCATCTAACTCATCCCACATATTTTGTACTATGGACATGAACAATACCTCAAATCTTGGGTGGAGGAAAGGTGTGCCATTACTTGGTGGCTAAAACATAGATTTACACTGAAGGGGCGACCCAAGACATATCCATTTTATACACAACCATTCAAACGTTTGGGTTCAGTATGTTTATTTATTTGTTTGTTTACAAACCCGATTCCAAAAAAGTTGGGACACTGTACAAATTGTGAATAAAAAAGGAATGCAATGATGAGGAAGTTTCAAATTTCAATATTTTATTCAGAATACAACATAGATGACATCTCAAATGTTTAAACTGAGAAAATGTATCATTTTAAGGGAAAAATAAGTTGATTTTAAATTTCATGGCATCAACACATCTCAAAAAAGTTGGGACAAGGCCATGTTTACCACTGTGTGGCATCCCCTCTTCTTTTTATAACAATCTGCAAACGTCTGGGGACTGAGGAGACAAGTTGCTCAAGTTTAGGAATAGGAATGTTGTCCCATTCTTGTCTAATACAGGCTTCTAGTTGCTCAACTGTCTTAGGTCTTCTTTGTCGCATCTTCCTCTTTATGATACGCCAAATGTTTTCTATGGTTGAAAGATCTGGACTGCAGGCTGGCCATTTCAGTACCCGGATCCTTCTTCTATGCAGCCATGAAGTTGTAATTGATGCAGTATGTGGTCTGGCATTGTCATTTTGGAAAATGCAAGGTCTTCCCTGAAAGAGACGACGTCTGGATGGGAGCATATGTTGTTCTAGAACTTGGATATACCTTTCAGCATTGATGGTGCCTTTCCAGATGTGTAAGCTGCCCATGCCACACGCACTCATGCAACCCCATACCATCAGAGATGCAGGCTTCTGAACTGAGCACTAATAACAACTTGGGTTGTCCTTGTCCTCTTTAGTCCGGATGACATGGCGTCCCAGTTTTCCAAAAAGAACTTCAAATTTTGATTCGTCTGACCACAGAACAGTTTTCCACTTTGCCACAGTCCATTTTAAATGAGCCTTGGCCCAGAGAAAACGCCTGCGCTTCTGGATCATGTTTAGATATGGCTTCTTTTTTGACCTATAGAGTTTTAGCCAGCAACGGCGAATGGCACGGTGGATTGTGTTCACCGACAATGTTTTCTGGAAGTATTCCTGAGCCCATGTTGTGATTACCATTACAGTAGCATTCCTGTATGTGATGCAGTGCCGTCTAAGGGCCCGAAGATCACGGGCATCCAGTATGGTTTTCCGGCCTTGACCCTTACGCACAGAGATTGTTCCAAATTCTCTGAATCTTTGGATGATATTATGCACTGTAGATGATGATAACTTCAAACTCTTTTTTTCAAAAAATTTTTCTCTGAGAAACTCCTTTCTGATATTGCTCCACTATTTTTCACGGCAGCATTGGGGGAATTGGTGATCCTCTGCCCATCTTGACTTCTGAGGGACACTGCCACTCTGAGAGGCTCTTTTTATACCCAATCATGTTGCCAATTGACCTAATAAGTTGCAAATTGGTCCTCCAGCTGTTCCTTATATGTACATTTAACTTTTCCGGCCTCTTATTGCTACCTGTCCCAACTTTTTTGGAATGTGTAGCTCTCATGAAATCCAAAATGAGCCAATATTTGGCATGACATTTCAAAATGTTTCACTTTCAACATTTGATATGTTATCTATATTCTATTGTGAATAAAATATAAGTTTATGAGATTTGTAAATTATTGCATTCCTTTTTTATTCACAATTTGTACAGTGTCCCAACTTTTTTGGAATCGGGTTTGTATTTGTTTGTAAAGAAATTAATACTTTTATTCAGCAAGGATGCATTAAATTGACCAAAAGTCAATTTAAAGACATTGTTACAAAATTTCTATTTTAAATGAATGATGTTTATTAAAAAAATAAAATAAAATAAATGTTTCTTGAGCACCAAATCAGCATATTAGAATGATTTCTGAAGGAGCATGTGAAACTGAAGACTGGAATAATGGCTGCTGAAAATTCAGCAATATTTAAAATGTCTTTATTTTTCAGTTCATTATATTGTCCACCTTTTGTGTACATGGACAACAGTAACTCAGACTCACATAATTCAGGTCAGTCCTTAGGATGAGCTAAAAGTCTCTAACTAAACTACATCTGTTTAGTAGCACAGCATTACACACAACATTTCTGACCATGCACCCAATGCATTGAGAGAGAAATGTTATAAAGTGACAGTTCACCCAAACTAATGAATTGGTTATAATATATAGTGTCCAAGAACTTTCAACTTCCAAGAAAGAAAAAGCCATTCAGGTTTGGAATGGCATGATGGTGATTAAATAATGACAGAATTTTTATTTTAGGGTAACTGTGCCTTACGAGAATGGTGTGTTTATGGCCTTTATGCTCTGAATGTGAGTATCCGACTATAGAGCATATATGATTGTGCTAACAAATGTGACAAAGTGAAGTTATCGCTGGTGGAGTCTAATGAAGCATGGATGCTCTTATTAAGACACTAAACATCAAAATCAAACATACAGTACAGCAAATGCAATGCCAAAGAGTCAAAAATCACAGTAACAGTTGGTAAATAAATATCTGTATTTGTGCAAAAAAAAATGGCCTAGTTTCTGCCTTTATCTAAGTGATTTCTGTCTCGACGAGTGTGTTAGAAAAGGATAAAGATCATTAAGACCATACAGACTCACCGTTTCTACATATGACTGGTAAAAAGCAAGAGGGAACTGAACAAACACTAACGCCACGTCGCAAAAAAAGGTTTAATACTTTCCACCTCACTATTTTTAGCCATTGAGACAGAGCAAAACCTTTGTCAGCAAGCCAGCAGAGGAAGAGAGAAGTGCTGTCTGTCTCTTCACCTCTCAGCCTGTCTCTCTCTCACCTTAAACGTCCTGAGCTCCATTGGAGTGAATGGACAGTCCAAGTCCATCTCATTGTCAAAGAAATCTTCATCCTCCAGAACTTTGTCCAGAAGACCCAGCACCTCATCCTCATCCTCCTCCATGCTGGCAGCTGATCACTCTCTCTGCTCTCCCTCCGTTTCACTCGCTGTTTTCCTTCCTTTCAAGTTTTCACAAGCCGCCCGTGACACATCAGTGCCTCCACTGGAATTCTACCTCTTCTGTCCACGGTGGGGTTTTTTTCTCTCTCTCAGGAACAGTTACGTGTCCTCCCTCTCACACAAACACAGAAACAGCTACTTGCTTCCTCTCTTTCGTAAACACACACACATATAATGGCCCGCCTCTGCACTCACACACACACACACACAGGCTTGAGCTGATCATGTCCCTCCCCCTGACTGCAGTTCTGTCTTCCTGGTGTGTGTCAATTCCGGGTGCATTGGGTTAAGAGACTGTTCACCATTTTCCTTTTTGGCCTTACCGGGTCTCTTTCTTATTTTCTAATTCTCTTTGTTGTTCCCACATTATATAAAGTGTCTTTAACTACTATGTACAAACATTTAAATAAATCATTTGACACAATGCATTTATTGTGGAGATACATGTATTTAAAAAGTACCTGTATGTGATTACAGCTGTAATTAATTTCTGTATGTACATCTATAATTACACTGTTGACCAGGGCTGTACACAGACTGGTGCATAAGTGAAAATAAGGGCACCCCTCTCTTTATTATTTACAAAAGGTAAAGTTACATATTGTTGATCATCTTTTAATTTACACTATTTAACATTGTACACTATGAAATCAGTATCAACAAAATCAAGATCATCATTTATCAAAATCCATTAACTGCAATTACAATCACCTAAATAATGTTAGGAGATTAATGTTCTAAATATAACATTTTAAATATAGTAATATGAAATGTTGGGAAAAAAGAAGTGATACTAAAACCATTAGTAGGTGGCAGCAAGTCATAACAAGTGAATCATAGAATCATTAATTCAACTGATTTGCTCAAACCGGCTAATTCATTCATAAAAAAAGCAAGTGTCCTCTCACTTTACAAATGGGCCATTGAATAATTGACTCTGACCTGATTCATTCAAAAACAGTGAATCATTTAAGAATGAAACACTGTTGCTGGGAGATGCAACTTTTCTCCTTTGTTTGGAAATATTTTCATTGGCCAAATTGAGCAAAAACGTTGTGTCTAAAGATTGTCAATTCATATGATCAACTTATTGTTTATTGAACTTTTAAGAAATTAATATCACATTTTGCAATCATGCTGATATTCGAGAAAACAGCACTCTTGCTTGTGTGATATTGCTTAACTATATTATGTTATAAACACAAAATACAAGAACTCATTCAAGGGCAGTTCATATCTTGAATTTTGGGGGCATTTTTATTAATTTTGGTGGCATTTCCGACCTTGAGCAATGCCTTATGTCAATGCAAGACTGGCTTTTGCTTTTTGTTAAGCTTAAAGGATTAGTTAACTTCGAAATGAAAATTAGTCCAACCTTTACTCACCCTCAAGCCATAAGTGTATATGACTTTCTTGTTTCTGACGAAGACAATCGGAGAAATATTAATAAATATCCTGATGCATCCGAACTTTATAATGGCAGTGATAGAGTTCAATGAGTATGAGCTGAACAAAGTGCTTCCATCCACATCCATCCATCATAAACGTGTACTCCACATGGCTCCGGAGTGTTAATAAAGGCCTTCTGAAGCAAAGTGATGTGTTTGTGTAAAAAATATCCATATTTAAACAAGTTCTGAAGTTCTATCGAGCTTCCGCCAGACCGCCTTCCGTATTCAACGTGCGCAGAAAGTGTAAACCTCTTACACTACGTCATATGCCTTCCCTATTAAACTTACGGAAAAAGTGTAATTGACACGACGGCAGTTTACACTTTCTTCATAACTTGTATACGGAAGGCGATCTGGCGGAAGCTTGATATTTGACTTCATAACTGGTTAAATATGAATATTTATTTTACACAAACACATCGTTTCACTTCAGAAGGCCTTCATTAACACTCCGGAGCTGTGTGGAGCATATATTCATGATGGATGGATGTGGAAGGAAGCACTTTGTTCAGCTCATACTCACTATCACTGCCATTATAAATCTCGGATGCGTTAAGATATTTATTCATATTTCTGCAATTATGTTCATCAGAAAAAAGAAAGTCATATACACCTAGGATGGCTTGAGGGTGAGTAAAGGTTGGGCTAATTTTCATTTCAAAGTGAACTAATCCTTTAATGGAGTTCTATTGCATAATTTAGGCTGGCTGTGTTGAAATATTTTAATAGTGGTTTAATTTTTAATTTAGTTTAAGAATGGTAAGGAATGGTTCCAGTTATATTTCCACTTGAGCTTGGTATGGCACGGCATGGTTACAAACCGTTCTCGGCCGAAATCACTCAGGATTGGTCTCTTGTCTGTTGCCTGGCTACCAGTTTCTCTGCGTTATTTGATTGAAGTTAACACAGATTAATAAAAAAAATTAAAAGAAATATCTGATCATCCTCCATAATGCAGTCGCTATTTACATCTCATATCATCTGTTAATTCTTGTGTCACCAAGGCAATGACTGACTTATTTTTATTACATTCCACAGAGCACTGTTATCAGCCCCACAGTGGAAAAAGAAACTATATCCATACTGGCTGAGTTGGACTGGAACGGAATGGAATGGTTAAGCAACGAGAACGGTTTGGCTCGGCGGTGGAAAAGCAGTGTAATAGCACAAATCAACAACCTCAATTTTTTTCAAATTAACTGCTAATTTTAGCTAATAATGGCTTGTTTCCACCGAGCGGTACGGTACAGTACAGTACAATACGGTACACAATTATTTCTGTTTCGATTGTCAGAAGTTGTGAATGGTACCAAAATACTGAAACGTACCGTACCACTTTTTTGGGACCCTTCTGTTGGGGTACCTAGCACAGTAGTCCACTACCTAAAGGGTGGAGCTAGACTCACTGCAGAACGATGATTGGTTGACAGACCATTTACAAACCATTATTTTATTATATTTCAGCATAAACATACATCGCTAACATAATCTAGCTAACATTTATCATTTATTTACGGCTGAAATGTTGCACGTATATGTACCAAGCAAATAATTTATCATAATGTACTTTAAATAAAATTACAAGTAATGTCAGAAAATATCAGCTCTGCTGTTGTTCATAAACACCAGTAATGATGTTGTACAATGAGGACGTTGTCACATTGCTGGAAATAGAGTCATGAGTGTCCCGATGTGAAGTGAACCAGCATCCTTTACTGTCCTTACCAGTGCCCAAATTCATGTACATGATATACTGATTCACGAGCTCGGGAGCTACGGAGCTGATTACGACGCACCCAAGATCTGCTCTATGTCCTCCATTGTTGTTTACTGTGGCACTTTCTTCTTCGCGCGAGAATGACGTTGATCGCTACTTTCCGGCATACACCAAGTAAAGGTACTGTTGGCAGTGGAAACGCAAGCTGGATCAGGGTTTACCGTCCCAAATCAAACTGCACTATACCACTCGGTGGAAAGAGCCATAAGTGTGTTCCACTTTGCATGCTTGTAAACTTATTCTATTCCATTTTGTAAAATAAATAGAAAAAATTCCAACAAGAAGAAGTGTACTTTAAATACAAGGATGATGCACTTATATAACTGCAAAAAAACAAACTGTGGAATGTTGGACACTTCATGCACTTAACGGTTGCAAGTTTCCTTATGTGGCTATCTAAAATTCATACATTAGACGGTAGAATGCATAGTGTATAGTTTAAGTGCATATATATTAGTCATGTATACATCACTTGGGACACAACCAATGAATCTAAGTGAGTCGACTGCTTGCTAGCTAAACACTTACATTTATTGATGTATAATAATCAGTTACATTAAAGACAACAGAAATACTAATTATATAACATTATATTATTTTTTACAGATTTGGCAAGGGGTATGTAAACTTATGAACAGAACCATATTTTTATAGAACAAAATGAAAATAATTTTTAGTTCATATTTTTGTCTCTCTATCGAACTATACAGTGGCACGATAAATCTAGGATATGGCAAAGGTAGTTTATAATGGTTGTTAAAGTTATTAATGAAAGTTATTATAGTGTGGTACCAAGACAATTCTGGCATTTTATTTTAGGGGGTTTCCTGGATCAGACAAGGTCCACAACTCCTCCTTTAACAGATATAAAGCTCTTATGTACTCCCAGTAATAACTCTACACACATCAATGATATACACTTAATTTACATTAATGTCATGAACACTTCCGCATGTGCTGTTTTAAGGGGAGACGGAATTATAGAGTTGTTTGTTTAATCAAGTTGAAATTTACACTATTTAACACTGTACACTATGAAATCGGTATCAACAAAATCAAGATTACCATTTATCATATTCCGTTAACTGCAATTACAATTGCCTACTGTAAATAATGTTATGAGATTAATGTTCTGAATATAACATTTTAAATATAGTAATATGAAATGTTGGGAAAAAAGAAATTATACTATTATATTTGAAGCAAAAACCACTAGTGGGTGGCGGCGAGTCATAAGAAGTGATTCATAGAATCATTAATTCAACTGATTCGCTCAAACCGGCTAATTCATTCATAAAAGAAGCAAGTGTCCTCTCACTTTACAAATGGGTCATTGAATAATTGACTCACCTGATTCGTTCAAAAACAGTGAATCATTCAAGAATGAAACACTGTTGCTGGGAGATGCAACTTTTCTGCTTTGCTTGGAACTATTTTCATTTAACACATATAAAGCTCTCCTGTACTCCCAGTAATAACACTTAACGCATCAATGAAATACACTCAATTCACATTAATGTCATCAACACTTCTGCATGTGCTGTTTTAAAGGGGAGACTGAATTATAGGTTTGTTCGTTTAATCAAGTTGAAACTCTTATAGAGTGATACTCTATTAGGAGTGACTGCCTGCAGTGCACACACATTTTGCAAGTGAGTGTTTGAGTAGAGTGAGGTCAAAGTGTGGTTGACTGAAATTTGTCCACCCATACAACGGAAATTAATCAATACTGAACTTACTTAAGCTGGACAATGACACCATTTTCTAAATTATTTTCCTGTTATCACGGTAAAGCTGCTTTGACATAATCTGCATTGTAAAAAGCGCTATATAAAATAAAAGTGACTTGACACTCATTCAACACACAGATGTCAAGCTATTTATCAACCTTCCTGACAAATGCAGTTAACACTGCATGATCATTATAATCATCATCATGGAATTACATTTGAAAAATTCATGGTAATCTTTGAACTGAAGTCAGTGAGGAATTCCTGATGATGTCCATCTAGTGCTCAAAAGAGGAACTAAAACCAAGCAAGATGGCAAATGATGGCATAATACTTCGGCTTCTCTTTTTCTCACAGAACTTCTATACACTGGTTGACACAACATTACCATCAATGGGAACTGATATAAATGAATGGTACACTAGTTCATCTCTCATTCATTTGATGTGGTGAGGCAAGTCTGTAGAAACAGGCTTCTGATGATGTCAGAAGAGGCAATATATGGTGTGAGTCTTTGTACAGTGGTTATATAAGGTTCTCAGAGCTCCTCACAACACTGCCCACACGATCAGACCCTCTGAGAGGCTCTAATGAAAGCGAGAGAGGAGGCAGAGAAAACACACAGCACGTTTATAATAAGCAAATTGCTTATGTCCTTCTCCATGCTTGACTTCACCTGCAGTCAAGCTCACAGGGGCAGGTGACTGCTTTGTTTTCTATATCATATATACATGCAGTTACTGAGACATGCTAGAGTAAATTTAAGGCTATAGGGAAGAGAGATACACTAGCTGAAATGATAAACTGGCTTAAACAGGCATTGTTTATGGGGTATATCAAATAGGGAATGGCCAGTCCAATCACTTCACATTTAGAGAAAAAAAGGAAGACCTTGATAATAAAAAATGTTTTTCCTCTAAGGTGTTAAACTGAAGCCTCTTCCTTTTAGTTACAATTGCTATATCTTTGTAAAACTTTTGTTGCAACAAAAACAAAACAAATGACAATTTGGATTAATCAAGCATTTATACTTAATATATTTTGTAATAGAGGTCTCCATTATTCCATGAGAGGCTACGTGCAAAATATGAAACTGAGCAAAGAAATGTGTCATGAATTGTGTCAGGAATTGTATTAATATCAAAATTATTTAATTTATGTATTATTTATTATATATTATATATTTTATTTTATAAATGTTTTCATTATGCAATAAAATTTGTTTTATTGTAATGTAAAATAAACCTTTAAATATGTGATTTTCCTATATCAGGTTTCACAGCCTATATTTCTTCAGTAATGGAGCAGAACTATAAAGGCACAAACACTATAAGGCAGCACTTCATCTGCTCTACCACCAGATGGAGATGCTGTTGTAAAAGCTTGAGCCTGGTCACACACATCACTCTCAATTTAAACACTTTGACACTAATTACCTGTCATAAAATGAGAATAGTCATGCTTGTTTATAATGGGCATAAATACATGTAACAAATCGTAGCCTAATGGTTAGTGAGTCCGACTGGTAACCCAAAGGTTGCTGGTTCGATTCCAGCACCGGCAGGAAATGACTGAGGTGCTCTTGAGCAAGGCACCGAACCCCCAATCGCTCCCCGGGTGCCACAGCTCCGGCTGTTTGCTGAGTGTGTTCACTACTCACTACTCACTACTACTACTACTACTACTCACTACTACTCTGCTCCTAATGTGTGTGCACTAAGTTGGGTGGGTTAAATGCAGAGGACAAATTCTGAGTATGGGTTACCATACTTGGCCTTCACGTGTCACTTTCACATACACCTCAGTGTCAGTTTAATCCCTGAACTGCACATTATAAATGGCCAAATAGATTCATCATTACAGAAAGATGAATTCATAGAAATAACCATTCCATGTCCATCTGATTGAAAACTATTTGAATATTTAATCCTTAGATTAGAAATAGTGTTTGTGTTATCACTGTGTAAGAGACACCGGTTTGTTTTTGTGTTGTTTTTTTTATCTTTATTATCTAAACTTTTTTTGTCAGCCAAACCCCTTTGACATAAAATATTTACATGAAGTACCCCCTGAGATTTTAAATTAATATTTTAATAATTAAATAAAACATTAGCATTTCAATGGTTCTCTTATGTTACACAAATGAATAAAATATTTTGTCTTTTTTTCGTGTTTTATTTGGATTTTTTATTTTAAAATTATTTATTTTAATTTTACATTTTATTATTGAAAAATTAGCTTTTTGTGACATTTACAACAAAGGCTGGTAAAAAGACAGTGAAGTTGCTCAGACTTTTTTAGCCCACCTAAATCTCATGTTTTGTGCAGGATCAGTGCTATTAAATGTGAAGAGTATAACGCTGCTCTCTGTAACAGCCATTAAAATCTTAACAGAATATATTGCAGATACAACAACAGATCCCAAACATTTATACAGCATGTCTGTGCACTGCTATAAAGCTAAACCTAAAAATTGTGTTTTTAAAATCTTCATATCCTCTGTGTATGATGTCATCTCATAAACACTACATACACTTCAACAGTCTTAAAGCGATAGTTCACCCAAAATGAACATCCTATAATCATTTAGTTATCCTCATTCCAAACCCGTATGACTTTCTTTCTTCCGTCGAACACACACAAAAAAAAAGATATTGTGAGTCTCTCTTTTTAATAAAATAGTCTCTCTTTTTAATAAAATAATGATGACTAAATGATAACAGAATTTACACTAACATTCAAAAGTGTGCAGTCAGTAAGGTTTTTTTTTTTTTTTAAAGAAATTAGAACTTTTATTCAGTATTTATGTTGGCTGTAAGGTGTGCGTTAAAACCATTTAATGCGCAGGTGAATTGCTACTGAATTGCTACATTATATTTCTCCGCAATGTTAACATCAACTTTTCAACATGGATAATATTAAGAAATGTTTTTGAGCACCAAACCAGCATACAGTATGAGAATGATTTCTGAAGGATCATGTGACACTGAAGACTGGAGTAATGGATGCTGAAAATTCAGCTTTGGCATCAAAGGAATAAGTTACATTTTAAAATATAAAAAAAAAAAAAAAAAAAAAAAAAAAAATTGAATAATATTTCACAATATCACAATATTATTTCCTTTATTTTCAGGGTTTCTACAGGTTTCATCAAATCTAATTTAATGCTTTTTAATGCCAATTTTTAAATTTTTAATGCCATATATATATGTCCCTAAATGTCGATAGATGACGACATACGGCAATTAGAATATTCATCATGTTGTTGTATTCGCATTCTGCCAAGTGTAAGCCCAACATTTGTTTGCTTCTCTGCTGCTACCCTTTTGCTCACATTATATATTTTAATACAGCCAAATTCCCAATAAAATTGTTTCATCTATATATTTTTCTGTTTTTCTTGTCAGACAATATGAAATGGTGACTGCGTAAATCGGTCATTCACTTGTACAAGTAAAACAGTTGCTTGTCCGGAAAAAAAATAGGATTTTTGTTTTTTTTTGTGTGTAAATATAAATTTGTTCTGAAGCAATATCCTTTCAGAATATTGCAGCTTTGACATAATTGTGTAAATCTGCATATTTGTGATAGATGACAACTGCATTAAATAATGTTATGGGATTGTGTTAAATATTTTTTGAAAATACAAATAAGAAATGTTGGGGGGGAAATTATACTTTTAAAAATGAAACTAAACCACCAGTAGGTGGCAGCAAGTAACTGTCTTAATGAGTGAGTCATTGAGTCATTCATTCAAACGATTCATTCCAATGTCTGATTCAATCGAGAATGAGGCAATTGTTTATGAATGGGTCATTTAATCTTTGACTCAACCGATTCGTTCAAAACGCTGGATCATTCAGTAAAGAAAACAAGGCTGAGTGTTGCGCTTTGGTTCTGCTGTGATGTTTGAAATTATTTTTGCTGCTAAAATAGAACAAAAACAGTCAATGTTCCTTCTAAAATGTAAGTGACTTAATATTAACTACTTGTTAATTGAACTGTTGTATGAAATCAGTGTCACGTTTTTAATCGTGATGGTAGCCTATTTAGGAAAACAGCATTCTTGGTCGTGTGATTTTGCTTACCAGTATCAAGTTATAAAAAAACTACACATTTTTAATATTTACCGCAGTATGTTTCACTGAGTTTTTTTTTGTGTGTGCTTCGCTCATGTTTCCATTTCTCCTCGAGATGGTGCGCGAGCCTCAACAGCGCAACCTTGTTACCGTCAGTACATTATACAGATTATTATTATCCACTATAGATCGCCACTTACACTAAATGTAGTAAAATCAGTCATTCTGGCGTTTTGGTGATTCCCAAGTTGTTGTTTTTTTTTTTGTTGTTGTTTTGGTATTGATGTTTTAATCAGGTCCTTGCCTAGCCGGGAAAGTAAAATTCTCTTTCATTTGCCCCTTCAAAAAAATACACCTATCCCGGACTAATGGACAAGCGTTTATGTCGAGCCCTGACATGTTACACAAGCACTAAAATCCTGATTTATAATCGAGACGTTGTCTGACAAAAATCACCATACACATAAGATAAAGACATTTGCTGTGATTTTGGCTATATGTACACGTAAAATGATCACTCAGGTTAGAAGCAATAGTATCTATTTTATTTGTTCTCTGACAGAGCGCACATCCTCAACTGAATGCGCTGCTGAACCAGAGAGGTATCACACCAATGTACATATTTTGCAACAGCAAATCAAAGTTATTAATTATTTATTCAAAATAAACTGGTAGTATTATTTTTCTTCAAAACTATCTAAAAAAAATTAATGCCTGTAGAAATAAAATTTAATGCTTTTTAATGCCATTTAAGGCCTTAATTTTCGCAAAATCCATTTAATGACTTTTAATGCTTTTTAATGCCCCGCGGATACCTTGTATTTTTGATCAAATAAACACAGCCTTGATCACCATAGCAGTCTTCCTTCAAAAACATAATTTTTTTTTTTTTTTTTTTTTAAAAACCTTACAGACCTCAAACTTTTGAATGGTAGTGTACATTTTTGGATGAACTCACATTAAGAGCATTAATAAAAACTGCAGTCATTACAGCTGAACACGAACACATACAAAGCTCCTCTGCACATATAAACAGACCAAACCGATCTCACTGGAAACATAAATGTTTTATGAAGTGGCGATTACATAAGGATTTCATATGAATTTTGTAAGCATGAAGGTCCACCCCTAAATATAACCGTTACTGGAGTGTAAGCAGATCGTATGGAAATGCATGAATGAGATCGCACAATCCAAAATGTAAAATAGTTATGAACTACCATGAGAGTGTGTTGGAAAGACAGATTTAAATAGCGGAATGTGTTTAATCCAATATATGAATAGAAATTTCTATTTATACATTTCACTAACTAGCATTAAGTATGTTTACAATAACACCAGTAAGCCAGCTTAAGACGCCAAAGAGGTTTTTGGCAGTGTGTTAGCAGCATATTTTTAACTGACTGTTTAATGGCTGTTTCTTCTAATCCTAAACACACACACACACACATACTGTCAAACATACAGTCATACCCCAGGCAGTAGCCCATCAGGTGGCATGGGTGAGACGGCCTCTCCATCCTGTCCCCGTGCGCAGAGGTGAGGGGACATGGTGGGCGACTCGTCTATGAAGGGCATGGTCTCTGAACCATCCTGAGACTTCCTGTCTTCTGCAGTATCTCCTTCATAGCCATCAGTGTTGTAGTTAAAGTCTGTGGGGAAAAACAGAAGAGGTGTAAAGTAGAGCTGCTACAACAACTACTATCTACTATCTTTCTTCCGCATTGGAACAGACATCCAAGATGTAGGGAGGGGACTTGGTTCTATGCAACAGTTGTTGATTGGATTTTGACGTGGACGTTGCACTCAAAAGTGGAGGCAGATCAACACTGAGTTTGCAAGGGCAGAGTTTAAGTGGGCTAAATGATTGGAGATGTCCTGCATATATCTCCATTCTGTCGTTTTACCGGTAGGTCCAGTTATGCCATTTTGATAAAACATTACGTGGTCAAAACATTTTTTAAAACATGAAACGTGCACGGATGAATTGTTTACAATAAGATCTATAACATGCATTTAGAAAATTCATTTCATGCCAACTTTAAAGGTCAAGCGTGATTTCTGCTTCGCTAGTGGCACCAATCGGAACTGCAAAAATAATAATGATTGTTTGACAACAAGGTTTCCATTGTCGGAAAACAGGTTAGTCCCGCCTCAATCTCACACCACTGGTTAATGTCACCATGTTGGGCTGCTCAAACAAACATTACCGATGTTGAAAGTGCCACTGTTTACATGATTGGGAAAATCAATTCACAAATGGGGCAATTAGTTGTCTGTGCAGAACATGGAGAGTGTTTTCTGGGTACAACTGACAGGCTCTGTAGAACAAGATGGGAAGGAGTTAGTGGGAAATGAGTGGGAATTTTTCAGATGTTGTAATGCACCATTACACAGGCTGCTGTGGCTGATCATGCAGTGGGTGGGAAAGTGATTTATCAAAGCTCTGCCAATATCAAAGATCCCAATTTTGAACGGCTAACTAATGCACACCTTTTTTGATTATTTGGTTGACACAATTAAATTATCATTTTACAAAATGTTAGACTAAAATTGTAACTTCACAACAGAATTAACAGTACCAAGTTATTCTAACTTGAATGGGAAATGCATTTAAATTACATTTAAAACATATGACATTACCACACCGTTTATAATACTGCATTTAAACCCTGCTAGCCTTCGATTGTTAAGGAGCTTTCAAGCTAACAGTGTTTTGAAGCAATAACAACAACAACAAAACCTGGATATCATTTATTTTTATTGCAAGTTTGCAACATGAGGTGACATAAGTGATAGTGACAAATCTACATACTACATGATAAAACATGCTAACGACGCCTAGTAATACTGTATCACTGTATGGTAAAACATGCTAGCAATATATTAAAATATGCTCTCTTCATGCTAAAAATGCTAGTAACACCTAACAAAATGCTAAAACATCTATCTATCTAGCATTTCACAGAAACTACATTGAAAATATCCCAAAACATTCCCTCTTAAACTGAATTTACAGAACACAAAGGGGGCCATATAGAGGACCAAAAATCTCCTGTTAAAGTGTTTATGAGTTCAGCAGTATTCACAGGAGACTTGTCTTCATTAAAATGGAAAATGCAGTGTTTTTGTGTAAAGACACACTCCCACATGGCCAGAGACTGGCACATAAACAAAAACCTGCTTGACAACTCAACCACGAGGGGCAGGGCCAGCCCGTCCGTCACCATGGCATTCCCTAAGGTTGTTACTGTGATGACCAATCACAACCAACCGAGAAACAGACCAGTTGTAACTCAATTTGGTCATTGTGTGTCATATCAAAATGACACTGTCTGTCTTTCAATAACTCAGGGAAGTAACAAAGCAAATACCATAAGGCATCGTAACATTAATGTTTGCTTTATTTATTTCAACTCGTCTTTTTTATGTTAATACTATAAAAAACAAAGCTTTAGTTGGATATATATTCTAATTGGTTTGTCTATGCGTGTAAGCATGTTTTAGACATTAATAGAGGGGCTGGTCGTAAGAGGAAATAACTGCTCTGTTTAAATGCTGAGCAGGAAATGGGTTGAATGTGGGTCAACAGGCTCTCACATCCTCTCTGCCTACAGCACATTCACACGGGGTCAAAATGACCTGCGCTGTCCACAGCCAATCACTTCACTATTCACTGCTGCTACACATCATCTTGTGTGATGTGCACTCGCAGCCCCAATGTTACCGCCATCTTGCTTGCTTCATATTTTATATAGACCTATTTTGTGTTTGCAAACAGCAATGACGTTTTTGTGGGTGAAGCCTACATGGTGGCAGAAAATTATCAGTTCGGCACTAGCAGTCTATGGAAGCCATGGAATAAAAGAATAAAAATAGTTAATTTTGAGTTTATTTCAGTTCTTAGAAGGAAAAACAGAATTGTGAGATATACTCGTTATTCTGTCTTTTTTTCCTCAGAATTGCAAGTTTATATCCCACAACTCTGACTGTTTTCCCCTCAGAATTGTGATATAAACTTACAATTGCGAGTTATAAAGTCAGAACTGGGAGATTTAAACATGCGAACCCAAGAAAAAAAAGTCAGAATTGTGAAAAAAAAATGTTATAGGCTGTGTTTAAAATTTACCTAAATAAATTTATGTAAAATGTTTAAATATTATTTCATGCTGTAACTGCTATGTATGTGTGTCCCTTATGAACTGCATATGTGAATATTATGTAGACATACTGTTTACATCAAATTCATGCTTTAATAGTAGACAAATCATTGCAAGTTTCATCAGTCCAGTCTGTGACTTGCAACATAAACATTTCCGTTTAGCTTCAAAGGGCATCTTCATCGACTATATTTTTTGCATTCCGATTCTGACATCCAAAGGCACAACAAACATTTTTTCTCTTATTCTGTGGATTTGGCCCATTTTCCTCCACTTGTTACCACTATTTTTCTGCCACCGCTATGCGCACTCAGCTGCAAGTGACGTAACTGTGACATTTGCTCCAAATTGGTCTATAGTTTGACTAATTTTTAGGTATCCTCAAATATACTTATGGCATTTCATTGATATTAGGAATTGAACCCATGACCTTGGACAGACTGAGGCTACAGTTAGGCTACAGGAACATGTACTGGTGAATCTCATGAAATATGCAAAAAATATGCCCCAGGTTTAATATTTCACCACAAATTTAAAAATGAAGAAAGAAAAAAATATCTTAAAGGAAATAAAGTCTATTTTAGGACCATTAACAGTTTCCATTGTGACATTATTTTCATGACAATTAAGCACAGTTTTCCCTGTTGTTCTCAGTATACATAATGGCAGCATTTACCTTTACTTTATGTGAAAAAAAAAAAAAAAAAAAAAAAAAAAAAAAAAAATTCTATTACAGCTTTTATTAACTGAAATACAGTAAAAAAAAAAAATAAATAAATAAATAAAAATAAACTGACTTAAAACAATAATGAAAATGTAGGAGAATATTGATAATAATGAAAAAAAAAATCTCAGAAGTAAAATGTCTGATATCATTGAGTTAACTGTCATGAAAATGATGTCACGGTGCAAAAAAAAAAGTTAATCGTCCTAAAATAAATAAATTGAATAATAAATATGAATAAATAAACATGAATAAATAAATTCTAAAAGCAATAAATAAATATAAAAAACAAATTAAATAAATAAATAAATAAATAAATATAAATGCAAATTCTAAAAAATACAATTCTTAAAAAAACTAATACAAATTCTAAAAATAAAATAAAATAAAAAAAGTTGTTGGATAGCTGGCTTTCAGACACTGGGTCACGTGTGACGTTCCCCATAGCGTAAGCAAACACAAAACGAGTTCCCTTTCGAAAGGGAAATAAATAAATAAATAAAAACAAATTAAAAAATAACTAAATAAACAAAGAAATACATACATATACTTTAAATAATTTCCTTGTGGTGTGCCTCAGCATTCCTCTGATATTAGGTATAGTTCCCAAAAGAAAGAAGCACAAATACCTCTAGATATAAATAAACACCAATACATATACTGACTGCATTATGGGATTTTAGCAGCTGGTTTCTGTAGGTACAAATCCATAGGGAAGAAAAATCCAATATAAATCTGATGGTATGAGGGATGTTTTAAAGAGATTTACAAAGATCCCACATAGTGTGTGGGCAAACAGTTAAAGCATTTAACCTAAACAACATGGGACACTGAGTCTATAAAAGTAAATATTCTTATTATATGGAGTCAAATGGATGCAATTGCCCATATTCAGACATGTAAAAAACACAGTACTGAACACACACACACAGTCACATTCACACTTTATCTGTCTTACCGTGGGGTGAAATGATTGATCGCAAGACACATACAGCCTCGAAGAAGAAAGCCATGTGGACGCTATCCTAAACCTTACATGGTACACTGAACACAGTACCAACCAGACCTCATAGTATCAGAGGAACAACACATGCACACACACATATGGGGGATATAATAAGTAGGAACCTTTGAAAATGTTTTATTCAAATATATGGAAATACAATTCAAGGTAAACAAGAGGCCGAGACACATATGAAGAGTGGTTCATATTTAGTTACTGACAGCAAATTAGCCAGGAAAACATTAGAGACATGTTTTTCACTACGAATTTTTTTGTATTGTTTTCATTGTTTTTGACCCATGTAAATTCTAATGAGTAGGGTTATTTCGATACCAAAATTTTAGGTACCAGTGGAATTTAACAATTCTCAACTCCACTGGCCACTGTGAAGTGGGGACCTATAGCTCTGAGGGCTGAATGGCACTGGTCACACACAATCAGTGTTGGGTGTAACGCGTTACTGTAATTAAATTACTTATCCACTGAAAAACTGTTCAGTTTTAGGTAATTTAATTACAGTTACTTATAATGTACTTGCGTTACATACTGTAAATTAGTTCAACAGTTCTGTTTAAATCAATATTGAATTTAAAATCTAAATTTGTCGTCTAAAGGTAAAAGTGAATGCTGCCACTTTAAAATCGTTAGCTGTAGTGCAGTTGCGCGTGAGTTCACAACTTCGAACCAGTTGGCTGTGTAGTCGCTGTCTGAAGATGTCGGCAGAAGCAAGTGGATGTTTTGCAGAATGGAAATAATCCAATTTCTTCAGTTTTTTGACACAGGTAGGCAAGAACATTACGGTAAAATGTAAGCTATGTCCTAGAGAGAAAAAACTGCGTGCGCGCTCTCTGAGAGACGGTCTTCAGTCAGTGCGCTCTCAACCAAAGTGCACGCACATAGCCTCCTCTCGCGAGTGTCAAATTTTCGCGGTTTATTACACATAAACATTCAAATACACACACAGTTATGTCAAAATGCCCATCTTGGCGTATATTCGCGTTGGTTATGTGAATGTGAACAGCATGTGTAACAGCATATTGTCTCCGTCCATTAGGTCTTAGCCTTTAAAACATCCTACTGTCTACTATTGGCTGTCTGTATTATAAATGATAATCAAACAACAATAGAAAAGCTTTAATAAGGATTAATCTATATTTAATTTATACAGTTATGACTATGCAGAGTTATTTTATATTTGATTATTCAATTTCTGTGGTATTTTTACTTACTACTATTAGACCTACCTGGAAAAAATATATGCATTGTTTTATTTGTATTTTTATATATTTTTACCGTGGTATCGAGTATTGTGCACTTTTGGTGGTATCAGTACCGACTACTAGATTTTTGGTATAGTGACATCCCTATTTGTTACTAAAAAGTAAATAAAAGTATTATAGTATATGTTTTAATAAAGTTAAAATGTTTTAAAAGCTATAAAAGGCTAAACTATTCCATGTTTGACTAAATTATTAAAAGAGTTTCCTTTCTATTGTCTATCTGGTCAAGGTTTAAAGGGATTTTAAGAAGTAATTTGTAAGTTACTTATTGAGTAATTAAATTACTTTTCAGACAGAGTAATTAGAAAAGTATTTTAAATACAACATTGATGATGTAATTAGTAATTAGTAATTAATTACTTTTTTGAAGTAACTTACCCAACACTGCACACAATACACCTGCTTACATTCCAAATTTCCCTCAATAGCAATCATCCACCCATCCATCTCCCTGCCATAACTCACATGATTGCACACATGCATACATTTACATATTACTGGTTCTTTTGTTTGTCTTACCTGTTTTATGTGATGTGCGGTTTCTGGGAAGGTAGCAGCAAACCCGAACATTGTTTGTTGTAATACTTAATAGCGCCGTTACCACGCTTCCCGGGCATGGTGCCAACCAGAAGCAAGTGGCTGTTTTGCAGAATGGAAATAATCCAATTTCTTCAGTTTTTTGACACAGGTAGGCAAGAACATTACGGTAAAATGTAAGCTATGTCCTAGAGAGAGAAAAACTATATTCGCGTTGGTTATGTGAATGTGAACAGCATGTGTAACAGCATATTGTCTCCGTCCATTAGGTCTTAGTGACAGCAGCCTTTAAAACATACTACTGTCTACTATTGGCTATCTGTATTATAAATGAATTTTCAAGTATTTCACTTATTATTCGAAGTGATGGTACTTTATGTAACATTATGTAAGTTGACATTTGTGCTGGCTACTGTATACAGGCCACCAGGGCACCATACAGGCTTTATCAAAGAATTTGCTGATTTTCTATCGGAGTTAGTACTAGCTGCAGATAAAGTCCTTGTTGTTGGTGATTTTAATATCCATGTAGATAATGAAAAAGACGCATTAGGATTGGCATTTACAGACATTCTAAATTCTATTGGCGTTAGACAACACGTGTCAGGACCCACTCATTGTCGTAATCATACTTTAGATCTAATATTGTCACATGGAATCGATATTGATGCTGTTGAAATTCTGCAGCAGAGTGACGACATCTCAGATCATTATCTAGTCTTGTGTATACTACATTTAATCAAGGCTGCTAAATTGCCTCGCTGCCATAAATATGGTAGAACCATCACTTCTACCACTAAAGATCGCTTTATAAATAATCTTCCTGATCAGTTTCATCGCCTTAGCATACCAGATAGCTTAGAAGACCTCGATGTTGCAACAGAAACTATTGCCTCTGTCTTTTCCAGCACATTAGACTCAGTTGCTCCTTTGCGTTTAAAAAAGATTAAGGAAATTAATCCAATGCCGTGCTACGAGCACACTCAGGCCCTGAAGGTAGCAGTCAGAAAAATGGAGCGCAGCTGGAAGAAAACAAAACTAGAAGTATTTCGCATTTCGTGGAGAGAGAGAATGATTGAGTACAGAAAGGCCTTAAAAACTGCTAGATCTGCCTATTTTTCAAAACTTTTAGAAGAAAATAAGCACAACCCTAGGTATTTATTTGATACAGTGGCTAAATTAACAAGAAATAAAGCTTCAACTTCTGATGTTTCCAAAGTGCACAGGAGTAATGACTTTATGAACTTCTTTACTTGCAAGATTGACAATATTAGAGAGAAAATTATAACCATGCAACCGTCTACTACAGTATCGCGTCAGACAGTACATTGTAGTGTCCATGAGGAAAAATTCAATTCATTTACTACTTTAGGAGAGGATGAATTGTCTAAACTTGTTAAATCATCAAAATCAACAACATGAATGTTAGACCCTATACCGACTAAGCTATTGAAAGAGATGCTTCCAGAGGTCATAGATCCTCTACTTAATATCGTTAATTCATCTTTATCACTAGGATATGTACCGAAAACTTTTAAGCTGGCTATTATTAAACCTCTTATTAAAAAACCACAACTTGATCCTAGAGAATTAGTCAATTACAGGCTGATCTCAAATCTCACTTTTCTGTCAAAAATACTAGAAAAGGCAGTATCATCACAACTATGTTCCTTTTTAGAAAGAAATAGTATCTGTGAGGATTTCCAGTCAGGATTTAGACCGTACCATAATACTGAGACTGCTCTCATTAGAGTTACTAATGATTTGCGCTTATCATCAGATCGTGGTTGCATCTCTCTGTTAGTGTTACTGGATCTTAGTGCTGCATTTGACACTATTGATCACAATATTCTTTTAAATAGACTCGAAAATTATGTCGGCATTAGTGGAATTGCACTGTCATGGTACAAATCATACTTATCTGACCGTTATCAGTTTGTAGTAGTAAACGAAGAGATGTCATATCGATCACAAGTTCAATATGGAGTACCGCAAGGCTCAGTACTTGGACCGTTGCTGTTCACTCTGTACATGCTACCCTTGGGAGATATCATTAGGAAGCATGGCGTTAGTTTTCACTGTTACGCTGATGATACTCAGCTCTATATTTCTTCGCGCCCTGACGAAACTTACCAATTCACAAAATTAACGGAATGCATAGCTGATATAAAAAATTGGATGACCAGTAATTTCCTACTACTAAATTCAGAAAAAACAGAGATTATAATTTTTGGATCAAAAACTTCTTCACGTAATAACCTAGAATACTGTCTAACACTTGATGGCTGCTCTGTTAAGTCTTCGTCGTCACTTAGGAACCTGGGTGTGCTCTTTGATACCAATTTTTCATTTGAAGGCCATGTTTCTAGCATCTGTAAAACCGCATTCTTCCATCTTAAAAATATATCTAAACTACGACATATGCTCTCAATGACAAATGCAGAACAGTTAGTTCATGCGTTCATGACCTCAAGGCTAGATTACTGTAACGCTCTACTGGGTGGTTGTTCTGCTCGCCTGTTAAACAAACTACAGCTTGTACAAAACGCAGCAGCTAGAGTTCTTACTAGAACTAGGAAGTATGACTATATTAGCCCAGTTCTGTCAACACTGCATTGGCTTCCTGTTAAACATCGTATAGATTTTAAAATCTTGCTAATTACTTACAAAGCACTAAATGGTTTAGCTCCCCAGTACCTGAGCGAGCTCTTAATGCATTATAGTCCTTCACGTCTATTGCGATCTCAGAATTAAGGCCAGCTGATAATACCTAGAATATCAAAATCAACTGCAGGCGGTAGATCCTTCTCCTATTTGGCACCTAAACTCTGGAACAATCTTCCTAGCATTGTTCGGGAAGCAGACACACTCTGTCAGTTTAAATCTAGACTAAAAACGCATCTCTTTAACCTGGCATACACATAAAACACTATCAATTTATTTTTTCAAATCCGTTAAAGGATTATTAGGTTGCATAAATTAGGTCAGCCGGAACCGGGAACACTTTCTATAACACCAGATGTACTCATTACATCAGAAGAAGAATGGCATCTACGCTAATATTAGTCTTTCTGTTTATCCCGAGGTTTACCGTAGTCAACCGGATCCAGGCCGTATCCAGGTGAGATTGAGGACCTACGCCTTGACACGACCACAACGCACCCCTGAAGTGTCAGCAGAGATTGAGTCAACTAGATCATCCATTGTGAAGGCCTCATCGACACGACAGTCAGTGGCACAGTTCCTCAACAAACCATCCATACCGGCGTGATGAATACGATCCTCAACTGGATTGAACTGGAATAAATACTTTGAATGTTGCGATCCTATCGGGCTTATGATAGCTACCTGAATTGTAACAAAGCACTGTTTGCCAGAGGAGAACTGGCCCCCCGACTAAGCCTGGTTTCTCCCAAGGTTTTTTTCTCCATTTAAACACCTATTTGCCACCTGTTTGCCACCTGATGTCACCTGTTGGAGTTTGGGTTCCTTGCCGCTGTCGCCTTTGGCTTGCTTAGTTGGGGACACTTGACATTTGACATTTGATATTCAACAGTGCTTTGCATCTGCCTACATTGACAGCATTTTCTTTAAGAGCTGCTGTGCAGCCAAAATTATATACCAGTTATCACTGTAAAGCTGCTTTGACACAATGTGCATTGTAAAAAAGCGCTATATAAATAAAGGTGACTTGACTTGACCAGAAACCAATGAAACTATTGTATGACGTGAATATATATGTGCATCTATTGATTATATTGTGTTTATTGTTTATTGTTTATATTGTGTATTTTTGTTTTGTTTAAGGTGGCAGTATTTTTTGTTTGTTTTTGTAAATAGTATTCACTGTAAATATACTTGCACTGCTGGATTTGTTTATTTTCTCCTTACTGGAAATAAACAACAACTTTGCACGGCAGTGGAGTTACGAGCTGAGCCATCTTTATTTTTACATCACAGACTCTTACCACACCCAAGAGGGGTGCTGCAAAGTTCCATCTTCACAGCTAAATTCACCTTTTATTGCTTAATCCCGTTCTGTACACACTCAGGTCTAGTGTTGTCAAAAGTACTGACCGCGATACCAAGTCGGTACTGAAATTTTAAAAATGTGACGCTTTGAGTGTTGTTGAGCGGATTCGTAAACACCTCTGATTGGCCTTTGTGTTCATACGCTCATCAGATATGTTTGCAATTGGCTACAATGATCAAAGCACGAGAGCATTTAAAAGCACACGGAAGTGTTTGAATTTGAAAGCGTTTTGAAAGTGGGAGCGTTTGCCATGTGTATCTGTATAAGCTCTCCATGAAGAGCGTCACTGATGTCTATTTGCAAGTTAAGTTTAAGTTTTTGAAGCGTTGATCATTGAAGCCAATCACAGACATATCTGATGAGCGCCTTACCACAAAGGCCAATCAGAGGTGTTTACAAATCCACTCAACAGCGCTCAAAGCATCATATTTTTAAAATTTCAGTACCGACTTGGTATAGCGTTTGGTACTTTTGACAACACTACTCAGGTCAGCCATTAACTTTACCACTTTTATGAGCCAAGCCCAAAAACGCTTATAATAAGAGGACATGGCAACACTGTAAGAGCATGCTCTGTGAAGCAGCCTTCAAAGCATATATACAACACCTACGTCGCCAGTACTTTAGTTAAAATTGCACAACATAAGGAGTCTATTGTCGCTATATTTCTTTGGGCAAAATAGTGGTTACCAAGTACGCAAGATCATGCTGTGTACACACGGAACGAAAGTTAAGGGGATTCATTTACAGTAAATGTGGTTGTCACTCTTGAAACTTTACAGCGTGTACTGTATGTGGCAAATTTCAATACCACAGCAAAAACTTAGTTGTTATGGTGTTCTTGGTAGCTGTTATTCTGTGGATGCTACTGTTTTAGTTTTAACTGTCCACTAAAAGTAAAAGGTGCTACAAAAATCCACAGATTTCTAGGCAACATCTGTAATGTCTTGGAAATAATGTAGAGTGCAGCTCCTGTTTCTTGAGTGGTCTGAAGAGTAACTGTAAAATTTGATTTTAAGCCATTTTCCAACAGACAAGTAGAAGTGATCAGGCGTAAACGCCAAAAAGCCTGTAATGGTTTTTTACTTTCCTGCTTTCCATAATAACAGCTGGTTGGAAAGGTCAGCAATCAAGTCTTTGTGTATGAAAGAGCTTTCGTACCACTGCACAGCCCTGTTAAAACACACCACATCAACAAAGATTAATGCATGAGCCTTTCATGATATTAATGAAATTAAACACACATATCTGCTTACTGTCACACTGTTCTCTTTCAGAGACCTCACAAAATAATCTGCTTTTAAAGCAATAAGCCGTAAGAGGCCATGCATTATAAATGAATGGTTCCCACAATCAAGGAAATGTTTTAATGCTTTTGTGTTAGCTAAAACTTGCTCACATGTCAAAGTGACTTTTTCAAGTTGGTTCTTTAAACGAGTCTGATTTCTGAATCAAAATGATTTTTTTTTTTTTTCCAGTCCTTTAAAACATTAAGTTTTTTTTTTAGACTGTCATTATTTTGTCTTGCTCCAACAACACTCCACTGCAAGATCACTCCATCACGAGCAAAACATGCTAGAATGACACTTTTCTCAGGTATTTTCCCCCCCACACAATACAGTATATAAATACACTGTTTACTTTCTTTTTTTATTTGTATTTTTAACAAGTTGTTTAAAGTTGTGTAAAGTTTTAAGTTGACTGAGCCAAATTCATTTTCAAGTGGTTTATTTATTTCTAATTGTGTAATTTGTTATACATGTGTTGTTTACTACCTTTAAATCAAATAGTGTTATATCATGTAGGCCTATATCAGCATTATATCAGCCATCCTGCTTGATATCAATATATATGGTATTAAAATGTAAGTATCACATTTGACATAAATTTAATGCATCCTGAATATGACATTCTTTCGAAAAAACAAATCTTTTTGTATTAGAATGCAATTCATAAAACACAAGTACACATTAAGTGTATTCACAAGTGACCTATAGTGGACATTGACATAAACTGTCTTCTTCCACTGCCACTGTTTTCTCAGAAATGCTTTAAAAAATAGGTTCATTAACATTAGCTCATGTGTTAGAAACAAATGAATGTACAACCATTTTACAGCATTTATTGATCTAGGTTAATGCTAATTTGTTATGCTATTGTTTATTGTTTATTCATGTTTGTTCATCATAACATTAATTAAATGTTAATTTATACAAATTGACATGTTAATAAATGTATTAGTAAATATAGAAATTGGCATTAACCTAGATTAATAAATGCAGTATAAGTATTGTTCATTGTTAGTTGATACATAAATGCATTAACTAATGTTAACCAATTGAACTATTGTAAAGTATAAAGGACAAGGATTGAAGAACCTTTCCACACTATCTATTGGTAGTTATGATGTTCATGATTACATGGAAAAACTTCTAATGACCTCACAGTATTTGTACATACACTTCCGTATTCCTTCGTCAGCTCCCATCAATTTCATTTACACCAACACACACTGCACGAACAAACAAAGGCACACGGATCCCTCCTGATAGACAGCCAGCTACCCTTTAGGCCTGTCACTGTCAATCAACAGCTTGTCCCAATGGCGAGTGCCTAGTCTGCCATGACAACTTGAGATTCTTCAATGCAATCGCTGGTTGAATGAGAATGAGAAGCTCCTGAATATAAAAGAAAGCTCTAGTTATAGGCATGCAAGTGGATTTAAAAATGCTTATAATGTAACCATTTGATTGCTACTAACACGTTTCAGGTACAAATTCATGAAAAGCAGAAAGAAGATTTTCTGTGGAGAAATGAGTAAGATAAAGGCATGATGTTCTGAAATTACTGTCAACAAACTGGGACAGAATTGGCATCAGATGGCACACCCACAAATCCATTCAAACAGAGTCTGATACACACTGAACACTGAAATGGCAATGAAAACACCAGTACGTATTACTTTCTGATGAAAGGCTAATGCATTTTGTCTTAATTTGTTTATTGTTGTCTCTATACAACATTCAGAAAGACTGCTATGCCATCATCTGAATGAGACACCACTTTGTTGCACCCCAGTCTGCTGTGATAGTATGGATTTCAGATTCACTTCCTGTCTAAGTGGACAGTCCTTGGGCAGTATAGGCTACAATGTACACAAGACTTGCCAACAATCAAAAGTCTGACTCCAGCCAGACCAGAGCTGAACTAGCACACTAGCACCTAAAATAGAATAGACCCCAGTAGAAATCTTTCACCAACAGGCACCTGGTCATCCCCAAAGCTGTCAAGAAAAAAGTTGAAAATCTCATTTCAGCACTGCATATTTAGTAGTCAAAGACAAGTAGTTCAAGAAGTTGAACTAAAATTATTGCACAGATGAAGAATTTCCTATAAAATCTCATAGACAGTGGTAAACCAGTGACATGGTTTTGTGTTTTTTGTCCATGACTGTTATAGTTGAGGCTAATCAATATACTTGTAAAAGCTGGCATGAGAAAATTATCAGAAGCACTATTGTTCAAATGTTTGGGGTCAGTAAGATAGTTATTTATTTATTTATTAAGAATATGATCAATTTGACCTGACACTTTAATCAATTTAATATGTCCTTGCTGATTAAAAGTAAGAATTATAAAAAAAAAAAATCTTACTGAACCCAAACTTTTAAACGGTAGTGTGTATTTAATCTAGTCTTTCTTTGCTATAAAAGGACCAAAAATGTTCATGGCGTATCAAAATCTTGCAGACCTATCAAAACTCCTAAACAATGTTAGCTAATAGCAAAATCCCTTTTCCCAGGATCTTAACTTTCAAGCAATTACAGAATCCAAACACACCCTCATTTAACAATAAATGTTCCAAAAGACTATACATATTCCAATCTAGTGTCATGAATTCAATCATTTTGACTACCATCCTGCACACACATGATCTCTACACCCATCATATCTGCTGAAGACAGACATTATGACAGGAAGATGATTGCTAATGTAATCAGAAGGACTAATTGCTAAATGTCTTCTGGAGGAAGGGAAAGAGACAGCGCGAGAGAGACAAATATCTCCATGAGCAAAATTTCATCAAAAATGTAGAACGTAATACTATATTTAAAGATGAAAAATGAAGAAGACACTGCAGTGAATAGAGTAAAGGAAAGACGTCTGCACATTAGAAAATATTTTAACATAATAACTGCCATACATCAGCTTTAAACATCTTAAAGTAAGTGTTTTCTGTTTCCTCTGAGGGCTTATACATCTGAACCTGAACTAGAGCCTGATGTTGAGCAGTGGCACATTACTCCTCTGTGATGGAGAGACTGAGGAGATCTGCGTCTGGCTCACGTGTGTGTCGACCTAGTCGACTCCGCTCAGACAAGATGATTGATGAGGAACAGACACACACACACACACACACACACACACACACACAGCGCCCATGTTAAAGTGGAAAACTTAAAAGTCATTTCGTAGATAATTCATTTTTAGAAAATATATTATACAACCTTCAACACACTGTTGGGCTCCTGCTGTTTGTATTGTGCATGTGCGTGTTAAACAGAGCTGCAGATAGATGGATCTCAGAAGCAGGGCTTTGCTGTGTTTGAAGAACTGCTGTAATCTAATTTGCTGAGTGCAGAGTGATGATTAGTCCCACTGCTGTAAAGCCCATAACAATTCAGAGGGGATCTGAGATCACACTTTTTCCTCTTCATGCTGAACTAATTCACAATCTCCTTATGCAGAGCTCCCTTCTGAACAAGCCCTCTTGTGTCTCACTTAATGTTTTATTTAATTGTACTCTTAAATATTATAATGTGTTTTCAATTTGTATTTTTATTTTATTTTGTATTTTTATTTAGCATTTATTTTGTGTGTGTGTGTTTTGTTTTGTCACAATTCACCTACTTATAGCCTAGCCGAAAAATCTCTTTTTTCCTTCTTCTTTTTTAAATACTTTCGAGTGTGTAGCAGAAGAGTATGCAAGTTTTGGGGCATGCCACATCATATGTGCATTTTTATTGGACTGCAATGTCGCATAGTTATGTGCATCCTGTCACCGTAAACTGGCCTTAGCAATCATCTTGTCACAGTTAACATCCTCATACACACTCCACATTAATTCATGCTATAATTCTTCCTACTGTGTTGAAGAAAGAAGTTTGTAAACTATGTTTGTAGATTTATTTTAACAGTTCTTTTTCATTTTTGTTTTGAATCCTCCAAACGGTGTGCATGGATCTGCACTTCTGATTTACACCAAAAATAATAGACCATCTGGACCATAGCCTACTCTTTTTAACATATTATGGGACATAATTTGGGATAATAATTAATAATTCTAATAATTCTATTTTGAATACTTAAAATGGGTAGCATGTGAATTGGGATGCAGCTGTTGTTTTGTTTTGTTTTCTGACAGCTGATACTTCTATCCCTGTTATTTTGTATGCAAAAAAAAAAAAAAAGTCAATAAAGTACTTTGATATTAAATTTGAAATTATATTCAGAAGGAGAAAAATGAGAGTACAATGTCCTTCCTCAGCACTTGTATGCAACTGTTCAGTAGGATTACATAAGCTTTGGCAACCCTCTCTCATTCGCTCTGTCTTTCTGCGTTTCTTGAGCCCTGTGGAAAAAGGCAAGACTAGTATCAGTGTGTGTGTGTGTGTGTGTGTGTGTGTGTGTGTATTTGTGTAAGTCAGAGAGTCTCATCTGGTGAGGGGTTACTGAGGGCACAAGAGGGATCACAGTGTCTCATTGGGGATGTCATTAGGAAAAGAATGAGTAGGAGGTAAGAAAAAGAGAGGGATGATGTGAAAAAGAAGGGACAACAGTATGAAGATGATAGAGTGAAGATAAAAACTAGATCTTTACATTTTACACCAGACGAAAATCTCAAATCCAATCACTTAGAGCAAAACAAAACTCTGCATGGTGATTTAAGTGTATGTGTGTTATATGTGTTAATCTTTACTAAAAAACAAAAACAAAAAAACAGATAATAAAACTCTCTGTCCATAGCACAACACTGCAAGAAAAAATTTGTTAAAATCCATAACGCTTAGTATGAAAACCCTTAATAGTGATGCTTGCCTATGAAAAGAGGAACAAAACGAGAGTAAGGGTTGAAAGAAAAAAGAGGGGTGCTGGGCTTATGACAGACAGTTTTGCCATCTGTTCTTTTCTGTAAAGATGAAACCATAGCACACACACACACACACACACACACACACACACACACACACACACACACACCTCACCATACAGAGCACAAATATCAATATTACATTTACGACTTTAGTAATCAGTACAAACACTGTATTGAGAATGCTCAGTTCCATTGGCCAAAAGACACACACACTCCTGACACAACACATTTTCACAGCTGTAGAGGCAGAGAAAATTCCAATCAGTGTCACCATCTCAGCATTAAATTGGAATTCTTGGAAGCATCTCATATGAGCAGCCAGAGGCTGTTTAGTAGAACAGACATCTATTTTCTACAGAGTAATCAGCAGCAACATCTTTCTCTCTGACAGCTTTTTGTTACGAGTGAGCAGAGTGCAACCGACTTAAAGGTAGATATTTACTCTGCATACTCTGTCTAAGAATCAGAACTGGCGTATTTGTGATCGTGAGAAGTACATAATCGGCCGATGTAACTTCCTGTGCGATACCAAGTCCCTAATGAACGAATAATTGAAAATATAAGATAATCAGAATAATCAAAGATCTAAATTAATACATAACCAAAGATTAATTCCTAATTAGAAACACAAACTAAGGGTAATAATCATTCGAATTTGGAGTCAGATTAAGCACGCATCTAAAATAAAATTGAAACTAAGGGTCTACTCACACTAGGCACGGTTGCCTTGAACCGAGCCCAAGCTCGATTGTGCCCCCTCCCCACTCCCCCGCTGGCCAGCACTCATATTGCACTTAACGTTCCGTGCCAGAGCACGCTTACGCTTACAATGCAACTTTTTGAATGGAAGAAAACAGGAAGAAATGCACTTTCGCTCTAATATATTTATCATTTATGCCGCGCAACGATTTTCACTTGCACGTATCAGAGGATTATTACAAAGGCAGCTGATAATGGAGGAATTTGCAGCTTTACTCGCAAACTACAATTCCTGTTCATCAATAAGGTGAGAAGCAGACCCATTATAAACCCAAATACACTCAAATTAATTACATGAATTGATAAGTGTACTATCAAAGTAGTAATAAAGATGTTTGCCGTCATAATGATGACAGTTGTGCACACAAAAGTAGTAGCTGTTCCATGCCCCGGCGCGATTAGCGCTCACACTGCATGCGAACCGCACTCGAGCCGAGCCCAACCGAACTGTGTTCTGGCCCACCTCTTCCAAGCGGGCCAGGGACGGCTAAACAAACCGCGCCCTGGCACGGAACGGAGCGATCACACTTGTCAAACGCACTCGGGCGCGGTTCAGAGCGCCTAGTGTGAGTACACCCTATGTGAACTTCACAGGGGCGCTGAAAAGACATACACGCATTTTACCTTTGCCCAGGTCGTTGGATTCCAACGGGTGGTTCTTTACAAAGTCATCCACCCCTTAGCAACCTTAGCAACATGACGTTACAACCTATTTAAATAGCATCAAATAACTAAAACCTAAATTTTGTTTAAAACCAATCTAATAATTAAACATACATCAGCATAAGAACTACCCTAAAATGACAGAAACCATCTTTGGAAAAAAAAAATATTTGAAGTGTAAATGCATTTTATTTAGTTTGGCTAGCTTCCAATTTGATTACATGTAGAGGGCGGGGATTATGACCTATACTGCAGCCAGCCAACAGGGGGCAATCAAAATGAAGACGGCGTGCATGTGATCTGCTGATCTGTATTACCACAATAATAAAGCCATTTATACAAAAAAAAACAAAAAAAAAGGTTTTGTGATATTAATGCATTTGGCAACCCTGCCTGGCTCTTGCTAGCTTGCACATAAGCAGAGCAGGCTGAACCTCATGCAGAGAGATTTGAGAAGATCTGAAAGGTTAGTCTTGAGTCTCTGCTCTGCTTAAGTCTCTACTGCACTCCAGGCGGCACCATTAAACACCTGAGCCCCATGAGAGTAAAGGAGTGGAAAGAGCCAAGGGTGAATGTAGTGTTACTCAAAAACACTGGAGGTCAGTATTATTTTTCCTTTTAAATTAAAATCTAATTTACTGAAAAAAATTTACAATTCATGTACTTAATTTTTTAGTTTCGACTGAAACAGTTTTGAGGGACAAAATCATTGACTGAAACAGTGACATTTAATTAGTGCTTCTCTAATGGCATGTTTTGACTGTGTCAGTGTTTATTTTGTGCTTTAAACTGTTACTTCTGATATAAAACAGTCTGAGCTTTCAAATTCTGTCAATGTTATTATGAAATTCAAACAACAAAATATAATTTAAGCACATGTGAACTGATCATGTCTTCCTCTGTTTTTACTACTAGTATAGCACGAAATAAACATGAATGAACATCAGAAAGTATGCTGAAAGAAACAGTACAACCTTCTGAAATGTCTCATGTAATCGTTCAATCTGTGATGCAGAAAGACTGTCACGTAACGTTACATTTACCTCAGAAAAGCCATTCAATGTCCATAGTTTGAATAAATCTGTCATGAAAACAAGTTATTACAGCCACTTTTTAAATGTTTATTTTTTTTTTAAAAATGGAGTAGAAACAAATTATATCAATAAAAAGTTGATATAAAAATTGGCTTATGTGCAATTAATTTTTTTATATACAGGTCAATTTGATATACAACTAAATTTGAATAATTAATTGATTATTAAAAAAAATAAATTTTGTTTTTGGTATTTCTGTAAAAAAAATTAACTTTGGTGCATCACTAACATAAATGTGCTAAACATCATTCTTGAATGCACATAAAGATAGAAAATAAGTAAAATAATACTACCGTCTGCTACACAAACTACCACTTAATACCACTTTTTTTTTCTTCTTTTTTTTTTTAAAGCAAAAGTTGAATGAAATGCATCAATATTGTTAACTGGAACCTTTTTGTTCTCTGCCGAGATAAAAAGTAAAAAATAAAAAAAAATGTTTATGAATAATCTAAAGCATTGTTTTTATATAATACATAAGTGATACCTTGGAAAGACTGCAAAGATCAAGTAGCACTTACAGTATGTAATAAAGCAGTTTGCTAAGTTTTTCTGGAAACTGGGTCTTCGTCAACTTTGACATTTACAATTCTCTGTAGTTTATTCAACAAATTCAAATTCAGCCATGAGAAACACAGAATAACACCCAAAAAGAACAGCATCCTGGAGATAACCAAACCCAACCTTTCAAAGGCCCTGACTACTAAATGGCACATGAAGGGCTTCTTCTCAATATAAAAACACCCTGAATAGATTAAAGCAGAGAGACAGAGAGTGAGAAAGAGACATAAATGACAGGGGCGCTCCTGAGATTACTGAAACAGGCCTGCACCAAAGAAGATAAGTGATGTCTTGTAAATGCCACATGCATGCACCTCACACTGTCACCAAGGCAACCCCCATATGTCCTAATTATTCAGATTCCCCATTCAGATGACATGACTCTTCAGTAATTACTCAAACAAGATTCACAGAGAGTCCACCACTGGGCATGAGCAGGACAACAGAGCGCAGAGCAGAACAAAGTGAGTAATATGTATCTTTAAATCACAATACACATCTTTCATCTGCTCAGATTCAGTCTGAAGGCTTCCCTTTTCAGGTCACCACACTCCCAAACCACGCCACACATACTGTAAAGGCCCATTCACACCAAGGACGATAACTATAACAATAGCTATAACTTTTTTTTACGGCTGATGAACACACTGTGCTTAACCCCGTGTTATCTTTCTAAACACCGCTTTTAACCCCGGGTAAAGGAACGTTTTACACTTGTAATTTAGAAGGGGGGTTAGCACCGCTTTTTACCCGGGCTTATGAAACCCCACTCTAGAGCAATGTTAGCACCGCTTTTGCACTTTTTAACATTTCTTTCATTGGTTCAAAAAGATTCACTAATCAATTCTGATTCATAAAAATGAACCCTTCTCAAAAAAAAGTGTTCAGTGTTGTGTGCAAAAAGAGTCTTTAATGCAAAAATGTCTTTGTAAATTTGTAAATTGTTTTCCTAATTTCATTATTGTCTCACTCGGATTCAATTCAGATAGCATGAATTGAATGTGTATCCATAGACCTGACCAGGTTACGTACAGCCATCCCCATGGATGTGTGTTACCAGAGAACAAAGTGGTTTTAAGCAGACCAGAGACAAAAGGTCACAGTCATAATATTATAGATTTGTGATGAGATCTGAAACCTTCACACCAATATTGTTGCAGCACCGGCAGTGCTCCAAGCATCCTAATTACATGAGTGATGCAATATCATGGGGAACTTGGAGTTTGGAGGGCTTTTAATTAGAGAGATTTAATTATCCTGATTACAGGAGTACAAAACACACCAGGCAATCAAGGGGAAAATGTCAGTTAACATATTAAGCTTGTGACATCAGCCTGAGGTGAAAAACTCTTTCAAGAACTGAGCAAACTCTAGTTACCCTAAAACAAAACTAACAGAACTAATAGTAAAGAGTAGACACTGTTCAGAAGTTGAGGTGCTTTAAATGGGTGTCAAATCAGAATGGTTATCAGTAGAAAAAAAAACAACAAAAAAAAACATCTCAACTTGTAGGGAAAATCTCGTTTGAATTCAGCATGTCATGTCACATTTTATTAAAACCTCTTTCCCCATGACTTCCTGCTCTCTTGCTACTTTACCATGGATATAAAGTGACAAAAGCAAAACAAAAATGTAAAACAGCACAAAGCAAAGCAAATAAAACAAACAAATCACAAAACAAAACAAAGAACAGAAAGCAAAGAAAAACATGACAAAGAAAAGCCAAGCAAACAAAAAACACAAAGCAAAAGAAAAAAAAAAAAGAAAAGAAAAAAAGGCAGCAACAAAACAAACACTAAACCCAAACCAAATCCCAGTTTTAGTCAATGTAGATGAGTGGCTGGGTGACTTGGTGAGCTGATGCTTCCTCAAAGGACTAGTTTCAACGCAGGTTAAAACTTGAATTCACACAATGAACAGCCTCAACTAAGTGTTTATGGGAGACTATTGTATTATTATACTTGACTATTCTCTTTTGTACTTCCTCAAAAAAACTGGAAGAAAAAAAATTAAAAGAGAAAAAGAGAAGGGGAAAGCAAATGGGCATGTTACGTAACACCTGCATAAAACACTTTTCACCAATGTTGCTCAGTGCTGTTATCTATCAATGTCGATCGGTCACTGCAGACAGACCTCAGAGAACTCCACTGATAATGTAAGATACACAGGTCACGACCCAGATGTCTTCTTAACCATCTTCAAATACTGGCAGGTTTAAAAACAGACATTTCAAGCAGCATTAGGTCAAGAAAACACAAAAAAACAAGCATTTGGATGCCATTTAATTTGCAAAGTGGAACCATATTGATTTAGAAGGATACACTTCAAGTCAGTGAACAGCACTGATTTGACATAATGATTAAGGGGTCACTGGCTGACAGCTCTTCCACATGCAGCATTTAATATGGTCATGAATTTCATCCAAAACCTCAGAATATCATCCAGTGAACCCAGTGTAATGGATAGTTTGCAATTCTAATGAGAGGGAATATATTTCCACACAGTTCACTCAGGGGAAATTCAGAGTTGTTTTAGTGTGTGTTATGATGGCTGTGAGTCTCTTTCTGACAGCAGCTGTACTCACATTAAATGACATGAATTGCATCTGGAGCAGAGGTGTTTTCGATTGTGCAGGCAAAGTGATTGTGTTTGTATCGTCTCTCTTTCGCTGTATGTGGTGAAGAACACACATTAAAGTCCATGTAAAGCAATATTAAATATGTGTTCTGAGTTTGTCAACCCCAGAGAAAAATGTGTTAACCACCCAGCCAAATTTGAATGATAAAAGAAATCACCTAATTAAATAAAATAAGTTATCAAAATCTTGAAAAAATAAGCAGTATTCTCTGCTAAATATTGGGGGGGGCGGGGGGGGGGGGGGGGGGGGGGGGGGGGGGGGGCGGGGGGGAAGCAGTATTCTCTGCTCTTAAACACTGTCCGGTGTCGGCACTGAAACCACACCTACTTGCGAGAAAGCTGCCTCTCTCTCAACTGTTAAATACAGCTACAACCTATTGGATTTACACAGCCATACATGTTTGAGCCTGCAGAGCCAGAATCCAATTCAGAGGACACTGACCGGCTACCCGGGAATCAACCTCGCCCCTTTCAGTCTGCAGCAGAATGGTAATTTTTTTTTTCTCCCCTATATGCAAGTTAGCAATTATGTAACTAGCATAACCGAACTTAGCCAAATAAAGTTAGGCTAATCAATAAATAACATAGAACAAAACATTTTTCCACGTTGCCATTTTATTAGGGCCAAATCACCGATGGTGTGAGGACCCTATTGTAATTGCTCAGTCAATTATTCAATTATTCTAAATTGCATTTTTGAGGGCCTAAACATGCTCGAAAACTTATGAAACTTTGCACACGCGTCAAAATTGGTGAAAATTTACGTCTGATATGAGTTTCAGAATTAGGTGTGGCAAAAAGCACCACCTACAAAATTTCCATTAAGCACCCTTCATGCTACGTTTCACGTATGAAATTTGGTAGACACATGTAACAGCCCAGTACCTACAAAAAAGTCTGTGGGTGCAAAATCTGAAAACCCAACAGGAAGTGAGATAGTTTTGCCATTTACAGACGTTGTACTTTAACAAACTCCTCCTAGAGATTTTATCAGATAAACATCATATTTAGTCAGCCTAATCGTAAGGCCTTAGCGATGTTAAATTGCAAAGATCTTGAGTTTTCGTTGAACGGCGTGTCCGTGGCGGCCTGACAAAGTCTGATGTTTCGCCATGAATCAGGAAGCTTTTGTAAGTCAGGCATACAATGTCCAACCTGCCCCAAACTTCACATGTGTGATAAGAGTCCTGGCCTGAAGACATCTATATGTCAATATTCAGTTAGTCATAGCGCCACCTGCTGGCAACAGGAAATGGCATTAATCCACCTCTTCTTGATTTCAAACCGAGACCGAGCTGTTTTTTTTAAAATTATCACAACCAGGTAATATGCATTACGTGACAAAGGCATAGCTAGCTAGCAAACTGTAGGCTATAGTAACGACATGGTAATGGTAATGACAATAACTCATGACTGAGCGGGCGAACCACTGTTGCTAATGCACTCTAGTTATTATAGTGTTAGGGGAAGGGCAATGCTCAGTGGCTCCAGTGCATCATCGAGCCATGATTTCAGGCCTGCCCAAAAAATGTGTTTAGAAACAAATTTCTAAATTGCCTTTACACAGATTTTAAAATCAGTGTCCATACGGCACCTGTATACATATTCCCGTCTCCACAGATTACTGACAAGAATAAGTTTTGCTTAGCCAATCTCATTTCATATCAGTTCTGTCCCAAACGCAGATATGTCAGTCAATCTCTGGCAGTCTGAGTGATGAGGGAGCAGTGGATGGATGGAGACCTGCACAGACGTCCTTGAGCAGAGTCAATCAAACTGCAGAAACCTCAAAACTCCTTGTTGATTGTGCTTCCTGAAGCTCACTGAAGCACAATCTGTGTAACTGATAACATTCAATGTTCAATCACTCCACTCTCAAAAAACAAGGCATAACCTACTGACAGAAATGGTGATGTATATGCACACAAAAGCTCTTTAAAATCAACAGCAATGCTAAATTTACATTGTTCCCCACTATATTTAAATGTACGTCTCATGATTAAAACATGACTAAACTGTAACAGCAAGGAAAAGACAGTGTTTGTTTGTGTATGTGTTCATGATAGAGAGAAAGGGAGAAATATATTCTTAAAATGTTCAAAGTAGGTGGGAGAAAAACTAGATTTGCATTTTCAGAAGGAAATACCAGATCTCGCAAGACAGTAGGAGAGTAAATGTCAAGAAGTTTAAGTTTTAGGCTCTGTTTCTGCATAAATAAAATAACAAATCAGAGCTGCTTTACCAATGATGAAGAAGAAGAAGACAAAGAATGAGAAGGTGAAGGTGAAGGTGAAGAAGGAAAAGGTGAAGAATGAGGTGGCAATGAAAAAGAATGAGAAGTTGAAGTGGATGTCAAATAAGAAGAATGAGAAGGTGAAGAAAAAGAATGAGAAGGTAAAAGTGAAAATGAAGAAGGAGCAGCAGAAGATAATGAGTAACAGTAAGAAGGTGAAGAAGAAGAAGAAGAAGATGATGAATAAGAAGGAGAAGAAAAATTTGAAGGAGAAGAATAAGAATGTTTGATGAATATCAATCAAATTCTGCCATGCAAGCACTGAAACACAAACACAAAGAAAGGAGTGATTAAACATGTGAGGGTGTGGCTATAATCGTGCCATAGGGGATCTCTGACATCGATCAGTCGTCTTCAAAGCAGATAAGCCTGGTCTGGAAAAATGACATCTACAGAACATAGAGAACAGAGCCTGTGGCTCTGATATGAACTCGATATGATATGAACCCAAGTCAAGACAAAGGGAAGATAACTAAAGACTGTGATCTCCCTATTAAATGTGTTTCTTATTAGAGAGAGCCCTCAGTTCAAAGCTGAGCAAAAAACCCTAGCTATAGATCATTAGACAAGCATCAATATTACTCGATCAAATTTATGATTTTAACTTGGTGGATAAAACTTTCAATAAAACACTGAAGAAAAGACCTTTTTAAGAAAAATAATATAATAATAATTAAAAAAAAAAAAAAAAAAAAACTTTATTTTATATTAAAACTAAAATTACAATACTAATATTTATGGCTGCCCTAATTTCTTCATTTTGAAATGTTAAACCATCACATTTTTCTTTGTGAGAAACCCACATGAAGGCCTTAAAGCATCTCTTTTGTTGATAAGCACTTCTCATTACAAGTATGGGATAGGGATACTCCGATCAATCGGCTGCAGATGGGTATCGACCGGTCATCAATTTTATGACTTAATCGATAGTCACTAAATTTGGCCGATCTCACAAATTAATCACAATTTAATGACGTAAAACAGTAAAAAGTCACTGCCAATGCACATGTAAACAGTATACAGACGAGGCTTTTGCGACACATTCTACTTTGTAACTTTGTGAAACATTACTAAACCATAGTAATCACACGTTTATTTCAAGCAGGTTGTCTTGATTTAAACAAGCCCACACACAACATAACATGATGCGTAGTTCTTGAGAAAATACTCACAGAGTGACATGACATGCTGCTTGACTAAAGCTATAGGACATTCAGGGATCCAATTGCGTCACAATCATAACAGTGTTTTCCAACGTCATTTGAATGTTCAGCCAATGGAAACTGGATCTCGGGTATGGTGGGTAGGGACAATGTGTAGAGACCAATCAGACACTGTTTTACATTTGGAGTGTGCTTGAATTTGATTGGTCGCTCAGATTGACAGGTCTTGGTTTACCATGTGTCATAATAGGAACGCACAGCTGAAACAGCACTGGAAGATCGTCGCTCATCAACCAAGATCTTATTATTCTAGGTAATAATAAATATTTTTAGGCTTTGTGTTGTTTACATGTAAAACACTGTTTGGAGAGGTTTTTGGACTTTTGATAAAAAGGCTATTGCTCAAAAACTTTTGATTGCTTTGAGATATCAACACAAAATTTGGCCCAGATACAGTTTACATGATTGTGAACAAGCCCAAACTTGATTTTATGACCCTTCATAAATACTTTCTAATAGTGTTGTCAAAAATATCAATATTTCTATATTGATACTGAAATATCTGAAACGATTCCAATACTCCTTTTCTGTGGTGGCCGAGAGAGCTCAACGTGTTGCAACTGAAGAAAGCACATGCTAATAGAAAAAACACCAGGAAATTAACAAAACATCTTCATTAGTTTGACTCACAATGCAACCAAATTCAGAAACGCGCTGCAAATAGCACAAAGCTCAACGTCCTGCAACTGAAGAAAACCAATGAAAATAGAAAAAACACCAGGAAATTAACAAAGCATCTTCATCAGCTTGACAACACGTGCAGCAAATACTCACAACACAGTCAAATACAGAAATGCACATAATATTACTCATTCCCACAGGTTTCGTACTCAAACCAAAAGCACGCGCACCACTGAACTTTATAAGTGCCACGCACATAAAGCCACCTCTCAAACAGCTCACAGGTACCAAATTAAGCCACTTTTTCATGGCTTATTGAAATTAAAAGGTTAAATACACACAAAATTATGTCAAAATGCCCGTCTTGGCGAGTATTCAGGTAAATACAGTCAGTTTTGGAATGTAAATATTTCTGGGGTTTTCTTAGCACTGTTGTAACATAAGAACCTCCAACATGATCAAAATCTATTTTCTTCAAAATTTGAAAGGTTTTCTATCAAAATTATGAAAATAAAAATATTTACATGGCAGTTTTCCCCTTAGATATCGAAAATAAATTCCAAAACAACAAAATTTCAGTATCGTGTCAACACTACTTTCTAATAGTCATCATGTCAAGTATATATATATATATATTTTTTTTAAATGAATTTATATATATATATATATATATATATATATATATATATATATATATATAAGAGAGAGAGAGAGAGAGAGAGAGAAAGAGAGAGAGAGAGAGAGTGTGTCACTTTTTCTGGGTTTTTCTTAGCACTGTTGTAACATAAGAACCTCCAACATGATCAAAATCTATTTTCTTCAAAATTTGAAAGGTTTTCTATCAAATGAGACCATGTACTTGAGGGTACCTTTTTTGTTTGTTTGTTTGTTTATGTATGCCACTTAGACATCAAATCATTAAAAATGCCTTCAGGGTGTAAGTTGTTAAAGACAACAGAAAGTTTACATAATATTTATATAAAGCTGCCAATGATCGGGTTCAGGAGATAAGAGAAGCGAGGAGAACCCCTGCATTGAGAGCACTCCTCATTGCTGCTCTCAGATCCTCCCCATCCCTCCATCCCTCTTTTCTCCTCTCTTCCTCTTGACTGGCCTGAATGCTTAATCATGCCTCAACTCCCCAGTGGAGTAAAAACAGACCGGAGGTCCCATTGGCTGAGCCATGTGGTGTGTGGTCTGTGATGCTGCGCTCTGATTGGTTAACAATCTGAGGGCAGAGTTAAGAGGTCCCCAGTTACCAGCTGGGCAGGGCAGGGCAGGGTATGTCTTCAGCCATGACAACACACACAATACACACATGCACATACAAGCTCCTTGGTGGACAAAGAACCAAAAGTCAGAGTGTATGAGTCAGGGCTGTCTGACCTCAGAGATCTAATCATGCATACAAAGTATAACCCCTAAAAATTTTATATTAAAATAAAGAACTTCAAAACTGCACAAATAATCAACAGCCACTTTGTCTTTTCAGTCAAAAATTATTTTAACTTCAGTTTACATTTTTAAAAATGTTTTATTGCTTGGTCAGTGACATTGTGGGTTTTGTTTCTTTTGCTGTAAGGACCTTTTGAATTAACTGAAATCATTTGGCGAAGTGATATGAAACTGTAATGTGGTCAAGACCTGCCTAGAACTACCTTAGCCATGCGATTCCCTGAAAATAATTACACACCTTAGAACGTTGATCAACCAATCAGATTCGAGCATTCAACAGTATAAAATGTTTTATTTAATCCATTTCCATTGGGACTACATGAATAATTTTCACTGACGTTAATTTAAAATTGCATGAAATGGGCAGGGATTTATTGTTAGTGTCAATGGATTTTGATTTTGCGTTAGGAAAAAAAAAATCAACATCCATGAATGAATGAGAAAAAAAGTGCAGGATGTTATTAAGTATAAAAGCCATAGTAAATTGATTTATTTCAGAGATATATTCTGAGGTAAAGAAAAGATTATGTACATATCTTTGTGCATAGACTTAAATTATTTTTTGGGGTGACTAATATCAAGCTAAACAGTTGAAACTATGGATTCATGTGTTTCCAGAATCCAAACAGGTGCTGGATCTGTTGCACTCACTAACCCATTTAAAGCAGGACAGGACCTGAGCATGAGACTCAAGGGAAGCTACACTGCTATCAAATCAGTGCAGCATTATGAACAGCTCTGAGATTGCTGTAATGGTCTCTCTCCTCTCTCTCTCTGTCTTAGAGGGCCAAAACATTCATTGTTTATGAATAATGAATTAAACACCATATAATGAAAGTGAATGGGGATAGGAGGTAAAGGTATCGTTAAGGGTATGGTCCATGCAATTTGTGTGCCACATTCCAAGTCTTCTGAAGCAATATGGAAGCTAATTTAGAAAATGTTTAGTCACTATTCAGAGATACTACCGCACACAGAACTCGTGTGTAAAGACCCTGATATACTTCAAGTGAAATCAAAGAACGAACTGGTGTGACGTCATTTCTAACGAAAACAGTTAACTCCAGGAGTTCATAAGAGCTTGCCAAAGTGAACTTTAAGTAAAAGTTCACTTTGTCTCGTAAACACCTTTGAACTACCATTGGTCTGTGGTTATACGTAATAGGTAGGTGTGGCTCTGTGGCCCCGCTTTCTTTGACATGGAAATCTCTCTGGTTCATTTCTCCAGTTCAGTCCGTCAAGGTCAGACGTCTGTGAGTAAAAGCATGAACACACTGAAGAACTGCTTTATAGCAGAAATTGAAAGTCATGTTTAATACTGTAAAGCAGTAAATACTGTAAATTGCTTTAAAGCAATCTATTGTATAAAGTGCTATATAAATAAACCTGACTTGACTGGAGTGTCAAATTGCTGAGCTCGTGCAAACATATCCACGTCACTATGATCAGATTGGCAATGGTGCCAGTACCAATTTGACTGACTGACAAGCACTGTTGTGTATGAGAAACATTAAAGGGCAAACGCGGCAAAAGTGGAACTAATCAGAGCTAATCACCGTACGTCACACGGAACATTTATCAGCTCGGCTCAAAACACTATCGGAAGTTCGGATCAATTTACTGACTCGGATCTTTGAATCTTGTTCAGCAAAGTGAACGAATCTTTTTTGACTGATATCCAGATGTCAAGCCAACAGTGTTTAATCCTGAAAAATGCAGAGAAACAATAAGTGTGTAATAATTTAACACTGCATATTGTTGCACAAATGCCAAGTACATATATCGTCATCACTAAACAATGAGTGCCATTAAAATTTGGTCTATACACTATTTAAAGAACATGAAAGCTGATATTGATGAGGCCAGTGCTAAGTGGGAGCTAGGGTGGATACTAGTCACATAGATGATTGTTTTGCAATCTATCTGAGGGGCTCTGTACCCACAGCTAAAATACAACAAAACAAGCATACGTAATTTCCTCTTCATTTTGGACAAAATGGGACATCTGATTACCACAGCAGTTGCTTATATCTGTTAATAGTTAAACTATAGCTTCAACTGATCTCTAACTTCGCTTACTTCAGTAAACACATGAAATTAACTAACAAACTGTACATACCTCTCTGCATGATTTGAACTGGGCAACAGATAATGACGTAACACCCAGGTAGGCATGCCCTCACGTGATAATGATTGGTCGATTGATAAGCTTTAATCCGATTGGCTAAAGAGTACGAATGACCCGGGTGGCTGCCAGAAGTGTCTCAGAAATACACACACACAAATCCAAGGTGATTCACACGCGAATGTGAGGATAAACTCGTAAGTTTCAAACATTCGAAACTTTTGTGCACAGTTGTATATCTATGAATTGTGTTTTAGATTTGTGAAATGTATTTTATGAATATCTAATTTTATTTTGCGCACATGAATTGCTTTTTGTGAATGTATATATTTTTTTCACGCACGTGAATTGTTTTTTGTGCACGTGAATTAGGTTTCATGCATGTGAAATTGGCTACGCATGTGTGCATCGTGTTTTTTGCGTGAATTATTAATGAGGCTAATCTGCTTCCATACGTGACAGCCCCATATGCAATGTATGCAGTGCCAGAAACAGAAATTAGTTCACCTCTCGAGTCTTTGGGTTTGAGTCGTTCGTTCTTCCCGTCAGCCCCATAGGCTGAATACAGAAAAAGAAATGTTCATCTTTTGAGTCTTCGGGTCTGAGTCCTTCGTTCTTTTGTCACATGACTGCTTCCCGGCTTAGTGTCTCGCAACAAATACAACATTACATTCATATTACTATTGACTGTGTGTTGTATTATATTTAGGAATTATCATAATTACCAAAAGATATGTGCAATAAACACATCTGACCTTCTGACCAATCTTTTTATACAATATTAGACCAATATGTCCAGTCTTTATAGGAAAATAAATTATAATACTAGCTAAAAAACAAAAAACTAAACTTGAAAAAAAAAAAAAAAAAAAAAAAAAAAAAAAACTAACTATGCACTTGTTTGTAAGGAAGGTTGTGAATTAACTAATTTCTGTATCCAATACGGCTGTCACGTTATATGAAAAAAGAACGAAGGACTCGGACCTGAAGACTCAAGAGGTAAAATAATCATTTCTGTTTCTGCATTCAGCATTCAGTCTATGGGGCTGTGACATGATGAACGAACGACTCGAACCCGAAGACTTGAGAGGTGAACTATTCATTTCTTTTTCCAGTACAGACTTGCATAGCCTTGCCTATGGGACTGGAACTTGATGAACGAACGACGCGAACACGAAGACGCGAGAGGTGAACTAATCATTTCTGTTTCCTATACACAACCTATTTGATGTTGCGAATGCATGGTCAACACAAAATGAATGAATCACTCTCTGAGGCAACTTGTTGTTTCCAAGTCATATTAAAGATTCATTCAAAAAGAAAGAATCGTTCATGAACGACACATCACTACAAAACACACCGCAGTGTGAGCTTGGAGTGAATGCATTTCCTCTCTGATCGTCTCAAACACACGACCACTAAACAGCGCTGAGATCCAGTGAGAAGCGTTCCAGTTCGGTGCAGAGTTCTCCCATACAAACCACAAATCAAATGATTAATGATTTAAACTAGTTTAATGCCAGATGAAACAGTGCTGACATTCTCACCAACACTGACGCGAAAACAGGAGAAACATTGAGCCACAACAATACAGTTAGAAGGCTTTTCAATCCACAAGTTGCCAACATTTACCATGATTTACTGTAGTAACACTAACTGAAACCTATTATATTGTGGCAGAAATGTGGGATATTCATATTCATCCAGTTTTTTATATAATTAATGTAGACATTAAATTTATTAAGTTATGGAATATAATTACAGTATTTTTGTTATTAAGCTATAGCAGTTTTTGTGCACTTGTTTTATACTCAATTTCTTTAGGCAACTGTTTTTCATAACAAATAGGCTACCATAGAAACAATGTAGTTAGTATGCATTTTTTCTTCTGCTGAACACAAAAGAAGATATTTTGAAGAATTTTGATAATCAAACAGTTTTGGTTCCCACTGACTTTCATTGTATTTTTTGTCCATAAAATGGAAGTCAATTGGAACCAAAACTGTTTAGTTACCAACATTTTTCAAAATATCTTCTTTTAGGTTCTACAGAAGAAATTAGGCTAAGTCATACAGGTTTTTGAACGACATGAGGGTGAGTAAATAATTCAGAATTTATATTTTTTGGTGGACTATCCCTTTAAGGGTGGGCTCTTTTCTGCCAGTAAGCAACAACCTAGCAACACCCAAGCAACCACAATGCAACATTATAAAAAATAAATAAATTTTTCAAATTCAATTCCTGTGTCCTCGTAAACCAAATGGCATTAAAAAAAAAAAAAAACCATACTAAATGGTGTTTTTTTTTTTTTAATTGAAAAAATGCAGACAGTTTTCTGTAATGGGTAGGTTTAGGGGTAGGGGGGGATAGAATGTACAGTTTGTACAGTATAAAAACAATTACGTCTATGTAGAGTCCCCGTAAACCATATACACAAGTGTGTGTGTGTGTGTGTGTGTGTGTGTGTGTGTGTGTGTGTGTGTGTGTGTGTGTGTGTGTGTTGAATATGACACAGAACAGGACTTCAAAAAGAGATGCAGATATACAGGAAGTGACAGGAGGAGGGATCATCTCAGTGAGTGAGAATAATCCCACGAGACGCATGTTCTACCAGCCGGATTCAGTCTAACAAAGACAGCTTGACCACAGCTGCTGAATCTGAACACACACACACTTCACATCAATGTCTGACTAAGTTTACTGCCTCTCAACCACTCTGAAAAGAGGAAACCATGACAACAGAGCAGTAGAAAAGGCAGGAGATGATATCAGCGAGGCAACTGGAGAAAATGCTGTGAGGAGGTGGAAGAGAGATCCATAGAGATGAACTGAATATGTGGCTTTAATAACCAGAACGAATCCCTTTTACATTCCATAGATTGAAATGAATAGATAAACAAATTAATGAAGAGATACATAAATACAATGATTTATCTTTATGTTTTCAAAGGACAAAAAATTCTGGCAATGTGAATCCTCCATTGGCATGTTATGAAAACATCAAATACAATATATATCGCTGTTAATGTACTCTCACTAATACTGATATTAGCCTCTATGGAAAGATCACTGCATTTGAAATATTTTATTAAGCAAGAAAGCCTTTTAATGTTTAATAAAACCCATAAATTATTAAATGGCTGTACATTTTTTTTAACAAGGCTGCACCTTCAGCACTGAACAAAAAAAGGTTCAAAGAACAATAAAAACAGTATCAGTCAAAGCTAACACAGAAACACTGTTATTGTTACAGAAAATGAGGCTTGTTACTGTATGTTAATGAGTTGTTGGATAATTTGTTAAAAATATCAGGGGCTGAAACCTCTCACTGCTTTTTTGTTTTAACAAAAACAATAGTATTCAATTAATCAAATTGAAACAAGAAATAAAACAAAAAGCAAATTATATATTTAAAAAAATATATATTTTTAATAAATAAAATATCTTTAAATTATATTTTATATATTATATATTTTATTATAAACAAAAATTCTAAAGTATTATAATTTTATATAATTATGAAATAAAACAAAAGTACAGAGATAAATATTTAACAAAAATATTAAAAGTGATGAAGATAAAAAAAAAAATAAGTAAAAAGGTATGTCAATAATTATAATAATCTATTTAGTATAATTGCAAAAACATGCAGATACCTAATCTTATATAACAAACAAACAAGCAAATAAACATCCATGGTAGTAAAAACAAATGAATCTTGCTTCCTGCTACCTCAATCCTGAAGCATTTGAGCACTGACATGATAACACTGACATCCCCAAACCACACACAAACACAACACGCAGTGTATATAGGGGAGGATAAGGGGTGCATAACATCTGGGGTGATTGCCCCTTTTTCCTGAATTGACAATTATATACATTACCACAGACCCACAAACACCATCACTCATGCACAAACACACACAAATCTCATATAATTCAGTGTGAAATTATGGAGTGGGGGGTGTTTGTGGAGGATTAGTCTTTTCCTGGTTAACTGCTCAATGGATTCTCCTTAGTGAATGAAACAAGCTCGTCCTCTCCATACACCCTCCCCCCCACCCCCCCACCCCCATTTAACGTTCTCTGAAAGCCCTTTATGTAACTCAACCTTACAGCTGGAGCAAATGAACGCCAGACTAAACAACCACAAGTGCATCTCCTCAGCCCAGCATTACCCACAAACCCCTGCTGACAGCTTCTGCCCACATGACTTCCACCCAGAGATAAAGAGCCCATCTGACTGTAAACAGTCAACACAATATTTTAATATTCATGAGAACGGCATGTACTTTGGGTCTCACACAAACAAATTTGGTATCACTGTTCACCATGAATGAGGTATATTTTTAATAAGTGCATGGAACCTCGAGAAGGATGAGAGTGAGGAAAGAAGGAAGACTGGGATGAGAGAACGAAAACAAAAGGTAGAGAATGACAATGAAAACAGGGATAAGTGAAGGAAGAAGAGAAAAGAGGTAAGAGAGATGGAAAAGAGAAGCTAGAAAAATTAAAAGAAAGACAGGAATGAGAGAGGGAAAAGAGTAGAACGAAGGAAAGGGAAGTAGAGAGAAGGAGAAGAGAAGGAAGACAGGGATGAAAGTGGGAAGAAAGGGAAAAGAGAAGGAAAAGAGAAGGTATAGAAAGATAAGACATAAGACAAGACATAAGACATACTATTATAGTATTTATTAATATTTTGAATATTTTATGTGCTTTTGTCATTTTTATTAGTCTTTGATTTTTATATATTTCTTTATAGTTTTATTTCAGTTTTAGCTTTTTAAATTTCACTATCTGTCAATTTTCAAAGCAACATTTCTAATTAAAGTATTGTTTTTTTTAATGTAATATTTATATTTTATTTTAGCTTTAATTCAATAACTAAAATTTTTTTTTTAACAGTTTCCGTTTTAGGGTGGACAGGGAACACCGGAAGGAGGACAGGGAAGAAAGAAGAAAAAGACATGATAGAGTCAAAGAAAAAAAGATATGAATGAGAGAAAGAGGAGAGAGGGAAGAAAGAAATAATTAATTACAATAAAAGTATTGAAGTGGTACTATAGCACAGTAATGTATTAGATAAGAATAGCAATGTACAGTGCTTTGATATACACCATGGTACTATTTTACTACCATATTTATGTATCATTGTACTTGTCTAAAAAGGGCTGACAGGCATCACAGAACAAACACAGTTACTAAACAACAAACACAACATGCTTGACAGCCTCCTTCACATACAGCAAAAGATAAAATTATTAGCACACACATGAGCAGAGATGCTGGAACAAGGAGGAAAGAGGCTGTATACATACTGCTGTAGAGAGTGTCTATCCAGGAGAGCCTGGGCAGCTCGCGAGCGCTCAGGTGCTCCATCCCCCCGCCTGCCGTCTCCTCCAGTGCTGCGTCTCCTCCAAACACTCCCCCGATCTCTTTCCTTACTCTATCTCTCCCTTTACTCGCCCACAACTTGCCTGATCTCCTTAGTGATTATGGGGGGAGGTAGACATATCTGAGTTTGAGATACAAAACCGATGTGTGTTGCTGAGGAAAGATCAGTGTGAGATCAGTGTGTGTCCATTCGTACTACAGCTCCTCAAATGTAAGACAACAGGCTGGAGCCACTCTCTGCCAACGGTTGCTATGGGAAGGAGAGGCACTCCTCTCTCTCTCTCTCTCTCGCTCGCTCACTCGCTCATTCACTCTCGTTCAATCCCCTTTTCTTCAGTCCACTGCCTCAATTTTGTAATTTCATTCACTCTTATCTCTTATAGTAGTGGTTGCTAAGCCAAGTACCATTTTACTATTGTTTATAATTAGGGTTATGGATTGGAACAAACACAATTTTTGTGATTTCGATTTTCACTTAAAACAGCAGTGAAAAAAAAAAAACTTGCCTTAAGGTGCAAAATTTAGTTGAAATTTCATGGACAAAAAGGTTGTATATTGTATATTGTCATTAGTGTAGCAATATATAAAGCTCACAGAAGTCAGTGTCAAACCAATCATATTTTGCTTGAAGTATATTGGGGCCTTTATAGTAAAAACTGAAGTTGTAATTCTATTGGAAAGCAACACTGACTTTAAAGCAATCTATTGCTTTAAAGTCACTTGCTTTAAAGCAATCTATTGTATAAAGTGCTATATAAATAACTGTGACATGACTTGGCAGGAGTGTCAAACTGCAGAGCTCATGCAAACATATCCACACTCCACATCACTATGATCAGATGCTTTCTTAAACTTCTTTTTACCCCTAAGCGAACAATGTAAGGCTACATTCGGACTTTGTCCAAATCTGATTTTTGTGCATATCCGATTGAAATCTGATCAGATTTAGCAAGTGTGAACGGCAATAAATAAATAAATAAAAATCACACGGAATGTGGTTAACAAATAACAAATCCATTCCGAGCTACATTCATATGTGGTTTGAAATCCTATTCAAATCGCATTTCTGGAAATCCATTTCAGTCTGAACGCTCTGATCGAATTTTGCGTGGTTTATGTGACTTTGTCACGCCATGTAAAACATAAACGTCACACGTTGTTATAGAAAACATGCTGAAAGTCACTGCAGAAACAAGGTGGTGTTGTTGCAAAGTGCCAGACGAGCAGAAAATGACAATATAACGGAGACATGTTTTGAGACAGGCGGAGACGACAGTACGTAATAAAGGCGCTCATACCAGCTTCCTATGTTTCTGCTGCTGCCTCATAAGACCCAGTAGTGCAGTAGTCCAGCGCGGCGGCTGCACATTGTCATGTTGTTAATAAGACAGCATCTGTATAGCAAACCCCACCATGTTGTGGTTGTCGTTTTTGGAGTATGCCTACCAACGCAATGTCATTGCCATAGAAACCAATGCAGATATTCTGTAAAAGGAAAGAGCAGCATGGACACACAAATCTGATATACAGTATCTCACAAAAGTGAGTACACCCCTCACATTTCAGCAACCATTTTATTATATGTTCTCAAGGGACAATACTATAGAAATGAAAATTGGATATACTTTAGAGTAGACAATGTGCAGCTTGTATAGCAGTACAGATTTACTGTCCTCTGAAAATAACTCAACATACAGCCATTATTGTCTAAATAACTGGCAACAAAAAAAGAGTACACCCTAAGTTAACATGTCAAAACCGTGTCCAAAGTGTCAATATTTTGTGTGAGCACCATTGTTATTTAGCACTGCCTTAATCCTCCTGGGCATGGAATTCACCAGAGCTGCACAGGTTGTTGCTGGGATCCTCTTCCACTCCTCCATAATGACATCACAGAGCTGCTGGATGTTAGACACATGGCGCTTCTCCACCTTCCGCTTGAAGATGCCCCACAGGTGCTCAATAAGGTTCAGGTCAGGAGACATACTTGGCCACTCCATCACCTTCACCTACAGCTTCCTCAGCAAGGCAGTTGTCATGTGTTTGGGGTCATTATCATGCCGTTCGGCCTTCAGAATGTCACAGTACATGTTGGAATCCATGTTTCCCTCAATGAAGCGTAGCTCCCAGTACCTGCAGCCCCAGACCATGAAGCTACCAACACCATGCTTGACTGTAGGCAAGACACAATTTTCTTGGTACTCCTCACTAGGGCGTCACCACACATGCTGGACAAAACAAGTTTATCTTAGTCTCATTAGACCACAGGACATGGTTCCAGTAATTCATGCTCTTGGACAGGTTGTCTTCAGCAAACTGTTTGCGGGCTTTCTTGTGAGCCAGCTTCAGAAGAGGTATCCTTCTGGGACAAAAACCAACTTGTTGCAGTGTGCGGCGTATGGTCTAAGCACTGACAAGCTGACCTTCCGCTTCTGCAACCTCTAAAGCAATGCTGGCAGCACTTATGCATCTGTTTTTTTAAGCCAGCTTCTGCACCTGACGCACAGCACAAGGTCTCAACTTCTTTGATTCAACTTCTTTGGCCTGTTCCGAGTGGAACCCATCTTGGAAAACCTCTCTCTATGACCCTGGCCAAGGTGCTGTAACTCAGTTTCATGGTGTTACCAATCTTCTTATAGCCTAGGCCATCTTTGTGGAGAGCAACAATTCTAAATCTCAAATCTTCAGAGAGTTCTTTGCCATGAGTTGCCATGTTGAACATCCAGTGATCAGTTTGAGAGAACTGTACTCAAAGCACCAAATTTTAACTGCTCTAATACAAGATCCACAAATTTGTATGGTCCTGTCAAGCAGACAAAAACATGAACATGATGAATAGGACATGTGGCTTTGCATGGTTAAATGACATACAACTGTTATCACTTAGGGTGTACTCACTTTTGTTGCCAGCTATTTTGACAATAATGGCTGTATGTTGAGTTATTTTCAGAGGACAGTAAATCTATACTGCTATACAAGCAGCACATTGACTACTCTAAAATATATCCAAGTTTCATTTCTATAGTATTGTCCCTTAAGAAGATATACTAAAATGGTTGCTGAAATGTGAGGGGCGTACTCACTTTTGTGAGACACTGTACATATAATCGGATTTGGACTGACAGTCTGAACACAGCCAAAAAGAACTTCGCCGTGAGTATATCGGGGCCTCAAGTTATATCTGGAGACCAGAATATCACAGAGACTTAAAGGGATAGTTCACCCATGAATGAAAATTCTGTCATTATTTACTCACACTCATGTGGTTCCAAACCTGTATGACTTTCTTTCTTTTGCTTTCTTTCACAAAATAACTATATTTTGAAGAATGTTAGTAACCAAATCATTTTGGTGACCATTGAGCTTCAATTTATTGACAAAAAAAGACATTTCAAAACATGCTTTTTTATGTTCTGCAAAAGAAAAAGAAAAAGACTTACAGGTTTGGAACAACATGAGGGTAAGTAAATTATGACATAATTTTCATTTTTGGGTGAACTATAAGAGTGGACTATTTTGGGCCAGTACACAAATATCTAACACCCATAACACCCTAGCAACCACAGATGATACTGTTCATTCAAATTCCTCTTCCTCTCATCTCTCATCCCTCTCATCTCTCCTTTCTCTCTCTGTGAGCAGCTCTTACATTAGGCGTCCTCCTCAGGGATTTGGGGTGATGTGGTAACAACCTCCTGCTCTCCAGAAAACACAGGGTGTGTGTTAGGGTTGGGCAGATTTTAATATATCCACACAGAGACCTCTGAAGAATCTTTAATTGAATCGATTCACTGAAACAGCTTTGAATTGAGTCATGGAAATGAAATAAATCAAAGTTAACAAATCTAACTCCACTTTTTCATAGATCTATTAAACATGCATGTCTTGAATTTTATGCTTCAGCAAGAGCCAAAGTAAATACTGTCTACCTCAAATTTCAGCTCAATATTTAGACAATATGTGCTTGTATGATGCTGCAATTTGCAAGGGTATCATACATGTTCCTCATTACATGAAAAAAAGTAAAGTAAAAGAGTTAAAAAAAAAAATAAAAAAAAAAACTGTCTTAACAGAAGGATCTAGAAACTGGTCTGATGTTTTACTAAAGGAAAACCTACTGGGCAAAGCACAATGACTAATGCAACATTTATAATGTTGCTTATTTTTCTCTTTCTCTCTAAATCATTGCAAATATATTCTGAATATTCAAAACATTGCTCAGTGTGTGTGTTTACACGCTTTGAAGAGAGAGCAAGAACGCTAAACCAGAACCGCTAACCTAAGGAGATGAACGGAATCCCTAAACTCTGGAGGACAGAAGATGGATGGAGAAACACACGCAGCAGGAGGCTGGTTCCAAAGACATGAAAAAAATGAGGGATGTAGATAGACAGAAGGAAAGAGGGAAAAATCCACTGAGGAGTGTGTAAGGTCTGGAGCAAATGCGCCATGTCAAATCTCTCTCTGTCGGTTCCTGTGGCAGCTCATCTCATTCTCACTGGTCCTGATAAGACTGATGGTGCTCATGTTAAGCACATGCTGTGTAAGATATGCACAGGGATGCCCATCTCACACTGGCACAATCTAAACATCAGATAGGTCCATCTAAATGCAGGATATGCATGTATGATTGATGTAATATCTTTCCAGGGTATCATGGTTGAATAATGCATTTGTAGAATATACAAGTATCTCAGTTTTAAAGCTGAAACATTTTTATGCATTTCAAGCTTAATATGAAAATAAGTCTAACAGCATGAAACAATGTGTTGTGAAATTCAGTCATGTGGCGAGTATGTTTTTCTGACACGTCACACAGCATCAATCCATCAGACCACTTACTTGAATTGAAACTAACAAGATATCAGTTATGATTTTGGTAACACTTTCTATGAAGACCATGCTTATAATGAATTATAGCTCCATTTATACTTATTTATAAGCAAGTATTACTATTTTATAAACATTTTTATAAAGACTTAAGACCTATACCGCATTATAAGAACAGTTATAGTTACATTTATATTATTTATATAATTAATTATAATTCATGCATTTGCTTTTTCAATGCTCATGCTCATAATCCATTATACACTGATTTATAAGTATTAATTAGTCAGTCATATGGTTCCATGAATGTATTTATAAAGATGTAGCCTGCATTGCTGCTTAGCTGTATTGTGTTCTTATAAATACTTATTGTGAGTAATAATACACTACTAATCTCTATAAATGCATCATTGATTGCTTTAAGTAAAGTGAAAACACAGGATGCAATTTTCCTAAAGCAAATGATAAGAAATCATGAAGATGTGCTCATTATACATTTTAAGTTGCTTACTTGTAAATGTAACTAATGAACAACAATTCCTGTAATAAAATAATGAAAAAAAAAAAAAAAAAAAAAAAACAGTTGGAAAACAGTTACAAACAGTTGGAAAAAATGTATCTTTTTTAATGTTACATACTTGCAAAACACTGCAACAGTATAAGTATACAATATTTAACAATATTTAAAGTATAATTCCAAACTGCTATAAGCAATACCATGCATATGGCTAAGATATAGATTTTAACAAATCAAAATTACCTTTCATGACCTCTAAAGCAAACATTAGCCATTAAAGACATAATTAATAACTAATTGGTACAGCAAACAAATGTCTCTGGAACTATTTTATATATGATCATTTATAAATCAGTGTATAATGGATTATGAGCATGCACATTGAAAAAGCAAATGCATGGCTTACAAGTAATTATAAAAATAATATAAATGTGTCTATAATTGTTCTTATAATGTGGTATAGGTCTTAATGAGGCTTTATAAATATATTTATAGAATAGTAATACTTACTTATAAATAAGTATAAATGGGCCTATAAATCATTATAAGCATGGTCTTCATAGAAAGTGTTACCATGATTTTTTTTTTTTAAACAACTTCTGTTGAATAAATTTCTGTTATCCACATAATTATTGTTATTTTCTTTTACAAGATTTAAAAAATTTTGGTAATTGTGGTATTTTCTCTCTTGACAATTTTGGTAATTGTGGTATTTTCTCTCTTGACAATTTTGGTAATTGTGGTATTTTCTCCTCTGTACCATTAAAAAACACAAACACTTTAATTAATGTATATGTACACTACCATTCAAAATTTTGGAGTCAGTAAGATTTTCACAAGAAGTCTCTTGTGCTAACCAAGGCTGCATTTATTTGGTCAAACACAGTAAAAATAGTAATATTGTGAAGTATTATTACAGCTTAAAATAACTGTTTTCTATTTTAATATATTTTAAAATGTAATTTATTCCTGTGATGGCAGAGCTACATTTTCAGCATCATTACTCTAGTCTTCAATGTCACATGATCCTGCAAAAATCATTCTATGCTGATTTGGTACTTAAGAAACATCTGTTATTATTAATAATGTTATAAACAGCTGAGCTGCTTAACATTTTTTCAGGATTATTTGATGAATAGAAAGTTCAAAACAGCAGCATTTATGTGAAGCAGAAGTTTTGTAACAATTCTTACTGTCACTTTTGATCAATTTAATACATTCTTGCTCAAAAGTAATAATTTCTTTAAAAATATATATCTTACTGTCCCCAACCTTTAGAATGGTAGTATAATATTTAAAAAGTGTTCAGTTTTATTACCGGCCATTTATTGGTTAGTTATTGGCCATAACACAATATCTGCTTGCCGTTATTAGCCAGAATAATAATAATTATTGCTTATAGAAATTGTGTATGATTTAACCCTAAAACAAATAATACTAGAATCTGAGTACCCCTAATTAAAAATGAACCACCTCAACAAACATTTCAATACATGAGTATCACACTCTATCATGCTTTAATTAATCTATCTGAGTCTGAACTACAAACGATTGCTTACTTCACAAGACATATCTCACCTGATCATGGATGTAACAATGAAATCAATGTTTACAAGCCCTCCCTTCATTCTAGTGATAAAGATGCCAATTAATAGAGAGAGAGAGAGAGAGAGAGAGAGAGAGAGAGAGAGAGAGAGAGAGAGAGCGAGAGAGCGAGAGAGAGAGAGAGAGAGAGTGAATGAACTTAATGCATCATGCCTTGGGCAACAAGAAACCCCCACAAACCCCTAAAAAGACATCCCTGTTCCCCCCAAACCCCACCCCCACATACACACACAGAAGCAGGGGTTGTGATAAGCCAGACTGAAAAACTTCAATTAGGACACAAAGGCTCTGGGAGGATTCCCCCAACCCCTCACAGCAAGCTGCCGGCACTAAACCCAAGACAAAGAACACAATCCACACACATACACATACAGTATTCTCGCTCATTACAGAGTCATACATAAACAGTGCATCTCAGAGTATCCACTTAAACACTCAAGATCTATATGTGCATAAACTCAAACACACACTCTAATGTCTCACCAGAGGTCGTTTGAAGTCAGACTTTCAGAAAGGCCCCCAACAACCCCAAATTAAAGTGCTGTCTCTTGCCAAGTATGTATGTATGCGTGTGTGTGTGTGGGGGGGTGCATGTAAACATGAGCACAAAGCGATCACTGCACTATCCACTTGTGCCTGTGTATAAGACTATTCAAAGTGACAGAACGTTAAAACAAAGAGCAGAATAATATAGGTCAAACATACACACACACACACACACACACACACACACAAGAAACAGACAGAAATAAGTCCTTACATATGTGTGTGTGTGTGTGTGTGTGTGTGTGTGTTTGTGATTTATGAGGACACAAATTTGTATAATGTCATGGGTATTACACTGGTATTATGATGTAAACATGAAATATGAGGACATTTCATGAGTCCTCATATTTAAAATAGCTTTAAAAACATACTAAACAATGTTTTATCAAAAATGTAAAAATGCAGAATGTTTTCTGTGATGGGTAGGTTTAGGGGTAGGGGTAGTGTAGGGGGATAGAATTTACAGTTTGTACAGTATAAAAACCATTATGCCTATGGAATGTCCTCACTTTGATAGCAAAACAAACCTGTGTGTTGTCCTGGTAAACCCTACATTATTGGGACAAAATTTCCCCAAAAGGATGACAATACCAGAAATCTTTGACCTTGTGGTAACATTTTTGGTCCCCATGAGGAAAACAGCTTATAAATCATAAAGAATGATTTTTTTTTTTTTTGAAAATGTAAAAATGCAGAACGTTTTCTGTGATGGGTAGGTTTAAGGGTAGAATATAGAGTTTACAGTATAAAAATCATTAGGTCTATGAAAAGTCCCCATAAAACATTGAAACACAAGATACGTACGAGTGTGTGTGTATATATGAGGCTACTCGTGGCAGAGATAAGTAGCAGTTCAAATATGGATCTGACATAACACACACAGCTCTTTGTTTCTGGATGAAGGCCAACAGGACATCAACACAACAGGGGCTTGTGAGAATGATGTGCTACACAAAGAAGAATAAGATTGCACACGCACACGGTTAGTGATTCATTAATTAGTGCACCTATACTAAAATTCTGACTGATTCAAAACCACAAATAATTTTCTTGTTAAGGCTGATAACTGATAAATGGCAGATATTACAATTAATTTCCATTTTATCTATATAAATTAAAAGTAAAACCTAAACATAAAAACTACACTATCCAATTTTAAAAATTGATATTCAAAAACATTTGCATATGCCTGCCTGCAGAGCAAGACATGGACAAAGAATTACCAAATTCAAAAAATAAAATGTAATTTTGACTGTCTTATATTCAATTTAAATGTTTGTAAACAACTAATTAATTGATTATTAACTAGTTTTTGGTTTTTGTCTAAATAAAAACAAACTCAAATAAAAAATAACTATTTAAGCATTAGATGATAGTAAAGGTAATCTAAATTTCTAAAAAGGGGGAAATGACCACATGCACATTTAAGTATCAATACTAGCCAATACTGATAAAATAAAACCTTTTTTATATTGTCTGATAACTGATATGGTACCAATATATTGTGCGGCCATAATGATGACAAAATCAAATAATCAAGATTGAGGAGACTAAATGTAAAAATTTAGAATGATGAAAGAGGCAGCAGAACAGTCCCTTTAAAGAGTCATGAAACCCCAAAACACAATTTTTGAGATAACAGATATGTACAGGCTGCACATCACTGAAAACACTACAACCACTCATAGATTTAAGCAAGAAGTGGAAATTGGTTATTTTTGTGTTTTGAGCAATTTCGCTCTTCTAGGTTGAAAAGCAAAGTCGAAGCAACGTCACTGAATCTGAGGTAGAAGCGAGCATCCGGAGTGTGTAATTGGCTGCTGGGGCTGGAGAGGCATGATTCTACGTCATCCGGTTCTGAGCACTTCTCTGCATTTATTCATGAGAATGAACTAGTTTAATCCATTCACTGTGCTGTATTACGCATGAGATTACGTTACAGCGGAGAATTCAAACAACATGCGTGTTTCAAGTTTTTGCGTGTTTCAGAACTGTGTATGCGCATATATTTAATCATGTCTTCTTCAAATAAAATATACGCGCAAATTAGAACATTGATACAGTACCATACGTCTTATCGTGAATGCGATGACATGAGGAATTATTCAATTATTTTGATACAAAGAGGACAATGATGTAGACCAAAAATTCAAAGAACAACGGACAAAAAAAGTACCTATGCCTTTATTCTTTTATGTTAAACTGACGTGTGTTGTTTGTTCAGACTATAGTGCTTGTAAATGTATTGAAAATATTATTAGACTTTTTAAATGTTCTTCCGCATTTCTTCCTCATTCTTGGGAGTTTGTTGTCATATAGGCTTATATTTTTAAAATGCATCAAGATGCCCTCAACAATGTTTTTTTTTTTTTTTTTTTTTTTTTCTCCGTGGTAATATTTTAATATTCATAGTGAGTGTGTTGCAGGTCTGTGTTTTATTGGTTATCTCCCCTTTTCCCACCCTCTACTCTCCCACTTTTCCACAGCTTTACACTCCCATTACTTGAGACTTTTTCAGCTCAGAGGTGTGAAGGACCAGGCTAAAACAGGGGAGTTTCATGACACTAAGAATGAGTCACACACACACACAAATATAAAACACTAACTGAACAACCACTAACCTAAATACTGTGTGGGGCACTCTGTGGTGTAACGGCCCTGTGAAACACCAAAACACAGAAACCCCCTTCATAAAATGTATAGACGACATGCAGATAGTAGATCAAAAACACACCACAGGGCACACACATATGCCACATTTGTCCTCTTCCTGTTGAATCACAAATGGCCAATAAAAAAAATTGATGCTTGATCTTGCTGAGCGGTCAGAAATCCATTAACTTGCTCCGTGGTGAGAGCTCCAGACTGTCATGGGCACTGAAAGGAGCTGGATCTCGTAGCTCACTAACACACTGCATACTGGGGCAAAGCGTTTCGCCCTCTCTCCCAATCACTGATGGGACACCCATAGATATTTTAAACAAAATGGTATGATAAGGAATGGAATGGGGGTCTAGGCACTTCTGCATCAGAACTGCATTTCCTTTTACTTATAAGCCAAAAGATGACATATCCTTTGAGTCTTACTCATGGTTCAAAATTGAAGTCCTTAAGTTACCACGACAGTCAGAAGTTATTTAAATACTTTAGAAAATGTATAGCAAACAGATGCCTTAACACATATTTAGAATTAAAATAATTTTATTTCAGAAGGATTTTTGAAGTTGCTGTTGCTGCTCTTGTGTGTGTAAACATATTTGGCAATAAATCTCATTCTGATTCAGATTCAGATTTTCTCTCTTAAGCCGCTTTTCCACCATCGGGCCGAATGGTTCTAAGAACGGTTCCAGTTATATTTCCACTTGAGCTTGGTTCCGTGCTGAAGCGTGCTGCTAGAATGTGTGTTTGCAACTCAGGATTGTTCACTTGTCTGTTGTCGAACACACCACTGGCACCAGCAGACTGCTGGGAGGAGATTTAAAAAAGCAGACAGTGGGCAGGTACTGAATCATGGGGGATGTAATAGCACTAGCATATTAATTAAAACTGACAGGCTGAGTCAGTTTTGCTCTTGCAAACACCATAAACAAATCCAAAGCTGAGCTTTTCCTCTCCCATTATCCACTTTGCTTCTGTCCCTCTGTTCTTTTCACTGCTATATTCCTCAAATCACCGGCCGTTAAGCAATTAACCCTCTCACCTGTCTCTCTCTCTCTCTTTGTGCAATTTCAAAGACCTTTACTAGCATGACTGTTTAATAAACATACTGCTAAAGACTCAATGCAAATAACAAAAACTACTAAACAAAAAAAAAAAAAATCAAAACAAAAAACAAAACAGACCACGAAATATAACAATGCATGAAAAAAAGAATAAAAAAAGTTTATCCAGTGTATCCTAATTGTATATATACACATATACACACACACACACACACACACACACACACTGTATATATATCATATTGTAAACTGAGCTCAGAAATTGCCTCTCATTTCCTGAAACAGAGCCATGACTTCAAAACCATTAAAGGGATAGTTCACCCAAAAATCACTTTGATCTATTGAGGTCACAGCATTGTGCTCTGATTGGCTAGTGGGTATGGTGGTCGGATATCCGTTTGTGTGCACAGAACATCTCACAGTGTACTGATCAAACATGAATATCATTGGTGTGACTAAGGGTGCTTTCACCCTGGCAGTTTAGTCAATTACACTATGCAAGGTGTATTCTTGTTAAGAAGAAAGTAACAGACAGTGATAAAGACAGAGATGGACCCTCATCATATCTTGCCTGGGGCAAACACTGTTCTCTGAGAAACTAAAATCCATTAGTTTATACAGATGCACTCAAAGCCTGCTGACCGCACAATGACCACACAAACACTCTGCTGCCATCTAGTGATGCTGCTATGTTACCATTCTGGTCAAATTTAAAGGTGAAGTATGTCCTTGCTGTAATACTTCCTCCTATCTAGCTATGAGAAAGCCAATCATGAGCCAAATCGCCTGAAAACAACACTGTGGCTCTATTTCTATATCTAAAATGCACTCAAAGATGTGCTGAACTGTGAATCTCTAGGTCAAAGCTAAAGGCTATTATTAACAAACACTTTAGCTATCAAAATACAGCACAGCCTTTAGTGCATTACTGCTTTTATAAAATAGTTACTATAAATTAAAAATATAAAAACACAAATTTTCATTATTTATTTTCATTCATTCCTAAATGATTAAGCATTACGTGGCATCCCTCCAACAGAAAATATAGTCCCAGATATATAAAATAATGTTAATAGTTGGCCTGAACTAGGGTAGGGCCGATAGATGATGCCATCGTCCATCGCTGATGGCTGACAGACATCACGATGTTGAGACGGTGTTCTGAAATATTCTGTTTTGTGTTAAAGCGCCACTGAAAATAATAGCGCACGCTCCTCGGAAAACATAAAGGTAATTGTTCCAGCGTTAAACGAAGTTAAGCTTATATTCTAACTGTTATTTATAACAGCATACATGTATATTGTGTTATGTCATGTCGTGTGTTAGCTATGTTTGATATGATTACAGCCAATGAGTTGCCAGGTGTCGTTAGAATACGTTAAGCGAGCATTTAAGTATTTTTGATATTTGTTTCTGTTTTACCTTGAGAGTCTTTAAACTTTATAATTTTGCCGAAATGTATGGTGGCATAATAATATTAATTAGAGATGCACCAATGTATCGGCCAACAATCGGTATCGGACGATAAAAGCTATTATTATTACTATCGGCCATCAGCCGATTGTTTAAAAACAGCCGATGATCAAGACCGATTATATCCTGTCAATCAAAAGGGTGCAGAAAAACGTGTTCAGACTGCAACTCATATATACTGTGTGTGAAGAAAATCGCTCATGTTGAATTTCTTCTTCTTCTCCTTGGCAGTTGGCAAACCAGCTTTTGTGTTAAATTTTAACGCATTAACAGTTTAAAAATAGTGACGCTAAAGCACGCTCTTCTTGACCCTATAAATCATCCGTATTTCAAGCCAGGGTTGCCAGGTCTGCGTTTTTATTTTTATTTTTTGCTACATCAATTTTGTAGCGCCTCCCATCCAATAATCGCAAAAAGCTTTGTGCTTTGTTACTTCTGATTAGAATAAAAGTTTCAGTTTTAAAATTCTGTCCATTTTATCATGAAATTCAAACAATAAATGGCATTTTGACGCTCTTAAATGTGACGTGTCAGATCGCTGTAATGCCTCAGTTCAGGAAGCACGGAGCACAAGTCTTTTCTTCCTCTTTAATACAAGTTATATCTCGAAAAACATGCATGATCATCAGAGGTATGTTGAAAGATATAACCTAGTACAACTTACCAGATTGTATCACGTCTTATGTAATCACTTTATTTGTACTTCAACCGCGGAAAGACGTCAATAAAACAGCTTGTTAAAAATATGTCACATCATGTCACATTTACCTCAGGAATGTTTTCCAATGTTCACAGTTCCTTAGCTATCTATATATAAAAACACACTAGAGAGGAACTTATTTACTGTTAATTATGTTTGTGTAAATTTGCCATGAAGACAAGTGTTTATGAAAACTACCTTATGTAATAAAAAAAAAGTTTTATACAAACATTTAAGTTTTTATTTGAGTGTAATTATTATATCTGAAAATAAACAGCAGCTGAATATAAAAGTTCTGCTGTTAATTGTAACCTCTAATATTGTAGTGTACCAAATGAGAGGGTTCCCTGTAGAGTTTGCAACATTATTTGGGAGAAAATTTTTTTTTTTTTTCCTTAAGAAAGACCAAACTATCGGTATCAGTATCGGCATCGGCCGATATCATTCTGAATAATTGGCTATCGGTATCGGCAGAGAAATTTAGTATCGGTGCACCTCTAATATTAATTATAAACTCCTGTGGTGAAGGCAGCTGCAGGCTATAAAGTAAGGAAGAACAATGTAAAGACTCTCATCAGGTAATAATAACATTTGAACAATATTTCATCCTTCAAAAAGGTGTTTCATGAACAAAATGGGTTTCCAGGGTGCTAGAAGCACATATGACAGAACAACAGATGGTAGTCCATGTGGGGTATTTGTTTGCAAGAAATGTAGATGTTACAAATGTTTGTGTATACTTGCATTATATTTGTTTCATTTTTTTTCCCATTATCTTATTAGGCCAGGATGAATTATGCATGTGATAACCAAAATATCTTTTCCAAAGATAATGACTTGTGTCAATAAATATCCCTGTACACCAGAAAAAAGCAGACACTTTTATTTTTCACTTTGTTTTTGTTACATGTGCCCTGGGTCCGTGTTTCATTGTCATCATATGGACTCCATTTCCCACAATCCCCCACCTAGGAACCAATCATGCACTCACACCTCTTTCCCATCAGTGACCCTTTATAAGCTGCACTCACACACACACTCATTGCTGAGTATTGTTTAGCCCTTTCTTTGCGCCTCGCCTCGCCTCTGTTTTTGACCCTGGACTGATTCTTGTTTATGATCGTTTGCTGCCTGCCTTGACCATTGCCTGGATTTTGGATTACTCTCTTGCCTTGCCTTCTTGTTTCTGTTTGCTGGTGTTTGACCTACTGTCTGTAACGTATGGGAACAGGACGACGGAGTTAGAGATCCACATGCAGACTTTATTAATAAGAGCATAGTCGTACAGACAGTAGGTCAAACACCAGCAAACAGAAACAAGAAGGCAAGGCAAGAGAGTAATCCAAAATTGGCAAGGCTAGGCAAGACAAGGAACAGACGGAATGCAAACAAAGGGCTAAACAATACTCAGCAATGAGTGTGTGTGTGAGTGCAGCTTACAGTATAAAGGGTCAGTGATGGGAAACAGGTGTGAGTGCATGATTGGTTCCTAGGTGGGGGATTGTGGGAAATGGAGTCCATATGATGACAATGAAACACGGACCCAGGGCACATGTAACAGTTTTGAACATGACAGTGTATTTAAAATGAATAATACATTTTTTTTTTTTTTTTTGTAAATGTCATTTTATAATATTTCTTAGATTGAATGTGTCAGTTGCCAAGGCTGGTATCACTGGGATTACATGAGCAGACCAAATCTGGAAGAAACTTTCATTTTTTCTGGGATCCCAACACCCTATGTAAAGAGTGTGATCATGTGCATATTTAAATTAGTGTTTTTACTAATTATGTCATGACTTCTCATTTGTGAATAAAATTTCAACACAGAAGCAGTAGCTTTTTTTTTATTCAAAATTAAACTACTCTCATGATTGACTTTTATCTTTGATATTTACAATAAATGTGCAGATTAATACATGGTGTATTATTAATGGCGTATAAACCGCTGACATTCCATAAACATCTATAGTTCTTATATACAGCTAGTTATAAAAAAAAACCTAACAGAACACTTTCTGCATTTTTAAAATAAAAAAAAAAGTTGTTGTTTTTGTTTGTTTTTTTGTTTTTTGTTCTTTACAAAAAATTTTTTTTCAAAGTATAGTTCAGTAGATTAAAAACCACACACACACACACTACGGATGTGCAAAAGTTTTAAAAAATGAATAAAAAGTGTTCCTGCAGCTAAATGTTTTTGAATGTGAGAATACATCTTATGTAAATGTGTCCAATCAATCGTGTATATAATGTTCTATTAATATCACTGTATTTGGCAATGTGAAAAGATTTTGAAATTTTAGAAGTAAACCATATGACAGAAAAAATTATTAATGTTACTATTCCTCTTGAACCATATTTTTATTTTGTTTTTATTTATACCCACATAATCTGAGCCTGAGAAGAAAAGTATTTGGATATTTGGATACTACAGAAAAATGAAGAAATATTTATTAAGCATATGCTTGATAGGATGGATGGAAGTAAAAAATTTAAGTGGTAATGGCTTGTACTCAGAAGTTTTATTGGCCATTCAGTCTTTTTTGGGAGATAAAACAAATGGAACAGAACACATAGGTCTTAAAAGCATTTTTTAGTTAAGTTAACTTGATTAAAATGCAACACTCATGACGCAAGATGCTCAAAAAAATATAATATGACAACTGCTGAAGTCATCCAAAGTGGTGCTGCTCTACATGGGGGTTTTTAAAGAGATTGTGAACTGAAAAAACAAATTTTCCCTGATCTTCTGACATAGAATATTTACTTGCTAGTTTAAAGGGGACCTATTATGCCCCTTTTTAACCCTCTGGGGCCTGAGGATTTTGGGGGCCCTGAGAAGTTTTGACATGCCCTGACATTTGTGCTTTTTTCAGTTGTTCATAAACATATTAATGACAAAAGTGTCATTACACTGTATTCAGCACAAACTAGGCTACAATATTATGTGAGGAACATGTATGTACATGTTTGTTTTTTTGAAGGAATAACGTTTATGCGTGGTTATTGAAAAAACAAAAAAAACTTAAGTCACTGAAATAAGGCCAAAAAAAAAAATTAAATCTGTGTTTACAAGATTTCTGGATTTTGGAGGTTGTAGACTAGAGTTTTTGCTTCAAAATGATGTAAAAATGATCCTGCCTACTCGTTCATATAAAACAATATATTGATTTACATTTTGTAAGACACTTTTTGTCAAGAAACACAGTATGCGTGGAGGCGTGAATCTTCATGAATGATGCTGTGATTCACACCTGAGAAGACAAAAGATTCGCATAATGACCTCTAATGACCTGCATATTAATGAGCCCTTTCAGTCAGGTAGGCTGTGAAAAAACCCTCTGTGATCATGCTGATAACAGGATTAATGTCCACTCTTGACAAAAAAACATGATTTTTCTGAGCTCATGCATGCACGTATTATTGCACATCATGTGAAGAAAATTTTGTATAGGCCTATGTTAAATTACATTACCAGTCAAAAGATTGGACGCATTACTAATGTTTTTAAAAGAAGTCTCAAGTCTCAAACCAAATAATGGTTTTCTATTTTAATATACTTTAAAATATAATGTATTTCTGTGATGCAAAGCGTATGAACATTCCTACCTCTATGGCATTTCATATAGGCTACTATATTTGTTATAATATATAGCCTAAATGTTAACGTGCAGTTGACAAACTATACATCATTAAAAAGATCTAAGACTCAAGCTTCACATTTTGACCTCTGTTTTACTCTTAAATATTGACCGTAATTTCTTAATATGCTTAAAAGCAGGCACATTTGGAGAAATATTGATGGATTCTCATATGTTTGTCAATTTTCTATACAGAGGAGTAATATTTATTCAATATTTATTGTCATCACCATGAGCGCTGGATACTGCGTTTTCAATTCATACTTGCAGCCGGAGGGCGCTCTGTACACCTTTAGTCCACAAATGACTCCTAAAGAAGAACAGGCATATCATGTGACATTCCAGGAACTAACAGAGGCTTCCAGAGATCGCTAACCATGGCTTTAACATACAGATAAACACTTTTCAAGACAATAAATACACGATTGAGACGATGTATACATGCATTGCCTCAGAATTTGCGTCTGAATAGCGCTCGCTCCGTGGGCGTGGCCGCATTAGCGGATAATGAGCTGAATCACGGGCGTCTGACATGTGTCTCTTTTCATACAGATTACATAAACAGAGAATTTTTGTTTTCGATTTGACTTACACGATTTAAAACCTGACATTTCAACGTTTCTTTAGACATAAGTCTAACTTTTTTGTGATTAGTATTTACTAAGTTTTCTGAGAACTATCAGATTGGACTTTGTTCAGAGGGAGACGACAGATCACGCATCATGTTAGTTTTCTTTATTTTACAAAAAGCACAACATTTTGTTTTTACTCTGAGTGTACACAAATAAAAGAAGATATTTCACAGATTAAATTGGTGTATAACTCTTAATTGTATGTGCAACATTGACGGAGTATTTTGAGTCTCTTTCACACTGGTAAGAAAAAAACCGAGGTGGTATCGCCGGCGATACCTCCGACTCGAGGAAGTTAAGAGATGTAAAATAAGTCTCTGATGTCCTCAGAGTCTGTATGTGAAGTTTTAGCTCAAAATACCCCACAGATAATTTATTGCATGTTAAAATTGCCACTTTTTGGGGTTGAGCAAAAACTCGCTGTTTTAGTGTGAGTCCTTTAAATGCAAATGAGCTGTTGCTCCCGGCCTAAGAGAGCTCTGGTGACAGAACAGTCTCATCCTTGAGTAATAACTCTTACATAGAAGTAGGGGGAAATATAAAACAGCGTGTTCTAAGAGAATGAAAATAATAAATGGGAATTACAAAAAAAGTATTGGGTGGATTTTTATCACTATAGGCTGGTTGTTTACACACATTGTGGACACACATCTGTGTTCAAACACCTTATAAAAGTGAATTTTGCATAATAGGTCCCCTTTAAAAACAGCTTTTATTGAAATCAAGCTGCCAAAAATGACTAATTTTCTACTTCCGGGTTTGTATTACATAATAGAGATGAATACACCAGCACCAGAAGGCCTGCACAGATACAGATCAATGCCAACTTCATCATTGTCTCTTTGACCTTTCCAAAGGAAATTCCATTTGAATCCTTCCAAAAGATCCTAAATGTTAGTAAAGTGGCTGTTTATTTTCAAATATGGGAATGTCTCAGTAAAGCATCACTGTTTGGTTAATTTCACTGTGGATTATTTGGTAAACCAGTCACAATTCGACTCATTTTATAATTGCTGAAGCAGTCAATCAGTTCAGAGACCAAGTTCTGCACTGTAGCCAAAAATCCTATTATAATCAGTTACACGGTATAAACTGCACAACAAATCTCAGTAACACTTTATTTTAGTGTCATTGTTACATATGTTACATGTAGTTACTATAGTAATAACTATAAATTATGCATAATTATATGCAACCCTAAACCAAACAAACCCTAATCCTTACCAGTGTTGGGTAAGTTACTTCAAAAAAGTAATTAATTACTAATTACTCATTACATCAATATTGTATTTAAAATACTTTTCTAATTACTTTGTCTGAAAAGTAATTTAATTACTCAGTAAGTAACTTACTAATTACTTCTTAAAATCCCTATAAACCTTGACCAGATAGACAATAGAAAGGAAACTCTTTTTGTAATTTAGTCAAACATGGAATAGTTTAGCCTTTTATAGCTTTTTAAAACATTTTAACTTTATTAAAACATATACTATAGTACTTTTATTTACTTTATAATAATTAAAATTTTTTAGTAACAAATAGGGATGTCACTATACCAAAAATCTAGCAGTCGGTACCGATACCACCAAAAGTGCACAATACTCGATACCACGGTAAAAATATATAAAAATACAAATAAAACAATGCTATATAGGCTATTTTTTTCCAGGTAGGTCTAATAGTAAAAATACCACAGAAATTGAATAATCAAATATAAAATAACTCTGCATAGTGATAACTGTATAAATTAAATAGAGTTTAATCCTTATTAAAGTTTTTCTTTTATTGTTTGATTATCATTTATAATACAGACAGCCAGTAGTAGACAGTAGCATGTTTTAAAGACTGCTGTCACTAATGGACAGAGACAATGCTGTTACATGCTGTTCACATTCACATAACCAACGCGAATATACGCCAAAACGGGCATTTTGACATAACTGTGTGTGTATTTGAACGTTTATGTGTAATAAACCGCGAAAATTGACACTCGCGAGAGGCTGACTGAAGACGTCTCTCAGAGAGCGCGCACGCAGTTTTTTCTCCCTAGGACATAGTTTAATTTTTACCGTAATGTTCTTGCCTACCTGTGTCAAAAAGTGAAGTAATTGGAATATTTCCATTCTGTAAAACAGCCACTTGCTTCTGCCAACATCTTCAGACAGCGACAACACAGCCAACTGGTGCGAAGTTGCGAACTCACGCGCAACTGCACTACAGCTAACGATTTTAAAGAGGCAGCGTTCACTTTTATCTTTAGACGACAAATTTAGATTTTAAATTCAATATTGATTTAAACAGAACGGTTGAACTAATTTACAGTATGTATCGCAAGTACATTATAAGTAACTGTAATTAAATTACCTAAAAATGAACAGCAATCCCTTACTTTTTCTGTTGGTAAGTAATTTAATTACTGTAATGCGTTACTTAGTAACGCGTTACACCCAACACTGATCCTAACCCTATAGTAAGTACATGTAGTTACCTAATATTAATCAGTACTTAAATATAGTATTACAGTGTAACAAAGACACCTTAAAATAAAGTGTAACCCAAATTTCTTATTTACATAGTGTTTGCACTGTGTTTAGTTAAGATGAAAGCATTTGTAAGAGTGCAGATTGCAAATTGAGTTGCAATGGCAAGATTATTGCATATCGAAATTGAGTGTTTAAGTCAGAGGGAGGAAAAAATCAAGGTAGAAAATGGCCATTTATGTCTAAATTATTATATAGTGCACCTCAATATTATAAAAAATATAAAATTAAAAAAAAAAAAAACAATGCAATACATAACATTTTTTGTTTGTTTTTTGCTAATTGAAGCACCCCTGCAACAAAAAAAAATGAATTGGGGGTCATGAATTGAGAAATCAACTTTTCATTGAGCTTTTAATATATAAGAGCTTTTGATATATAAGAGGTCATATAAGAATATGCTGTAAGTTTCAGAACTGAAAACTTCCTTGTTAGTCCAATAAAAGCTTTTATTGACACCAGGCTCAGCGAAAGACTGATCCTGGAATGTGCCTATCTATGTCATACATAGGTGAAACGCTGCCTCCGCAGAAGAAATCAACGTCTATTTAATCATTGCAATGTTAGCCCCGCACACTGCCATGTTAGTGAGATGAGAATGACAGAAGAGCGATACAGGACAAAAATAACATTACCTTTCAAAGGATCATAATGCTAGGAATATGGTTATTTATTTTCAACAATGTGAATGTCTCAGTTGAGCTTTATTTATTTGTATTCGATATTTCACTGTGGATTCTTTGGTAAATCAATCGCATTTTGGTGCAGGGTTTGCAAACAGACTTTTACGATATGGATTCGACAGTAATACAACAGCATGTAAGTAACTGTGTTAATTCTAATGCCTGAATCTGATATATAATGTTTCATGTACAGTCAGATGTTCTTTGTCTATGTGTCAGTAAATCAAACCAGTGACTAAACGGTCAACTTCACGTTTCTCTTAGTAGGATGAAAATAATCTGTTATTTAAATGGTGATTAAATTATATATAGAAAGCGATCAAAGAATGCTCCCTTTACAATCGCTAGAGCTGTCAATCAAACAGTGCAAGTTTATCAGTGACTAAGTTCTGGACTCGCACCAAAACTCCCATTTTATTCAACTGATCTTTAAGTTACATTGCGTTTGCACTGTTAGTTAAGATGAAAGCTTTCGTTTGTAATGACAAGATCCCTGCTTTCATGCACTCAACAACATGTCTATGATCGGCTACAATGTTCATTACTGCAACCTTTTATGCCACAATCTAAATAGATTTAAATAGATTTTAAAGCCATAGATTTAAGTGTAATGCTTATAATCAACACCTCTCACGATTAGTTAACCTTGAGAGCTGTAATAGTAAAAACGTGCAAAAGTTTTCGAGAGAGTAATACTTTTTCTATTGCAAAGATGTCAGCCAATTACAGCAGTGGGCGTTTACAATGAAGTCTCACACCAGACATGCCCCTTAATTAAAAGTAAGTAAGAGGGCTAAAAGCAGGGTAGGAAAAATGCCTTTTATGTCTAAATTATGGCAATTTTTGATGTAAAAAGCATACTAACATTATAACTGCACCCCAGGAAACATTATAAAACAATAAAACAACACAGTTCATGACCCCCCAGGTGAAAAAAAAGTACACTTCCATAATGTACTTAAAGTGCTCTATTTTCGTGCACTAATTTTTTACTTAATATACTACAAATTCTTCTTTAGTACTTCTTAAGATAATCTTAAGAACATCTAAGTGTACTCAACTGTGCTATTTTGAGACACCATGAATATGAACTAAAATGTGCTTTTAACATACTACTGTATCTCTGTATTAAAAAATATATTTAGTTACCACTTGTAGTACACTTGAAACCATCTTGCATACACTAGTGTACTACAAATGGTCACTAAAAACATTTTTTAACACATAGATATTATGTTTTATACTATACTATACATTTTAGTTCATATTCATGGTGTCTCAAAATAGCACAGTTGAGTACACTTAGATGTTCTTAAGATTATCTTAAGAAGTACTAAAGAAGAATTTTTAGTATATTAAGTACAAATTTAGTGCATGAAAATAAAGCACTTTAAGTACATTATGGAAGTGTACTTTTTTTTTTTTTTCACCTGGGCCCTTTAAAACTAAAAAAAAAAATTAGTTGACCTTACTAATCATCTAGTCAGTTGATGGCAACAACTCTACTAACAGATGCATACAAGGGAAATGCTAACCACACTTCACACCTAATGTGCACAGTTTTCTGTGATGGGTAGGTTTAGGGGTAGGGTAGTGTAGGGGGATAGAAAATACGGTTTGTACAGTATAAAAAACATTACGCCTACGGAATGTCCCCACAATTCACAAAAACAAACGTGTGTGTGTGTGTGTGTGTGTTTGTGTGTGTTTGTGTGTGTGTGTGTGTGTGTGTGTGTGCGCGCGCGCTTGTTTAACTATACTTGTGAGGGCTAAATGACCTCACTTATATAGTGAAATACCATGACATGACATTTGAATCATAAAACAACATGGGGGAGAGTAAATTTTCATTTTGGGGTGAACTATCCCTTTAATAACATTTCTGCTCTGATAGATAATGCCATGGTCACAAGAACACAATGACTGCTTACAATTACTTTCTTAGCGGAAAGGTTGGGAATATTTATTTGTACAATGTGGACGACATTTGTCTTGTGCTTGGTGAAGTTGGAGTAAGCCAAACGGTGACAAAAAAAAGTACTCTGCATGGTTCATGAGACAAACCACAGATTCAGATTGCTCAGCAAATGCAAATTCATACAGACAGACCACAAATAAAAGAACCTCATTGTCTTCATCAGAGACAACTGGGATTCACTGATAATCCGCTGTTATTGGTGAATGGGGCTGAACCCGACTATCTCCCGCCTCTGCCTTCATCCTCCCATTCCGCTGATACAGATCTTTTAATATGTACTGAGTATTTACTGTAACGCCGCAGTCAAACTGAAAAGTTGTGATTTGCTGTTCTTTCCTTTGCTTTGGCATTTGTGGGGTTAATGCGTTGGATTAGTATTGGATATGGAAGAAAGCACATAGAGAACGCTGCTTTTGTTATTGTACCCAATCATAGCAGTGGGTGTTTACTTTCAAGTCTTAAATGCAGCACACTTATCAAAACGGAGTGTTCGAAAGAGAGGGTCAAAAACAGGATAGAAAATAGCTTATTCTAAATTAGGATGTTTTTGTAAACATCCTAATTTGTTTTTGGATGTTTTTGTTAACATTATAAGTGTACCTCACTATTATGCCCCTTGCAGTTATTTGCACTATTATGCAAAAATGCAGTTCATGACCCCTTTAACAATTGAAACTTGTTTAAACGCATTGTTCCTGACTCAAAAATATGCATTACATCCATTTTGAAAAGATTTTTAAATACCATTTTTTAAGCTTTGTCAATGACCCTTGTATTACTGTTTGTTGTGTGCAACCCCTGATCACTAACACCAAACTGTACAATTCAAACTTCATTCTTGACTTTGAATCATTGGAAATTGCTCTTTATGAGTTCTGAACATTTGCTTATGAGAATTATAAAAGAAAATCTGAATCAAAATGACTTTCAAAAAAAGAAAATGGCCCAACAGGAAATGCGCATAAAAATATGTCCATTATTACACTGTCATTAAGGCACAATAACTGAAAGGAAGTTAGTGATTTCTTAAAGTCTAATTATTACTATACAAATGCAGAAGTCCTGTTAAATTATTAAAGATGTCACACTCCAAGCAGCCTGGCCTGATGGCGTTGGTGTAAAAGCTTCAAGAATGTTTCTAAAAGATATTATCAGCTGAAACACGTGCTAAGCATGCTCAAAAGTCACATGGTCACAGCACGACTATAGAAATCACTGTTGTCATTAAGCAATATGACTATGAAAAGACTCATTACATGAGTACAAAAAACATTACAAAAAAAAGAGAGACCTTTTTACAGCCTTTAAACAGTTTTTGTCTCCATACACAGAAAGTACATTGATTGCCAGACGTTCACAGAACAATCAGTCGTATCCATAGACATAAACAGATGCTACATCACTAGGCTATCATAAACAATAGCTAGATTGATAATCGATTCATACAGTAATCGGCCTCCAAAAGATGGTCAATCATTCAGGCAAAAGACAGCATTTAGTCTCCAAAAACAATCGACTGTCTCAGTGCATACAGACGTTCCACTAATGGCATCCACCCATACAGATGACTTCACTCTTCGAGTCATTCTACTCCTCACTTCTTCTCTAACACGACCTCATGAGGGAAATAAGATGTTTTTGGGCGACGAGCATTTTTTTTTTTTTTTAAGCAAATGAAGGGGAAAAACAGCGCGATCTGGGATGCGGAAGGATAACAGTGACGTGACTAGCAACAGGTGCACCTGTCATACGAGCTCTGATTTCTGAATGGTCGAGACAGATGTACGTCTGTTCTATTGTGCACATATGTGGAAGGTAAACAGCACACACTCTGTTGAAATCACAACACTCCGTTGGAATGACAATGGCAAGAGAATATGCCTCTCAAGAAACCACAAAATCCGACACCACTAAAACTGGTGCACTATTTTGAAAAATAAACTTTGGAGGTGGGCTCATTTGTTTGTGAGAGTAACGTATACGATCGTGTACAGTTTTATATAGGAGTAGAATTGTAGCAAAATTCCAAATAAATAGATTATGATCCACAAATAAATGTAAAGATATTCACAAAAAATAATTGTATGCACAGATGAATAGAATGAGGTCCAAAAACATATTAAATTCACAAATAAATAAAAAGAGATTTGCTAATAAAAAACATATTCACAAATATGTTTTTATGTCACAAGCACAACTCTGCCTGCATTTATTTGTGAATCACCACCTGTACATTTGTGAATTGTTTTCTGTGCATTTGTGGATCTCTTTCTGCGCATTTGTGAATCACCTCACGCATTTGTGAATTCTGGAACAATTCTAGCGTCAGGACTGCAGACAAATCCACAAATAGGTCGACTCCACCCACCGACTACTCAAGCCAATCAGATAACGGCCACGTTGCGCTGACCAATCGCAGCACACTCTCGCTACAACAAATCATGTTTTGCTTTACAAATCGGGGCGGTCTCATCCTGCATTGGCTTAGAAAGGAAGTAGAGGGTTCTTAAACAATGGTACAGTAAAAAAGGTGGAACATTTATATTTCGTTAGACCATTAGACTGTGTGTCAAGCCAAGCCAAACTATTATATTTTATGCACCATTTAAAAATGCCAGAGAAACAGTGCTCTCTGTTATGGAAACAACAACGGTATATTGGATACAGATATGGAAGCGTCACATTATTCAAGATTGAACAGAAAGCCTCAATAATTAGCTATTAACTTATCTAACAGGATTTAACCTTGTGATAAACATGCATTAAACTGTTGTCACATAACAACAACCAACAGCATTTCCCAGTTTATCAATCAAACATCGACGGATATGAGCAGCAAACCAGCTATTAAACATTAACAGGCCCTTAAATAATATTTTTAACATGAATTAAACGTTTTAACGTTACCATTGTTTGTAGAGAAGATATAGGCTTTTTAAATGTGACAGGTTATTGAATTACATAGCCTATAGATTATGCATTTCATTTAAAAGTAAAATGTCCAGCAGTCAAACACTTGATCATGCAAATATTTCAGATGAATCAGACTTAATAGTTTTTTATTGTAAAAGTTATTTACAGCATCCAAAATAAATAAAAAAAATGTATTTTTCAGCATGGCAACCTCTTTATTTGCATGATCCAAAACCATAGCTGCAGTGATGCGAGGCTCGTACTGTTATCACTGATGCTCATTCAGGCTCATATTTGATATTATACAATATTATATTGTGCAAGTGTGGTATTATAGCTACTGTAGAACGGGACATCCGTTTACTGCCACTGACTCGTCGTTTCTCATCGTGCCGCTTGTAGACAGTATAGCTGCATGTACATGGACACTAATAATGCAATCCGTTTGTTTATAATGATTATAATGCCTTATTTGCTGCATAGCGCCGTGCCGCGCCGCTCGCGTCAGGTAGACGTGTTATAGCTGGGGATCTGTGAATGATCATAATTCGTGCATAGCCTTTATCCCGATTCACTGATCCTGATGGCAATATAAAGAATATACTCCAAAAATCTTTTGCGTAGCGGACCCCGTCTGAATGATGGCCGAAACATTACTGATGAGTTTCATGAAGTTTTATTGTAGATTAGCTACAAGTCTGTTTTTAACTCTAGATAATCACAGTAAGAGCTGATGCCTTTTCAGGGTTGCTTAACAAACTGGTAAACTTTCTATCCGTAAGAAAACTCAGATGAACCGTAATAATGTGCACGACACGTTCTCTTGTTCATTACTGCAGTGATCAGTAACACTCAGACCATAATACCCGTCAAAATAAGAGAGTCCCTCTTTGTAAGACGGATAATGCAGACCTTATATATAATTACACCCACAAAAATATGTACAAAACAAATTAAAAGATTAATCACAATAAAGTCTGTTACATTTTGTAAACGGGGTATTTTTAATCACACAAACAGCTTCAGCTCAATTCCCGCCCCCGATTTGTAAAGCAAAACATGATTGGTTGTAGCGAGAGTGTGCTGCGATTGGTCAGTGCAACGTGGCCGTTATCTGATTGGCTTGAGTAGTCGGTGAGTGAAGTCGAACTATTTGTGGATTTGTCTGCAGTCCTGACGCTAGAATTGTTCCAGAATCCACAAATGCGTGAGGTGATTCACAAATGCAAAGAAAGCAACTCACAAATGTACAGGTGGTGATTCACAAATAAATGCAGGCAGAGTTGTGCTTGTGACATAAAAACATATTTGTGAATATGTTTTTTTTTTTTAGCGAATCTCTTTTTATTTATTTGTGAATTTAATTAATTTTTGTGAAACTCCTAACATATATTTGTGGATCTCATTCTATTCATCTGTGCATACGATTATTTTTTGTGAATATCTTTACATTTATTTGTGGATCATAATCTATTTATTTGGAGATTAGCTACAAATCTACCTCCATAGTTTTACAACAAACACTGCTCATATTGCACCATTTATTGAAGAATGTTGATAGAGAGCAGATCGTCCAGGAAAAATATGACGTAAACAATGGACAATATATCAATATTTCATGGATTTGAATGCTTTTGTGGACAAAAAGTGCTGTTGGATGTTTTTAATGGATGCTTATCGTGGACATTTTAGCCAAGTGCAACAGATTGGATTCATCTCGCAATCACCATTTCATAACAAAGGTATGAAGTCCCATTTTGATTTTGCGTGTTGTCCTTTGCACTCGACACAAATTACAATATTACTATTGCTGGAGCATCTATATCGTAAAACAGTAGATTGATAATAAACCCTTAAAACTTTCAAATGATGTATAATTTGTTATCATTCTCAATATTTTTATATAGTAAATGTATACCATGGTAAACAAAGTGACGTCAAGCATAAAGTCGGCACAGTGCGCCTCAAGAGGTTAAGATTGTGGCGGTTTTGCGGTATATCACAGTATTATTTTTTTCTTTTCATGACTGGAGCATTTATATTGTTTATTATTAACTTGTTAAGTTTATAGTGGTTTATTTTACTGTCAGGAGTACATAGAATATAAAAACATTGTAACGTTAAATACATATATTTACAAAAATGGAGATAATCAAATCAGTTTATAAAACTAACAATTTAGTAACCCATTTAAAATGTAATCAAATGAAAAATTAATGATCCCTTTTATTTTTGGCAAGTTTTCGGTTTAAATTAAAACATGTATGAAAGCTTGTGTGACATTCCTTAAAGGGCACCTATTATGCAAAATTCACTTTTACATGGTGTTTGAACATAAATGTGTGTTGGCAGTGTGTGTACACGACCACCCTATAATGATAAAAAAAAAAAAAAAACCACCCATTTTTATTCATTCCCATAAATTATAAACAGTGTTTCAGAACAAGCCGTTCGCAGATTCTGGGCAAAGTGACGTCACTTTGCACAGGCCCTGCCCATGACTGCTGACGGACTCTGCTGTATTAGTAGGGCTGGACGATTAATCGAAAAGCAATCAAAACCGAAATTCATAACCTCTAACCGACGTAATTTTCCCATTTCAGTTTTTTAATCCTGTTAATACTTCCCACTTAAAAACATACTACCACGTGTGTAGCCATGTGACTCCACCCCGTCCAGTCAACATGCAGGTGAACGCAGAGTCAACACACAGAGACGGCGCGCGAGCGGTGAGCGTCTTCACTAAACTTTGTCAGTTGTATGTGTTTTAAGGTTTGCCAGTTTAGACATTCAAGCGATTTAGACTATAGGATGTGTATTATTATATCGAGCTACCGTGCTCGTGCAGCTGCATTGTTGCACGAACACTCGTACAAACAGTAACGTTAGCTGCACAAAACGTGAAGATCGCGCGCACCGAGGAGCAGAAACTAGTTGTCAGCACTGCCCTGTGATTTATCACTAAAGTAGATTACAAACTCAAAAGTTATTATAGCATATATTTTTCTAATTTTGAAGTAACTATTTACAACCCACAACTTCAAAATTAATAGAGAGACGGTATGACTAATTCACATATGCAATCGCTCTCATTACGTACTGGTACTATGCTAATTTATCTTTATCTGATTTACAACGAGCAGAAATCTTTTTACACCAGAATGTTTTGTGAACGAATGTCAATACAATACAAAAACACAGATTTTGCTAAAAAGTTGTTACTCAAGGATGGATCACTACCAACTGTTTGTGATCGAGCTTACAGTCTCAAGAGAGATACTGGTCATGGCAGTAATGAAAGGGAGAGCACGCACTTTATTACAGTTTATCAGAGTTGATTTATGGATATAAAGCTTACCAGTTTATTAAGCACCCCCCGAAAAAGCATAAGTTCTGCATATACACTATACTGCCAAAAGTTTTAGGACACCCGCCTTTACGTGCACATGAACTTTAATGACATCCCATTCTTAATCTGTAGGGTTTAATATGGAGTTGGCCCACCCTTTGCAGTTATAACAGCCTCAACTCTTCTAGGAAGGCTTTCCACAAGGTTTAGGAGTGTGTTTATGGGAATTTTTGACCATTCATCTTGAAGCGCATTTGTGAGGTCAGGCAGTGATGTTGGTGAGAAGGCCTGGCTCGCAGTTTTCGCTCTAATTCATCCCAAAGGTGTTCTATCGGGTTGAGGTCAGGACTCTGCGCAGGCCAGTCAAGTTCCTCCACACCAAACTCGCTCATCCATGTCTTTATGGACCTTGCTTTGTGCACTGGTGCACAGTCATGTTGGAACAGGAAGGGGCCATCCCCAAATGTCTGTTCCCACAAAGTTGGGAGCATGAAATTGTCCAAAATGTCTTGGTATGCTAAAGCATTAAGAATTCCTTTCACTGGAACTAAGGGGCCAAGCCTAACCCCTGAAAAACAACCCCACACCATAATCCCCCCTCCACCAAACTTTACACTTGGCACAATGCAATCAGGCAAGTATCGTTCTCCTGGCAACCGCCAAACCCAGACTCATCCATCGGATTGCCAGACAGAGAAGTGTGATTCCTCACTTCAGAAAACATGTCTCCACTGCTCTAGAGTCCAGTGGCGGCGTGCTTTACACCACTGCATCAACGCTTTGCATTGCACTTGGTGATGTAAGGCATGGATGCAGCTACTCGGCCATGGAAACTAGGGATGCACTGGTATCGGTATCGGCCCGATACCAAGCTCATATACTTGTACTCATACTTGAAAAATACCCCCGATACCAAAGACCGATACCTCACGTGACGTAACCGACAGAATTTTCCATGCACAGAGACACCGGCGGCAGCAGCAGAAACAATGTCGGCCTCAAGGGAGTGGAAATACTTCAAATTAATGATGACAACACACACACACTGCGTACTGCATGCTTTCAATCACAATTCGTTATTGATTAGTGAAGGCGGGATAGGCGGAATCGCGCTGAATGACACAGACCAGAAGCACTCCCTCTCACGCGCTCTCTCTCTCTCTTTCTTGCGCGCATCCCAGTTCTCTCAGTTCGCGATCAGTTCTCATTGTGCCTGAATGGTCAAATGCACGCATAGTTGTGAAAATGTCCATCATGTGGAGTATCTCACGTAAATACAGTCGGTTATGGCTTAAGTGGACATAAACATTTGGGTGAAAACAGGATATGTGTCAGTATCCATGGATTCTGTCTTAAAGGGACCGTAGCCTATATTTGTCATTAATGTTAATAAAACAACAAAATATGTTAAATAAATGTATACATGGTAAATAAACCTACTGTATTATTTAATTTGTATCTCTATAGTATTTGTTGTATTGTTTGTAATTTGTTTGTAAATTTCTTTTTATATAACAACAATTATATATATTGGTAATTATGCCCTTTGAAGGTTATTGGACACTGTGACATTTTTGTTCTTTAAGTTTGTGACAAGCACATAAAAATTATTACTTTTTTTATTAGAGTAATAATAAAGAAGCTGTCCTACATTCATTAGTCTCACTGTATTGTGCTTGGAAAACTGCAACATCAAAAAAAAAAAGAGAGAGAGAGAGAAATTAATAAATGTATAGGCATCGGTATCGGCGAGTACTAGAAAAAAGTATCAGTACTCGTACTCGGTCCTTAAAAAAATGGCATCGGTGCATCCCTAATGGAAACCCATTCCATTCAGCTCTCTACGCATTGTTCTTGAGCTAATCTGAAGGCCACATGAAGTTTGGACGTCTGTAGCTATTGATTCTGCAGAAAGTTGACGAGTTGCTGTTGTTCCCAATTGCTTCCACTTTGTTATGATACCACTAACAGTTGACCGTGGAATATCTAGTAGCGAGAGAGAGTTTATGGATAATATTTTAATGCACACTTCTTGCACCGTGTTTTATTAAGCTCTTACAGTGGAGTGAAAATGGACGCTTTATCTTTTGTGTGGAGTACAAAAAACGTCAAAACTCATCAGTAAAGTTTTGACCATGATTCAGACGAGGTCCGGTACAACAGGCTTGTACTAATAATGGATAAAAGCAAGATGATAACATAAGTTATAACCGCAATTAAACTGAACTATACGTTTTCTCCATGCAACATATATTCTGTGGCTATGTAGGCATTATTTATACAAAGTAAATAGTAGTAGGGGGGTCTGGGGGCATCCTCCCCCATGAGAAACTTTTTGTGATTTTAACATATAAACTAAGCATTCTGATGCACTCCCACAAGAAAATAAATGGAAAAAACAACATTTGTTTCAAGTAATAAAAAAAAATAATAAAAAAAATGTATTGACACTATGTTGGGCATTGACACAAATTTCACAACTGGATTCGATTTTGATTCAGAAGCTTGCGATTTGATTACCTTCAATTCAATAATGAATAATTTGGGGCCTATCAGGTACTATACATGGCAAATTTCCTCAAAGAAAAAATCTCTCTCAAATAATGCTGTAAACTATACAGGGAACCACAGCTGGTACATCATTATAATATTAAAGGTTAAAATTAATTGATTTGTAAGCTACTTACATACAAATTACACAAAGAACTATTTTATAATAATGTTATAATAAATTTTTAATGACATAATTGTGTTTCTACTCGTTTTTAATATCGGCCTAAGCATTTAAATGGTGGCCATCATAAAACAGTTTTAAACATTCAGTATTGAAGCACATGTTAAGTACATGAATATGCAATGGCCTATAGTCACAGTGGATATATATCAAAATGCTCCTCTCTAAGTTCATTTTTGTAGCTGACTAACAAGTTTTTTGACATTGAACGGCTTTTCTGAGGTAAATGTTACAGTAAATGTGACATTTTTACAAGCTATTTTATTGCCGTTTTTCCGTGGTTGAAACAATCATTGATCGATTAACGTTACATATGACATGATACGGATTTCAGTAAGTTGTACTGTATCTTTCAACATACCTTCGGTATTTATTCATCCTACATTCATTCATGTTATTTCGTGTTGTAAAGTGGAAGAGACCCCCCCCCCCCCCCCCATTTTGATTGTAAAAGATGTGTTTAATTTAAAAAGGCGCAATATAAAAATATCCAAAAACACTTAAACAAATGTTATATATTTTGTTGACTTGTGTACTTTACAGTATCCCAAAGAAAGAGCTTTATTTGTAGTAACAGTAATACAGCATTTTCTCTACCATACAATATATTTTTAAATGAATTGCATGCCATTTAGCAACCAAGTCATCCAGCTTTTATTAATATGATATACCAATATCTAATAACTAGCTTACTGCAATGTGCAACAAGTGTCTCATACCAGCCACCAAGCTAATGCACAAAGTAACGTTATATAGCTTTCAACACGCTCAAACGTATTTTTAGTATGATTGTTTTGACCAAGTAAAACAGTGCTGCGTTATCCCATAGTTTTAATTTGTCAAATAAAGTGACCTCTATGAGTAATAATTCAGCACTTGCAGGTATTTCATTAGAATAAAATAAAATAATGGTGTATTTCAAGTTATCAAACGTAACTGTAACAAAGTTCAAGTTCAGGGAAGAAGGAGGCCTCACCCTGCTTCATATACTACAGTAAAATGCACACACAGGAATCAATAAGGGGGATCCACATTTTAATTTTATTACAAGTATCCAGAATTGGAATCGATTTTCGATTCCCAATCCTATATTTCTGTTAAATTGTCTTCAGTTTAAACCAAACTTTTATTTTGACAGGTTGTTGTGAAAACCTTTAATTTACTATGGTTTTACAGAAGTGACAGTAACTAATGTTGTGCTACTTTACAAACTACAGGGTTAAATCAAATGAGAACTAAAACCGGAGGAAGAGCAAATAAAACAACCTTTATAATGCTAGTGAATAGAACAGGATTCAGCTTAGATAACTACAGCTGTGACAGATACACAGAAAACTTGCACTAAATCAATAAATCAGTGTCTTATTTCAGAACAGGTTTCCAGAATGCTTATCACAATCCTACAGGCATTGAATTACTTTTAACCGGTGATGTGTTGGCCTGGAGACAACAATGTTGTCTTTGCGGTTAAGGAAAACGAGCCTCTGAGGAAAACACTGCAGAGCTGTTAACACCACGGTAACTGCATTGAGGTGTAGATGATGCTGAATGGATGATGGTGTGAACCTATGGCATGACACAGCAGGAAATGAGATGTATCTTGAACTTGCTTTGGTTTAGTTGCAGTTGCAGAGCTGCAAAGTGAAGCTAATGCATGTGCAGACCGCAGAAACATTACAGACTATCTTCACCAGTTCACATACACCATGCAGTACATAAGTGTATTATCCGTTCCTTATAACAGCCTGATTACCATGGTAACACCTGAAAGTTATTCCATCAGCTAGATTCACCATTATTTGTCAACATTAATTTAAGTCAATAAAGTTTTTTAAACATGTTAGTTTGGGTCATCAGTTTAAGGGTTCATTATAGGGTTCAAGTAGATAAGGACAGCTGACTAGATTACTAGCTTTTGTAAATTGTTTGTATTAGACTTACTATTTTTAGCTGCAGTAGTAAATTTATACTTGTCACACATCTACATTGCACCCTAACCCTTAAGGTTTCAGTTAGGGTTCAAGTGGATCAGGACAGCTGACTAGAGTACTAGCTTTTGTAGACTGTTTGTATTAGACTTACGATTTTTATCTGCAGTAGTAAATTCATACTTGTGACGCAACTACATTGCATCCTAACTATGTGAGACATAAAAACAACAAGCAATACTTGTCTCTCTTACAAATTAATTTGAGTTTTTTCCTAACCAGCCAGGACCGCAGAAGGCAACACACATTTTTTCATTCTATTGGTTTTATTTCTGTCATTTTGCACTGTGTAGCCCTGCCAACAGGAAAATCTCATTGGTCTAAAACCCTGCTCCACATGATTTTTTTAAAACATCAAATACATTTTGAATAGGACTGACAAGGTTTGTACTGTAAATATGCTTGACTATTAAAGGTGGAATATTTTTTCCTAATCAAAGAGTGCTCCGACATGACATAGCTCACTTTCAGCAGCTATTTTATCAAGTTATTTTGTAAATCAGATACAGATAAATTAGCACAGTACCCGTACCAGTACATTTATTTGAATGCATTAATGAGAGAGCGATCGTGTGTGTGAATTAGTCATACCGTCCCTCTATAAAATTGGTGATTTCCAAGATGGCTGCCAAGTGCAGGGGTGGTTTGTTAGGCTCCACACTTGCCCCTTTGTTTAACCTTTTTTTACAATCATTTTTGATCTCATATGGAATTTTTCAACCATTTCTTATCAACACTAAAGAAATCTTCGGCCAAGGATGGATTTTAAACGTTAGAAAGAGGGATAACGAGTCTTGTTGCATATGGCTGCTCTGTTTGTGGTTCCTGATAAGTCCATGTGGTTTTGCTGTCAGTGCTACTGCAAATGAAACACAGACTACATTTGTCAAACTCATGCCCATGGTTGATGGACCAAAAATTAACTTCTTCAGCCAAAGGATACCACATTATTTACTCTAACTGCTAGCAAAATAATTATCATCAAGGAAAAGAAAGTCATCAGCATGTAAAGAGAAGTAAATGGTATGGTCCAAAGGTTCTACTGATTCTTCTCCTGCTCAGCGGTGACATACAGATGAATCCAGGACCATCAACAAACCAACATACAACTGAACCAGTAAGTGGATCGACTGAGTGTAATCCAGGCTGCAGTGTAAACTGTGGTGCAGAGATCAGTAGACTATCAGGGTGTAAGCTGGGAGATGTTGGGTGTTTGGCCAAACTACCCTTGGATATCTTACAGGATGTGTCCATGCTTGAACCATCAGAGCTCTGTATTAGTCCTATCCTTGATTCAGAGAGTTTTGGTGAGTCTAAACCATCCCTTATCTGTGAACAAAATAATGTGTTGTCTGAAAGCTCAAAGACAAAAGGAGCCATCAACCATGCTGCACAGAAACAGAAAAAGATTAAATTATTTCAGATTGTAAACCATGCCAGAGTGATTTGGGATTCAAAACTCAAATCAAAGGGTATTTTAGGGTGGCACCTGAATATCCGAAGTATTATATCAAAGACGAATCAAGTTGAGCATCTGCTTATGAATTCAAACCTGGACTTTTTAGCATTGATTGAAACTTGGTTGTCTACCAGTACACCAACATGCATGATTGATGTTCCTGGTTATAGCTGTTACAGAAAGGATAGACCATCACGAAGAGGAGGGGGAGTCATGATTTATATTAAGGATACTTTTAAATGTGCTGAAGTAGTGTTGTCACGGTACCAAAATTCCAGTAGTCGGTACCAATACCATGAAAATTTTACGGTTCTCGGTACCAATTTCGGTACCACAGGAAAATCTGTTGGAACTATTTTACTACTTTATATAGCCTATTTTAAAAACATATTAAATATGATTTGAAGCATGTGTGTATGTTTGTGTGTGCATATATAGGCTACCTCAATGAAATAAATTTTGAAATATAAAAAAAATAAATAAATGCTCAAACATCCATTTTGTACTGTTGAAAAAACAAGCATATGCTGGTTAGGTAGGTTTTAAAGCTGGTATGCTGGTTTGAGCTGGTTTATCCTGGTCAAGTGCTGGTCCTATGTAGGCATGGGCCGGTTACCGGTTTCAAGGTACACCGCGGTTTATGTCGCGTCAAAGATCCAAAGTGCATGAATTCTCCAGGCTGTGTGCAGCATAGTGAGTAACACGACCCCTCCCCCTCCGTTGGTGCGAGCAGTCAGTCAGTCAGTCAGTCACTTGTGTGTGTGTGTGTGTAGGATGGCAGAAAGAGGTGAACCCCTGAAACTTTTTCTCCCATCGAAAAAGATGAAGCGAGGTAGCTGGTTAACTGTCTGATGACTGAAATCGCAAAACGGTCATAACAATTACTTAATAAACTGCAAAATGTTACATTTTCTAATATTTCATGCACGGATTGCTTCTGACAGAGCTGCGCGAGCTCGCAGCACCATTTGCGGGACACTTAGCATGATCGCCAGGGTTCAAAGTGCCAAATGCGAGTAAAAATCAGACTAAAATGCTTATTCAGCAGTTGCCTGGTAACTTTTTGAGAATTTTGACAATGCATGGATGTGAGAATGTGATGTGTCTTAGTGCGACCATCAAATGTGATGTAATTATAGAAATATATAGTCTGACACGCTGCATGGAGTAAAACAGCTTATTTCTTCGATTCACAGAAAATGCTGCTCTGCAAGTGCTGTGTGTTTGAGTCGCTTATAATTTGCATTTAGAAACCCAACGTGCTCCAACCATCTGTACTGAGAGTGTAGTTTATAAATCTTTTGTCAAAGAAAAACATATTCCTGGATCTCCCTGTGGTTTTCCATCAAAATAAAAGCTCAAGGATTTAACGTTTGAAAGCAAGAAATAAAGACATCATGAATATTAGTATTGTAATTTTGCTGTTGTTCTGTAATATAAAAACAACAAATGATTATATCATATAACTCTATTAATAATTTTTAATATTTTTATTATAACTAAATATCTTCTTTAGCAGATCACATACTACCGGTACTACAGAAATGCGGGTATCGTCACATTTTCAAAATTTCAGTACCGACTTTGTACCGAAGTACCGCTACTTTTGACAACACTATGCTGAAGTGAAACTAGATATTGCTGGATTAGAATGTTCGGCGTTAAATGTTATAATGTCCCCAAAAATGAATTTTAATGTTGTGATTTTGTATAATCCACCCTCATATGATTCTTCTTTTTATTATAATTTAGAGGAATTGTTGAAGTTTTTAAATTGTCATACTGAAACTATTTTATTTGGAGATTTTAACATAAATTGGGCAGACAAACGTAGTAAGGATAAACTGAAATCAATTACAGCTAAACATAAATTTAACCAGTTAATAAAAAGGTCCAACAAGGTTAACAAAAACAAGTAAAACTCTTATTGATCTGGCATTTACAAATAAACCTGAAAGGGTGATAAAAATATATAATCTTCTGACAGGTGTTACAGTTGTGTAGATCAAAGGCACAATGACGACGGAAAAGGGTATGGAGTAGAGTTTAATCACAGAAACACAGGATACACAACTTACATAAACGAGAACGGACAAGGAATGGAGGAAGACACAGGGTATATATACACACACAACTCAAACACAGGAACTAATGAGGGTGATGATTAACACAGGTGGAAACTAATTACATAATTAACTGACAGACAGGAAACTAGGTCACAGGGGAAACAGAAACACGAGACATGTGACATATCGTCAAAGTCAATAGAAAATAACAAAAACAGTCCAAGGGGGAGTGGAGGGTGGGAGGAGCCAAGGGGAAGCCAGGAGCAGGAGGAGCCAGATGTTACCCCAGAAGCCAGCCAGGACGAGGCCCCAGGGTAGAGTCGCAGGTGGGAGGAGCCATGGTGGAGTCAACTTGGGGGCAGACGACACCTTGGGGACGACCAACGGAGATTCAGCTGGAGACCCAGATGTAACTGATGAGCCGATGAGCCCACGCACAGCCGATGGACCTGGAGACCGAGGAGGAGCCATGGCGACGAGTGTCCGAGGGGGAGGCGGGCATCCAGAGGGCGGAGGCTGAGCCGGTGGGACCGAGGATGTAGGTGGGGCTGGAGGGAAGGAGGAGCCAGACGGCACCGTAGGTGCAGGCAGGTGGACGACTGACCAAGGCGAAACCGGAAAGACGAGGGAGCCCGGAGAAGCCGTATGGCCGATGGTGTCCAGTGGAGCCGAGGGAGGGAGGAGCCAGGGTGACACCGAAGCGTCGATGGGCCGAGATGGAGCAGGGGGCGTAGAGGCTGGAAGAGGAGGCAGGGGATCCTCTGGCACAGATGGAGTGGAGGACCTGAAGATGCTTGACATCCCCACCTGGCATGTGGGAGATGTCGAGCAGCAGAAGGGCAGAAGTGATGGTGGGACTGAGGAACTGGCTGAGAAACTGGGTGACGGAGGAGGCGGGAGAGGGAGGCTGGGTGGGCAGACAGGGAATACAGGAGACATAGGAGATTTAGAGAACGCTGGAGAATGGTCCTCAGGAAGCTCAGGGAATACAGGAGATTCATTAAAAACAGGGAAATCAGGGGAATGGGAAATCACCTCTCTGAAAAAATCAATTAAATCAGCCACAAAAAATGTCTTTCAGTTCCTCAGAATATTTACCAGTGTCAGTCATTTCAACCATCGTGGTGGTGTTGTGGGCGGAGCTTTCCTCCCAGCCCTTGAGCTCCACAAGCACTCCCTCGACATCACATGATGTAACTGGCACCTGGTCAGACCCTTGCTGAGAGGTTGGCTCCAGGGCGATGGTACTGTCCGATCCTTTCCTCGGTCCTGGCTCATGCATCGCGGCAGGCTGGCCTCCTCGGTCTGCGGTGGGCACGTAAAAACATCTCCGTTGCGACGTTAGGTGGTGGCTGTCTGGCTTCTGGCAGTGGAGTGGGACTGGTGGCGAAGTCATCCTCCGCGGGGCCGACGGTGAAGGGTGAGTCGTTACTCACCAGCACCCACTCCACGAGTGCGGCGAAGTCCTTCCGAGGACCGCTCCCTGGGAGGCGTGCTCGGGACCGCTCGCTTAGGCTGTATAGGTAGAACACACAGAGCGAGCGGTCAGGATAGTATGTACGGCACGCCAACTCCAAAAACTCCAAGGTGTGAGCTTCCAGGGAGCAGTCCCTCTGCTCCAGGCAAAGAATGGCAACGGCAGGGTCCATAATGAAGGAGGGAAAAAGGGGAAAAAACTAAAGAAAAGAAAATCGCCGCAAAAATTGTATTGGTCCGTTCTTCTGTTACAGTTGTGTAGATCAAAGGCACAATGACGACGGAAAAGGGTAAGGAGTAGAGTTTAATCACAGAAACATAGGATACACAACTTACATAAACGAGAACGGACAAGGAATGGAGGGAGACACAGGGTATATATACACACAACTCAAACACAGGAACTAATGAGGGTGATGATTAACACAGGTGGAAACTAATTACATAATTAACTGACAGACAGGAAAGTAGGTCACAGGGGAAACAGAAACACGAGACATGTGACAACAGGTTTGTCCGATCATAACATGATCCTGGTTGTTAGAAAATTAACAAAGAAACGTTTGCAGAGTAATTACACAAATAAATACACAACCGTTAAAATGTAGACAAAACAGTGCATCCCTACCATGGCTAAATTCAGATATCCATCAACTAATGAAAAAGAGAGATCTTGCTTTGAAAAAGTCTTTGCTAACAAAAACACAGACAGATATCCTAAGTTTTAAATCATTAAGAAATAAAGTAGTTAGTGAAATGAGGAAGGTGAAAACTGTATATTTTGAGCAATTGATTGCAGAGTCAGGAGGAAATAGCTCATCTCTTTAGAAAGTTTGTTAATGCACTTCCAAACATACAAAGAAGGCATACAAAGAAAACCAGTGTTGGAGCTAAACATAAATGGAAGACTTAGTACTGATAGCACTGAAATTGCCAATGAATTGAATAAATATTTTATCCAGTCTGTGGAAGAACTTGATGTATGTTTTAAACCTGTACAATTACCTCAACATGCAATAAAAGACACTTCCTCATCCTTTTATATTTCTGAGGTTGATGAAGATAAGATACTTCAAATTATTAATCAATTGAATAATTCAAGGGCTAAGGATATATTTGGAATGGATACCGCATTCGTAAAAAAAAATATAGTGCTTGTCTGCTAAAGCCCTTGGTAAATTTGATAAACTTATCTATTAGAGAAAGTAAATTCCCCTCAAATTGGAAAACTCCTATTATAACCCAAATTTTTAAGGCAGGGTCAGTTGATGATGAGGTTGAGGTTCAGAATTAAAGACCAATTTCTATACTCCCTGCAATTTCAAAAATTTTGGAAAAGTTGGTAGCTGAACAACTTATAAACTATCTAGAAAAACATGATCTACTTCACTCTAAACAGTTTGGTTTTAGGCCTAAGTATTCAACAGAAAATGGCAAACTGCTTTCTCACAGAATTTATTAAGGGAGTTTTAGATAATGGTAATGTGGTAGGCGCAGTGTTTTTAGACCTTAAAAAGGCATTTGATACTGTGAATACGAAAAATATACGAAATATACGAAAATATACAAATATACGAAACAATGAGATGGGTTTCCCTCAAGGGTCAATTTTGGGTCCACTGTTGTTTTCCTTATATGTCATTGATTGACCAAATTGTTGTAAGGAATCTAAATATCAGTTATATGCAGATGATACAGTCATTTATGTATCGGCACAGACTCCACGCTTAGCTGCAGATATATTAACAAATGAAATGACTGTCATGTCACAGTGGCTGCAAAACAACCGTTTGACCTTGAATTGTTCAAAAACTGTCTCAATGTGTTTTTCAATTAGGAGGAAGGAAATTAATGGTTTTATAATTAAGATCAATCAAAAGGCAATAGAGGCAGTTAACAATTTTAAATATTTAGGTGTTATTTTAGATTCTCATTTGAAATTTGATGTGCATGTGAAGAGACTGTGTAGAACAATCAGAACAAACCTGAATTGTTTTTATATGATTAGACCACATATATCTCTAAAAGCAGCTACGTTATACATGCATGCAATGGTCTTCTCGCATTTATCTTATTGTGTGACTGTCTAGAGTCAGGTTTCTCAACTGATTATCAAACATGTTAGATCTCTATATAAACAAACACTAACAATTTTGGACAAGAAACCAAATAGATGGCATCACTGTAATATTTGACAAAAATATAGTTTGCTTAGTTTTGAAATTTTTATAAATTTGTCTCTTATTAAAATGGTGTTTAAATGTGTACATAATCTTGCTCCAGAAATGATATGCCAATTAATATCAAAACAGAGTAGTAAGGGGATCACTACAAGAGATGCAACTAATCAAAATTGCACAATACCAAAGAGAAATACTAAATTTGCACAATCCACATTTTCAGTTCAAGGTACACTGCTTTGGAACAGCCTGCCAGCTGAACTGAAAATGCAAACAGAGTTAAACATTTTTCAAAGAAATTTAAAAAAAGTGGTTCAAACAAAAGCAGGTTTGTGAACACTGATGGTCATGCATAGTCTCAGCTTTTTTATTATTGTTATATATATTTTTTTTTTTGTTCAGTTTTTTTTGTGATTATTGTTTTACTGTTGTTAAAAAAGCCTAACCAGGGACTGGGGCTGCAAATTAGCCTTTGGCTAGAAGCCTGTATGTGGAGCATCAACTGCTTGAAACTATAGCAATGTTATACTACATTGTCTCTGTTAAATAAACTAATAAATAAATAAATAAATAAATTGTGAAGCTGTGGGTTGTAAGTAGTTACTTCAAACGTAGAAAAAATATATGGTAACACTTTATTTTAGGGTCTTTTAACTAGTTGCTTATTAGCATGCATATTACTAGGATATTGGCTGTTTATTAGCACTTATTAAGCACATATTAATGCCTTATTCTGCATGACCTTATTCTACATTCTTAATCCTACCCAATACCTAAACTTAACTACCTTACTAACTATTAATAAGCAGTAAATTAGGAATTTATTGATGGAAAAGTCTTAATCAAAAGTGAATATGTGTCACCCATACAAAAGTGTTACCAAATGTATGCTATAACTTTTGAGTTTCTAAGCTACTTCAGTGATAAATCACAGGACAGTGTTGACTAGGGCTGGGTAAAAAAAAATATAGATTTCTCGATTTTAATCGATTCTCATTTTTATGAACCGATATCGATTCTTAAATCCCAAGAATCGATTAGTCTGTTTTCAGTTAATGAATGAGCAGAATGAGCGCCTCCCATCCAATAAATCGCAATAATCTTTGTGCTTTGTTACTTTTGATAAGAAGCAAAGTCTCAGTTTGAATAAATCAGTTATGACAGCCGCGATTTAAATGTTTATATTTCAAAAAAACGAATTGGAGTAGAAATATGATTATGTAATTCTAAAATTTATTTATAATAAAAACATCATTGAGTGTAATTTAAGTGTTTGTATATAAGTTAATTTAACCTTCAATATTATTATAGTAGTACCAACTGACTCCCATGTGTAGTTTACAGCATTAGTTGTAGATCTTTTTCCTCTAGAAAATTTGCCATGTACTGTAACTGAAATACTACATCCAAAATAATCGATATTGAATCGAATCAAAATCGTAATACCTAGCCCTAGTGTTGACAACGAGTTTCTGTGCTCCTCTGTGCGCGTAATTTTCACGTGATGTGCAGCTACTGTCTACATGAGTGTTCATGTGCCACAATGCATCAGCGCAGTAGCTCAATATAATGATACACAGCCGATGGTCTAAAATCGCTTGAATGTCCAAATTGGCAAGCCTTTAAACGCATATAATGTGTTGAGGCGTTTGAGTTCGCCTCAGTGTTGCTTCCATGCCGCTGACTGAATGGGGTGGCGTCACATGACTACACATGCGGTAGTATATTTTTAAGGGGAAAGTATTAACAGGATTTAAAAAACGAAATAACCGACATGGGAAAATTACTTTCAGTTAGAGGCTCTGAATTTTGATTACTTTTCAATTATTTGGCCAGCCCTAATTCTGAATGGCTGTTATTGTTCTTCAGTTTGGACAGACAAATTACATGAATTGTCAGAGAAGTTTTGTATCTAATGTCATCCCATTTAAAGTCTACATAAAATCAAAACTGACCCTATTTACTTTGTTAGCACACATTACTAGTGCTGTGGTTAGAACCTCACGATTAATCATTAAAAGATCTCGATTCAAACAACCAAGCAATCTTATTCCTAAATGATAACGATTCGCATATGTCAATTAAACCTTTGACACGTACAATCACAGTGAACATTCAAATCTGCGTTCATGCTGCTGCTGACCAAGAGAGAGCATTTATCACGTATAGATATGAAACAGCTTCACAAACAGTTTTTTATTTTCAACCACACAGTATCATTACAATAATTCAAATTATTACAGAAGTACTAGGATAAAAGTTTATAGTTCGGATATAAACACTGATGTCTAGGGTAGCGATCAAAGAGTAAATCACCTATTGAAAGTAACTTAATGCTTCAAATAAAAAATGCTAAATAAAGCAAAATGTTTACCAAATAAACACTATAAACATAGCTACAGGCTATTTTAGTTCCCTTCACTCAGCAACACATCCTTTAAATTCAACGCTATTCAGAACAAGAATTCAAAATATAAGTAGCTATATAAACATCAAGACAAAACAAATTCATTTAAAGTGAAACTGAAACAGAAAATTTCAGGTGTTGGGCTGACGTAGCCTACCTCTCAACCAAACAAATCCAAATGTTTCCATAATCTTAATGTTTTTGGATGCTAAGCTGCCCCCTAATAATTGACTAACTGTTAGTCGATGAAAAGAGGCTTAGTCGCCTATATTTTATTTCAACGCTCGCCTATCATTCATCGACCTCAAATATGGCTTATCATCTGAAACATCTAAGTACTTTAACTTTACATGGCCGCTCGCTCTAACGTTAACCTAGAAAAATGTGGATTTTTGGTCATACAGATAAGAGTAATACATCTTTTGAATCTGTGAAGAGTCTACTTTTATTTGTGTGCACTCACAATAACAACAAAACATTGTGCTTTTTTAAAATAATGAAAGCAAACAGGGTGGAGAAAAAAGAAGAAAAAGAACCGAAACTCCATGTAAACTTGCCTCAGAGACATAAAAAAAATATATCTATAGAAAGCAAAATGTCTACTTTTAAATGAACCAAGCCCTAGTAAATAGGTACATGCGCAAAAAGAAATCACTTAAAATACATCATTTATGGTCATACAGATAAGAGATAAGAAAAAGATTGAAACTGTAAAGGGTTTACTTTTACTTTTTTACACTCACAATAAAAACAAAACACTGTGCTTTTGTAAAATAAAAGAAAACAAACAGGATGCGGTTTTCTGCTGTCTCGGCTTTCTTTCCATGAACTTGTTTGTGGAGCGCGTCACAAAAGTTAACCAAAACTCAGCATCGGCCTATACTACTAGTCGCACAGTTTTTCCTTTCGTTTTGTAAATCTCTTAATTTTTTTAAGCAAAAGTTGTTTCGCGTATACGCCTATTTATTCCTTATATACATACATACATATATATACATATATATATACACACACACCGATCAGGCATAACATTATGACCACCTTCCTAATATTGTGTTGGTCCCCCTTTTGCTGCCAAAACAGCCCTGACCCGTCGAGGCATGGACTCCACTAGACCCCTGAAGGTGTGCTGTGGTATCTGGCACCAAGATGTTAGCAGTAGGGATGCGCCGATCCGATACTCAGTATCGGCTCTGATACTGACATTTTTGCCGGACGGACCAATCCAAATCCGATACTGTGCGTGTACTATTGTGTTATTGTTAAGCCCCACAAAAGGCACAAAAACATTAAAAAGCACCATAAAGTTTTCGTGCACTATATTCCAAGTATTCTGAAGCCATTCTATAGTTTAATGTGAGGTATGGATGAAAATTTAAGTCGTTAAATTAAAGTTCACGTAAATGCCTCGCTCCGCTGCGGCCGTCAGTCATTCTCCATTCAGCATTCAGACTCGCATTCTGTTAAGACAGTCAACACAATGCAATTCTCCCAAGATGATTCAATGTTTGTATTATTATACTTGATCTGTAGATAAAGGTCTATGGTTTTGCATAAAAGGACTTTCCTGTTGAAGTTTTCGCGGTTTCTAAATCGTTTTACTTTTTACCGGGTGTCTGTTAGATTACAACACTGAAGTATAGAGCACTATAAAATTGTTCTTTACAAGCACAGTAACTGAAATTTAAAACTGTTAAAAGAAAAGGCTCAATAAACTATTGCATAGAAATACCGGTAATACACTACGCATCTTAATATATCTTACCTTTGTGCTTTTACCTTTTCAATGCGGAGCATTGCCGCTGCGCGCTGTAACTTACATTGCGCATCATTCTGCACACGGGATGCGCATATGCGCTTTGCGCCGCTCTGTATGGGAGCCGTTCATATACTTTTGCGCAATGAAAGATTGTTAATAGCCTTTTTTGTTTTGTCCTATCTATCATATGTTGCTGCCTCATTAAAAAAAACTTTTAATTTTATTCTATATAATTATATATAAATATATTTACTTTATGTCATGTATGACTCAAACATTTGTGAAAAACAAGTCATGAGTTATGGATGAAGAAGTCAGCCAGACTCCTGTTTATTGTGAATGTCTACCAAGCTAGTGAAGCTATTGGTTTATTTACAGTTGTTGCACTGATTAATTAATTATTTAATAAATAATTCACTATATTTGTGTCTGTTTGTTATTTTGTTTTATAAAATTAGGAAAGTAATGTTTGAGTCAAACCTGATCCCAGTCTCTTCCATACAGTGAGGCATACAGTTTATTAGGTAATTCAGTGCTTTTTTTATTATTATTAAAAAAATATCGGATCGGTACTCAGTATCGGCCAATACTGAATCCCAGGTATTGGAATCGGAGGCAAAAAGGTGGATCAGAGCATCCCTAGTTAGCAGCAGATCTTTTAAGTCCTGTAAGTTGTGAGGTGGGGCCTCCATGGATCGGACTTGTTTGTTCAGCACATCCCACAGATGCTCGATTGGATTGAGATCTGGGGATTTTGGAGGTCAAGTCAACACCTCAAACTCGCTGTTGTACTCCTCAAACCATTCCTGAACCATTTTTGCTTTGTGGCAGGGCGCATTATCCTGCTGAAAGAGGCCACAGCCACCTGCAACAATGCTTAGGTAGACGGTATTTATAAGTAACATCCACATGGATGGCAGGACCCAAGGTTTCCCAGCAGAATATTGCCCAAAGCATCACACTGCCTCCGCAGGCTTGCCTTCTACCCATAGTGCATCCTGGTGCCATGTGTTGCCACGGATTATCTTTAAGAGTCACTCTCAATCTCTCTGTCTATAAAGCCTATAAAAAAAACAGTCTTCATGTATTTCACAATTTTGTGATTCTTATTAAGTGGGGGTCATTTTTTAGGATTCTTTACCTAACCTAAGTCTTTGAGATCCTGACACCTTGCACTTCTGGAGACTCCAGGAAGGTTGCAGTTCTGGAAAATGGTGGCGCTGGAGACTAAAGGGTTCCTGATGGTTTCACACTTAATTCTTTACCTTAATTCTTAATTACTTTGCAGTTAACATGTGTCTTTTCCTTCCCACCTGTTTTTTGCTGACCCAATGAGCATTTCACTGTCCAATGGTCATGCCTTAACTGCAATTTATTGTATTAGTATTGCATCCTTCTCATGGGCATTTAATAATTTTTGACTTTTCAGTCTGGGTTAAATGTCTTTTTTGGCTCATTTTATCTGTAAAAGAAATGTACCTAATAATTATGCACCCCGAATATAAGGCATTTTCATTTACAGCCTTCATGAACAATTACATATCACTTATAAATGATTAACTACAAAATTAATAGTAGTTATTAAGATTAATGTGGTTTGGAATTGGTAAGATGTGCCTGCAAAAAAAATATGATCAGAAAATCAATGTACCTAATAATTCTGCACGCACTGTAATATTTGCAAAGTATTTGACAGCATATCTAAAAGAAGTCTGAGGGTCAAGAAGTCATCTTCTAAGTTGAACTGTGGGTTGATCTGTTAAAACATTTTTTTATTTTTATTTTAAAATCTTTTTTTCAACATCAATTTAAAATCAAGTTTTGTTTTGACTGAGAATTTTGTCTGCGTAAACAACAAGATTCTAGTACTGATTCTGATTCTAGTTGATGTCATATTCCCCAGTCTTTCTCTCTCACACACAAACACACAAGTTCATGCACAGGCTTGGCAGGCAGTGTAGAGTATTCTCTTCCTCAACCAGCTCTGTAACACGCCTCAACAAGCAAAGCATTTAACATAAGGAAAAGATGACATGGAAAATAATGTATTTCACTGAGGCATTTTTTTTTACAACACAAAGCACAGTTGCCTTGTACCGTGCCCTGGCACGATTGTCCCCCCTCCCCACTCCCCCACTGGCCTGCACTCACATTGCAATTAACGTTCCGGGCCGGAGCATTCTTACGTTATTTATGATGCAACTTTTTGTTTTGAAGAAAACAGGAAGGAAAGAGCTTTCGCTATTAGACTGCCTAATAGATTTATCATTTATGCCACGCAGTGATTTTCACCTGATCGTGCTGCATGTATCAGAAAATTATTATTGAGGCAGCTGAAGGAATTTGCAGCTTTACTCACAAACTACAATTCCTGTTCAACAATAAGGTGAGAACCAGACCCATTATAAACCTAAATATACTTGAACTAATTTAATTAATTGAAAAGTGTACTATCCAAGTAGTAATAGAAGATGTTTACTGTCATAATGATGACAGTAGCGCACACAAGATAGGTAGCTGTTCCATGCTCCGGCGCAGTTAGAAATCACACTACATGTGTACCGCGCCTGAGCCCACCACTTCAAGTGGGCTAGGGCAGTGGTTCCCAAAGTGGGGGTCGCGAGACATCGAGGGAGGGGTTGTGAGATGATTTCCAGAAATTAAAAAAAAAAAAAAGACATTCAGACATTCACACATCACTGTATGTATATGCATTTCTTTGGGTAATTGATGTTATGCGTTCATTATTTCTGAATTGGCTTCTAATTGTCTAACTGTAATGTAATTGGCATGATACATTTTTACTTGACAAATAAAATGTTATATTTGATTTACTCTGGATTCTTCTGAAATCATTATGACCAGTAGATTATTGGAGTCCGTCATTTCCGTAAATCTGCGTCAGGACAGGTCAAGCCAGAGAGCCCCATGAAAGGAGCATATTGGCACATCATGGGACTTTTTGAGTTTGTCTGTTATTGAATTAGCAAGTTGCAGTATCGTGACTAAGAAAACTGTATTTTTGCATGAACAATGTGGCGGTTCGACTCAAATGCATTAGTAAACTCTGCACCCTCTGACTAGATCATAAACTGGCGAATTTATGTCCGTGAGAACGCAGTCGGCCGATGTGAAATTCTCTAAGCGATGATGAGACCGTAATGAACGAATAATTGAAAATATGAGATACCCAGAATGATCAAAAATCTAAATTAATACATAACAAATGATTAATTTCCAATTGGGAACAAAACCTGAGAGTAATAATCATTTAAAATTGGAGTCAGATTAAACGAGGGAAATTAAGTGAACTTCACAGAGGCGCTGAAGAGACATACACGGGTTAACCTTCGCCCAGGCCGTCGGATTCCGTTTTTGGGCCGATGCAGGGTTCCTTACAAATAATTGTAACAAAATACTAAAAATATTAGTTGTATTTGAAAACAAAAACCATGCAAATCTAAAAAGCCATCAACCTTTCGATTTTCCTTCCCCTCGACTGTGACTCCTGAAGTGATTACGACAGATTAACGACATATTAGCAACAACATCAGTTGCAGCACCATGTTAAACATTCAGACATGTGCACGTAGGTAATTCTTTAGGCTTTAAGCTTTGGATATTATTTTTGTCAAAATAAAAACGTTGGTTAATATCGACCAAAGACCACGCAGGGAGGCCAGCGGAGAAGCACCACCGTCAGGAGACAAAATGGATAGCACTCATCTCTTCATGAAGGTGGAAAAACAAAGTTCTTTATGACCTCAGGGATTTCTTGTAAAAAGATTAAGTAAAGAAAAGACGAGAGTCGCCTGTTTTTGTTTATTTTAAGTTTTAATTTAAAATGTCTGTGATTTTAACATAAAGCTTATGTTTAATGTTTTGCCACTTGCGTGAGCAAGTATATAAAATATATAAATCAATATATAAATCAAAAGTATTACTAATAAAAAATATGCACTGCCCCACCTGGCCTTACAAGCCATGGCTGCATAAAACTATGATTAATTGTGTTAGATGTAGAATTTTAAACCTACATTTAAACAAGAATTATTTTAGCAAAATGTATATTTTAATCTACTGTGTGCCATCTGCTTGACGCACATGCAGCGCTCATTCATTGAAGTCTGTTGTCAGGCTATGCAAAATGAAAATATTCAAGAGATTTTTTTTTAAATTTCCAGATAAGGATATAACCTTAAAATATCATGTGCTGAGCAAAACACATCTCATAAGCATTAAACAGCACATGCATCAGTCAAAGCACAACAGGTTAAGCCACGCTTGCTTTTGTTTGAAGCACTTAATATAAAGTATTCTCATGTTTCGGACAACTTGGGTCATGCTATCAGGGTTCCAGACTGCGACTAAAATGGCATATTTTATAAAATAAAATGGCCGTTTTTTGAGAATGTGCGAGTTAAAATTTGATGTGGTAGCATTTGTGCGAGTGCATGGTTATGTGCGTGTGCAACAGGACGGCGTTGTATCAGCAGCTGCTCCAGTCCGTAACTTTTTTTGTGTTCAAAATTAACAAAATTTATAGCGAATAAATCCATTTTCCAAACCGTGTTTTTATCTTATCCTGAATCACTACGGTACGTCTATAATAAGTGTTTATATTCTGACTATTTTAGATCAGCTCCGCTCCGCTGCGGAGTAGCACAGTACCTGCATGACTCGTCATAGACATAAACAGAGAGAAGTAGCTCCGGCTATAATGTTCTTCCGCAAGACACATGCAGTTCTATTTATTAACTGCTAGGGAGCGAACGTACACACGCATTGCACACTGATGATGAAACGCACCAATTAGGAATTCAGGAAATTTAGGAATTAAGCCATATTAAAATGAAAAGGTCAATAGCTGAATATTTAAATACTTTGTTTTGGAGTCAACTTAGTTTGGAGGTCAAGGATGCTGGTGGAAGGACGAGCCAGCATACAGACACAACTGATGACGAGAGCACAGGTGCGGACAGGGAGGAACCGAGTGAGGAAAGGAAAAAGAAAAGGCACAACTTCCAGCAACAATGGCTTAGACCAGTGGTTGCAAACCTGTCGATCGTGATCGACAGGTTTGCAACCACTGGAAATAACAGAATAACAATCATATTTTATAACAGAAATATGAGTACAAAAATATATTACATTTCTCCAGTGTCTCTACTGTATTTTTTTTTGTATTTATTTTTCTGTTATTTTCGGGAGCTACTGGCACAGTGATAAAGGTAAATAGCCCACATCATGCCTGAGTCTGTAAATGGCCGTTAACAAAAGACGGACACAAAGAGGAGAAAATTCTGTAGCAGGCAGAGCAGCTCACTGTTCATGATGCTCGAAATATAGGAAGAAAATATAGATATTAAATTGGGGGTGAGGGGTTATATGAATGTATCTCTGAAGGGAACTTACTGTCTTCAGAAAAGTTTCGATGGCAGTGGCATTTTATTTTCGTCTAAAGTAGCTATTTATAAACGCAGTGCTTTGTTTACAGCGGTAACCTGCTGTCAGAGAGTGAATTTGCGTCACATTCCGCCTGTCTACTGCTTTTTTTTTTTCATGCTTTTTTTGTGTGTAGCATATAATTTCACAACGATAAAGTTCTGTTTTTGACCGATAGTTTTTTTTATTTGATTGTTAAAAGATTAAAACATTTTACCAACATGAGGTCTCATGTCACTGTCAGTCTTTTTACATCAGTGAAAAACTAGGGTATGCAGATTAAGACAACTATTCAATAGCATGCATTGATTAATCCCATGTTGTAGCAAAAAAAAAAGAAAGAGGTGCGACCAAATCATGTGCTGGTGCGACCAATTGACCAAGTTGGTAGCACCAGTGCAACTAGTGGAAAAGTTAGTCTGGAGCCCTGTGCTATGCACCTTTAACTACCTTTAATGCCTTTAATGCCTAACCACCATTAGCCACCAATAATCGCAATGAGCTCCACGTTTTGTTACTTTTAATACAAAACATCTTTTAAATTCTGTCCATTTTATCACGAAATTCAAACAAAAATGCAATTTTGACGCTCTTTCATGTGGTGTGACAGATCATCTCTGTCACACCACATGGAGCACAATCATCTCTTCCTCTTTAATACTAGTTACAGAATAAACATGAATGAACATCTGAAGGTATGTTGAAAGATACATACAACTTACTGAAATGTATAATATCTGAAGTAATTGCTCAATCAGTGTTTCAACAGCGGAAAGACATCTCTACCTGCTATACCGAACCAAACCGTGACTTGAAAAAAAAACGAGGTACGATTTACCGCCAATTTACACAGTTTAACAAAGACACAATTTGTTTCATAAACTTTTTACAACAACAAAAAAGTTTTCTGTTTGTTTAGTTTTCTCCCCCTGCTGTACCGAACCGGACCGAACCAAACCATGATTTCAAATCCGAGGTACAAACCAAACCGTCAGTTTTGTGTATCGTTACACCCCTAGTTTTATCCCTAAAAATGCATTATTCACTACTGTAAAGCAGCGTGACATTACACTAAAAAAAGTTGCAAATGTAAAAAAACATAATAGATCCTCTTTAATAATTTTAGGGGCATTTATACCTTTATTGGAAGATGATAATTAGGTATATACAGAGTAAGTGAAAGTGACGTGATGTGTAGCCAAGTGTGGCAGGGTTCCAGACTGCGACCATTATCCTGCCGGTGTGACCAAAGTTTTGTTAGCGGTTTCTCTGGCGCGACCACAACCACGATGCCCAACATCAAATGGCAAAAGAAGTTAAAGCAGAACAAAATGGCGCTACTCATTTGTGCTTCACTGACCATTTATCAGTTCAGACCAATAATAGACAGCGCAGCACGAGCTACTCACTAGCCGATCTCGCTCATGTGACACTATTACTACACAGCACTGATAATTAATAACATCGCTGCAAGATCTAGTGAAAAGCATTGTTTGTCTGGAGCCTACTAAACTTAAAATAAAACTGCACATTCTAATTTCTGTAAGTTAAGTCTATTTATTACCAAGGCATTTGTCAGTAATACAGTCAAAATAGGGGGAAAAGTGAATGACCTGCAGGTTGATTTAAGGTGTGCCCCTAAATTTTCTGCTTGTGCTCCTAAAATTTTCAGTAAGGGGCTACAATGCTCCTAGTAAAAAAAGTTAGTCTGGAGCCCTGTATGGTGTCCTATACTACACACAGCAGTGAGTATTGAAAGCACACACACACACACACACACACCGTAAACACACCTAGAGCAGTGGGTAGCCATTTTCACTGCGGCGCTAAGGGAGCGATTGGGGGTTAGGTGCCTTGCTCAAGGGAACCTCAGTTATAGGTAATGAGAGTGCAAGAGAGCGCTGTTCACTCCCCCACCTACACTCAGCCGGTATGGAGACTCAAACCCGCGACCTTCGGGTTACAATCCGACTCTCTGACCATTAGGCCACAACTGCCCCCACGGCACGGCAGTAGGGAACAGGAACGGGAAAGGACCTCAAGTTGGGAATCAAACTCAAGCCATATGTATTGCAACCATGCCATAATGAGCCGATGCAAATGTACATCAAAAGAGCAATGTGCTGAGCTTCATGATATAATATCTTATTAGCAGGGGTGCACATAACTTTTTTGGCCTGGTTCTCAAGGGAGCACCTGGAGATGTTGCTTGGTACTCACACTTTACATGACACACTTATCCTAAAAGCTGTCCTCATCACTTTCCTCCTGACTGCTCTCTTCACTATCTTCACAGATAACAGTTCACAAGTCCCGATTTTCGCCTCTTCTTATGCTTTTAAAATCGTTTGAATGTGTTAATTGGCGAGACAAAACACGTCCAAATTATAAACTTTCACTCTATGATGGTTAAATTTAGCAGTTAATCCACAAATCACATGCGTGCTGAACCGTTGGACCTTATCCGTACGGATCACGGAACTGCTGCACACCTAATAATTAAAGAACACACTTATCATCATGATTGCTATCTTACCAGAGATGGAGAAAAATCATACTCCAGTAAGTAAACGTGTCCCTGTGAACCGGTCCTCAAAGATGTTGGTACTCAAAAGCGCTTCCCTTCATGTTTTCTGGTGCGTATCGTTTATTTTTACCGTGCATGCGCACCTGTGTACCACTTATATGCACCCCTGCTTATTAGACAAACTTGCGAGGGAGGCAGTTGTCTTCATGTGAAGAGATAGTGAGACCTCGAAAGTGAAACATTACAGGAAATCTATCAGACTGTGTCAAGGTGGCGGTGGTATGCAAATCCTAACCACAATTTTTTTGGTAATTTTCTTTTTTGATCCAGCTGCATCCTGCCTGGACAGCAGTACAAAGAATTTTAGACTAAGTCGATTGAACTTATGTCAATAACCAGACTGTGTTGTAAGAGTAATTACACAAAAAAAAAAAAAAAACTGGTGCATACTTGAGACACAAAAGAGCTTCACAGAATGAATCTGATCTCATTCAAAACAAACTACACAGAGCCTTTTTAAAGCCTTCAAGGCTTTATAAAATTGACTGATAATTAGGTCAGAAAGAAACACTTAACCAATTGCGATAATGCAGCTGAGGCTAATAATAAACTGTTTCAAAGCGTCACGTAGAGACAGCAGTTTATATTTACCTCACTTAAGTAGCTAAAGTTTTGATTTTCATCGGATCAATAGTGGCTCTATAAAATGGTATTTGTATACACCCATGGTGAACTACCTGGTTAATATAAAACTGACAGGAAGTCAGAGAACATTTTGTATTGGCATGACTGGGAAAAAAAAAAAATACTAGACACCACCTCCCAACCAAAGATTCACTGAACAGTCAGTGCCATTGCAGAGTAAAGAACCTTATAAATGCACATGGGCTTGGTTAAAATAAAAGTTGTGTGTAGTAATAACACAACATGACAAATATGTAGGGGCGTAACAATACACTCATGTCACGATTTGGTACAATACCTACAAGATACTGAACTCATGATATGATACGATAAATACTGTTGATTAAAACTGTACGTTTGGTATTACATTGGGGTGGACTTTAATAGGCTTGGACTTGTCTTTGTCCCCAATGCGCAGGGCAATAAAATAGAAATAGAATAGAAATACGATAAAAAATACAGAATATTGTTAGACACATATGCACATTGCATGATCAGATGATCAATGCAATCTACCACAGAGTTCTAATCACAAAGCATGTCAAAATTACTATTCCCAAACGTTAAATTGTTAGTTCACCCAAAAATTAAAATTCTGTCTTTATTTATTAATCCTCGTGCTGTTCTTGCATGCCAGACAAAGTTAACGTTTGCAAGTAGACTACAGCTAGTAGTAAACACCACTTTAACATGATCTTAGACTTAAGCAAACGCTTTTAAAATACATTAACTAACAAAACGAAACCATAAAACACACAGAAAAATGATGCACAAAGAGAAAACGGTATTGTGAGTTCACACTTGACTGAAATGCAGAATAAAAGGAAATGTTGAAAATGAATTAGGTGTGACCATGGAAAATATCTTTTCAGGCTTGGGAAAGTTACTTTAAAAATGTATTCCGTTACAGTTACAAATTACTTCATAAAAAAACTATTCAGTAACGTAACCCAAGTACCAGAATATGAAAGTAATGTAATCTGATTACTTTTGGATTACTTCAAGGTCACATATATAAAAGAAAGATCAACTTTACTGTAAATAGACTGCATTTTAAAAATTATATTTTAATTATTTCTTCTCAATTTCTGCAAGTCTTTAAATGTTACACGTTTCATACTTTTGAATGAGTCTCAACAATCAAAATATTTTAAAAATCTGATCAATTATCTGTTTTTATTATCGTTGTTGTTGTTTAGAGCTTAAAAATATAAAAGTGACATCAGATCATAACCAAACTGAACAAGCTCGGATCAAACATTTCTGTTCATGTTTGTTCAGCTTTAATTGTAATTTTTAATTTATATATATATATATATATATATATATATATATATATATATATATATATATATATATACATACATACACCTCACTCGCCACCTCACTGCTGATTCTGCTCTGCTCCTGCTGCCCGCAATGCTTTAATCTGTTAACATGGGCACCGAAAAAATACGCCCTGCTTAACCATCCAGTGTGAAACAGGCCTGTGACATGACATAAGTTACAACTGTGGCAGCTCACATTCCTCTAGAAGGGGCCTTAATTGGCGCTTTGCAGGTGATAAGAGATTGGTATGGTAGGAGTTTTTAGTTGTTAAACTTGTCCTACCTGCAGAGGAGTCGTCATCATGGTCGGAGCTCAAGTATCCGTCAGGTGTGCTGCGTCCAGACCCGTGAGAGCCGCGGAGCGCGAGCGAAGGAGACAGTCTGCCATCATCGGAGTCCAGCTCTCGACTAATGCAGAACCGAGGATTCAGTCGGTGATTCTCCCGGACCTTACTCTTTGGGTTTAGAATGTTTTTTCGGAGAAAGTTTTCGTTGAGCTCCACGTCCTCAAACTCATGATCACTGTCCTGCTCACTGTTCCGTTGCTCGCCAACGCACAGAGAGATGTCACGAGCAGATGAGTGATCTTGCTGAACATCTGGCTTTTTCCGAGGAGGGACGGGGATGGGCTTACCTGTCTTGTTGTCCCGGAGTATGTCCCGGGCGAAAGGCTCTTCTTCAACTCTGCTTTCTGTCCCGCAAGTTCTGTCCTCATTTGAATCTGCTTTGTTCCAGCATTTCTCAATGTCATAATTTCTCTTCTTCTGCGCGATGGTGGCCTGAAGGTAAATCACCTTGAACTTCTCTTCCGACAGAGCCTGCTGTAACACCTTCAGATTGGCTTTGCATTTCTCCAGCTCTGCCTCTATGTCCTCCACCGAGTGGAGATTCATCACGGGCACTTCACCGTCGGGAAACTCATTCCGCCAGTGCTTCTCAAATTCCGCCTGTTCCCACATTGTAAGACCAGAGTGGGGGGAAAAGTCCTTGAATATGTCGAGTTCCTGCTAAAACAGCTTTGGTTCACTGCATAAAACGCCCGTTGTGAAATAGCGACTGCTCATTTTCTCTTTCGCGCATATCCAGTCACTCACGCCACAGAGATCAGTTTACAACTGAAAAAAACTTTCAGCTTCCGCTACATTGGAAAGTCGTGACGTCAGCTGGAAACGGAGCCAATCAGATCCTTTAGCCGTTTACATTTAGACGTGCAAAATCCTAGCCTGTGGTTGCTTTTTTTTACACATTAAAGCCCCACCTGTTGAGTAAATAAGCGTCGTTTATTGAAATACATTTCAGTTCAGGTTGACAAACAAATGTACTTTTTAAAATGTAAATAAATAATAAAAAAAATAAATGTATGTAGTTCAGATGCTTACAAAATAAGCAATATAAAGTAAAATAACAATAGTGCAAATTGAGTAAACGAGTAATAGTACAAATAAAGTGCAAATAAATAAAATTATGAGTAAACAGTAGAAAAGACATTTAAAAATTAAATTAACAATAATTAATCATCATAATAAACATAACAATAATAACAACTAGATTACTAGAGTAAAGTTCGTAGACAAACTTTAAGTTGGCATGAAAAAGCCTAGTCAGAAAGTTTGGAGTAGTTTTAAAAGCTTAAAGTTTAAAGCTTTTCAGTTTGAATTAGTTTAAGTTTTAGTTTAGTAGTTTAAAAGCAAGCTAGCGAGTGTGTGTGTTAGTGAGTGTGAGAGTGTGTGAGTATGTGTGTGTGTGAGTATGTGAGTGAGTGAGTGTGTGTGGATAGATAGTTAGATAGATAGATATAGATATAGATAGTTTATGAGTGTGAATGAGTTTAAATGGCTTAGTAATAGTACATAGAATAGCAGCTTCATTGAGTCTAATGGGCTTCAGTGTGAATTTGTGACTTTTGGAGGTTGATGGAATTTTCAGATTTTCAATGCAAGTCTATGGGAGTTTTTTCAAGTTTTGATCAGCATTTTTAGGAAAACTGTAAGTCGGATCAGTCTGAAAAGATATATCACACTCGGTCAGAACAGTCTGAAGATCTGAGCCGAGTTTGGTGGTTGTAGCTTTTAAGCTCTAGGAGGAGATGCAGTCTAAAATTTGGCTCAGAAGAAGAAGAAGAAGCATAATAATAACTAGAAGTTATTATTGATATGATTAGCATGTCGCTAGCCTGTTGCTAGCATGATACTAACATGATTAGCATGCTACTAGCATAATGCTAACACGATTAGCATGCTACTAGCATGATGCTAACACATTTTCACTTGTTTGTGTCATGTTTAAACCCTAAGCTAATTGCTATTAGCATGTAGCTATTCACTGCTAGCATGTGTAGCATGTTGAAATTCCAGTTTGCTAGCATGAGTCAAAAGAGCCAACCCCCATGTCTCTACGATTCTCTGATGCCGAGATATAGGTCTTGCAAAACGGTTGCTAGGGTACTCTGTTTGGTTGCTAGGGAGTGGCTTGGCATCTGCCAATGATGATATTCCAAAGGCTGCTTGCCGTTATAAATGATATAAACCAACCCCCATGCTTCTATGACTTTCAGATGTGAAGATAACCCTCTTTGGATTTGGGTTGCTAGGGTGCTCTAAATGGTTGCTAGGGCATGGCTATGAAGTGTTGAAGGTGATTCGTGATTGGCCGTTTGCTGCCCCGAGTCAAACGAGCCCAACCTCATGTTTCTATGACACTTCTATGCAAAGATATCCCTTTGATCATTTTCAATGAAAGTCTATGGAACTGTTGCTAGGGTGCTCTAAATGGTTGCTAGGGCGTGGCTTGATAGCTTCACAATGATCCTGAAAGACTGATTGGTTGCCTGAGTAAAATGAGCCCGCCCCCTTGTCTCTATGACATTGTGATCCAGAGTTATGTTCAATACAAAATCCCTATGTAGTTTCCCATAGTAGGAAAAACAACATGCAGTCACTTCCTGGTTCATGGGCACGGCTTCACCATAGTATGTCTATGGGGCAACTTTGGGCAGCTCTTGCGCCCCAGGTGTACAACTTACACCCCATTTTGAGGTATGGTCTGACAGAGCCTGCCAGCCTCTTCAAACGTGGTAACCCACATGTTTCTACGAAATCCTCGTTAGGAGCTATGACTCGTCAAAGTTTGTCGCAACGTTAAGTCTATGGGATTTTTCGGCTGAACATCGTACACCCGATCGCTTATAAAAGTCATAGCACACCTCTCCTCATTGAGCCAGTCAATTTGACACCTCATTCATGGGTCTATGACAAACGCTGCGGGAGGAGTAGCGCGCAGAAATTTTAGTGGAAGAAGAAGAAGAATAACTAGAATGTACATTTCCTGAAGAAAATGTGAATGGTGCTTGCAGTGGCAAAATTCGGCACTCGGTTGCTAGGGTGTTGCTAGGCAGTTGCTAAGGTGTTCTGAGCGGTTGCTAGGCAGTTGCTAGGGTGTTCTGGGTGGTTGCTAGGCGGTTGCTATGGTAACCTGGGTGATTGCCAGGCAGTTGCTAAGGTACTTGCGGTGGTTGCTAAGGAGTTGCTTGGCGGTTGCTAGGGTGTTCTGGGTGGTTGCTAGGCGGTTGTTATGGTAACCTGGGTGGTTGCTAGGGTGTTGCTAGGCAGTTGCTAAGGTACTTGGGGTGGTTGCTAATGTGTTGCTAGGCGGTTGCTAGGGTGTTCTGGGTGGTTGCTAGGCAGTTGCTATTGGTAACCTGGGTGGTTGCTATGATGTTACTAGGTGGTTGGTAGTTGTCACAGATAGTTACTATGGAGTTTCTATAGAGTTCTTAGCATGTTCTTAGCCCACTTTAGCACTTAGCTAATCACTATTAGCATGTAGCTATTCACTGCTAGCATGTGTAGCACGTTGGAAGTCCAGTTTGCTAGCATGAGTTCAAAGAGGCAACCGCCATGTCTCTACGATGCTCTGATGCAGAGATATAGGTATTGCTAAACGGTTGCTAGGGTACACTGTTTGGTTGCTAGGGAGTGGTTTAGCATCTGCCAGTGATGATACACCAAAGGCTGCTTGCCAATATAAACCAACCCCCATGCCTCTGTGACATTCAGATTTGAAGATATCGCCCTTTGGGGTTTGGTTGCTAGGGTGCTCTAAATGGTTGCTAGGGTGTGGCTATGAAGTGTTAAAGGTGATTTGTGATTGGTTGTTTGCTGCCCTGAGTCAAACGATCCCACCCTCATCTTTCTATGACACTTCTATCCAAAGGAATATCTTTGATCTGTTTGAATGGAAGTCTATGGAACCTGTTGCTAGGGTGCTCTAAATGGTTGCTAGGGTGTGGCTTGATGGCTTCATATTGATCCTGAGAGACTGATTGGTTGCCTGAGTGAAATGAGCCCGCCCCCTTGTCTCTATGACACTGTGATCAATAGTGAGAGATGTGAGTGAGTGAGAGAAAGGGTTCTAAGGCCCTGCGTGTGTGCGTGTGAGAAAGTGACAGTTGAGATTCAAATTTCTGAACATTCTGCCATTGAAAGTCAATGGGACTTTTTTGGCCGCGTTTTCGCCCCCTGTGCGAACATCGTTGGTTCTATCGCTTATAAAAGTCATAGCACACCTTTCCTCAATGAGCCAGTCGATTTGACACCTCATTCATGGGTCTAGGACAAACAGTGCGGGACAAGTTACGCGCCGAAGTTTTGTGTGGAAGAATAATAATAAGTATGCAAGAGAACAATAATGATGCTTTGCCTTTGGCAAGCACCATTAACTATTGTCTACACCGATTTCAGTTCGTTGTGTTCTTCTTTTGTACCTTGTAATGTAACAACCGCTCCGCTGCGTGCCTAACAACGCCCCTTAGCTGTTATAAATCCACTGTAAACCATGGCTTCTTGGGGATTATTGCTTTATTTTACCACTCTTTACATTTTAAAGAATATTTTAAACTAGAATGTACATTTCCTGAAGAAAATGTGAATGGTGCTTGCAGTGGCAAAACTCGGCACTCGGTTGCTAGGGTGTTTCTAGGCAATTGCTAAGTTGTTCTGGGTGGTTGCTAGGCGGTTGCTATGGTAACCTGGGTGGTTGCTAGGGTGTTGCTAGGCAGTTGCTAAGGTACTTGGGGTGGTTGCTAAGGTGTTGCTAGGCGGTTGCTAGGGTGTTCTGGGTAGTTGTTAGGCAGTTGCTATGGTAACCTGGGTGGTTGCTATGATGTTACTAGGTGGTTGGTAGTTGTCACAGATGGTTACTATGGTGTTTTTATAGAGTTCTTAGCATGTTCTTAGCCCACTTTAGCACTTAGCTAATCACCATTAGCATGTAGCTATTCACTGCTAGCATGTTTAGCATGTTGGAAGTCCAGTTTGCTAGCATGAGTCGAAAGAGCCAACCACCATGTCTCTACGATGCTCTGATGCAGAGATATAGGTTTTGTTAAACGGTTGCTAGGGTACTCTGTTTGGTTGCTAGGGAGTGGCTTAGCAGCTGCCAATAATGATACACCAAAGGCTGCTTGCCAATATAAGCCAACCGACATGTCTCTACGATGCTCTGATGCAGAGATATAGGTCTTGCTAAACGGTTGCTAGGGTACTCTGTTTGGTTGCTAGGGAGTGGCTTAGCAGCTGCCAATGATGATACTCCAAAGGCTGCTTGCCAATATAAGCCAACCGCCATGTCTCTATGATGCTCTGATGCAGAGATATAGGTCTTGCTAAACAGTTGCTAGGGTACTTTGTTTGGTTGCTAGGGAGTGGCTTAGCAGCTGCCAGTGATGATACTGTAAAGGTTGCTAGTCAGTATGAATGATATAAACCAACCCTAAGATGTTCAGATTTTAAGATATCCCTCTTTGGGTTTGGGTTGCTAGGGTGCTCTAAATGGTTGCTAGGGCAAGGCTAGACCGTTAGCAGTCTTAAACTAATAGACTGCGTGTCTGCCCAAACTCACATGTCTCTATGATGTTCTGATTCATTTATATCCATCTCATCTATTTTTCAATGGAAGTCTGTGGGGTGGTTGCTAGGGTGCTCTAAGTGGTTGCTAGGGTGTGGCTATGATGAAGATTTTAGGTCATTACTTATTGGCTGCTTAATAAGATGTCAAATGAGTGAGAGACAGTGAGAGAGAAAGGGTTCCTCAGGCCCTGCGTGTGTGTGTGAGTGAGAAAGTGACAGTTGAGACTGACGGAATGTTCGTGAATTTGAATTTTTCAATGCAAGTCTATGGGACTTTTTTGGCCGCTTTTTCGTCTGCTGTGTGAACATCGTTGGTGTAGAAAAGTCATAGCACACCTCTTCTCAATGATCCGGTCGATTTGACACCTCATTCATGGGTCTATGACAAAAGCTGTGGGAGGAGTAGCGCGCAGAAATTTGAGTGGAAGAAGAAGAATAATAAGTATGCAGGAGAACAATAATGATGCTTTGCCTTTGGCAAGCACCATTAATAATAAGTATGCAGGAGAACAATAATGATGCTTTGCCTTTGGCAAGCACCATTAATAATAATAATAATAAGTATGCAGGAGAACATTAATGATGCTTTGCCAGAGGCAAGCACCATTAATAATAATAATAATAATAAGTATGCAGGAGAACAATAATGATGCTTTGCCAGAGGCAAGCAGTATTAATAATAATAAGTATGCAGGAGAACAATTAGGATGCTTTGCCTTTGGCAAGCACCATTAATAAGTATGCAGGAGAACAATAATGATGCTTTGCCTTTGGCAAGCACCATTAATAAGTATGCAGGAGAACAATAATGATGCTTTGCCTTTGGCAAGCACTATTAATAAGTATGCAGGAGAACAATAATGATGCTTTGCCTTTGGCAAGCACCATTAATAATAATAATAAGTATGCAGGAGAACAATAATGATGCTTTGCCTTTGGCAAGCACCATTAATAAGTATGCACAATAACAATAATGATGCTTTGCCTTTGGCAAGCACCATTAATAAGTATGCACAATAACAATAATGATGCTTTGCCTTTGGCAAGCACCATTAATAAGCTTAAATAGAATATCAGTAAGTTGGCTTTTTCAAGCCAACTTAATAAGTTTAAATAGCATTACAGTAAGTTGGCTTTTTCAAGCCAACTTAATAAGTATGCAGGAGAACAATAATGATGCTTTGCCTTTGGCAAGCACCATTAATAATAATAATAAGTATGCAGGAGAACAATAATGATGCTTTGCCTTTGGCAAGCACCATTAATAATAATAAGTATGCAGGAGAACAATAATGATGCTTTGCCAGAGGCAAGCACCATTAATAATAATAATAAGTATGCAGGAGAACAATAATGATGCTTTGCCTTTGGCAAGCACCATTAATAATAATAATAAGTATGCAGGAGAACAATAATGATGCTTTGCCTTTGGCAAGCACCATTAATAATAACTATGCAGGAGAACAATAATGATGCTTTGCCTTTGGCAAGCACCATTAATAAGTATGCAGGAGAACAATAATGATGCTTTGCCTTTGGCAAGCACCATTAATAATAAGTATGCACAATAACAATAATGATGCTTTGCCTTTGGCAAGCACCATTAATAATAATAATAATAATAATAATAATAAGTATGCAGGAGAACAATAATGATGCTTTGCCTTTGGCAAGCACCATTAATAAGTATGCAGGAGAACAATAATGATGCTTTGCCTTTGGCAAGCACCATTAATAATAATAAGTATGCAGGAGAACAATAATGATGCTTTGCCAGAGGCAAGCACCATTAATAATAATAAGTATGCAGGAGAACAATAATGATGCTTTGCCTTTGGCAAGCACCATTAATAATAATAAGTATGCAGGAGAACAATAATGATGCTTTGCCTTTGGCAAGCACCATTAATAATAATAATAAGTATGCAGGAGAACAATAATGATGCTTTGCCTTTGGCAAGTACCATTAATAATAATAATAATAATAATAATAATAATAAGTATGCAGGAGAACAATAATGATGCTTTGCCTTTGGCAAGCACCATTAATAAGTATGCAGGAGAACAATAATGATGCTTTGCCTTTGGCAAGCACCATTAATAATAATAAGTTTAATAAGCATTTCAGTAAGTTGGCTTTTTCAAGCCAACTTAATAATAAGCTTAAATAGAATATCAGTAAGTTGGCTTTTTCAAGCCAACTTAATAAGTTTAAATAGCATTACAGTAAGTTGGCTTGAAAAAGCCAACTTAATAAGTTTAAATAGCATTACAGTAAGTTGGCTTTTTCAAGCCAACTTAATAATAATAAGTATGCAGGAGAACTATAATGATGCTTTGCCTTTGGCAAGCACCATTAATAATAATAAGTATAGAGGAGAACAATAATGATGCTTCGCCTTTGGCAAGCACCATTAATAATAAGTATGCACAATAACAATAATGATGCTTTGCCTTTGGCAAGCACCATTAATAAGTATGCAGGAGAACAATAATGATGCTTCGCCTTTGGCAAGCACCATTAATAATAATAAGTATGAGCAATAACAATAATGATGCTTTGCCTTTGGCAAGCACCATTAATAAGTATGAGCAATAACAATAATGATGCTTTGCCTTTGGCAAGCACCATTAACTAGAATGTACATTTCCTGAAGAAAATGTAAATGGTGCTTGCAGTGGCAAAATTCGGCACTCGGTTGCTAGGGTGTTTCTAGGCAATTGCTAAGGTGTTCTGGGTGGTTGCTAGGCAGTTGCTATGGTAACCTGGGTGGTTGCTATGATGTTACTAGGTGGTTGGTAGTTGTCACAGATGGTTACTATGGAGTTTTTATAGAGTTCTTAGTATGTTCTTAGCCCACTTTAGCACTTAGCTAATCACTATTAGCATGTAGCTATTCACTGCTAGCATGTGTAGCATGTTGGAAGTCCAGTTTGCTAGCATGAGTCAAAAGAGCCAACCGGCATGTCTCTACGATGCTCTGATGCAGAGATATAGGTCTTGCTAAACGGTTGCTAGGGTACTTTGTTTGGTTGCTAGGGAGTTGCTTGGCATCTGCCAGTGATGATACACCAAAGGTTGCTTGCCAATATAAACCAACACCCATGCCTCTGTGATATTCAGATTTGAAGAAATCCCTCTTTGGGTTTTGGTTGCTAGGGTGCTCTTAATGGTTGCTAGGGTGTGGCTAGGAAGTGTTGAAGGTGATTTGTGATTGGCTGTTTGCTGCCCCGAGTCAAACGATCCCATGATGGTCCGATCGCTTATAAAAGTCATAGCACACCTCTCCTCTATGAGCCGGTCGATTTGATACCTCATTCATGGGTCTAGGACAAAAGCTGTGGGACGCGCCAAAGTTGGTCTAATGGTCTTTGCCTTTGGCAAGCACCATTAATAAGTATGCAAGAGAACAATAATGATGCTTTGCCAGAGGCAAGCACCATTAATAAGTATGCAAGAGAACAATAATGATGCTTTGCCAGAGGCAAGCACCATTAATAAGTTTAAATAGCATTACAGTAAGTTGGCTTTTTCAAGCCAACTTAATAATAATCTTAAATAGTAGATCAGTAAGTTGGCTTTTTCAAGCCAACTTAATAAGTTTATATAGCAGATCAGTAAGTTGGCTTGAAAAAGACTTTTACAAATAAAAGTCCATTTTATTTGTATAGCACATTTACAACAGCCCCCAGGCTGACCAAAGTGCTTTACAGAAGAGTAAGAATATTACACATACACGGAAAATAGATCAGAGAAAAATTTAAAACCACCCATTTAAAAATTTAACATATCACAGTAGTCAATACACTAAGGAAAATAAAAAAGTTTTTAGCAAGGATTTAAAGGTAGACAAGGAAGGGGCCAGTCTAATCTCTAAGGGCAGGGTATTCCAGAGTCGAGGCTCTGCCACTGCAAATGCACGCTCCCCTCTACGCTTTAGTCTAGCATGAGGAACCACCAACAAGGCCAAGTCACAGGATCGTAAGCTTCTAGATGGACTATAAGGATGAAGAAGTTCAGATAAATAGACAGGAGCTTTGTTATGTAGGGATTTATAAACGAAGAGGAGAATTTTAAAGTCTATTCTCTGACAAATCAGCAACCAGTGAAGGGATCTAAGAATTGGAGTGATGTGTTCATGTTTACAACACTTTAAAAGAAGTCTGGCTGCAGCATTTTGGACAAGCTGAAGTCGCGCAATTTGAGATTTAGATATACCGCAATATAAGGAATTGCAGTAATCTAGATGCGAGGTAACAAACGCATGAACAGCCATTTCTAAAGTTTTTGGAGTGAGAAAGTTTTTTAATTTTAGACAGTAAACGAAGCTGATAAAAACTGGTTCATTTTATGTTCATAGCCTATTCTTCATTCAAATTCCCCTTCTTACACCGATGTCAATACCATTAGCTGAGACATGCAGGACAAATTCGATATGGGTATCATGATGTTACTGGAGAACTGGAATGGCTGGGTTCCAGCAGTTCTATGAGAAACGGAAGATGAGAGATGTGTGTGTGTGTATGTGATCCACAGCATGGATCAATCCACTTTATATAGTAGCCTATTTGAGGAGCTTGAGATGCTACATTTTTTCCCCAAAAAAATTACTAGCAATTTAACCTCTGCAACTAGTACACAATGAATGCGTGTTTAATATGTTTGCTCATGCATTCAAATGCAGTTTCAGCTATTCTGTAGAGGAATTCATTTGAATAATTCATGAGATTTGCATCATTTGGTCCCATTCTGTGCTGACTATTAACTTCATGCCTTGTAAAATGTATTTGTGTTGGACAGGTTAAGCACTATATAATTATTCATTTTAACAGGTTTACAAAACAACCAAAAGGGATTTAAAGGGATAATTCTCCCTCTCCTTCTTCCTCACCCGCATTATCATTCCAAACCTGACTTCTGTTCATCTGCTAAAATATATTTTGAAGAATGTTTAGATTTAGTCTTTACAGCAAAAGTCAGTGGGGTCCAAAACAACATTGGACCCCTTTGACTTTCATTGTATGGACAAAAAAATATCTTATTTTGTGTTCAACAGAAGAAAGAATGTCATACATGTTTAAAATGACATGAGGATGAGTAAATAATGTCAACATTTTCATTTTTGGTTGAACTACTCCTTGTATATTTGTTTGCAACACTGAAGGGAAATCATAAAATTAAAAAAAAAAGAAAAAAAAAAAGAATGAAAAATAAAAACTGCATTATATAAAACTAATAATTAGGAAAAAGAAAAATTACTTGTTTTCAGTGTGGGAGGAAAAAACTGTGAGTAAGATGATAATTATGAGGCAGTTGAGGGGAGGAAAGAGGAAGAAGAGTCTGTAACATTAGAAACATGACACAAGAACATTTACTAAAGCTAATGCAGTCATACCTCAGAAAAGCTGAGGGCTTGTCTCATCACATCTTCTGCTGATGCAAAAGGTTCAGTCTGTGTGAACCATCCGTAGGGTGTAAACATCTAACTTGATCTGGTATAATTATTAGGATTTCTAACAATTATTTAACAATTATTGTAGTTACACCAAAGCCATCAAGCTTAGAGCCATTATAAAACTGGCATCACAACGGACAGTGCCAGAAACTGAAGACCCGATTAGGTCATCTTTTATTTGATATGCATCAATGCATTTAACTCCTGCTTGAATAGCAGCCAAAGAGAGAAAGTCTTCCTGTAAATTCAAGCTTGTTTTAGTAGCTCATACCGTTATTCGATGGAAGGTCAGCACAATAGCTTTCATTTGGTGAAGAGAGAAACCTTAGAAGGCTTTGTTTCTTTATTCCAGTTCCATTTTGGACTCCATCCCAGAATCACAAAGTCCTTTTTACTAAAAGCCTATTCAGCTTTTGCCGATCAACTTGGTTCAGTTACCATGGTGATTTACACATTAAAATCACTCCACACTTTCTAGCAAACTGATGAAAGATTTTGTAAAAAAGGAGGGGCACAGTGGCATGATGCACCGCATCATACCATCTGTGAGTTATAGACACAAATGACAATGAATCGCTTGGTATTTACACAAGGTGATGGTGATTTAACAAAGATTTAGATGCCCATTTTATGTTAGTACATATATTTGCCCATCCCACAGATCATAAAGGTTAGTATGAGGGCAAAAGTCACTACACTGTATAAAAAAAAAAAAAATAAGAAGATTTTTCAAAGCAAATGTAAATATACAAAGATTATTCAAGTAGGTTTACAAGAAAATACTGTTTCAGTTTTTCTACTTCAAAATTTCATGTTTACATCATTGTGTTACTTGCTGTTTCTTTGCAATTATTTGTGAAAATTGTTTCTTCACCAATTTTTTTTGTTGCAATGTTTACATATGCAAGATTTGTTCTCCACTGAAAACATATATTTTGCTTTTTATTTCTTATGAAAGCAATTTAAGATAAAATGTCCATATCCAAAACAAATAGGATTTGGGTCTTTAGTATTTGTAGACATATTTTTTTCACATGTTTCTATGGAATACTGGAAAACAATGATAAGCGTTTCATATGTTTTAAAGACTTTTATTGGTAAAAACATCCAATATGCAAAGAGTCAATATATACAGTCATAACCTCTGAAATTCATTCTGGCATGCTGGATATCAGGTTCTGGTCCAAATCCTGATTGATGGAGATCCATTCTTACCTTATTAGTGCACAGATCATCACCAAATTCTCCTGGGTCGTTGGGAGAAGTTGCTCTTGCAGGACGTTTTGAGACCATTCTTTATTCATTGTACTGTTTTTCAGTAGCTCCTCACTGCAGAACACAAGATCCAGGATCCAGATTCAGGGGCTGGAGATGGGTAGGTTTAGGGATATGTAAAATGGGAGGAGTTGGATCCAGATCCAGCGGGTGGTGATGGGTAGGTTTAGGGATTAGGGGATGGAGACAGATAGGTTTATGGATATGTAAAATGGGAGGAGTTGGATCTGGATCCAACTTCACCCCCTGGATCTCGTTTTCTGCAATGAGGACCATCTCGTGTTCCCTTTCGAAAGGGAATTCAACACTGTGTTTTACCGCATATGGGGAACGTCAATCGTGAACCGGTGTCTGAAAGCAAAGTATCAAATCTCTCCAATCCTATTGGCCGGCGACAGCCTATGACGTCATCAAGACGCGGCCAGGAAGTATAAAGGAGCTGCCAGTGAAGCAGTCAGTATCTTTTCGTCTTTCGTGACTGTTTTGTCTGATCGCGATTTCATTGAATCTGGTAAGGAAACTTTATATCATGTCTGACAAACGTTTCAGAAAGTGTGCTGACCCGTGTTCCAAGTTTTTGACACCCGGTGACACACACAATCTGTGTGTTTTCTGTCTGGGAGAGGAGCACGCACGGACAGTGCTTGAGGGCGCTGTCTGTGTTAACTGTGAGCGTCTCCCTATGAGGACGCTCTGTCCTCGTTTGACACTCTTCTCGAGGGAAGAGGTGTCAGCATCTGTGCCTGGTGGTTCTGGCCCCGCTCGTGCTGAGGCAGAGCGGCGGCTGAAATCATGGGGCTCGCAGGTGGAGCTCGCTGAGGAGTTTGAGAGAGGTGTAAATCTCTCTCAGCCCCCAGCAGCTGGCGAGGATGAGCTGTTGGATGACTATGACGTCCTTTGATTGACGTCATCGGATCCAGCAGCGAGTGCTCTTCTGGCTTCTAGCCCTACAGAGCAGGAGATGGCTGTTAATGAGGAAGCAGGTGAGCCTGCTGAATCTTCAAAGCCTCCTTGCCCTGCGTATGCGGAGCTGCTGGAGGTTATGGAACGCGCTTCTGGCAGACTGCAGCTGCCTTGGGAGCACGTTAAGAAAGGGTCCGCACGCGGACGGCTCGACGAGCGGTTCCTTTCTGGCCATAACCCAGATGAGCGGTTCCTTTCTGGCCATAACCCAGCAGCCCCCGTGAGCCTTCCATTACTTCCTGATCTCCATGTTGAGATCGAAAAGGCATGGAAGAACCCATATTTGGCTCGTATTCATCGACATCAGCGGGCGAATTTCGCTGATGTTGAGGGATTGAGCCAGCATGGGTATGTGTCGATGCCTCCTATTGACGAGACGTTTGCAAACTCTCTCGTCATGGGGCAGGCACAGACACTGAAAGCTCCGGTCCTGCCTTCTAAGCCCCTTAAGACCACCTCTTGCTTAAATGGCAGGGCATACGTGGCAGCGGGTCAGGCCAGGGAGACCTTACACACCATGGCGGTGTTACAAGCCTACCAGGCCGACCTGCTGAAAGATCTGGATCAGGGGCAGGGTCTGTCGCCTGAGGCAGTAGAAGTGCTGCGCCGCACCATGGATCTCGCTCTCCGGGCCACCAAGCAAACCACCGCGTCGATCGGAAGAGGCATCTGTGGCTGAACCTGGTGGACATCGATTTGAGGATCGTAGACAGGGCCAAAAGTCCAGAGTGGCCTCTCGGGCACCTCCTCCTCCACAGAGAAGGTCCCAGAGAAGGCGGGACTCACGGAAGAAGAAGCAGGATTTGACAAAGGTGATCGATCGCAGACGCCAGCAGCATCAGTAATCGACCACCTCTTTGCAAGGGCAATTTACATCTCCCCTCTCCTCTTCTTCTTCCACCTCCTGTCTTTTTTTATTCAAATGTGACATGCTCAGACGCTTCTTACAGTCAGGCTGACGGCTGGGCCCATGATGAATTTTTTTCTGATGGTTCACCTTCTGGCTTGTTAGTGAAGAGGCTCTTTTAGGATTAAAAGAACCCTAGATTCCATCCTTCCATTGGAAAATGAGGAGTCTTCGGTCTTCGAGCCGCAGGAAGGTAAGCTGGGTCTATATTTATGTTTTTAAATATGTCGACCTTGTTTTTCCTGTATAGTTTTTCCTGAGCATGTAGGATTGGAAAAAGATAGGGTTTTTTTGGGCACTGAAGTTCCATTAGGTTGGCTGGAACGATGTATTTGTACTGTGTTGGCCACAAAATGGCTGCCTCTCAGCCATCTTTGGTAGAGTAGCTTCTCCTCTGGTTTTAGCTAGAGTATGTTTGAGTTAGCACTCTTTACTTCAGATAGATCTATGTCTGTGTCGGCCTCCTGGGCCGCCTGACATTGTTTGCTTGTTGAGCTTTGCTTTACTTGAGTTTCCTCTTCTCTGGTTGAGTTCAGAAGTTTAGTTAAGCCCCAGGCAGATCTATGCTTCGTGCGGCCCTATAGGCCCACAGCTTAGCCGGCCTAGGCTAGAACTAGGGTTTAGGTGATTTCTAAAGCATTCACCCTTTATTGCTACTATCCCCTGTCAGGTTGTATAGTTCCTAGTTCTGGCCTCCTCTTATTTGAATTGTCAGGCCAAATGCACATTACCCTTTTTGGTGTAGGTGTTAGATAGCAGCTAAGGTAGCAGGCTGTTACTAGCTTCCCTGGTCTTTGTTTAGATAAGTGTATGCTATGTTGCTTAGGCCCCAGTTTTCTAGAACTTCATTCATACTGAATTTGTCTTTCCCCTGAGCCCCTTGAATTAGCATTCAAGCTTGAGGTTACGGTGTTAGCTTGGTTAGCTCCCGTTCTCTAGGGTTCAGTACAGATGTGTTATTTCTGTTTGGTGAAAGCATCCATTCTTTTCAGGATGGCATGTATGAATAGCAAAGCATTGCATTTGCTTTGGGTTCTAGTTTTGCCCTACACATGTGTGAGCTTAACTCCTTAGCACCTGTTCTTATGAGTAGTAGGCCTGTTTCTAGCCTCCGTTAGATCATGGTGACTATTTGTACTCCCCTTGCTTTTAGGGTTATTGGTTTTTACTGAATACATGACCTGATGGATTGCATAGCTCAGGTTGAGTGGTAGGGAACTTCACTTTCAGTTTGGTTCTTTTTAGCTCCCTTTAGAGTTAATCTCTGCCACAACAGCTTATTGTGTCTGTGGAGTTGAAGGCTCGGGTGAATCTGAGCCTCCTTCTAGCATGATAGCTTGTGATTTCACAAGTGTTGTTGGTAGATGTTCATGAGTTTTGCTCACTTAATTTAGCACTGCCACAGGTTTATGCCCGTGTCTGTCCGAAGTAGTAGGCCACTTCAGGCCTCCTTCAGACCATGGTAGCATATGTTGTTGTGCTCCCCTTTCTGTTAGGGTTTAGTGTATTTGAGTACATTGCCTGTTGGAATGTGTAGACTTAAGCTCAGGTTGAGTTAAGTTAGTTAACTGCAATTGTTTGTTAGGTTTTAGAGCTGGTTCCCTTTGAGCTTGGTCACCTGTGAAACTACTAGCTGACACCACGTGGTGTCTTTTGGAGTCGCAGGCCCCGCTTGGGCATCCTTCAATTAACATGTTGGCACAGTTCTGTGTTGGTTTTGCTATCACTGCCACTGGCTACGCCCGTGTCTGCTATAGCAGGCCCGGTTTAGGCCTCTCTCAGAGCATGCTGGCGGAGTGTGTACTCCTCTTGCTTTAAGAGTGAAAGGTGTTTTACTGAGTACATGGTCTGTTGGTTTGTGTTGGATTTATTAGCTCTAGATGAGCTAAATAGTTACCTCACTAAGTAAGTCTGGTTCTATTATGGCTCCTAGAACTTTTAGTTGCCAATAGCTGGCGCCACGTGTCTGTGAGTTGTAGGCCCTCTGGGCCTCCTTTGAGAGCAAGTTGGCGTATGTCTTTGTACTCCTCTTGCTTAAAGAGTAAAAGGTGTTTTACTGAGTACATTGCTGAGTGGCCATTGGCTCAGGTTGAGTTTATCTAGTTAACCTCACTTTGGTTCGGTTTTCTTGTGTTTGCTCCCTTGAGCTTGAAATACTGCCATGAGCTGATGCTACGTGTCTGTTGCTTTGGGCTTCCTACAGAACATGATGGCGTATGTTGTACTCCTCTTGCTTTAAGAGTAAAAGGTGCTTTTACTGAGTACACTGCTTGTCGGATTGTGTTAGGTGGACTGTTATGTGGGCACTCTACAGTCTTATCTGCTGATTTAACTCGGTTTCATTCTGAACGAGTTACATGTTTGTGGGTTCTTGCTTTCAGCAAGCTAGCTGTTCAAGGTGTGTGGCCTTATCAGGCCACTCTTGAAGCTTTCCACCCCCACATCTGGGTGTTGAAACTTAAGCAGATTAAACTTGTAGCTTCACATGTTGGCTTTTATCAAGGCTGATGTGTTATTTATATTTTTCTACACTGTGTAGAACTGTTGTCATGTTGTAGGCCCCTTCTTGGGCCTCCATGATTTTGTGCCTATAATACGGTCTATCTGTTGGGTTGAGCTCTGTACTCCCCTCTTTTGAGGGTTGTCCTGCATAGTACTTAGCTCTCTAAGCTGGTCAGTGGTTGAAGGCCTCTCCGAGGCCTCCCTATTGAGGATCAGCCCGCAGGCTGGTAATGTACTCCCCTTGTTGGGTTCCTTTAGAGTGCACAGCCTCCTCAGTGCAAATAATCAGGCGCTGAGTAGATCCTAGGATTGAGCAGAATTTACTCCCCTCATTTGTAGGGGTAAGAGCACTTAGCTGAGTCCAGTTCACCTGGATGCCCATCTCTACGCTCTGGTCTGAGTTGCTTACTGCCCCTTTGCAGTCACTCTTACTGGATATCTTCTCTGAAGAATGCGTTGTTGAGGCTCTGTGTTCAGACAAGTTGCTGGCCAAGATACTGACTGCTTCACTGGCGGCTCCTTTATACTTCCGGGCCCTGTCTTGATGACGTCATAGGCTGTCGCTGGCCAATAGGATTGGAGAGATTTGATACTTTGCTTTCAGACACCGGTTCACGAGTGACATTCCCCATATGCGGTAAAATGCACTGTCTCGTTCCCTGTTCTCAGGGAACCATGGTTACATACGTAACCTGAGACGTTTTTTGGGCAGAACTGTGACAGAGCAAACTCCCTTGGATGAAAAGCAAGCCCATACACATTCACCTTTTCCTCTCTGGACAATCTATTTTCCAGATGTTCCAAACAATCAGAAGGGGGCTTCATCAGAGAAAATATTTTTGCACCAGTCTTCTGCTGTTCAGTCCTTGTACTTACTGTATAATTTTAGTCTGTCCTTGATGTATTTCGTGGAGAGAAGTGGCTTCTTTGATGCCCCTCTTCACACCAGGCTTTTATCCAAGTCTTTACCTCATCATGCGTGCAGATGCACTCAGTGCCGTTTCTAGGCATAGGCGAACTAGGTGGTTGCCTAGGGTACCACCAGCTGGAGGGAGTGCCAATGAACTCATATACTATATTTTAGTAGGGGTGTATCTAAAGCAGGGGTGTGCAACCCTGGTCCTGGAGGGCTACCGCCCTGCAGATTTTAGCTCCAGCCCAAATCAAACACACCTGAACCAGCTAATCACGGTGTTCAGGGCTGCTTGATAATTGACCCTTTACCGGGAGTTTGATTGACAAACGATCTAACCAATCATAACGCCGAATCCACCATTTTGTCCAACAAAGCAGTCAGGAGTTAGAAGAACTTTTTTTAAACTTGAACATTTTAAAAATGGTGTGTACTGACGTCTTTCCGCATTTGAAACAAAATTCCTTTTCATGTTCATTCATGTTTATTTCATGCTATAAATTAACTAGTAGGAAGAGATGATCAGTTCACGAGCCGCTTAAGCTGAGGCACTACAGCAATCTGTCACAACACATTAAATAGCCACAAAACAGTTTTTATTGTTCGAATTTCTTAAAAAATTACACAATTTGAAAGCTGGGACTTTGTTTAATATCATAAGTATCCTGCTCTGTCTTGTCTGTTGACGTGTTGTCAGTGTCTGCAATATATTTTTCACTCTGTGTGGCGTGACAGCGCCCTGGCTTGTCAGACAAAGCAACAGACTTGGTGTTACAGACTGGTGTGTTGGAGCAGGGTTGGAACTGAAATCTGCAGGACAGTAGCCCTCCAGGAGCAGGGTTGAACACCCCTGATCTAAAGGGTGGCATGGCCACCCTGAAATATGATTGCTGCCTCCACTGGTAGGAATTGCACAAGCCTTTTTATATATATTTTTTATAGGCCTGTACAGGCATCTAGTGGCTACACAGTGGTATTACAGATAATAAATGAGGTTTGGGAGTGGGGGGTTGTGGGGGTGGGGGTAGGTGGGCCAATAGGGATTTTGCCTAGGGCATCAAAATGGCTAGAAACAGACCTGGATGCATTCACACCCACCTGCTGCCAATACTGAGCAAGCTCTGCAGGGATGGTGACATGATTCCGTAGCTGACTCCTCAGGAAAAGACGTCCTTATGTAATTTTCTTTGGAGCAATTTTCTTGCATGTGTGGCCATTTTGATGTAAAGTGATGATGGCTGCACATCTTTCTTTGGAGGCAACCAATGCTAACACAAGAACACAATGATTGGAAGCACTTCTTCCCTCCTTTTATAGCAATCAGTCTGTTCTTATAATCCAATCAGAATTATAGAGTGACTTCACTTGACCAGTACTTTTTCACACTTTCCCATGTTCTGATGATATGATTAGTGAAATCATGTTAGCTGGACATTTTGTGCTCCAAAAACCAATGCATTTTTGTCCAAAAGAGTGTATTTTTTGTGATAAATTTCTCTTTTTTTTGGCCAATGAAGCTTTTTGCAATTATTTATAATGCATCTGATCACTCTGCAAAATAATCTAGAAACTATGTGAATCAACACCACAACTAAAGCAGCAAACATTGCAAAACACAAAATTTATCACTGCCAGTACTTCTGGCCACAGTTGTAGGACCCTAAAGGATAGTTTACCCTAAACAAAAATTCTGTCATTGTCATCACATTCATGTCATTTATGTAGATTTAATAAAGACCTTTAACTTTATTATTATTATTATTGGAAAGAATGGAAAGAATATATTATTTCTTGCATAGATATTATATTTTAAAACATCACATTTCAAAATATAACACACAACAATGAGCTTTTCAACAATTTACACAAACCATATATATCACAAAAGAAAATCACAGTGGAAAAAGCATACATATTTCCCTAAATATCAGACTCTGTTTAATTAAGGCAGTACTTGGGTTGCACCACTCTGAAATGAGGATGAATTCAGGAACTTCAAAACTTAAACTACAACATACTTTTGCATCACAAACAGCACAAAATACAGAGTTTCGACACATGATTAATTCCCAATGATGCATGATGTAAAAGCACAGTGCTGAGAGTTTATTTTGTGGTTGTTTTAAGGCTGTTTCAGGTCAGTATTTGAGTCAACAGTGTGTTGAATCAGAGGCTAGAGGGCAGTGAAGACTGTTCCTGAGCTTGTGCATTTTACATACACTACATCAGGATCTGAATTGTGCAGACATACTGTATATACTAGAGGTAGACCTATATAGTATTTAAAAAATCTAGGAATATAAATTCATCACTACATACTGTGGATTTCATCACACAATTTCAGTACAAAACACAATATATTTGAAGTCGTTAAAAGTGTTAGAAAATACACATTTAAAAAATCTTAATCTTCAGACTACAAATAAAAAACTAAAATTTGCTCTTTGCATTTATAAATTTGTAAGTGGGCAGATATATATATATATATCTTGTTATGAAAGAAGTGTTATACTCCAATACATGTTGGCCACACAATACATGTTGCCCCCCCCCCCTTTATTCAATACTTTTTGTAACCAATTTAACAGTTCTGAGTCCTTCATATTCCGAGGTCCAGGTTGGTGCACTCTCTCATCTTCAATTTAGCCTCATCTTCACCCCAGTCATTTTCTATAGGGTTCAGGCAAAGGAACTGGTGGCCATGGCAGAAACTTAATTTTTGTGCTCAGTGACCCATTTTTGTGTTGATGTTTTTGTTGTTGTTGTTTTTGGATCATTGTCCTGATGGAAGATCCAACCATGGCCCATTATAAGATTTCTAGCAGAGGCAGTCAGGATTAGATTTTTTTAATCTGTTGGTACTTTATAGAATCCATGATGACATGTATCTGAACAAGATGTCCAGGACTTCAGAAAAATAGGTCCACAATATTAAAGATCCAGCAGTATTTTTAACTGTGGACATGGGGTATTTTTTTAGCCCTGAGTGCACCAAACCTTGTGTGTTTGCTACCAAAAAAGCTTTTTTAGTTTCATCTGACCACAGAACGTGGCCCTGTTTGAAGTTCCAGTAGTGTCTGGAAACTGAATATAACAACCCCAATTCCAGAAAAGTTTTCTAAAATGTAATAATATCAAGAATATGTGATTTTGTTAATTTTCTTTAACCTTTATTTAACTGACAAAAGTTATTTTCAATGATTTCACTGACCAATTTAATTGTATTTTATAAATATAAACAAATGTTTGGCTGCAACACACTCCAAAAAAGTTGGGACAGAGGCATGTTTAACACTGTGTCACATCACCTTTCCTTTTAATTACAGTTTTTAATTGTTCAGAAACTGAGGATACTAATTGTTGCAGTTTTGCATGTGGAATTTTTGCCCAATCTTGCCTAATACAAGACAACTGCTCAAAAGTCTGCGGTCATTGTTGTCTGATTGTCAATACATTTTTAATAAGAGACAGATCTGGACTGCAGGCAGGCAGTCAAGCATATCCCTTCTACAGTGTAGAGTGTCTAAGAAACCACTCTGTTGTAGCATGTGTCTTGATGGCAGCATATGTCTCTGTACAATCCCAGTATCCATCTCCATGTCAATGGAACCATTCCATTTGCACCGATGCACCCCCATACCATGACAGATGTTTGCTTTTGCACCGGTCGCTTATGAAAGTCTGGTCGGTCTTTGGGATGTCAGTTTTTCCCCCAAAACAAGATGAAATATGGAATCATTTGACCACAGCACACATTTCCACTCTCTTTTGGACCATCTGAGTTGAGCTCAGGTTCAGAGAACTTGGCAGAATCTCTGCATTGAACAGATGTATAGCTTTGTCCTTGCATTACAGAGTTTCGAGTTGCATTTGTTGATGCAGAGGCAGACTGTGTTAAGTGACATTGGTTTTCCAAAGTACTCTTGAGCACATGTGGCTATATTTAACACAGTAGCAAGATGGTTTCTCATATAATGCCATCTGAGGGCTCGAAGGTCAAGCACATTTGACAGAGGCTTCCTGCCTTGCCCTTTTATTGCATTTTACAAAATGTCCCAACTTTTCTGGAATTGGGGTTGTACTTGAGTTTGTTTTTCAATTAGAGCAGAGGTTTTTTTTCTTTTTCTTGAAACCCACCCAAACAACTTGTGATTGTGATTTGTGATGACACACATCAGTTCCTTGGTTTTACACATTGTAAGGGAATTTGGCCTTTGTGTTACAGTACCTAAAAGTTATACTCCTGTAAAGCAGGAAGTCATGGCTGGACAATTTTCATGTTTAGTACTTAAATACTTATAAACTGTAATTTATTCTTGTAATGGCAAAGCTGAATTGTCAGCTTCTGCAGCATTTCTTAATATTTTTGTGGAAAACGCGATACATTGTTGAGGATGAAAATTTTACTTTGATGAATAGAAAGTTCAATATTTGAGATATAAATATAGTTGTTTTAATGCTTGCTGTATAAAAGTGTTACTACCCGAAATCTTACTGCCCAAATCTTACTGGTAGTGTTATAATATATACTTTCAATATATACATAATATTAAATAATATATTTATATTTGTTGTTATATATATATATATATATATAACAACAACAAATATAAATTATATATATAATATATAATGCATATATTTATATTTATTAATTTATATATAAAGAAAATTGGGTAACACTTTACAATAAGGTTCATTAGTTAAACATTAGTTAATGTATTAACTAACATGAAATAACCATGAACAATACATTTGTTACTGTATTTACTAATCTTCGTTAACGTTTGTTAATGAAAATACAGTTGTTCATTGTTCATGTTAGTTCGCAGTGCATTAACTAATGTTAACAAGATTTTAATAATGTATTGGTGTTGAAATTAACATTAACAAAGATTAATAAATTCTGTATAAGTGCAGTTCATTATTAGTTTACCAAAAAGTGTTTATTTTAGATATTGTATCTGGTTACAGTCTCTTTTTAAAGATAATTTTAGTAAACTTTGGCTTTTTTACTGTTCAATTAAATAGTTTTGTGGTGTAAGAAATCAAATTTTAAAATGTTATAAAACTGTATTATAATTATTCAAGAATAATAAATGTTTTAAGTACTTTTACATGAAGTACAGTGCTTGACACACACATTATGTCAACTAAGCGTCAGTGATTTTTTAAGAGAAAACATTACTTGAAAGCTTTTCTGATTGCATTGGCAGACAGTATTTCCCTACAAGTGGTCATGAACGCCTGCTGTTTCTCATAGTAGGCAGCCTCATTAATAAACGTGGGGTATACCGTGCTGGCACCTTCATAAAGGATTGTTCTCCCATCGAAAGTTAGGAACATAGGGTCACCCTGGTTCAAAGGCTCCCAGTCACAGTCCTACACAGAAAGAGAAAGAAAAAGGAACAGCACCATTACTGTGGAAAACAAGTGAAGTCTGGGAGTCAAAACAAGCACAGCAAACATCTGAGTCATAGGACACATTTTCTTACATGTGTTTCCCCCTCCCTTGGTCATAAAGAGCAACTTTTTTTTATGTTGCTCTAGGGCATGTTTTGCTTTAATAAAAAAACAAACTTCTGTATGCATTTACTAGATGGTCCATTTATAATACCTGTAGATGAGGATGCACCATAGCTGTGATGTTGCCGTTGGTGTCTCTGGGGTAGTCCATTCTCTCCTGGACTCTGAAAACTTCCACTGTACATGGAGGAAACTCTACACCTATGACAGGTTAAAAAATCATGGAAAATGAGGTGATTCTCCTAAGAAAAAGGAAAAAGAGACATCACTCTTTGGGGAAAATTCAATCATTCCAAACCGCCATGACTTTCTTTCTTATGTGGAACACAAACATTTTTAAAAAGGTCTCATATTGTATCTCATGTTGTTAATTTAGTCTTCTATTCATACCCTTTATTTCCTCTGTTCACTGTAATGTGTTGTCAATGTTTAATGTGGTTGTATTAATTTGCTTATTTTTGTAATTTCCTGAGTATTTCTCAGTTGGATTTAAAATGAAAGACTATTTTGTTTCTTGGATTCTCCTGCGTTGTACACTTCATCACAGCCACACCTGACACTTCTGTCGTGAGCAACAATGCAATTCACAATAGGTTATATAAACATATATTAGTTATATAAACATATATAAACATATATTAGCTAGCATAGTTCATGTTTGTTGGTTGGATTTCAGGAAACATTCTTTTGCTAGAGGTTGTTGGCATGGTCTTGAGCCTTTACTTTGTATAGATCAGCCCTCTATTTGGCTGGTTATGAGCTGCCTGGGTCCAGGAGTTAGTTGGTATGCTGAAATCTATCAGATCCCTTTTCAGGACATCTTTTAGCTTGGGCCTTCCAGTAGTGCAGGCAACCTCCTTGAGCACACTGTGCAGAATTGCTTGGGGTATGGGGGCATTCAGGTGACACGATCAGCCAATCTGAGACGAATGCATTTTAGACGGGAGGAAAGTGGTTCACTTTTGATCACTTTGAGCAGATCTTCATTCAACATTTTATCCCTCCAGGTCTTACAGATTATGAACCTAAGGCTAAGGCATCTTAGTGTGGAAGGCACTCAATAGACTCTTGATACCTGTAGGTAGTCCAGCATTCAGTGCCATACAGGAGGCTCAGAACACATGTGTAACAAGGTTTATAGTTCAGGGAAGAAGGAGGTGGGAACTGGATTAATGAAAGGGACTAATGGTGGACACGGGTGCGAAATCGCACATTATTATGGACATTGAAAAATTCAAAAAGTTTGACAACAAATTTCAGCCAGAGAAAGAATACATTGAGTTGGCAAACGGGACCAGAGTGAGCAGAGTGGCGCTAAAAATAGGTGACGCGGAGGTGTGTCTGATTGACAACAAGGGACAACAGCCAAACAGCTTCAATCAGCTTTCAACAAGGATGCGACAAACCCAAACCCAAGAGTAGGCTACAATAGACTGTACTATCTGAACACTTTTTTTTTTATTTTTTTTTTTTATGGTTTTCATTTATAATGCATGAAAAAATACATATACACATAACATTACAACCTTCATTTTTCTTATACAAAAAAACAAAAACAAAACACAAAACTAAATCCAAAAAAAAAAAAAAGTTTGCAGTAAGAGAAGGTAAATGTTCCAAGAAGGAGCCCAAAATTTTTTCAAAAGACATTGAAAAGGATTTTCTCAGGGGTGCAGTATGAAATTAGTTCATTGATCCATTGTTGTCTGGATGGGGAGTGAATTGACTTCCAATTCACTAATATACACTTTTTCCCTGCAGTTCCTGCTAACAGTGAAAAATACTTTTTATGATGAGAAGAGCCTAATAAATCAATATTCCCTAATATCCAAATTCTAGGATCTATACTAATTGGGATACCTATCATCTTTGAAGTGGTACCAATTATATATCCCCAAAAGTCATTCAGTATAGGACAATTCCAAAGCATATGAAGTAAATTGCCTTCAGATGTTTTACACCTTTGACATTTTGAAGATATACCGGTATTTAGCATATAAAGTTTTTAAGGAGTATAGTATGTTCGATGCAAAATATTGAATTGAATTTGTCTATGTTTGGTGGATATTAAAATAGTCTGCATACTTTCCATAACATGCTCCCTTTCTTCCAGGTCATATGTACAGTTAAGATCTCCTTCCCACCTCTGCTTCAAGCTTACATTGTCAAATGGCTTAAAGTTGTTTGTTATTGTGCTGTACCCTACAGAAGCAATGCCTCTTGGAGAGGACACAATTTTATTAAACATAACATTTTCAAATGGTGATAGTGTTGGAATCTTAGGAAAAGTCTGGTAGGTGATCTCTTTAATCCAATGTCTGACTTGCAAATATTTAAAGAAGCTTTGTTTTGGTATTTTGTATGTCTTGGATAGTAAAGCTCATTAAAGAATCATTGTCATACAAGTCCTCCAATATCTTTATACCTTTATACCTATGCTTTTAGGGAATTATCAGCAATACCAGGAGGTATAATAGGGTTTTCCCAAAGTGGTAAATATCTAAGTGGAACAATGCTAGAGCAGCATAACTTATGCGATTCTAACCACGCAGAAGACCCCAGAAAAGGAATAACCTTCAGTGGAATAGAGTTCATCTCCCACTGTTCTATAGCTGTCCAGCTAGTATCAACCTTGTCAGGATGTAACCAGATCCATATAGGCCGAAATTGTGAAGTTAAATAATAATGTCTGAAATTGGGAAGATTAAAACCACCTTTCTTATACGGTGCCTGGAGTTTCAGAAGTTTTACTCTAGGGATTTTGCCTTCACAGAAATCCAGAAATCACTGGTGATTAAAGTAGGATTAAAGTAGGATTTGGGAATGTTCAAGGGAAGACACTGAAATTTATATAGATATTTAGGTAGAATGTTCATTTTTATAACATTGACTCTGCCAATTAATGATAAGGGTAAATCCTTCCATTTTTGCATATCGTCTTTCACTCTCTCCATAAGTATGGAGTAATTTTTTTTTTTAAACGTCATCATGAGTTAGATCAATATGAATACCTAAATATTTAAACCCAGTAGCACACAGTGTCAATGGTTTTACTATATATTTTAACTCATCTGGTATATTAATAGGGAATGCTTCACTCTTGTCATAATTTAATTTGTAACCAGATATATCACTGTATTCCTTAAATACATGTAGTAAAGGGGGAATAGAGAATTGTGGATTGGTCAGGTATACTAACAAATCATCAGCATATAGGGATAATTTGTGTTCATTAGTGCCAATTTTAATTCCCTTTATTACAGTATTGGACCTTATCGCAATAGCGAGAGGTTCAACAGCCAGGGCAAATAATAATGGCGATGTAGGGCATCCTTGTCTACAGCCTCTAGACAGTGTAAAGGTGTTTAATATAATACCATTGGTATATATCTGTGCTTTAGGGGAATTAAAAATAGTTTTTAAATGACCAATAAATTTAGACCCAAAGTTCATGGCTTCTAGCGTAGCAAAAAGAAAAGTAGGCTCGATTCTGTTAAAAGCCTTTTCAGCGTCCATAGACAGAATAAACATTGATAATTTCTGCTTTTGTGCAATATTGATAATATGCAATAGCCTTCTAATATTATCAGAGCCTTGTCTGTTCTTAATGAATCCTGTCTGATCTGGATGTATTACCTTGGGTGTAACAGTTTCTAGTCTTAGGGCAAGCAATTTGGTTAAAACTTTATAGTCAACGTTAAGGAGACTTAGTGGCCTATAAGACCCATATTTTTGACTGTCTTTCCCTGGCTTAGGAAGTAGAGTTATTGTAGCCAATTCCAGGGAGTGTGGAAGTGAGCCTCTCTCAAGTGATTCTCTAATCATGTTTGTTAAGGGAGTTAATAACATATTTGAAAACGACTTGAAATATTTAATTGGGAAGCCGTCTGGTCCAGGGGCCTTGTTATTTCCCAAAGCATTAATTGCTTTAAGTACTTCATTCTCAGTTATATCAGAGTTCAATAGTTTGTTAACTTCATCATCAATCTTTGGTAACTGTATTTCATTTATAAATTTCTTAGCATCAGCATTTCCCTGACTGTGGTCAGTTTTATATAAAGTTTTATAATAATCCTTAAATAAAATATTATTTTCTCTAGGGTCTTTTATATATCTACTATCATCTAATTGTATTGAGTGAATATATCGCTCTGATTCTTCTTTTTTAATTTGCCAAGCTAGTAATCTGCTAGTCTTATTTCCAAATTTGTAATAATGATATTTTGTTCTTGCCATAATAGATTCGGCCTTCTGAGTGCACAAATTATTATACAAGACCTGTTTTTGATTAAGTTGTGATAAACATTCTTCATTATTGGTCAAAGAATGTTCTAATTCCAATGATCTTATTTCTTTTTCTAAATCTGTTAAACCAGCTCTCTTTTCTTTTTGTTTATAAGCCCCATATGAGAGAATATGTCCTCTCATGAAAGCTTTAAGTGCCTCCCATATAGCTGAATGTGAGGCTGAACTAGCATTAGCTTCAAGAAAAATCTGAATATGAGTAGTCATAAATTGAATAAAATCTGGGTCTTTCAGCATATAAATTTTAAATCTCCTTTTTTTGGAGTAAGGTAGAGCCATTGTTGGTTCCCATGTAAACTTGACAGGGTTGTGATCAGAGATGGATGCAGGAAGATAAGAGCAGTCTTTCACTTTGTAGGCTAATGATTGAGATGCTATTCTATTCTTGAGTAGACATTATGTACATTTGAATAAAATGAGTAGTCAATTTGGTCTGGATAGAGATTGCGCCATACATCATACAACCCCAAATCAGTCATCCCTTGACTCAGAATGGTTGCTGCTTTTGATTTAAGAGATTTTTTGACGATCTATCCTTGGAAGGGTCTAAAACTAGATTAAAGTCGCCTCCAAAAATGCAATTGCCCTCAATAGTAGCTAATCGTAATAGTAATTTGCTAAAAAAGATGGGATCATCATGGTTTGGACCATAGACATTTACCAAGGTTATATGTTCCCTATTCAACTCACATTCAACAATTACATATCTACCAGCAGTATCAGAGTATGTATTGATCAAGTTAAATTGTAGTTTTTTGTGGATTAGTACTGCTACCCCTTGACCACTGGAAGAAAATGATGAGTAATAGACTCCAGCCCATTCTCTCTTGAGTTTTCTATGTTCCTGATCCGTAAGATGGGTCTCCTGATTAAAAGCTATATCCGTGTTAACCCTTTTCACATATGACAGTACTTTCTTTTTACCGGATTATTTAACCCCCTAACATTCCATGATGCACAATTTAGTTATCATGATCTTAAAAATAACAGAGAAATCTCCACTACACACGTAATAATGTTCTGCTACTCCTACATCTTGTTGCGGGAAAAATAAGAAACAAAAACAAAAATCACCTGAACTGAAATTTTAACTTTCAATTGTGAAAAAAAAGGAAGGAATGAAAGAAAGAAAAGAAGGCAAATTAAGCCTTAGTAACAACCTTGCTACCGAACTTGTAGCTGACGCTGACGAGCCATATTCAAATATCCCACATGGCATGATTAAACTCCCTATTCAGAACTAAATAAATAAAACAAAATTAAATTATATTCGATCAGATATTCATATCTTCTATGAACATTGTACTTAATTAGGTGCAGACATTGAACAAATGGTGAAGCTAATAAATGAAGTATTAAATTACATTGCGAACTAGTGAAACAATTCGAATAGTAGGCTAGCCTACATACAGCACACTAGAGGAACTTTCAGCAGTGGCTAAATTACAATCTGGCAACAATGGAAAATAATTATTTTTTTTATGACCTGACCTTTAAAAGGAAAAGGAAAAGTTTACAGTCTTACAAGAAAACATTATAGTCTTAACTCACAAGATATTCTTTATATGAAAGCCATTAGTGTAGGCTATAGCATGTCAGTTCTCATTCCGTAGTAAAGGCCTCTGCATCTGTACTGTGAGAATCAATAAAGTTCTTAACCTCAAGTGGAGTGGAGAAGAACTTTTGTTTTACTTTTGTTGTACATGATCCGAAGCTTAGAAGGATATACGAAGGAGTATTCAATTTCCCGATCTCTTAACATTCGCTTCACCTCCGTGTAAGCTTTGCGCAAATTCTGGAGCTCCACACTAAAATCAGGAAAGAAGTGGATGCGCCGGTTGTCAAGGTAAACCTCCTTTCGTTCTCTTGCAACTTGAAGGATTTTCTGCTTATTTCTGAAGTTCAGGAGATTTGCCACAATTATCCTTGGAGTCACCCTATCCGATGAGGTATTTCCTGTTCTGTGGGCCCTCTCAATTGTTGGAGGAGACGGAAAGTTCTCGGCGCCGAGGATCTCCGGGATGATGCGTTCCAGAAACGAAACCATATTGCCTCCCTTCGATTTTTCCGGCAAGTTTACAATCCGAATGTTAGATCTCCTACTTCTGTTCTCCAGGTCTTGCATTTTATCTTTAAGGTAGGTGACGCCCTTCTCCAAGTGAGTAACTGTCAAACGAGTATCTCTCAAGTCATCCTCTGTGGCGCTTACTCTAGTTTCCACCTCGACCATCTGTTCAGATAATGTTGACATAGAGGGTCAATTTAGCCTGAATATCATTGGTCATCCTGTCCATTTGTTTGCTAATTTCCTCTTTACTGGTTTTAATCTCCTTCCACAGAGTCTGTAACGATATTTCGCCTTCCACATCTTCGGCCATGTTGGGTAGCATGTCAGGGTCGTTAGCTTCGGGAGTGTTGCTAATTGGTTGTGTTTTACGTCCTTTTCGGCGCAAATTGCCATAAACAATATTGCCTGTCCAGTTGCTTAATGGACTTGAAAATCTACCAGTTAGGGAGATTAATGTAGGATTCTTGATTAATAATATAGCTAGTCAGAGGAGCTCACTAGAGCACGTCTTTCCTCACCGCCTGCATCATGTGACCCCTATCTGAACACTTTCAATGAAGACAATGATAGTTGTAACAGATGTTATGACATTCAAACCTGGCACGAAATCCTTGGTTACCGTAAATATGATGATATTTCCAAATTGCAGGATGTAGCTGATGGAATGAAAATCAAGGGTAAGATTGATAAATCTAACGTAAACTGTGACTCTTGCACACAAGGTAAATTTGTTCAGAGTAGAAACAGAGAACCTGATACACAAGCTAAGGCTGCACTTGATCTAGTGCACACAGATCTAGCTGGTCCTATTGACCCAGAAGCTAAAGATGGTTTCAAGTATGCTTTGGCATATACTGATGACTACTCAGGTGCAGTGTTTGTGTATTTTCTAAAAGCTAAGAGTGACACTGTGAAAGCTACTGAAAAGTTCATTGCTGACAGATCCCCTTATGGGACTATAAAGTGTGTTAGATCAGATAACGGCACAGAATTTATGGCAAAACAGTTTCAGTCACTACTAAGCAAGAATCGTATTAGACATGAAACCTCAGCACCATATTCACCCCATCAAAATGGGACTGCTGAGAGACATTGGAGAACACTGTTTGAGATGGCAAGATGTATGCTACTAGAGAGCAATCTAAAGATGTTGTGGACCTATGCTGTAATGACTGCTGCAGTAATTACCAACATGTGCTACAATGGCAGAATACAGCACTGAAGCATACATGGCCAGATATGTAGCAAAAGGCTATAGTCAAGTGATGGGTGTAATTACAATGAGACTTTCTCCCAAATATTACAGCAAATATCACTTCAGTACGAGCCTTGATGCAAATGGCAGTACAATATGATCTTGACCTCCAGCAGATGGATGTAAAAACTGCCTATTTGCTTGCTCCAATTGACTGTGAAATTTACAACCTCAATTCCGGAAATGTTGGGACGTTTTTTAAATTTGAATAAAATGAAAACTAAAAGACTTTCAAATCACATGAGCCAATATTTTATTAACAATAGAACATAGACAACATAACAAATGTTTAAACTGAGAATTTTTACACTTTTACCCACTAAATGAGCTCATTTCAAATTTGATGCTTGCTATAGGTCTCAAAAAAGTTGGAACGGGGGCAACAAATGGCTGAAAAAGCAAGAAATTTTGAAAAGATTCAGCTGGGAGAACATCTAGCAACTAATTAATTTAATTGATATCAGGTCTGTAACATGATTAGTTATAAAAGGGATGTTTTAGAGAGGCAGAGTCTCTCAGAAGTAAAGATGGGCAGAGCTGTGAAAGAGTGCGTAAAAAGATTTTGGAATACTTTAAAAACAATGTTCTTTAACGTCAAATTGCAAAGGCTTTGTAAATCTCATCATCTACAGTGCATAACATCATCAAAAGATTCAGAGAAACTAGAGAAATCTCTGTGTGTAAGGGACAAGGCCAAAGACCTTTATTGGATGCCCGAGGTCTTAAGGCCCTCAGACGACACTGCATCACTCATCGGCATGATTGTGTCAATGACATTACTAAATGGGCCCAGGAATACTTCCAGAAACCACTGTCGGTAAACACAATCCGTGCCATCTGCAGCTCTATAATGCAAAAAGAAAGCCATATGTGAACATGATTCAGAAGTGCCGTCATGTCCTGTGGGCCAAGGCTCATTTAAAATCAGTGGTGGACAGTAACAAAGTATTTTTAATTCGTTACTGTACTTAAGTACATTTTTCAAGTATTTGTACTTTACTCGAGTATTTTTATTTTGAGCAACTTTTACTTTTACTTCACTACATTCCAAAGCATAAGATCGTACTTTTTACTCCACTACATTTCATAAAACATATCGTTACTCTTTATTTTAAAATGAAGAAATCGTCACATGCTCAGAGACGCAAAAGCGGTGTCCGATTCGTGCACGAACTGATTCTTTTCAATCATCCTGTTAAATCGGTTCACAAATCACATCAACAATTCATTCGCGAATTGGATTGATCGTATTGCAGCTGTTCTCGAGTCAACAAATCACTGATTCAATGATCCGTCCAGAGCGACTCTCCAGTGAATAAATTTCACTGTCTGACTGAAAATTAGCCAAGAACTGGGGGATCCTCTAAGTGTGCGCGCGACTGATGGTGAAAAGTAAGTCAGCCCACTAATGTTGAATTTTAGGATGAATTGTTGTAAGTGAAAATCATATTTAGGTCACAACTGTCAGTTGTTTTTTAACTAAATCTGCTGCAAAGTGCAATACTGATATCTGTTTAAACCCACTGAAATGCTTTAAATTTCAGCTTTAATGCTTTAAATGCGTTTTTATATATTTGACAATTATTTTGAGCAATAGGATTATATAAAATACATAATATAAAATTAAATTATATAAGTGGTCTATATAAAATTACAAAATAAACATTCATCAGTTAGTACTTTTTTACTTAAGTACATTAAAAATCAAGTACTTTTGTACTTTCACTCAAGTAAAATTGAAAATGAGCACTAAATACTTTCACTTGAGTAATATTTTATAACACGTATCTGTACTTTTACTCAAGTACTTGATTTGTGTACTTCGTCCACCACTGTTTAAAATGGACTGTTTCAAAGTGGAAAAGTGTCCAAATTTGATATTCTTGTTGGAAATCATGGATGCCATGTCCTCCAGGCTAAAGAGGAGGGAGACCTTCCAGCGTGTTATCAGCGTCCAGTTCAAAAGCCAGCATCTCTGATGGTATGGGGTGCATAAGTGCATACGGTATGGGCAGCTTGCATGTTTTGGAAGGCACTATAAATGCTGAAAGGTATATAAAAGTTTCCAGACGACGTCTATTTCAGGGAAGGCCTTGTGTATTCCAACAGGACAATGCAAAACCACATACTGCAGCTATTACAACAGCATGGCTTCGTCGTAGAAGAGTCCAGGTGCTGAATTGGCCTGCCTGCAGTCTAGATCTTTCACCTATAGAGAACATTTGGTGCATCATTAAACGAAAAATATGTCAAAGATGTACATGAACTCTTCAGCAGCTGGAAACCTATATCAGGCAAGAATGGGACCAAATTCCAACTCCAAAACTCATAACTTCGATGCCCAGAAGTCTTCGAACTGTTTTGAAAAGAAGAGGAGATGCTACACCATGGTAAAAAATAACAAAATCATATTTGAAATGAGCTAAAATTTCTCAATTTAAACATTTGTTATGTTATCTATGTTCTATTATGAATAAAATATTGGCTCATGTGATTTGAAAGTCTTTTAGTTTTCATTTTATTCAAATTTAAAAAAAAATGTCCCAACATTTCCGGAATTCGGGTTGTACATGGAACAGACGGAATGATGATGAAAGTCAGACGCAGGAGAAAAACTAGTCTGTAAACTGAACAAATCACTGTATGGTTTAAAAAAGTCAGGGAAAAACTGGAACAAAATGTTACATGACTACCTCAGTGCAAATGATTTTGTGCAGAATTCAGCTGATCACTGTGTGTACAGAAAAAAAGAGCAAAAAACAAAACAAAAAAAAAAAAAAAAAAGAAAAGAAAAAAAGAGCAAAAAACAAAAAAAAAAAACAAAAACAAACAAACAAACAGTGTTGACAAATATGTAAACATTTTGATATAAGGTATCATTTAATTTGATCAACACTCAATGATGGTAAAGTGACAATTGAGTATTGCCTCACAGAAGAAATGGTGGCTGATGTCATGACTAAACCATTGACAAAGTTTAAACTAGAAAAAATCCAGTTTCTTGTTTGGCATGTAAATGCAACATAAGATAAATATAAGACTGTGTTCATGTGTTATGTGTATTGTGAAAAACGCTATATTGTAATGTCTTGTTTTCATGTTCATGTTTCATGTTCATGTTTATGATTTCATGTATTTTGTAGTTTGGTTCATGTTGCTTGTTTGTGTCATGCTTTCCTTGCTCCTCATGTTCTCCCTTAGTCTATGTGTCATGTTCTCATTGGTTGTTTATGGTCATGTGTTTTGTTCTGTTCTATCATTGGTTCCCTTGTTCCTTGTGTCACTTCCCCATTGGTTGTCTTAGTCATGTGTTCTCTTAGTTCTTGTATTTAAAACCATTGTCTTCCCCATGTTAGTTTGTCATGTATTGTTAATGTAACCCTGCTGTCGGTGAGTGTTCTAGTCAAGTCTGTTCTAGTCAAGTCTGTTCTAGTCAAGTCTGTTCTAGTCAAGTTTGTTCAGTTCAAGTTGGTTGCTTTCTTTGGTTTGTTCACTTTGGATAATTCAATAAATTGCACTTGGGTTCATCAAGCTCACCTTCAGTTTGGACTGGAACGTTACAGAATACACGACCTACAACAATGAACCCAGCAGTTCGCCTCTTGGATCTCCGTCAGGGCAATCGCCCCATTGAGGAGTATGTGAAGGATTTTTGTGGACTGTGTCATCTTGTTGATTTTAATGACATGGCACTAAAGGACATTTTTAGGATGGGGCTAAATGGGCTGATTCGTTTTATGTTGCCTGGGGGGAAAATTCACTGGTCCTTGGAGCAATACCTTGACCACGCCCTGCTGTTAAGTGGATCTTCAGTTACTGTGGGATTTGTGGATGAGAAGCCCCACAATCCCACAGTACCTTCCACATCAGAGTGTCTCCATGCCCCTACGATCATGTCTGGAGTTATTCATGCCATGCCAGTATCTGTTCATATTAAGTCTGCCACGCCAAGGCCTGTTCATGCCATGCCTGCAATGCCAGGTCCTTTTCATGCCATGCCTGCCACGCCAGGACCTGTTCACGCGATGCCTGCCATGCCAGGGCCTGTTCATGCCATGCCTTCCATGCCAGGACCTGTTCACCCCATGCCTGCCACGCCAAGTCCTGTTCACTCCAAGCAAGCCAGGTCAGGGCCTGTTCATGTGATGTCTTCCATGCCACAGACTGTTCACATCATGCCAGCCCAGCCACGGACTGCCACGCCAAGGCCTGTTCACACCATGTTCTAAGATGGCTGCCATTCCAGAGCCACGCCCCAAGATGGCCGCCAGTCCAGAGTCTCGCCCCAAGATGGCCGCCAGTCCAGAGTCTCGCCCCAAGATGGCCGCCAGTCCAGAGTCTCGCCCCAAGATGGCCACCATTCCAGAGTCTCGCCCCAAGATGGCCGCCATTCCAGAGTCTCCAGAGAATGCAGCACTGACCATTATGGCCACAGCCATTTTATGTGTGTGGGTGGCACACACATCGACTCCAGCCCCTGACCAACGTCCAGAGGGGACTCCAGCCCCTGACCAACATCCAGAGGGGACTCCAGCCCCTGACCAGCGTCCAGAGGGGTCTCTAGCCCCTGACCAGCATCCCGAGATAGCTGCCACGCCTGAGTCCTTAGCCGAGATGGCTGCCACGCCTGAGCCCTCAGCCGAGATGGCTGCCACGCCTGAGCCCTCAGCCAAGATGGCTGCCACGCCTGAGCCCTCAGCCAAGATGACTGCCACGCCAGAGCCTTGTCACACCACGGCTGCTGCCATGCCAGAGCCTCGTCATGCCATGCCAGAGCCTTGTTACGCCACGGCTGCCATGCCAGAACCCCCTCACATCATGTCTGCCCAAGTTTCCCTTTGAGAATTTTTTGGGGGGAGGGCTATAGGTACCAAGCTCCTGCGGCTGCGGAGCTTTGTCCACTACTGCATCACAGCCCAGGTCCACCCATGCTCCAAGGTCCATGTCCACCCATGCTCCACGGACCAGGTCCACCCATGCTCCATGGACCAGGTCCACCCATGCTCCACGGACCAGGTCCACACATGCTCCAATGTCCATGTCTGCCCACGCTCCACGGCCCAGGTCCGCCCACGGCCCAGGTCCGCCCACGCTCCACGGCCCAGGTCCGCCCATGCTCCATGACCCAGGCCTGCCATTGTCATGCCGTGGACCAGATCCTGTCCCCCTGCATGGGCCTGGCCCTCCACCCCTCCCCCAAGACCGCCTCCACTCCACCACCCTCCATGACTATGTATTATTTTGGTTAATGTTGGGCATCGGGAGCCACCCTTAGAGGGGGGGATTCTGTAATGTCTTGTTTTCATGTTCATGTTTCATGTTCATATTTATGATTTCATGTATTTTGTAGTTTGGTTCATGTTGCTTGTTTGTGTCATGCTTTCCTTGCTCCTCATGTTCTCCCTTAGTCTATGTGTCATGTTCTCATTGGTTGTTTACGGTCATGTGTTTCTGAGTTCTGTTCTGTCATTGGTTCCCTTGTTCCTTGTGTCACTTCCCCATTGGTTGTCTTAGTCATGTGTTCTCTTAGTTCTTGTATTTAAAACCATTGTCTTCCCCATGTTAGTTTGTCGTATATTGTTAATGTAACCCTGCTGTCGGTCAGGTGGTTGCTTTGTTTGTTCACTTTGGATTTTCAATAAACTGCGCATGGGTTCATCAAGCTCGCCTTCAGTCTGGACTAATCATTACATATATAAATGAAGATGACTTGACTTATGTTATTATAGTATACTGTACAGTATGAGAGCAAGTGGGGGTGTTAACATTTGTAATAGGTATGCCCTAATACTTGTCACATCACGTGTATGTTAACTGCTTTCCATAAATGGATATATGCTAAATAAAGGTTCTGGTCCAACAGAATACCGAGTGATGCATGTGTCTTTCATTCACGCAAATGGCTGCACCAACAGGCAGCCCCTCACAGACGACTGCCGCATAAACTCAAACAAAACACCAACAATAAAGTCCAGGCCTGGGGTCTGTTCCTCATATGTCGCTAACTCATTTATCTGGATTTGACTGATGACGATTTGGCATGATCTTAGATTGTTTGGTTCTTCGACGCTCATCCTGGACTTGCTGTCATAGCAACAGGTCTGTAAGCTTAAACCTGCTCAGGAGCAGGCTTATTTAGGGCCCGAGCACCGATGGTGTGTGGACCCTATTGTAATTGCTCGGCCAATTCTTCTTCTTCTTCTTCTTCACATTCACATTTTTGAGGGCCTAAACATGCTCGAAAACTCATGAAACTTTGCACACGTGAAGTGGTGAAAATTTACGTCTGATATGGGTTTCAGAATTAGGTGTGGCAAAATGGCTCGATAGCGCTACCTACAAAATTTCAATTAAGCGCCCTTCATGCTACGTTTCACGTACAGTTATGAAATTTGGTAGACAGATGTAACAGCCCAATACCTACAAAAAAGCACCTGGGGGGCAAAATCTGTAAACAGAACAGGAAGTGAGATATTTTGAATTTTCTCTGCAAAATTTTGGCAATTTTTTGCCATTTCCAGACGTTGTACTTTAACAAACTCCTCCTAGAGCTTTAATCAGATCAACATCATATTTGGTCAGTCTAATCTAAAGGCCTTTGTGATGTTAAATTGCGAAGATCTAGAGTTTTCGTTGAACAGCGTGTCCGTGGCGGCCTGACAAAGTCTGATGTTTTGCCATAAAACAGGAAGTTGTTGTAACTCGGGCATACAATGTCCGTTCTGCCCCAAACTTCACATGTTTTATTAGAGTCCTGGCCTGAAGACATCTACATGCCAATATTCAGTTATAGTCATAGCGCCACCTGTGGGGAACAGGAAATGACATGTTTTACACTGTGATTAACTCCTCATAGAGATTTAACCAGAAGAACATCATATATGGTCAGTCTAATCTTAAGGCCTTTGAGATGTTAAATTGCGAAGATCTTGAGTTTTCGTTGAATGGCGTGTCCGTGGCGACCTGACAAAGTCTGATGTTTCACCATGAAAGGGGAATCACATTTTTGAGGGCCTAAACATGCTCTCAAACTCATGAAACTTTGCTGATGCATCAGAAGTGGTGAAAATTTACGTCTTATATGGGTTTCAGAATTAGGTGTGGCAAAATGGCTCAATAGCGCCACCTACAAAATTTCAACGAAGTGCCCCTTACCCTACATTCCACGTAAAAGTATGAAATTCGGTACACACATGTAACAGCCAAATACCTACAAAAATCTGAAAACCAACAGAAAGTCAGATATTTTGACTTTTCTTTGCAAAATTTGTGCAGTTTTTGCCATTTCCAGACGTTGTACTTTAACGAACTCCTCCTAGAGCATTAATCAGATCAACATCATATTTGGTCAGTCTAATCTAAAGGCCTTTGTGCAGTTAAATTGCGAAGATCTAGAGTTTTCGCTGAAGGGTGTGTCTACGGTGGCCTGACAAAGTTTGATGTTTTGCCATGAAACAGGAAGTTGTTGTAACTCAGACATACAATGTCTGATCTGCCACAAACTTAACATGTTTTATTAGAGTCCAGGCCTGAAGACATCTACATGCCAATATTCAGTTACAGTCATAGCGCCACCTGCCGGCAACAGGACATGACATGTTTTACATTGTGATTAACTCCTCATAGAGATTAAAACAGAACCACATCATATATGGTCAGTCTAATCTTAAGGCTTTAGCCATGTTAAATTGCAAAAATCTTGAGTTTTCATTGGAGAGCGTGTCCGTGGCGGCCTGACAAAGTCTGATGTTTCGCCATGAAAGAGGAAGCTGTTGTAACTCAGGCATACAATGTCCAATCTGCCCCAAACTTCACATGTGTGATAAGAGTCCTGGCATAAAGACATCTACATGCCAATATTCAGATAGTCATAGCGCCACCTGCTGGCAACAGGAAATGGTATGCTTTACACTTTAATTAACTCCCAGAAAAACATTTAAATGTCTGATCTGCTCCAAACTTCACATGTTTGATAATAGTCATGGCCTGAAGACATCTACATGGCAATATTCAGTTATGGTCAAAGCGCCACCTGTTGGCAGCAGGAAGTGTGGAACTTTGAAATGACTTGGCCATCATTCTCCTGTATTCACTCGCTTACATGCATGTCGCCCACTGTTCACTGTTTTCCTGATGCCAACGGGTGGCAGTGAGCCTGGGAGCAAGGGCCCTTTCATTGCTGCTTGCAGCTTTAATTAGGGCCTGAGCACCGATGGTGTGAGGACCCTATTGGAATTGCTCCGTTTATTATTATTCCGCTTCTTCTTCTTCTTCTTCTCCCAAATGAATCGCATTTTTGAGGGCCTAAACATACTCGAAAACTCGTGAAACTTTGCACACACATCAGAAGTGGTGAAAATTTACGTCTGTTATGGGTCTCAGTATTAGGCATGGCAAAATGGCTCGATAGCGCCATCTACAAAATTTCAATGAAGTGCCCCTTGCACCACGTTTCACGTACAGGTATGAAATTCAGTAGACACATGTAACAAACCAATCTCTACAAAAAAGCCTCCTGGTGCAAAGTCTGAAAACAGGAAGTCAGATATTTTGAATTTTGTCTGCAAAATTTGTGCACTTTTTGACATTTCCAGACGTTGCACTTTAACGAACTCCTCTCAGAGCTTTAATCAGATCAACATCATATTCGGTCAGTCTAATCTAAAGGCCTTTGTGAAGTTAAATTGCGAAGATCTAGAGTTTTTGCTGGAGGGCGTGTCCCTGGTGGCCTGACAAATTTTGATGTTTCGCCATGAAAAAAGAAGTTTATGTAACTCGGGTATACAAAGTTGGATCAGCCTCAAACTTCACATGTTTGATAAGAGTCCTGGCCTGAACACATCTACATGGCAATATTCAGTTACGGTCATAGCGCCACCTGCGGGCAACAGGAAATGACATGTTTTACACTGTGATTAACTCCTCATACAGATTTAACCAGAATCACATCATATATGGTCAGTCTAATCTTAAGGCCTTAGCGATGTTAAATTGCAAAGATCTAGAGTTTTCACTAAAGGGCGTGTCTGTGGCGTACTGACAAAGTCTGATGTTTTGTCATGAAAGAGAAAGCTGTTGTAACTCAGGCATACAATGTCCGATCTGCCCCAAACTTCACATGTGTGATAAGAGTCCTGGCCTAAAGACATCTGTATGCCAATATTCAGTTAGTCATAGCACCACCTGCTGGCAACAGAAAATGGCATGCTTTACACTGTAATTCACTCCCAGAAACACATTTCAATATGCCACAAAGTACCAAACATACTAGAAACACGTTAAATCGTGCAACACTAGGCTAAGTGCTAATGTATGCGATTAACGCCACGAAACAGGAAGTTGTTGTAACTCAGGCATGCAAAGTCCGATCTGCTCCAAACTTCACATGTTTGATAATAGTCCTGGCCTGATGACATCTACATGGCAATATTCAGTAACGGTCAAAGCGCCACCTGTTGGCAGCATGAAGTGTGAAACTTTGAAATGACTTTGCCATAATTCTCCTGTATTTACTCACTTACATGCATGTCGCCCACTGTTCACTGTTTTCCTAAGGCCAACAGGTGGCGGTGAGCCTGGGTGCGAGGGCCCTTTCATCACTGCTTGCAGCTTTAATTAGGGCCCGAGCACCGATGGTGTGAGGACCCTATTGGAATTGATCTGTTTATTATTATTATTCTTCTCCAAAGTGAATCGCATTTTTGAGGGCCTGAACATGCTCGAAAACTCATGAAGCTTTGCACACGCATCAGAAGTGGTGAAAATTTACGTCTGTTATGGGTTTCAAAATGGCTCGATAGCACCACCTAATGAAGTGCCCCTCGCGCTACATTTCACGTAGATTTTTTAAATTTGGTACACACGTTTAACAGCCCAATACCTACAAAAAAGTCTCTTGGAGCAAAATCTGAAACTGAACAGGAAGTCAGATATTTTGAATTAACTTGCCATTTTTTGCCATTTCCAGACATTGTACTTTAATGAACTCCTCCTAGAGCTTTAATCAGATCAATGTCATATTTGGTCAGTCTAATCTAAAGGCCTTTGCGACGTTAAATTGCGAAGATCTAGATTTTTCACTGAAGGGCGTGTCTGTGGTGGCCTGACAGAGTTCGATGTTTCACCATGAAACAGGAAGTTCTTGTAACTCGGGTATACAATGTCGGATCTGCCCCAAACTTCACATGTTTTATTAGAGTAGTGACCTGAAGACATCTTCATGACAATATACAGTTACAGTCATAGCGCCACCTGTGGGCAACAGGAAATGACATGTTTTACACTGTGATTAACTCCTCATAGAGATTTAACCAGATCAACATCATATGTTGTCAGTCTAATCTTAAGACCTTAGTGATGATAAATATCAAAGATCTTGAGTTTTCGTTGGAGGGTGTGTCCATGGCAGCCTGACAAAGTCTGATGTTTCGCCATGAAAGAGGAAGCTGTTGTAACTCAGGCATACTATGTCTGATGTGCCTCAAACTTCACATGTGTGATAAGAGTCCTGGCCTAAAGACATCTATATGACAATATTCAGTTAGTCATAGCGCCACCTGCTGGCAACAGGAAATGGCATGCTTGACACTGTAATTCAATCCCAGGAACTCATTTCAATATGCCACGAAGTACCAAACATGCTAGAAACACGTTAAATCATGCAACACTTAGCTAAGTGCTAATGTATGCGATTAACGCCATGAAACAGGAAGTTGCTGTAACTCAGGCATACAATGTCCGATCTGCTCCAAACTTCACGTTTGATAATAGTCCTGGCCTAATGACATCTACATTGCAATATTCAGTTATGGTAAAAGCGCCACCTGTTGGCAGTAGGAAGTGTGGCATTTTTAAATGATTTTACTATAATTCTCCTGTATTTACTCACTTACATACATCACTGTTTTCCTAAGGCCAATGGGTGGCGGTGAGCCCGGGTGCAAGGGCCCTCACCAAACTCGGTACACATATTGGTTTCATCAAGCCAGACAACTTTCTAATTTACAGTCATTAGCTCCGACCAACAGGAAGTCAGCTATTTTGGTTTGAATGTGGATTTTTTGAATAAACAGGCTATCAATTTTATACTACTACTCCTACAGGCTTTATACAATTTACACCAAACTTTTTTTAACTTGTTGCTAAGACATTGAAGTTGTTAAATTGAATAGGGATGTTGGATATCTCGAACATTGTTGCCATGGTAAGTGATTAAATTAAGGACAAAAAAGGGAATATACACCCTTATTTTATAAATATACACCTTTTTTCAGTATATAATAATACAAATATTATAAATAAACACATTTTAAATCATTTTTTAATTACAAGAAGTATGTGTAAGTTTAAATTAGGCAAATAACTGCTCTTGGTTTAAATAATTAAAATATTCAAATGTCATATATAGAATAAGCACTAGAGGGCAGCAAATATCTATTTTTAAACGGTTGAGAAGACAAGAACACATTTTAGTTATAAAACACTTTAGTTAGTTTTATATTTTAATGTATATATTTAGAGATGATCAAAGACTAATTTCTGTTACAGTATATATTTTATTCTTATTGTTTAAAATATTATTGAATCATCTGACTCAACTAACTGGTCAGGCTCCAACTGTTCTGCCTCTGTGTGTGTGTGTGTGTGTGTGTGTGTGTGTGTATGTCTCTACTTCTCTCTCTCTCTCTGTGTGTCTGTTTTAGAGTCTTGCAGGTTTAACCCTTTCATTGCTGTGTCCTTTTGACTGCATTATAGGATAGGAAATCTCTTAGGCCTTCTCTTCTATAAATTTGTATAACAAAATAAAGGAATAGAACTAGTTCATTTGTAGTGCACTGACTATATAGTTTTATATAATTAGTTTAATAATTTTGTTAATAGCAACTTAAAAGACCTTAAGATAAATTCATCTGGACGTATGACATTTTTAACTGATAATAATAACTTGTAGTTAGTATTATTAAATGTATATAATAAGAGATTATCAAAGACTAATTTCTGTCACAGTATAAATTTTATTCTTATTGTTTAGAATGATATTGAATCATTTCCAACTAATTCTTAAATCTCACTTTGCCTCTCTCTCTCTCTCTCTCTCTCTCTCTCTCTCTCTGTGTCATGTTAAGTGTGTGTGTGTTTGGGGGGTTTGGGGGGGTTGGGGGGGGGGGGGGGGGGGGGGGCATCCTATGACACGAAATTCATCTAAATTTAAATGATCTCATGGATCTAGCTGTTGTGGTTCACAGTTAAAGGTGCACCAGCTGACTCCGGTATATGCGGCATATTCAAATGACTTTGACATATTCCTTTTACATTCACCCAGTTTAAATACATATTGCCCACCGTGCACAGTTGCCCTGAAGCCACCGGGGTGGCGGTGCCACCGGGCTTGGGCCCACCATCGCTGCTTGCAGCTATATTTAGGGCCAAAGCCAAAGGCTGAAGGTCCTATTGTTTTCTTTAGGATTATTGTTATTATTATTATTATTTCTATGTTTTTTGACACTTTTGGGGCCCTTAACATGCTCAAAAACTCTTGAAACTTGCACACACATCGGAATCTGCGGCCATCAGGGCCGGGCAGAAGCTGGTATCCGGGCGTGGCAGGGGAGCTTGACAGTGCCCCCTTGAATGGGCTCTGAAAACTTGGTCCATATGTCAAACATGCTTGCACGTATTAGTATGAAACTCAGTACATGTATAGACCTCATCGGGCCTAACAACTTTTGTGCTCTAAGTTATAAGCCAACTCAACAGGAAGTCAGTTATTATGGGTTGTTTTAAAAACGCATGCTCTGGAATTTGATATACTCCTCCTAGGCGATTAATCCGATCACCACCAAACTCGGTCCACATGAAGGCAAGACACTGATGATGAAAAATTGCCAGCGGATTTTTGATATCTCAAACGGTTTGGCCGTGGCGAGGCAATGAATTTATGGCGAGAAAAGGGAGACAGGAAATGTGTTATAACTTTATCATACATTGATTGATTTTTATGAAACTTCAGCTTTGTGTTCGTTGTACGAGGCTGATCACATGGATGTGACTATTGTGAGTCAAAGTTATAGCGCCACCAACTGGCAGCAGGAATTGTGTCACTTTCAAAATGCTTAGAGATCACCCTCTTATTTTTACCCGATTTGCTTCAAACTTCATCACAATAATGTCAAGACACGGTGAATGTAGACCTTTGAAAAGAATTGTGATATCTCAAACACTGTTGCCATGGCAACGCATCAAACTTTAACATTCGTTTTGGAAGCTTTTGAGACTCTTAGTATGCTTCAAATTGCATGAAACTCGATACACAGGTCAGAGATCTCAGCCAGCAGACATGGGCAAAACCCTAGAAATGGGCGGGGAGGAGGGGCTCTACAGCGCCACCTTTTGACAAAAGTGGGGGGGTTAGTTTTACCTACAGTCACCAAACTTGGTACACATATTGGACTCATTAAGCCAGACAACTTTCTAATTTACAGTCATTAACTGCGATCAACAGGAAGTCAGCTATTTTGGTTTGAATGTGAATTTTTTGAAAAAACAGGCTATCAATTTTATACTACTACTCCTACAGGCTTTATACAATTTACACCAAACTTTTTTAACTTGGTGCTAAGACACTGAAGTTGTTATATTGCAAACGGATGTTGGATATCTCAAACGGTTTGGCCGTGGCGAGGCAACAAATTTATGGCGAGAAAAGGTAAACAGGAAATGTGTTATAATATCTGCATACATTGATTGATTTTGATCAAACGTCAGCTGTGTGTTCGTTGTACACGACTGATCACATGGATGTGACTATTGTGAGTCAAAGTTATAGCTGGCAGCAGGAAGTGTGTCACTTTCAACATGCTTTGAGATCACCCTCTTATTTTTACCCGATTTGCTTCAAACTTTATCAGAATAATGTCAAAACATGGCAGATGTAGACCTTTAAAAAGAATTGTGATATCTCAAACACTGTTGCCATGGCAACGCATCAAACTTTAATATTCGTTTTGGAAGTTTTTGAGACTCTTAACATGCTTCAAATTGCATGAAACTCGATACACACATCACAGATGTCAACCAGTAGACATGGGCAAAACCGTAGAAACGGGCAGGGAGCTGGGCCTCTATAGCACCACCTTTTGACAAAAGTGGGGGGGTTAGTTTAACCTACAGTCACCAAACTCTGTACACATATTGGTCTCATTAAGCCGGACAACTTTCTAATTTACAGTCATTAGCTCCGACCAACAGGAAGTCAGATATTTTGGTTTGAATGTGGATTTTTTGAATAAACAGGCTCTGAATTTTAAACTACTACTTCTAGGGGGTTTATTCGATTCAGACCAAACATTTTTTACCATGGTGCTAAGACATTGAAGATGTTAAATTGAGAACGGATAATGGATATCTCGAACGGTGTTGCCATGGTGATAGATTGAAGTAATGTCAAAAAAGGGAAATGGAATGACTCATATTTTCTATAAAAAAAAAACACTATACACAATTAATTTACATATAGAATAATACAAATGTTTGAAATAAACACATTTTATTATTTTTTTTTAATTTAAAAAGCATGTGTGAGTTAAAAATAGGCTGATTAAAGGGTTAGTTCAACCAAAAATGAAAATTCTGTCATTAATTACTCACCCTCGTGCCGTTTTACACCCGTAAGACCTTCATTGGTTTTCGGAACACAAATTAAGATATTTTTGTTTAAATCCGATGGCTCTGTGAGGCCTACATAGGGAGCAATGACATTTCCTCTCTCAAGATCCATAAAGGTACTAAAAACATATTTAAATCAGTTCATGTGAGTATAGTAGTTCAATATTAATATTATAAAGCGACGAGAATATTTTTGGTGCGCCAAAAAAAACAAAATAACGACTTATTTAGTGATGGCCGATTTCAAAACACTGCTTCAGGAAGATTCGGAGCGTTATGAATCAGCATGTCGAATCATGATTCGGATCGCATGTCAAACCGCCAAACTGCTGAAATCATGTGACTTTGGCACTCCGAACTGCGGATTCGACACGCTGATTCATTATGCTCCGAAGCTTCCTGAAGCAGTGTTTTAAAATCGGCCATCACTAAATAATTCGTTATTTTGTTTTTTTTGGCGCACCAAAAATATTCTCGTCGCTTTATAATATTAATATTGAACCACTGTACTCAATGTCATTGTTCCCTATGTAGGCCTCACGGAGCCATTGGATTTAAACAAAAATATCTCAGTTTGCATTCCGAAGATTAACGAAGGTCTTACGGGTGTAAAACGGCATGAGGGTGAGTAATAAATGACAGAATTTTCATTTTTGGGTGAACTAACCCTTTAATTATATCTGATTGAAAAATGGATAAATGTCATACATAGAGCAACAACTAGAGGGCAGCATATACCTATTTTTAAACAGGGTTGGATAAATCAAGCAATAGAGCAATAGTTTAGATACATGGAACAATGATTTCTTTTTTATTTTATACTGTATGTGCAGGTATATTTAAACATTTATCAAAGACTACTTTATGTCACAATTTAGATGTTTTTTTTTTTAGTTTTTTTTTTATGATCTTCTCAGTCTGTCTCTGTCTCTCTCTCTGTCCTCCCCCTCCCCCTTGCTCCCTCAGTCTCACTCATTATCTCTCTCTGTGTGTGTGTGTGTGTGTGTGTGTGTGTCTGTCAGTTTTACACCCTTGATCAGTTCTTTAACCCTTTTCTTGCAGACTCACTGTCCTTCAGAGTTTAGTGCCAACCCTAATCAAACACACCTGAAGCAGCTAATCAAGCCAGTTTATTTGTAGGCCACTGACAATATAGTATTATATTATTAGTTTGATAATTAAGTTAATTAAAATATAAAAACACACTGCAAATGATAACTTCACACTCATTTAAAATTGAACTATGACACTATATCACTATTTGGACAGGACTACTTTTCTAAATGACACGAGTTACAGTTCTTATTACCCGACAACTGTGATTTCATGTATTGATTCAGACAAAACTAGATTTTTTTTTTCTTCTTTTTTACAAAGGAGAGTGTGTGTTTTGTAGACATGGGCGTTACAGAAGTTCATGTGCTGCGTTTGTGAGCATCACGTACGACGCATATGTTTTTAAAGTAATTATTTATTGATATAATTCTAATTTATTCAAAACCCATATTTACATAAATTTCACATGATTTTATAAAAGTGGCTGTTTATAAAAAACTTGTATAAGTGAGCAGAAAAATCTAGACACGTACCTTACTCTTACCTGAGACAGATATTAAAATCATCTTTGCAATTTCCGTGATTTGGCTCTATTTATTAATTTTATAATATTTTTATTTTTACATCAAATACCACCCATACTGAAATTAAATGTCACACCAATCTTGACACATCAATATTGTCATCCAGTAGACATGGGCAAAGCCTTAGAAATGGGCAGGGAGCAGGGGCTCTACAGCGCCACCTTTTGACAAATATGGGGGGGTTAGTTTAACCTACAGTCACCAAACTCGGTACACTTATTGATCTCATTAATCCGGACAACTTTCTAATTTACAGTCATTAGCTCTGACCAACAGGAAGTCAGATATTTTGGTTTGAATGTAGATTTTTCACACACACACACACACACACACACACACACACACACACACACACACACACACACACACACATAGACTCTCTCTCTGTCCAAACTCCCCTTCCCCCTCCTTCCTTCTCTCACTCCTTCAGTCTCTCTCTCTGTGTGTGTGTGTGTGTGTGTGTGTGTATGTGTGTATTACAATCTTGATTAGTGGTCTTTAACCCTTTTACTGATTACCCATTTATTAATGAACTGCAAATGATAACTTCACAATCATTTGACATTCAACCATGACACTATATCACTATTAGGACAGGACTAGTTTTCTAAATGTCATTCGAGTTACAATTATTATTTTTACAATTAAAATTATTTTTAAATTAATTATTTATAGATATAATTCAAATTTATTAAAATAAAACCTTCTTTAAGTAAATTTCACATGATTATAAAAGTGGCTGTTTAAAATAAACTTGCATAAGTGAGCAGAAAAATCTAGACATGTACCTTACTATTACCTGAGACTGACATTAAAATTGTCTTTGCAGGTTCTGGGATTTGGCTCTATTTATTAAATTTTTTATTTTATTTTTTCATCTTATACCACACATATTGAAATTAAATGAAAGCATGCTTTCGGTGCATAAGATTAGTGCACGAACAACAACTCAGGGAGGTCAAAAAACATATGAAGAAAAGTGTTAGGATAATACAACACCAGCAATCACAGACATTCGCATTAAGGTTGGATTAGATTTCTCAGAGGACTGTGGAGTTTGCACAAATAATAGTATATAATTTGCTCTAGAATTTTTATAGAGGTTGTCTGAGAAAAAACACAGACATGGCAGATTAGGATGATATTCTGCACTCATTTGAAATTGACTTATGACATGAAAGTCATCTCAATTTAAACGATCTCATGGATGTGGCTGTTGTGGTTTGTGATCATAGGAGCATCAGCTGCTGCAGTAAATGTGGTGTGAATTTGACATAGTCCTTTTATGTTTAACTGTTTTAAATGCCCATTGCCCACCGTGCACAGTTGCCCTGAAGCCACTGGGGTGGCGGTGCCACCGGGCTTTGGCCCGTCATCGCTGCTTGCAGCTATATTTTTTATTATTCTTTTCCAAACATTATCGCATTTTTGAGCGCCTAAACATGCTCGAAAAATCATGAAACTTTGCACACGCGTCAGGACTGGCGAAAATTGACATCTGATATAGGTTTCAGAAATGGGTGGGGCAAAATGGCTCGATAGCGCCACCTATAAAACTTCAACGGTGTGCGCCTCGGGCTACGTTCAACGTACATGTACGTCCTAAACACAACAGGAAGTCAGCTATTTTGAATTTCCTGTGCGATTTTTTTTTTTTTTTTTTTTTTTTTACAGTTTTTGCCATTTTCAGGCCTCGTACTTTAACGAACTCCTCCTACAGTTTTAATCCAATCATCTTCAAATTTGGTTTGTGTAATCACAAGGCTTGTGCGACGCTAAATTGCGAAGATCTTGAGTTTTCGTAAAAGGGCGTGTCCCTGGCGGCCTGACAAATTTTGATGTTTCGCCATGAAACAGGAAGTTGCTGTAACTAAGGCAAACAATGTCCGATCTGCCCCAAACTTCACACACTTGATAAAAGTCCTGTCCTGCACACATGTCCATACCCATATTCAGTTATAGTCATAGCGCCACCTGCTGTCAACAGGAAGTGACATGTTTAACGCTGTTATGGTCTCCTGACAGCATATTAAAATGTGCCAGCAAGTTCTAAACAGGCTAGCAACATGCTAGAAAAAAATGTTAGCAAAACACTTAGCTAAGTGTTAAAGCATGCTATTATAGTGTAATACAGTGTAAGAGGATGTTGCTTTAACTCAGGCATGCAATGTCCAATCTACCCCAAATTTCACACATTTGATAAGAATCCTTCCCTGAACGCATCTACATGACAATATTCGGTTATTGTAATAGTGCCACCTACTGGCAACAGGAAGTGACGTTTTTAACAATATGATGCACTATTTGCAACATCCTAAAATGTGCAATTGAGTACTAAACATGCTAGAAACATTTAAATCATGCTAGCAACACCTAGATGACTGCTAAAGCATGCTATTATTGTCATGAATCAGGAAGTTGTTGTAACTCAAGCATACAGTGTCTGATCAGCCCCAAACTTCACATGTGTGATAAAAGTCCTGGCCTAAAGACATCTATATGCCAATATTCAGTTAGTCATAGCGTCACCTGCTGGCAACAGGAAATGGTATGCTTTACACCGTAATTCATTGTCTGAAGCACATTTTAATATGCCAAGAAGTACCAAACATACTAGAAACACGTTAAATCATGCAACACTTGGCTGAGTGCTAATGTTTGCGATTAACGCCACAAAACAGGAAGTTGTAACTCAGGAATACAATGTCCGATCTGCTCCAAACTTCACATGTTCGATAATAGTCCTGGCCTGAAGACATCAACATGGTAATATCCAGTTATGCTCAAAGCGCCACCTGTTGGCAGCAGGAAGTCTGGCTCTTTGAAATGACTTTCCCATAATTCTCCTGTATTTACTCGCTTACATGCATGTCACCCACTGTTCACTGTTTTCCTAAGGCCAATGGGTGGCGGTGAGCCTGGGTGCGAGGGCCCTTTTTATCGCTGCTTGCAGCTTTAATTATTATTAGGGCCCAAGCCACTAAGGCGCAGGGCCCTATTGTTTTTCTAAGGATTATTATTATTATTATTATTTTTTATTTTTTTTCCATCATCCGGGGCTTTTTGGGGGATTTAACATGCTCAAAAACTCTTGAAAATTGGCACACACATTGGAATCTGCGGCCATTAGGACGCCTTAGAGGCTGGTACCCGGGTGTGGCAGGGGGGCTCGACAGCGCTCCCTTGAATGGGATCCGAAAACTTGGCCATAAATCAAACACGCTTGCATGTATTAGTATGAAACTCGGTACACATATAGACCTCATCAGGCCGAACTTTCGTGCTCTAAGTTATACTCCAGCTCAAAAGGAAGTCCGTTATTATGGGTTGTTTGACAAACGCATGCTCTGGAATTTGATATACTCCTCCTAGGTGATTAATCCGATCACCACCAAACTCGGTCAGCTTGAAGTCAAGACATTGATGATGTAAAATTGCCAGCGGATTTTTGATATCTCGAACGGTTTGGCCGTGGCGAGGCAATGAATTTATGGCGAGAAAAGGAAAAAGGAAGTGTGTTATAACTTATGCATACATTGATTGATTTTTATGAAACTTCAGCAGTGTGTTCGTTGTAGGAGTCCAATCACATGGATGTGACTATTGTAAGTCAAAGTTATAGTGCCACCAACTGGCAGCAGGAAGTGTGTCACTTTCAAAATGCTTTGAGATCACCCTCTTTTTTTTTACCTGATTTGCTTCAAACAATAATGTCAAAACATGGCAGATGTAGACCTGTGAATGTATTTGTGATATCTTAAGTATTGTTGCCATGGCAACATGTCAAACTTTAATAATATTCTTTAGTGTTTTTGAGCCTCGAAACTCAACACACACATCAATATTGTCGATCAGTAGACATGGACAAAGCCTTAGAAACGGGCGTGGTGGAGGGGCTCAGTAGCGCCACCTTTTGACAAAAGTGGGGGGGTTATTTTTACCTACAGTCACCAAACTCGGTGCACATATTGTTCTCATTAAGTCGGACAACTTTCTAATTTACAGTCATTAGCTCCGACCAACAGAAAGTCAGATATTTTGGTTTGAATGTTAATATTTTGGTCTCTCTCTGTCCTACCCCCCTCCCCCCTCAGTCTCACTCTTTCTCTTTCTCTCTCTCTCTCTCTGTGTGTGTGTGTGTGTATGTGTGTGTGTGATCATATGGGCACCAACTGCTGCAGTAAATGTGATGTATTTAAATGAATTCAGAATAGTCCTTTTATGTTTAACCGTTTTAAATGCCTACTGCCAGCCGTGCACAGTTGCAGTGAAGCCACCGAGGTGGCGGCGCCACCGGGCTTGGGCCCCAGCGCCACCTACAAAATTTCAGCGAAGTGCCCCTTGTACCACGTTTCACGTACAGGTATGAAATTCAGTAGACATGTAACAGCCCAATCCCTACAAAAAAGTCTCCTAATGCAAAGTCTGAAAACCAACAGGAAGTCAGATATTTTGAATTTTGTCTGCAAAATTTGAGCACTTTTTGCCATTTCCAGACGTTGTACTTTAACGAACTCCTCCTAGAGCTTTAATCAGATCAACATCATATTCGCTCAGTCTAATCTTAAGGCCTTTGCGACGTTAAATTGCGAAGATCTAGAGTTTTCACTGAAGGGTGTGTCCGTGGAGGCCTGACAAATTTCGATGTTTCGCCATGAAAAAGGAAGTTGATGTAACTCAGGTGTACAAAGTCAGATCTGCCCCAAACTTCACATGTTGACAAGAGTCCTGGCCTGAACACATCTACATGGCAATATTCAGTTACGGTCACAGCGCCACCTGCGGGCAACAGGAAATGACATGTTTTACACTGTGATTAACTCCTCATACAGATTTAACCAGAACCACATCATATATGGTCAGTCTAATCTTAAGGCCTTAGCGATGTTAAATTGCAAAGATCTTGAGTTTTCACTAAAGGGCGTGTCTGTGGCAGCCTGACAAAGTCTGATGTTTCGCCATGAAAGAGGAAGCTTTTGTAACTCAGGCATACAATGTCCGATCTGCCCCAAACTTCACGTGTGTGATAAGAGTCCTGGCCTAAAGACATCTATATGCCAATATTCAGTTAGTCATAGCGCCACCTGCTGGCAACAGAAAATGGCATGCTTTACACTGTAATTTACTCCCAGAAACACATTTCAATATGTCACAAAGTACCAAACACACTAGAAACATGTTAAATCATGAAACACTTGGCTAAGTGCTAATGTATGCAATTAATGCCACGAAACAGAAAGTTGTTGTAACTCAGGCATACAATGTCCGATCTGCTCCAAACTTCACATGTTTGATAATAGTCCTGGCCTGAAGTCATCTACATGGCAATATTCAGTAACGGTCAAAGCGCCACCTGTTGGCAGCAGGAAGTGTGGCACTTTGAAATGACTTTGCCATAATTTTCTTGTATTTACTCGCTTACATGCATGTCACCCACTCTTCACTGTTTTCCTAAGGCCAGCGGGTGGCGGTGAGCCTGGGTGCGAGGGCCCTTTCATTGCTGCTTGCAGCTTTAATATTTTGTTTTATATTTGTAAACAGGACAATAATAATGATTTAAAAATTTGCAAATAATATTATAATGTTTTATAGGCTATCATAATATAGACACCGCCAGTGTGTTTACTGGAGTCTAACACACATGATGTAGGCCTACAGTTAGTCTGTGCCGTGCATTAATTTGAACCGCGACAGATATTATGGGAGTGGCTTGATGCAGCGCAGGAGATGCAGATAACTTGATCTTGACCCTTAATAAACTTTAATTAATGCTGTCACGTAACAAATCTGATTCAAAGGTAAAATTAAATTAATTGCTGCTAATTACAACATTGAAATAAAAATGTAAAGCCTGTACAAATAGGAAATCGTGAATATAGCCTAAATAATTGGGAATCATGTTAAAAAAACTCTGCACATTTCATTTATCTGTAGCTTTTATGTCGTTTTGGTTGCTTGCCTGTTTTCTTATAAAGGGGTCCAAAAATTTGTAAAGTTTTTCGTCAGGTGTCTACGTTGCTGTCTTGACACCAGCCAATCGCTGCATTGCTGATCGTGGTTTCAAATATCGATACATCTGCCCTTTTCGAGGAACACAAGAACGCGCAGTAATCTCAGACAATTTAAACCAGATATTTTAATCCAATCAGCAAATTCATTTGAAGAACCAAATTAGCCAGAGTTCAGTTATCACAATTAGAAGATCTGGCATCTGTCAAATCATCTCAGATGTATTAAGCGAAGTACGAAGAATGGACCTCTGGTCCTCTCTCATCCTGTCATCACCCCTCCTTTTATCCGTTTATCCTCGACCCCGCTCTGCTTGCCACAACATGCTTCATACATACTTATTCCACCACGTTTTGCCAAGTCTCGCATAGCCAGACCTTCAGACAGACGGCAGAAGGTCTGGACTCTATCACAGCTTTCACTGGCCAAGGACCGCCCAAGAGGATGTTTGACTGACATGCAACACAACCAATCACAGTTAATTTTGTTTCGCGTCATGTTTAGGGGCATGAAAATGTAAAGTCGATGTCCCTACAATAACAGGCCAGTGTGCATCTAATAAATTATTCATTCAAGAACGTTGTGCAAGTTTACTGCAACAAGGGAGCCGCAAACTTCACATATCTGGCTGAGATATCAATAGGTTGGTAAATTAACATTATATTAGTTAATGGAATACTTTTTTTATCGTAAATTTAATGGCATTTTTTTTTTACGTTGCTACTGTATTTTTTACAGTAAAGTTGTGGCAACCAAAGCTGCCATTTTTTTACCATAAATTTTACGGGGATTTTTTTTTTTACAGTGTACTTTTTGCCTACTGTTTTTCGAATACTATGAATTCGGACATACTACTCTTTCGCATACTGTTTTTTGTGTACTATATAGTAGAGAACTATTCGATTTCGGACGCAGCTATATTTTCCTTCTTGATTTTGTTTATTTACAACAGTTGCTTCAATTTTATGAGCCAGCTACAAAAGTAATCTAAATGATTGCTATGGCATAATTTTGAGCACCACTAATAAACACAATCTAATAGAAAAGCTCTTCTCTTTCTCTTTCTTTCTCTTTTCCACTTGTTCATAAGAACCATCTTAAGTCATGTATTAAACCTAGCTGTACTCTATATACCTAGCTGCCCCACTGTGTCTTCAGCTCCAAATTCTGTTTGATCTTGCATTAGTCTCTTGCCCTTACTCTCAACACAAGCGTGCCAAAATGTTGCAGATGCTTAGCCTAACTGCCCAGATAAACTGAGATACTCTTACCTGCTACAAAAACTACAGCGGGAGAGATATCTCACTCCCCCACATGCAATCAGCAGAACAACCTCCTACAGCCAAGCACAGAGGTACAAAGGGGGAGCCAAGGCCTTCTGCTTGACACCTTATCGGAACAATTTCCTGAAAGCCTCTGCAGCCGCAGAAGGAAAAGGATTAATCAGACAAACCCTGAAACGACGCGTGGTGACTCTCAAAGACCTTAACCGAATGGTCAGAAACATCCCTACGTTTGCACCAGATCTCACAGGAGACAACAACGTCCATGCTTACCTGCAAGACATCGACTTTCACCTGCAGTCCTTGAACAGTGTGAGCCACCAAGATAGACTCTACCTGCTCTGGATCACATTCAGCCCAGAGTTGCAACACTTTCTGGCTCGGCAGCCAGAAAACATCCAATCAAGCAACCAGGCAGCTACCACAGCCTTCAGCCTTAAGTGGTGGGTGTGTGTCTGATCATTCTGCATCTTTGACGTCGCTCTCTGTTGCCTATAGGAGGGACAACAACAATCGAAAGGGAGGAATTATGTAGCACGTGGACCAATCAGACACACACAAATTATTCATCATATTTAATGAAAAATCAAGAAAACTCACTCTCTCAACAAAGGTGAACCATCCCCCCAAAACTGTAACAAATGCAGTTTTCACAGAGACTCTGGTTACAGGAAACAGGAAAACTGATAAGATGTTTTATGACCCAAAGGAATTCGCAGAAAATCTTGAGTTTAATTCAAATGGGCAAGACATGCAAGTATCAAACTTAGTCTCATTATTTGATACATTAAGTACCCTTTTAAAGAAGGGCGTGTTAGAACTAAACTGATGGTTTGCTCAAGGCTGTTGATCTGCTGAATTTCAAACAATGCTATATAACAATGCTTCTTTTTTTCCTGTATTCTGCTTCATCTCTTTCTTTCCCTTGGTAAACTGTATGCATGTATGTGTGTGAATGTTAGAGTAGTTTAAGTGTTTAGTCTAGTTAACATGTAATTCTTGTACATGTCACACGTAAACTTGTCCGTGTTTCATGCTCATATATACTGGAGTCCCTAATCATGCAGATTTTGACTACATGCTCTGAGTAGTAATGTACAGTAAGAATGTTATTTCTCATAACCCAGAAATGAAAATTTCTTAGAATTAATAAACAATTAATCAATCAATCAATCAAATTTTATTTCCATAGCACCTTCCAACAACCAAAGCTGACCAAAGTAAAAAATAAATAAATAATAATGATAATAACAAATAATAGTACAAATAGGTCAGCAGAGCACATTACAACATTAAAATAAAGAGAAGTGTCACAAGGCCACTAATTGTTAAAAGCCATTCTAAATAAGTGGGTTTTAAGTTTGGCTTTGAACAAAGGCAGGTCAGTGATGCAACGTAAGTCAATGGGCAGAGAGTTCCAGAGTTTTGGACCGGCCACTGCAAAAGAACGGTCGCCCCACTGTTTGCACCGGGACCGGGGGACCTCCAGCAGATGTTGCCCAGCAGATCGTAGAGCTCTGCTGGGTCGGTGAGGGCTCAAAATCTCACACAAATAGGAAGGTGCAAGGCCATTGACTACATTAAAAACAAATGTCAAAATTTTAAAATGAATTCTGAACTGGACAGGAAGCCAGTGCAGGGAGCATAAGACAGGTGTGATGTGCTCGTGTTTCCGACTGTTAGTGAGCAGGCGGGCCGCAGCATTTTGCACAAGCTGCAAAGGGTGAAGACCAGCTTGGTTAACTCACACATAGAGCGCATTACAGTAGTCTATGCGGGAACTAACAAAAGCATGGATAGCTTTCTCCAGGTCACAACGGCTCAAGAAGGGTTTAACCTTTGCTAGGAGGCGGAGCTGAAAGAAGCTTGCCCTGACCACAGAATCAATTTGCTTATCAAATTTTAGACTGCTGTCTAATTTAACCCCCAAATTTTTCACAACGTGATTAAAATGGGGGGTCAACGCAACAAGACCAGGAGCTGAGACGCTGGGCAGGTCGGATGTGCCAAAAACAATACATTCTGTTTTGTCCTCATTCAAACAGAGAAAGTTCCGAGACAGCCACAATTTGATGTCATCTAAACATCTGTTTATGGATTCAAGACTGTCAGAAGAATTGGGGACAACCGGCAGATAGATTTGTAAATCATCTGCATACAGATGGAAGGACACATTGTGATTTGAAATAATTGAACCTAAAGGCAGCAAGTACAGAGAGAATAGAACAGGGCCCAAAATGGATCCCTGTGGCACACCAGAGGTCACAGGAGCTGAAGAGGAGGAAAGGTCATCAATCATAACAGAGAATGTCCTATCTGTTAAATATGACCTAAACCACTGCAGCACAGTTCCCTGAAGGCCAACCTGTTGAGCCAGACGTCTCAGAAGGACTGAATGGTCCACGGTGTCAAACGCTGCAGTAAGGTCCAACATTACCAGCAGCACAGGCTTTTTCGCATCAAGGGACAAGAGAATATCCAATTATCAAAGTGTTCACAGGACCAACAGGTTAATTGATTGTAATATTAATTTTACTACATTAAGTTAATTCTATTAACTGATCCAAATAATTATAATTAATTATATCTATAATTAATTATTCATATTTCTTTTGAGCTAATTTGCTACAAGTGATAAACAGAAAAATAATGATTCAAAGTCACCTTTATTTATATAGCGCTTTATACAATAAAGATTGCTTCAAAGCATCTTTACAGGGATAAACAGAAAAATAATGATTAAGTGATGCAAACAGAATTAGATCAGAAAATAGTGTCATTGATCAGCTGAGGTCAGTACAGTGTTCATTCATTTCAGTTCAATGACTATGTAAAGATCATCAAATATGAAATGAGTTCAATTAAGCTATAAAGCAACTCTGTAGAAAACAGTGATGTCATTGTCCAGCTCAGTTCAGTTCTCATCCAATAGTGTCAGTAGCCTTGCTTCACACTTCAGTTAACAGGGAATTCATCTTGATAGGTCACCATCAAATTGAACACTGCCTTGCATTCCATTACAAAAGAATTTGATAAGTGATAGAAGGGTGGGAGGGCAGCCAGCCTTTTGCAGGACCATAAAAAGTGCTTCTCTGTCAAGTCAAAAGCTTTGGTCAGATCTACAAAGGCAAGGTAGAGCGCCTGATTCTCTTCTCTTGATTTCTTTTGTAATTGTCTCACAGCAAATATCATGTCTGTTATGAAGTGGTTGGGCCGAAAGCCACATTGTGAGTCAGGATGTATGTCCTCAGCTAGCTGTTGAAGGCAAATCAATATGACAAGCCAGGACTTTCCCTGTAATGCTCAGCTGATAGAATCCTCTGTAATTATCACAGTCTTCACGGTCCCCTTTGTTCTTGTAGGGGGTGGTGAGCTTTGCATCCTTGACATCTTGGGTAACATGCTTAGAGCGCCAGCAGTTCAGAACGCTCAACTGGTACTGTATCAGCCCCAGCAGCTTTGCCTCTGCCCAGTCCTTGTACTATGGTTATTACCTCATCTATCTCTTGTTCTGAATGCATTTAGTTATCGCTTGTAGTACACTTGAACCCATAAGTGTACTACAAATGGTAACTAAATACATTTTTAATACAGAGATAGTATGTTAAAAGCACATTTTACTGAGCGCCCCATCACTACCTTAAACTGGGTTTTTGATTTCTGCAAAGTCATATGCAGCTGCAGGTTTCCTCTGCAGAAGAAGTGGTTTGTCACTGCCAGGACATCTGAAGCTACCTTGAGTGGTCCTAACACTTATGAAGGGCTTCTCTCATCCTGGTCCCTCTTGATCAGAGGAGAGGCAATGCCAGTACATCTGAGAGACAAAACGGATGCAGGGGCTGCCAAAGGAGTTAGAAGTGCTGGGGCTTGAATGCCTTACTGGGGCCCCAGCTCCACTGAGTGGCAGTTGACCTCCTTCTAGTAGGATACTAATGAGAAGGTTCCTCCGCCCATAGAACAATGGTAGGAACCATCAACTATTGGTCAAAGTACCCTAACGAGATGTCCCCTGTAGACCATTTCCTGCAAATTTAAGTTACAGTGTCATTACATGCAGTTCAAGCTAGAAACGTGTATTGTGCTTAGGTCATGTTGTATTTTTTTCAGCTTTGGTTGCTTCAGCTGGGAGTGAGATCCAGCTGGCCTAAAAATGTTATAAAAGTAAAAAAAATCTGTAATTAAGCCAGCTTTGCTCTGCTTTGACACATGCAGTCACTAAAAATATCACTTTCCAAGTTGGTACAAAGAGTTTTGGACTCCTCAAATTATTATAGGCTATGTGTTGCCATTTTATTTCCCTTTACCTTCTTTATAAACACTTTTTTACATTTTATTTTTATTTTGTTTTACAAACAAACAAAAAAAAAAAAAAAAAAAACACACACACACACACACACACACATATATATATATATATATATATAGTCAGACACAGTCAAAGGCAGATAGTAAAACTTAAGTTTATTTTCACAGGTTGCAGGTAGAACAGAGTGAACAGTGCAGTGCAGGTGAGTCAAACAGTCACAGGTTACTTTAGTTGAAGGTAATGGATGTCTTTTTTGTTGCAGGTGAGTAGCAGGTAGCTTGAAGACTGGTTGAGCAGGATGACAGGCTGAAGACAAAGGCAGATGCAGGAGCAGGATGGCAGGTAAGTAATCCAGGTGAGTCTGCTGAGTCTTGACATGGATGATAACAGACGTGGAAGTGAAGGAACGGTGAGGTTATAAAATCATGACTGGTGATGAGGTGCAGGTGCAGGTGATCAGTATTCTGGTGATTGAGAATGAGTGGGCGGATCTGGTGTTGATGGTGTGATTGGTGTGGTGACTGAATCTGTGACATATATATATACAGGTGCTGGTCATATAATTAGAATATCGTAAAAAAGTTCATTTTTTTATTGTAAATTATTTTAAAAAATGAAACTTTCATATATTCTAGATTCCCTACATGTAAAGTAAAACATTTCAAAAGGTTTTTTAAAAAAAATTGTTGATTAGAGCGTACAGCTAATGAAAGTCCAAAATCCAGTATCTCAAAATATTAGAATATTTACATTTGAGTTTCATTAAATGACCATCCCTACAGTATAAATTCCGGTTATCTTTTGTTCTTTGAAACCACACTAATGGGGAAGACTGCTGACTTGGCAATGGTCCAGGAGACAATCATTGACACCCTCCACAAAGAGAGTAAGTCACAGAAGGTCATTACTGAATGGGGTGGCTGTTTACAGAGTGATGTATCAAAGCATATTAAATGCAAAGTTGACTGGAAGGAAGAAATTGGGTAGGCAAAGGTGCACAAGCAACAGGGATGACTGCAAGCTTGAGAATACTGTCAAGTAAAGCCGATTCAAACACTTGGGAGAGCTTCACAATGAGTAGAATGAAGCCGGAGTCAGCGCATCAAGAGTCACCACACTCAGACATCTTCAGGAAAAGGACTACCAAGCCACTTCTGAACCAGAGACAATGTCAGAAGCATCTTACCTGGGCTAAGGAGAAAAAGAACTGGACAGTGAACAGTGGTCGAAAGTCCTCTTTTCAGATAAAAGTAAATTTTGCATTTCATGTTGAAATCATGGTCCCAGAGTCTGAAGGAAGACTGGAGAGGCACAGAATCCAAGCTGCTTGAAGTCTAGTGTGAAGTTTCTGAAGTCAATAATGATTTGGGGGGGCCGTGACGTCTGCTGGTGTTGGTCCATTGTGTTTTATCAAGTGCAAAGTCAATGCAGCCATCTTCCAGGAGATTTTGGAGCACTTTATGCTTCCATCTGCTGACAAGCTTTATGGAGATGCTGATTTCCTTTTCCAGCAGGACTTTAGCACCTGCCCACAGTGCAAAAACCACTTCCAAGTGGTTTGCTGACCATGATATTACTGTGCTTTATTGGCCAGCCAATATGCCTGACCTGAATCTATGGGATATTTTCAAGAGAAAGATGAGAAACAGTCAATCCAACAATATACAGATGATCTGAAGGCTCAATAGTGCCTCAGCAGTGCCACAGGCTGATCACTTCCATGCCACACTTCACTGATGCAGTAATTTGTGCTAGGAGCAAGTCATTTGCTGTAATATGTCCTGCCGATCAAGTATTGAGTGCACAAAAGAACATACTTTAAAATACTTGAACTTTTCTGTTTTGCAAATCCATTTTTTGATTGATCTTAGGAAATATTCTAATATTTTGAAATACTGGATTTTGGACTTTCATGAGCTATACGCTCTAATCATCAAAATTAAAAAAAAAAAACTTTTGAAATGTTTTACTTTACATGTAGGGAATCTAGAATATATGAAAGTTTCATTTTTAAAAATAATTTATAATAAAAAAATGAACTTTTTGATGATATTCTAATTATATGACCAGCACCTGTATATATATATATACCAATCAGGCATAACATTATGACCACTGACAGGTGAAGTGAAAAACACTGATTATCTAAGTTGATGTGTTAGAAGCAGGAAAAATGGGCAAGCATAAGGATTTGAGCGAGTTTGACAAGGGCCAAATTGTGATGGCTAGACGACTGGGTCAGAGCATCTCCAAAACTGCAGCTCTTGTGGGGTGTTCCCGGTCTGCAATGGTCAGTATCTATCAAAAGTGGTCCAAGGAAGGAACAGTGGTGAACTGGCGACAGGGTCAATGATACACGTGGGGAGCGAAGGCTGGCCCATGTGTTCCGATCCAACAGATGAGCTTCTGTAGCTCAAATTGCTCAAGAAGTTAATGCTGGTTCTGATAGAAAGTTGTCAGAATACACAGTGCACCGCAGTTTGTTGCGTATGGGGCTGCATAGCCGCAGACCAGTCAGGGTGCTCATGCTGACCCCTGTCCACCGCCGAAAGCGCCAACAGTGGGCATGTGAGCATCAGAACTGGACCACGGAGCAATGGAAGAAGGTGGCCTGGTCTGATGAATCACGTTTTCTTTTATCACGTGGATGGCTGGGTGCGTGTGCGTCGCTTGCCTGGGGAACACATGACACCAGGATGCACTATGGGAAGAAGGCAAGCTGGCGGAAGCAGTGTGATGCTTTGGGCAATGTTCTGCTGGGAAACCTTGGATGCCATCCATGTGGATGTTACTTTGACACGTACCAACTACCTAAGCACTGTTGCAGACCATGTACACCCTTTCACAGAATATGATATATGGTATTCCCTGGTGGCTGTGGCCTCTTTCAGCAGGATAATGCGCCCTGCCACAAAGCAAAAATGGTTCAGGAATGGTTTGAGCAACAATGAGTTTGAGGTAGGGCTGGACGACTAAGGCATAAAATCAAAACCTTGATTAATTGAACATTTTACCTCGATTACGATTAATGAACGATTATTTTGTTTCTGTTTTTTTTGTTTTAGTTTTTTGCCCTCATAGTTAACTGACAAGGTTTGTACTGTATATATGCTTGACTATTAAAGGTGGGATATTCTTTCCTATTGAAAGAGTGATCTGACATAACAGCTCAATTTCAGCAGTTATTTTATCTATGGTTCGTAACATTTCTTACAGATTTCTGCTCGTTGTAAATCAGATAAAGATAAATTAGTACAGTACCAGTACTGTGTGTGAATTAGCCATACCATCTCTCTATTAATTGTGAAGCTGTGGGTTGTAAATAGTTCCTTCAAAAGTAGAAAAATATATGCTATAATTTTTGAGTTTCTAAGCTACTTTAGTGATAAATCACAGGACAGCACTGACAACTAGTTTCTGCAATTTCGGTTTCGATTACTTTTCGATTAATCGTCCAGCCCTAGTTTGAGGTGTTGCCTTGGCCTCCAAATTCCCCAGATCTCAATCCAATCAAGCATCCGTGGGATTTGCTGAACAAACAAGTCCGATCCATGGAGGCCCCACCTCGCAACTTACAGGACTTAAATGATCTCCTGCTAACATCTTGGTGCCAGTCTACTGGAGTTCATGCCTCAACGGGTCAGGGCTGTTTTGGCAGCAAAAGGTTAATTAAATATTTTTTTGTTAAATAGTTGTTGTTGATCACTTGCCAAATGTGGGGTTAAAAAAAAAAAAAAATTATATATATATATATATATACACACACACACACACACACAATTTTATATATATATATATATGTATGGTTTTAACAAAAATTATTAAGCAGCACAATTGTTTTCAACATAGATAATAATAAGAAATGATTCTTAAGTGCCAAATCAGCATATCAGCAAGCTGTCTGTATAGTATCTTGGTAAAGTTGAAAATGTCATATTCAGGTCTATGCTCAAAAAGTGGGACTGATAAAACACAAGACCATGCGGGAAAATGCCATGTGCATTCTGAAGTTATTTAAAAAGATAAATATGTGTAAATCGGTTTCGATATGAACTTTATGATCAAAATGCTTTAAAGTGTAATATGATAAATACAATGTCTTTTTCACAGTTGGCTCACAGTTGGTTCATAACAGATGGCTCCTGCATCAGTCAAATCCCTAAGTCCCCTAATTAATAGTTTCCATTATGTCAGATCTACTGTTTTGTTTGTTATGTTGATGTAGTCCAAACATGGATCTACACTGACAAACGGAAAGCACGTTTGAGCGCTCACAATGAGACATTCTTCTACAACAATGCGGCCCCTTTACACAGCATGGCATTACAAAACCCAGCAAGCTACTAATGACATGGAAACTAACCAACTAGCAAACAAGTATTTCAGTAACAAAACTCTGAAACCAGAAGAGAAACTAGCTGTGCTTGCCCAGCCCAACATGTTCCTGCTTAATGCAAGACATAGAGAAATGTGTATTCATGTCAGTACACCGAAAGTACACGTGATTCCCTTCTTTAAATGTTTCCACAGTTGAGGGAAAAAAAGAGGAAGATAAACGCTTAAAGAAGAAGTCTGTGTTTTAAACTGGCTGAAATGCCGAGGTTGGCCAGTTCATACAGTATTTAAATCAGTGCTGGCTGACTCAATGACCTGAGAGTATAACTGTTTGTCTGGAAATGCCACACACTATCTTGGCAGAGAAACAGATGGCCATGGGGGAAAGAAAGTTATGTAAACAAAGCATCTATAACGATATGAAAAACATATTCAAATGCGCTATTTCTCATCTAATTGTGTGACATCTGAAAAACACAACATTATGGTTCCATGCTGTCACTGACTGAACATAATTACTATAGGTTTATATTAGGATTATTTCCTGTATTTTCTATAGTATTATTTTCTATTGTAGCCACCCCAGTTGTCTTTGAAATCCATTTATAGCAACACATTCCAGGTTCAGTGCAGTAAGCATGCTGATCTCTGCTTAACTTCCATTAACCTTACCACTATTGAAAAGCTCGATGAAGTCCAGAGCATGCTTCAGTATTGTCCTCATGGACTCAAATACATTGCTCCTCAAAACGCCCTGTGGCTGAGGGCCCACCTCAAGACCTGCAATAGAAACACACCTATATAAGTCAGTGGTTCTCAGCTGGTGGGTCATAACCCAACAAAGGGTCACAGGTCTATTCTGATAGGGTCACAGACAGCAGTGTAAAACCATGTTGAATGAGGTGCAACTGGTACGGTATTACTACAATACTGGTGCACTAATAAGCATTAATTCATGCTTAACTAATGCACAGATAATTAATGTGAGTTAATGTATGACTCATGAAGAACTACTGTAAACCATTCATTAATGGGCGTCTTGTAGGCGTCTTGAATGACTATATAAAAAATCTCCCCTTCTAGTTCATGCCATGGCTTTTTCAGATTCAGTAGTGAAATATAAAGCACTTAACATTGCACGCTCTACCTATCTTTCTACTGTCATTAATAGTCAAATACAAACCTAAAGCTCTCTTCTCTGAGATAAACAAACTTGTCAAACCATCATCCGTAGCTATTAATGGCTCTGTTGATCTCTGTGAAAGCTTTCAGTCATTTTTTCTACGTAAAATTTATCAAATTTATCAAGCTTTTTCCTCAACTGTCTCTTCCTACTCATCTCCATGTCTGATAGGTCGTCCGCTAAATGCTTTTTTACTCACAAATACATCTGTGGTTGAACAACTGATCACCAAATCTAACTGTTCCACAATCATGTTCCACAAATGTTCCACATGATCTAAAAGTAGCTGCCATCACCCCAATTCTTAAGAAGTCTGGTCTTGATAACACTGATCTGAACAACTATAGACCAATATCAAACCTCCCATTTGTTGCTAAATTACTGGAGAAGGTAGTTGTAGCACAACTGCAGTCACATTTAGAGAAACACAATCTTTTTGAACCGTTTCAATCTGGCTTTCGTCCCTCCCACACCACAGAAACAGCACTTTTAAAAGTGGTAAATGATCTCCTTTTTATTTCTGATTCAGGTGCCCATAGTATCCTGGTTCTCCTTGATCTCAGTGCAGCATTTGATACTGTTTGCCATTCTATACTTCTTTCTCAACTATCTGAAATAGGTATTCATGGTGCTGCTTTTCAGTGGTTAACTTCATATCTATCGGATAGACAGCAATTTGTTAGGGTAGGTAAGAATAGATCTCGTACCGTCACTATTTCCCGTGGTGTACCCCAGGGTTCTGTACTTGGTGCCCTTTGGTTTCTCGTTTATGTGTTGCCACTGGGTTAGATCATTAGACGTTTTGGTCTCAATTTTCATAGTTACGCTGATGATATTCAAATTTATTTTACAGTTAAACCCAACTCAGTCTGTCCACCCCTTTTTGTTATTTCTTGTCTTCAGGAACTTAAAACCTGGATGTCTGATAACTTTTTACAACTTAATGCTGATAAAACTGAAATCCTGCTGGTTGGCCCTAAATCACAGATCTTTTCCCAGCATGACATTTTTATTGATATCAATGGTGTCCAGATTAGGCCATCAACAACTGTGCGGAATTTGGGAGTATTGTTCGACTCTACACTATGTTGTGATTCACATATTGGTCAGATTATTAAATCATGCTTTTACCAATTGTGAAACATTGTTCGTATGCGTCCCTTATTTAATTCTAGAGATGCAGAAACTGTTATCCATGCTTTTATAACCTCCAGATTGGACTATTGTAACTCCTTATATAGCGGCCTACCTGCCAAAGCAATTAAACGGCTTCAAATGGTACAAAACTCTGCTGCTTGAGCCCTTACATATAACAAAAAATCTGCGCATATTACTCCCATCCTTTACCAACTTCACTGGCTTCCTGTGGTCATTCGTATCCAGTTTAAACTCTTAGTCTTAGTTTATAAGGCCTGTCATGGCCTCGCACCTCAATACCTTGCTGAGTTAGTGCAACCTTATGTTTTTGCCCGGACCCTCAGATCTAGCAATGATAATTTGCTTGTCATGCCCAAGTATAAACTCTCTACTGTGGGTGGTAGGGCTTTCAGTATTATAGGCCCTAAGCTATGGAATAATCTGCCCCATAATCTTCGTGCTACCTCCTCTCTTTAGACTTTTAAGTCTCAACTTAAAACTCATCTATTCACTTTGCTCGGTAAATAATTCTCTTTCCTTCCTGTTTCTCTGTCTCCCTTTTTTATGTTTGTATGTTACACAACCACTCTCTTGATATAGGCTAAGTGATGTTTATCATCTGATTGCTTGACCTCTCATGTTAATTATCTGTAGTTATTTGTTGTCAACTTCTGTTCTTCTGAATGTTTCCTTCTGAATGTCTGTTATATTTTGTTTGTCAATTGATTGTATTATTGTTTGTCTATTGATTGTATTAATTTTGTGAAGCGACCTTGGGTTCTTGAAAGGCGCTATAAAAAATAAACATATTATTATTATTATTATTAATGATTACCACATCAGCAACTAAAAAGAGTCTATCTGATTAATAGATTAAGTAATATAAGAATTGCTATTAAGTAAATGTGTCATGTATTAATTCCTTAACAACATATTTAAGTGTAAATTAATGTGTTATTACCACAATGGGTCAAAGCCATGCATTTTAATTTCCAGTTGTCCGCTTTAATTAATCATTAGCTAATGATTTGCAAAGATATCATTATGTTATGACTTTACTTGTTGAGGCACATGACTATTAACTCATTATTAAGCAATATGTCATTTTGGTTTTGACATCCTCGCTAAGTCGTGGATTGCAATTTCAAGCCGTCTACAACCGAGATTCCACTGTATGTGGGGATCCAAAATCCATAAACGTAATGACATACAACCCCAATTCCAGAAAAGTTGGGACATTTTGTAAAATGTAATAAAAATCAAGAATTTGTGATTTGTTAATTCTGTTTAACATTTATTCAACTGACAAAAGTACAAAGAAAAACTTTCCAATGTTTTCACTGGCCAAATGAATTGTATTTTGTAAATATAAACCAATTTTGATTTTGATGGCTGCAACACACTCCAAAAAAGTTGAGGCAGAGGCAAAATAAAAATGAAAAGTTTATAGAATATCCAAGTTAAACTGTTTTGAAACAGTCCACAATTAATAGGTGAATTGGTAATAGGTGGAGGTGTCGTGTTTGGGTACAAAAGGAGCATCCACCAAAGACTCAGTCTTTGCAAGCAAACATGGGTCATGGCTCACCACTTTGTGCCAAATTTCATGAGAGAATTGTCAAACAATTCAAAAATCACATTTCTCAATGCAATATTTGAAAGTATTTAGGTCTTTCAGCATCTAGCATTCATAATGTTGTGAAAATATTCAGGGAATCCAGAAATCTCAGTCCAGAAAGCCCTCAGACGACATTACATGATAAACCATCATGCCACTGTGTTAAATATAGCAACATGGGCTCAGGAGTACTTTGGAAAACCATTGTCACTCAACACAGTCTGTCACTGCGTCAAAAAATGCAACTTGAATCTCTGTTACTCAGGGAAAAAGCTATATATCTGTTTTCTGGGCCCATGCTTATCTCAGATGGTCCAGAAGACATCCAGTGCAAATGTGAGTGGTAAGATGAGTGCACATTTCAGCATGTTTTTGAGAAAAACTTACATCGAGTTTTCAGTCCCAAAGACAAAAGGGACCATCCAGACTTTCATCAGCGACAGCTGCAAAAGCAAACATCTGTCATGGTATGGAGGTGCATTCGAGCAAACGGCATGGGTGACTTGCATATGTGTGAAAGTACCATTGACGTGGAGATGTATACTGGGATTGTACAGAGACGTATACTGCCATCAAGATGACATCTTTCCTGGGAAGCAAGACAATGTCAGGCCTCATTCTGCATGTGCTACAACAGAGTGTTTTTTTAGACACTGTACACTGTAGCAACTCATAATGTAATAACTGCACATAATGTAAAAACTGCACATAATGTAATAAGTATTATATTATTATTGTAATAAAGTGTTCATAATGTAATAATTTTCTCAAAACGTAATAAAAGCTTGAGCTCATCATGTAATAATTTTTACATTATGAGAAATTTATTACATTATAAACTCACCAAAACATCTCATATTTTCATAATTGTAATAGCTTTTAACATAAAAAATTAGTATTCCCTTACAGTACATTTTTAAAAATCTAAATCCAGTCTTAAACTACGAAAAGCAACACACACACACACACACACACACACACACACACACACACACACACACACACACACACACACACACCTCATTGCAATATGGATACTGTGTTTTTTTGTTGTTGTTTTTTTTTTACAACATTTTTACAGTTTTGGTATTTAACACTGTTTGTCATTTAACAGTATGTATACCGTATGTCTACAAAAAGTAGAAGTAGTAGTAGTGGTAGTAGTTATAATAATAGTAGTAGTAGTATCAATAATCTGGTGGATTTTGTAGGCAGGTTAAGACTGGATTTAGATTTTTAAAATTTACTGTAAAGGAATACCATGCTTTATGTTTAATAAAAATCTGAGAATAATAATAATTATTGCATGGATATTTAAATTTTCCAGGTAGTTTAAGACTGGATTTAGATTTTTAAAAATGTACTGTAAGGGAATACTATTTTTATGTTTTAAAAGCTATTACAATTATGAAAATATGACGTTTTTCATGAGTTCATAATGTAATACATTTTTCATAATGTAAAAATTGTTATTACATTATGAGCTCAAGATTTTATTACTTTTTGAGAAAATTATTACATTATGAACACTGTATTACAATAATAATGTAATACTTATTACATTATGTACAGTTTTTACATTATGTGCAGTTATTACATTATGAGTTGCTACATCCACCATAGAATGGATGTGCTTGACTGGCCTGCCTGCAGTCCAGATCTGTTTCTTACTGAAAATGTATGGCAAATCATGAAAAGGAGAATCAGACAATGACGACCACAGACTGTTAAGCAGCTGTCTTGTATCATTCAAGATTGGGCAAAAATTCCACTTGCAAAAAAAAAACAAAAAACAAAAAAAACAAACAAACAAACAAACAAAAAAATGCAACAATTACTACCCTCAACTCCCAAACAATTAAAAGGTGTAATTAAAAGGAAATGTGACACAGTGGTAAACATGCCTCTCACCCAACTTTTTTGGAGTGTTTTGCAGCTATCAAAATTAAAATTTGTTTATATATACAAAATAAATTTAAGTTGGTCAATGAAAACTTTGAAAATCTTTTCTTTGTACTTTTATCAGTTAAATAAAGGTTAAAGAGAATCAACAAATCACAGATTATTGATTTTATTACATTTTTAAAAAATACCCGAACTTTTCTGTATTTGGGGTTTTATTACTTAATAATGAATTAATAGTCATGTGACTCAACAAGTAAAGTCATAACATAATGCTATCTTTGCAAATGATTAGCTAATGATTAATTAAAGCTGACAACTGGAAACTGAAATTCATGGCTTTGACCCATTGTGTAAATGAACACATTAATTTACGTTATTAGTTAATACTATATGTTGTTAAGGAATTAATACAAATTGACACATTTAATTAATAGCAATTCATATATTAATTTATTAATCAGATACTCTTTATTAGTTGCTGATTCAGCAATCATTAATGAATGGTTTAGTTCTCCATGAGTCATACATTAACTGTGCATTAGTTAAGCATGAATTAATGCATATTAGTGCACCCATATTGTAAAGTATTACCAATACATGTATGACACCGTTGAGCAGCATTAAACAGTCTGTGTAAATAAACATGCCATATCAGATGTACTTCTGTTTCATCTTTGCAGTGTAAAGATGGCTATTGTTGATGTTGATAAAATGTTATTGGTAACAGTTTATAGTATACTGATTGAAGTTACTGGTTAAAGTACTGTATTTGATAGATACATTTAATAAGATAAATATAAAAAAATCCCTTACCACTGTAAAAATGCCCCTGGAAATCAATTCCAGGGAGTAAATATTGCGCCTAAATGGAAAAAAATATTTCTGACCCTGCTATGTAGGGCTCTTGAGTATGATGTTAATTCATGGGAAAAGGTGTCTCATCAAACAACACAGGATGAGCTCTAGAGGTCTACAGATTTATCTGTGGAGCTCTGAATGCTTTCATTATGACCAGATTTATCCTTGTTTAATATTACCATTTGAGAGGTAATATTAAACAGATCTGGGCTGCTGAATATCCCAGGACTTTGTACTCACCAATTGGGTGTTTGGCCACAGAACGTGTGGTTGAATACTTCAGCTGTGGGTGTTCGTTTAACAGTACTGAACAGGTGTGGGGGGCCATAGCTTTCTGTAAGGGGGAAAGAACACAGGTGTCTGTGTAAAGATGGCTTTTGATTTGCTTAAGCCCTTATTTTATGACATTAAGCAAAATCTATTTTGGTAAAGAATTTAATGCTCAGTATATGATACATGCAACATTTTTTTTTTTTTTTTTTGCTCAAAAGTTTAGGGTAGTTTAATATTTAAATGTTTTTGAAAATAGTCACTTATTCTCACCAAGGCTGCATTTATTTGATCAAACATTCAGTAAAAACTGAAATATTTCAAAATAATAAAATTTAAAATAACTATTTTACATTTTAATATATTTTAAAATGTAATTTATCCCTGTGATGGCAAAAAGCTAAATTTTCAAGATTCTTTGATGAATAGAAATTTCAAAAGGACAGCATTTTTAGAAATCTTTTGTAACATTATACATTTTTGATCAATGTAATGTGTCCTTGCTGAAAAAAACTCTAAATTTCTTTAAAAGAAACAATATTTTAATAACATTGCACAGTATAATTGGATCTAGTTTCTTACTTTGATATAATGTACCATCTGAAGGTTGAAGAGGTCTGTTGAGCTTTCCAGAATGAGGGTGGAGCCCATGTTTGAGGTTGTGTTGTGAAGGTCAAAGATGACATCATATGCATCCGAGCTTCCTTTGGGTCCGAACATCTGATTGATTTCCTTGGCCCTCCGGACTTCATATGGAAGCCCTTCAACATCTGGAGCACTATAGATGGAAAGCGCCTTATCAATATTAATTAACAATTACAACAATAAAGAACAAAACACAAATAATTATATTAACAAAATTTCTTTTCAATACATAATGCAAACAATGCATTTACTTAATTCAGCACTTGTGCCAGTAAATTATAAGATGCTTAGATGTTCAAATCTACTCATGACCTTGAAACCTTTATACTAAAGGCAAATAGCATACAGAAAACTGTGTGTTAAAATCTCTTGGATAGCAGTTAGGTGCAGATGTATCATTAACTCTTTTAACAGATAAGTGAATGACAAAAGGATCAGCTATTACATAAACTAATTTACTTATTTTAAAAAATCTAAACTAGAGACTTGAGGAACTTTTATGACTTAGATTAATGTTTTATTTACTGCTCCAACTACTCCTGAGTTAGAAAAAAAAAAAAAAAAGGTTCCAGAAATATTTCTATTCCACAACATCACCAAATTTATACACTTTGTTGCTACTAGGAATAAAATAAACTGCAAAGATGCACACAAATCAAGAGAGGACAGAAAAATAATGTACAGAGAATTTCATCAAGCTTTCCAGCTGGTCAAAAAAAAAAAAAAAAGCCTAAAAACAATCAGCGTGTGAACATCTGTTGTGTATGTTTTGCAGCCCCCCACAGTACATTGTTATATATATGCAGTGTTTCCTGGTTGATAGTATCTCAATTAGCAGGCTCCACTGTATTTAAATTTCAACCAAGGCATGTCAGTTTACAAAAGTACTTGTTTTTAATGTACTTAAGTATTAACAGTAAAAAATACAGACTGATGAATGTTTATTTATTTTTTAATTTTATATACTCCATCCTACTGTTCAGAATATGTGGGGGGCATGGGTTATAATATACTAGACACACAGAGCTTAAATAGGTTACAGCTCAGTCTGACGTCATTATGAATTATTGTGAATTGTACCAGCACTAGTCAATAAGGAAGATTATGCAGACACTTAATATGTATCGATCTGTATCGATATGTATCCATCTGTATCAATATGTATCGAATAAAACATTTTATTAACAAAACTTGTCATACACTGATAATTACTGATAACGCAAGTGCGCAAACAAGTGAAAATAACAAAATATACCCCATATAATGTATAAATATGAGGAAAAACAAAATGTGTTAAATGTGTTAAATATAAACATACAATACAAAAACAGATATCTCAGAGCCTATAAGGCAAAGTGTGTTAACATTTTTAAAACAACATACTAGTTTTATATTATTTGAAACTGTTACAGTAGCAGGGAAGATGCATGGGCATTAATTTGCGCTATTTTAAAGTTATGTTTAGATTTGACCTAAAACCTACACCGTTCAGTCGGTAATACACAAATGTGGACATTTCAAGTATTACAGTGGGCTTAAACAGCTCACCCCAGGGTTTTTACAGGTTTCACGAAGGTAAATTTAAGACGTTAAATCAAATTAAAGACCTTTTTAAGACCAAGTTGAAGGGAAAACAATATGTCAATAAATGTCTAGGGAGAAACACGAGTTGTATTAGCAACAGGTCTGATACAGAGTTCGAAAATACAACTTCCAACAGATATCTATTACTTTTTAATTTATTTTACAAAAAAAAAAAAAAAAAAAAAAAAAAAAAAAGAGATAGCTTGAAGGCCTCTGCTTCCAACCACTGTTCAAGACATTTCATTGCTTCATTGTAATTTAAAGTATTAATGTGTGTAATTGTAAAACACTGTAAAATGTCACATTTATGAAGTTAAATTGAAATTCAACAAACACTTATTTAAAATAATTCAAGCTCCTCAAAAGTGGCGCCGTTGTCATGGAAATCAGCATTTGTTACATGTTGTCTATGATGCAATATTAAAGGCTCTTTAAGACCCAGATCACGCTTCACTCACGTTTCTCAACAGTCATGACATGAGCGGCTCGGATCAGCTGACTGCTCGCTCCATTGATACTTTATCGCGCGAGTCAGTGATGTTGTGTCATGTAAACCAGCCTTTTACACAGAATGCCTTTGAAAACAGCCAGACTGATCTCACTGCAATGGAACAGAACGCAATGCTCCTACAGTGTTTTTACTTAAAAACATAGCGTGAGACGAAAAAAATAGACGCGCACCACAGCGGCCAAAAACGTCGAGCTGACGCATATATAGTAACAATAAACACATAAACGCAATAATGTAGCCTACCTCGAACACACACGAGCCTAAAAGTTTTGCGACAGTTTAAAGTCCATTGTTCTTACAACACAAGACTGTGCTCCGTTTTATGAAAGTGCAATTCATAAACGCACCGGACTTGTACAGAAAATAACGTATCGCACGATATTTACCTGAGGTTCTCAGGCGTAAATGCTCTGTTCAAATCCGTGTTGATGTACCTAGTACATTTCTCCACTGCTCTGGGGTTGCTTATGAACGGCTTGGTCACCAGTCTGTTTCTTTCTATCTCGGCTGCATTCTCTATCCACATATTTACCAGCATAATGCCGGACATCTCATTTCCATGTGTGCCTCCAAAAATAGCCACTCGTTTGGCTTCTTGTAAACAAGAAATATTAGTACGCGAACTCATAGTTAGAGCTTCACGGACGTGCGCTGTTCACGAAAGACGAGAGCGCAAAGTTTCCACACAACTGCTGTTTCCTCTAGTCGCGGTGCGATGTGACTGCTGTTTATATAATGGTTATTTGAAGGGTAAGCCTAAACCCCAAGCACAAGTGCGTCCGTGTGTCATCTACGTTAAGCGAGGATTTCAACACATTCGCATGTTTCAACACATTCGTAAACTGGCTTATCGAGCGATTAGGATGCCATTGCCATAATGTCACAGGAGATTATACGCGGAGAATAAATAATAAACACGAGCAGGTGTCCTATGCACATATGCAAAGTAAATATAGTAGGTCAACTGAAAAGAAAAGTCTATGGCGCTTTCAGAGAACAGTATTTACTGTAACTAATTATTTGCTAATCAAATTAAAGTGCATTAAAAAGATTTAAGATAGGCCTATATTAGCAAAAGCTCTCTATAATGAGAATCAGATGTATTAAAATTTCTCCTAACTATTTTTTTTCCTCTCACCTGATTAAGTTTGGGTTCCTTGCCACTGTCACCTCTGGCTTGATTGGTTGGGGACACAATAATATTCAGCAATATCACTGACTTGACTGCACTGACACTATTGCGAACTGAACTGAGTTGTATGATGTCATCACTGTTTTCTGCAGAGCTGCTTTAGAGCTGAACTGAACTAATTTCATTTCAAAGTTTGAAGTTTAAAGTAGTTTTAAAGCTTAAAGTTAGACTGTATTGCCTTCAAAACTTTCAATCAGAAAACAGATTTGTAGGGTACTTGGGGTGGTTGCTAAGGGACTCGGGGTGTTTTTAGGGTGTTGCCATGCGGTTGCTAGGGTACTCAGGGTGGTTGCTAGGGTGTTGCTAAGGTATTTTGGGTGGTTGCTAAGGTGTTATGTGGTTGTTAGGGTGTTGCTAAGGTATTTTGGGTGGTTGCTAAGGTGTTGAAAGATGAGTAGCCTATTAGCAGAACGCAGAGACGGTGATGGAGTATATGGACTAATGAGATCACAAAGATGCGCTGGTGCCGTCACAACTTATGTAATGCTTTTTATGTTAAAGGGTTAGTTCAACCAAAAATGAAATTTCTGTCATTAAGTACTCACCCTCATGTCATCCCAAACCCGTAAGACCTTTGTTTGTCTTCGGAACAGAAATTAAGATATTTTTGATGAAATCCGAGGGTATCTGATCCACACAGAGGCAGCAACGACACAGCACCTTTTGAGGTCCAGAAATGTACTAAAGACATTGTTAAAACCATCAACGTAACTACAGTGGTTCAACCTTAATATTATGAAATGACTAGAATACTTTTTGTGTAATAAAAAAAACAACTAAAAAATAACGACTTTATTCATCAAGTTCGTCTGTCCTCTGTCATACTGCTACGTTACTTTCGTTGCAGAGCTTCAGTGTTCATGTCTGAACGCGGGCTCACGCATGCGTCGTGCTGTTCACGTGACTGGAGCCGGCCAATACAGAGCCGTCCTTTATCATCAGCATAGCAGTAATACCCAAGACCATGGCTGTGTCCGAAATCGCCCCCTATACTCTTAAATAGGGCACTATTTGAGGGGACAGCCATTTGTAGTGGTGTCCGAAACCATAGTGGACGATGTTGAGTGCACTCATTCAATCCCACAATGCACTGCAATAATGAGTGTACCGATGCATGTTCAACGGCTAGAGAATAGCCTACCCATAATGCACTGTGAGAGTCGCGTGCTGAATGAATTCCCGTGTCACGCCAGGAGATGGCGCCCGCAGCTGAATCAATCATCCATTCATTTTCCAAACCGCGCTAGTCCAGTATAATATCATACAGGTATAATTTCCTTTTTAATTGATCATTAAATCGTTTAATTAAGGTTTGTACATGCTAGTTTTCATGGCAGAGTTTAACATAAATATTCTGGAGCTGCCAGTTTGCTACATTTCAAATGATTATTAAACAGCAAGCACAAACTATGCGAAATCGGCAGCCCTTTGGGCGCACTCAGTGTCCGAATTCACTAACTCGTTTCATTCACTCCTTCAAGTGGACTATATTAGTGGAGTAATGTAGGGAATAGTGAATGAGGGTATAGGGGGCAATTTCGATCACAGCACATATTTCCTAATAATCTGCCCACGTGGAGGCATATATGCTAAATGGAGTTGGGCCCAACACTGAATCCTGAGGAACTCCCTGTCAAGCTGGCACAGTATCAGATTCACGATTTCACAGACTAACAAATTGGGCACGATTAGTTAAGTAAGATCTAAACCAAATGAATAGCCAAGATCACAGAATGGTATTTGGTTTCAAAGGTTTCTAACAAGACCAAGATACTGCACACACCAGTATCTGCTGCAGTAAGGAGATTGTTTATGACCCTCACCAAGGCTGTCTCAGTATTAATGCTGCGTTCACACCACCTCGTATTTACCGGAATCTTGAGATGACAACATGTGACGTTATATTCAGAGCTGTTCATGTCGTCGGACTGGGAATTATGCATTTCTATGGCACCACTATCAACGTATAAATGAATCTACAGTGGTCAGGTGGTACAGCGGCCACGTGGTACATGTGGGAGCTTTCAGAAAACTCCCAGCCTACAAGCTATAATTACGAGCTCTACGAGGACGTGACCACTTTTTACAAGCTAGAATCTCGTAATTACAGGAATTACAAGGTGGCGTGAACGCACCTTAAGCCCAGTTCTGAAAAATAGGCCTATAGTTAGACAAATCAGAAACATCACATCCAGGCTTCATAACCCCTTAACGGTCACACCCTTTTTTGGGGAAAAGACCCCAACTTAAATGGTTTTAAATCTTGAAATACTTTGGAGCACAGACTTAAGTTTGGTCTCCTTATAAAGGGCACATTTGGCAGATTATTTTAGAAGTGGGGAAAAAAATGAAATTGAAATAATAAAAAAAAATAGTTTTAATGTTTTAGTTTAGTAAAATGTAAAAAGTAAAAATATGATTTCTTATAATTTATATAAAATATATATTTTACAAAACTGTTTTACAATAAAACTGCAAGAAAATCAAAGCCAAAATCTAAAATCTAATCCAGTTGCGTTTCATTTTAGGTTGATATATATTTTTTTGAAGTATATAATAGCAAACGTCCCACTAGCTGGACGGTGACAGTTAATAGGGTTATGGACTGGTGTAATGGCAGCTAATTTTAATTCTGGATTCAGTGATGAATTCACAATTAGAGTAATATGAGGACTGATTGATGAAAGACAGTTCTTAACAGAAAAGGGGAGTGAATCTAAAATAGTTGTTCATGGACTTAACTGCTCTTACAATAAAGTGAATGCCAACCATTTCAAAATTCAACAAGACTCAGTCATGTTATAAAAAAAAAATATAAAACCAGTCAGTGTTGTTGTATTGACTGCAAGTAATCACAGTAGTGCTGAAATTCATGACAGTAGCACAAATGGGTGTCTTTTATACATCATAAACTTGAACAAATTAATTAAAAATAAACAGAACTTCAACAGTTGCACTACTGCAACACACATTCCTGAATAAACCAATGTGTCTTTGAAACTGGTTTAGTAAATAATTAATTGACTCACTCATACAGTCACATGCCACCAATTACTGGCATAACGACATAACATGCAGAAAGAATCATCTGAAGATCTCCAAACATGGGCTCACTAATTAATAAATTCAAATTCGTGGACTTGAGGTGCTGTTATGAAATACCATTAATATTAGGATTTTAGTGATAGCTCACCAAAATTAAAAATTCTGTCATGATTTACTCACTCTCATGAGGTCCCAAACCTGTATGACTTAATGGCTGACTTTCTTCTGTGGAACATAAAAGAAGTTATTTGGAAGAAATGTTGGTAACCAAACAGTCCTGCTTCCTTATTGATTTGCATGGCATGGACAGGAAACAAAAAAAGATGTTTCTCAAAATATTTTTTCTTATCCACAGAAGAAAGTGGTATATGTGAACTATCCCTTTCAGCCCTCAAAAAAATGAGTTAAACATAAAACAATCATCACATAAAAATATCCCCACTCAAACATTTTTAAAGATTTTGCAATGTAGACATTTTTGAAAAAATAAATAATTAGATGAAAAATAAATTGGATCAGGTCAGTAAAGATGTGTTTATTACATGGGGGAATCCCATTACATTTTATTTCTCTGTACATTACCATTATGGACACTATATGCTTACTCTAAGATCACAATTATACTGACCAAATGTATTGATTCTCTATAAAAATGCTGATTCTGATGATAAAATGGATACTGTGTTCTAGATGACACTGTATAATATGACTGCACAATGAATGAATAAATTGAATTAATTTATTTTTTCTTATTTAAAAGATCCCCAGATCATTGATCATATACATTTCTACAAAACAAAAGGAAAAATAATAAATGTACAGATGTATGTATGTTATTTCAGGAAATATGTTTTGTAAAACAATGAACTACCAAAATACTTTTTTGTATTATTTTATCTTGCTTTAAATGAAATCAAGCTGAGCATCACAAACAATTATCTAAAAATAAATTAAATAAAAATTTGTCCTGAACAGAAAATCTTTTACCAATACTTTTGGCTAATCTTCTCTTGAATGTCAGAGAGGTTAAGATTGGCTTGTTTTTCTTCTGAAGGTCTAAAGGTCTGAGGTCTAAAACCACAACATATCAACCTCTGCATAATTATTTTCTATCATTTTCCTTCTCCTGTGTTCTTTCTTAGAGCTAATACACCATTATTATGAATGAAACTCTCAGTGCTTTCATCTTTTCGTATGTTAGTTGTGCAACAACACATCAGTCTGAGACGCAGATGATTCTCTTGATCCCTCCTTTAGGTTATTCTCTTCATATGTATCATGTTTTTTGTATGACTAAAAGAAATTCCCATTACACTCAGTTTGAACAGAACCTGCTCTGTCATGACACCTTTGCCTCTGCTTTTCAAGTCTTTTGGGTGTGTAATCTCAATTTACCGCTATAGGCGAGTCAGTGTTAGGAAACATGGAGATTTCCTTAATATTATTTTCAGTTTACGCCTTCCTCTTCTTTTTTCGCCTTTGTATTATCTGCAGAAACCCCAGAATCTCACAATGAGGTAATAATGCTGGCCTGTCTGTCTGCATTGCTGTGTTGTATGACTGAGTCAATCCCCTTTGTCCATAATTCTGCTCTATCGTCCAGTATGTGACTTATGCTTTCATTCATTTCCTCACTTTTTTTATCTCTTCAGTTTCTTTGGAATCATCTCAGGTGGTTTCGACATTGAACTCTGAGGCCTTTCAGAAAAACTGCACTGTATGATAAGAACATTCCAAAGTCCATTCACCGCCTACATTTGTGATGCAATCAGAATCTTTTTTTCTTCATCTTCCTCTCGGGTGTTACAGTTTCTCGCATTTGTGCAGCAGAAGAGTTGAAGTCAGAATTGTAATCAATAGAAAAACTTGACCGTTTCCGCTTCTTTTTGTGTTTAGTGTCATTTAATTTAGCTTCTGTATTACTTTCCAAATGTTCAACATCATTTGGCCTTTCTTCAACAGTTTGAGTATTTGATCTATGAGTTACATTATCAAACTGAGACACCAAACTCACATCCAAAGCAAAATCAACAGGTTCATACTGACACTCTTCACTGCCATTCTTCTTTTTCTTCTTCTTCACAGATTTTAATCTAGTTACATTAGGTGAGGGACATTGTTCAGTTTGCTCAGATGTCTGTAAATGCTCAAGGTGATCAGTCTCAATAGCTTCAAAAGTTTCAATTGACAGGATATCTGTAGTACCATTCTCCTCTATGTATGATGTCTTTTTCCTCTCTTTGTCTTTTCTCTTCTTTTTTGTTCTTTTGAGTGTCAGCTCAGTAGTTTGTGACTCATTGAACTGATCCGTCTCAATCGAATGAACACTGTCCACACTATGAGTAACTGCATTAGGCTCTGCATCCTCCTGCTCTTTTATTTTGTGCTTTTTCTTCTTGTTCCGTTTATACTTACTGGACAACGTGTTATCTGAAAGGCCAGATGAATTTGCTTTTTCCACAAGTTCTGCAGTGTTTGTTGACTGTGAGTCTGATACAGCATTTTCCAGTC